>NC_139252.1:29890339-31090339 GCF_977018435.1 Lepisma saccharinum | reverse complement strand
AGTGTAAGTTGTTTTAATTATATCTCTAGAACATCGGTAGGGATTGTGAGGGAGAGAGATCTCGGTCTCGTATCGATCGAGAACGAGATAGATGCGTAAAATCGATTCGAGATCGAGACAAAAAAAAGCCATGGGATCTCGTCCCGTACATTAGTTGTCCTGATTTGCCAATAGATGGGGGGAGTGGGTGTTCCTAGGCATATTTATAGATACTTTACGTACAGTTTGTAATTTACTGTGTTTTCATAAGTAGTAACAAACATTTTTGTGTTTATTATTTCTAGATAAAAGAAGGGAACGAGACTTTTACTGCGGGACAAGATTGAGACAACTTTCCTTATTCACCAGATGATGTGCCTTCATTCTTGTTTATTCAATAGAAGTAAGTCTTTCTCTATCTTAAGACACGTTGCATTTGCATTTGCGTCAGCGGTAACATACTGAAATACGTATGTGGTCTTACCAATGCTTAGAGACTTGGTGTAACAGAACACTCTTGGTGTAAACTACAATTGTCGTTGTCCAGCACTTCTCTAGTGTTACACCATTGACCGTCACGCTCGGTTAGGTGTTGTGATGGCTGCTACGGTACTTTTAGTGTGAACTCAGTATCATACCTGTTAATGTGTACAGAACATATTCTCTCGAATTGTATGTGCAAAGTAGCACTTAACAAGTCCATATTGTTAAATTTCTCCCTGAAATTTTCCTTCTGTTATACGTGCAACTTATTATCAACATTTCGAAAAATACTTTCTCAGTTACTGTACTGCCAAATCTTATAGATACACTGTAAACTTACACAACAAATCTATCATCAAAATTAGTGAGTTTTTCTAATAATTTAGTGTTTGTTGGTTGACAGTCAAACGGGCTAAGCTCTACTTCAGGGTTAAAAGCTCAAAGCCAGGCCTGTTTCTAAGTAGAAATGCTGTGTGGGTTTAGAATTGTATTTTAGGAATAGCAATGTAAACATTGTGTTTGATTCGAAATTGTACGAAAATACATATTTTGCGAGTAAAAAAACTCTCAAAATTACGATATCGTCATCGTGAATTCTTGTGATTCTATCTTTTCTGGGGGCACTGCCCCCTAAGCCCCCTTTATAGTCCCACGTCAATCGATTTCCTAGTGTATATTTAACAGATACTGTACTGGAAAGAAAATCTGCTGAGAAAGGCACGAATTTATCCTTTTACGCTCCCAAAAAACGAGGGAAAAATACTATGAAGCTCACTTGCATTCCTCTGGTCAATTTCAAATCGCATCGCCCCCTCCGGAACGCAACAACTCACGACCCAAACCCGCAGCGACCACGTAGTTCGGACGTTCGCCGACAGGTGGCGGGCACTGCGGCGCCCATCAGCCGCTAGCAGACGACTTTCCAGCGGGAGAGAGCGTGGTGTTGTTCAGTGACCCTTGTGGCCGGGGCCCCGCAGTGAGCGTAGGGATTGTTTGGCTTGTGGCGGCACGGCTATCGTATCTAATCCTCCTCGGTTGCGTGATGTTAATTGGCGTCGAGGCTTCGACATGACCACGTCAAGCAGGAGAGCTCTCGTAGCCACGGGCTACGTGTGTGTCGGTTTCCCCACGAATCAGATATCAGATTTTAGCTATGGAACCCCACCTTTCATGTACCATTCTCGGTACAGAGAAGATTTTTGAAACAGCTCAGGATAAAAATGCAATGGACATTTTTTTCTAAAGCATGTCAAAGAAGGTTAGTTGTCTCGGGCCTAATTGGAATTGGGCCTACAGTTTAAGTCAACTTTGTGCACAGATAGGCTAATCGGGACTGGACT
This sequence comes from Lepisma saccharinum, assembly GCF_977018435.1. Lineage (NCBI taxonomy): Eukaryota > Metazoa > Arthropoda > Insecta > Zygentoma > Lepismatidae > Lepisma > Lepisma saccharinum. The sequence continues at coordinate 31,088,537 of NC_139252.1, read as the reverse complement.
TATGTCTCCACTGGATATCGAACTCTGAATCCCCGACGACGTGGCCCTACAGTTTAAAGCAGACACGTCGATATTGACACATAACGTTCTGAGATCTAGTCCGGACATAGCTTTTTGTGTGTCTCCCTAAGTCAAAGATTATATGAGTGCACTTTATTTGCACATAGGCTAATCGGGACTGGACTTAAAGAAAGTTTCGAACACCTAGTGCGTAATATGTTTATTTTTCTGCCAATTTTGGATAATCGCGAAGATCAGGATGGGTAATAGTGATATGATGAAATTGATCAAGTGGGACTCGAAAAGAACACCCAGGCTAGGATTCGAACCCGGCGTCATAGCGCGCTGTGCTAACCACTCCATCACGGAGTTTGGCTGTTGCGTAATGTGCCTCTACCGGGAATCGAATCTGGGCTCCCTTAATTACAATGCCACAGCGTCAGTTACTATACCCATTAATTGCATCTTCGTCGTTGCGATTAGCCGAAAGTGGAAGGAAAGCGGCGTCAAAAAAACATACTTTGAAGTGGGATCGGAACCTTTGCACCATGCCCTCGCTGGGAGTCGAAAGCGGTACCTCTTTTACTGCAAATCGACTCCAGACTCTTCGTAGAGTGAAATACTATCTCTGCTGTCTGTGCAAACTACTTCTCTTCTAATAACGATCGAATTACTTTCTCGAGTTGAGTCACAGAAATTGGGCTTTCAGCGAGAATCGAACCTGGAACACCCATGTTGCACGTGAAAAACTTATGGAGGAAATAAAAACACAAAGAGACAACGAGAGAAGCGGGATGTTCAGAAGACTCTTAATTACGAATTATAATTAGTACAAATAAAAAATAAATTATCGTTTAAAATGGCTCTAAAAGCAAGAGCCGGACGCTTGGGAATGCATTAAACTTCAGACCATAATCTTAAAAATGAACTAGAAAAGTCAGGTAGATAATTTAAAACATTTCGGGTGGGTTACTGAAAATACACTAAAAAATCGGGTGGGTTATTGAAAATGCACTAAAAAGTCAGGTGGGTTATTGAAAATGCACTAAAACGTCTGGTGGGTTATTGAAAATGCACTAAAAAGTCAGGTGGGTTATTGAAATTGCCTTAAAATGTCAGGTGGGTTATTAAAAATACACTAAAATGTCAGGTGGGTTATTGAAAATGCACTAAAAAGTTAAGTGGGTTATTGAAAATGTTCTAAAAAAGTCAGGTGGGTTATTGAAACTTTACTAAAAAGTCAGGTGGGTTGTTGAAAATTTACTAAAAAGTCAGGTGGGTTATTGAAAATGCACTAAAAAGTCAGGTGGGTAATGAAAATGCACCAAAAAGTCAAGTGGATAATCGCAAATGCACCAACAAGTCAGATGGGTAATCGCAAAAGCACCAAATAGTCAGGTGGGTAATCGAAAATTCATCAAAAAATCAGGTGCATTGACGAAAATGCACCAAAAAGTTTGGTGGGTACACAAAAATAGACCAAAAAGTTACGTGGGTAATCAAAATATTCAACAAAAATTCAGGCAGGTAATAGAAAATGCACCAAAAGGACAGGTGAGCACTTGAAAATGCATTGCATGTCTGGTGGACATTTTTTTTAGAAATGCACTAAAGACGCGTGGGCAACAATGTGTGTTCTAGAGAGACTTCCTAAGTCAGAAGGAACAACACTTCTAAAGATTGCAAACAGGGACTTCCGGTGGATCTAACTGGAGGTAAAGTGCATTTAGAATACTTGATCCCCTAGTCACTCAGAATCCCACTTGCAGTCATGGAAACCACACAACAAACATTCAACCCAAATACAACGGCTCCACGTGGTCGATAGAGACTCGCTCCCCATCTCCACCTTGATTTCATTAGCACTTTGAAGTCGATGACGTCATTAGCTTGGTCTTGCACTCCGGCCAAGCGTGCCCATGACCTTTCCGGCATCGATTGGCTGTACGCGGTTCATTATGTGGCATACATGCTCCCCGGCCATCAGCGCTCGGCCCTCGGAGGTGAAAGAGCATCGTGTCTATTGTCCTTCTGGGGGACCAAGTATCGGAGATTGCCACGTTAATACATGCTCTATGATTTCCATGCGCCATTCTCTATTGATGCAATGCGTTTCCGGTTTAAGGTACAGTTTAGGCACGGGTAGGCTAATCGGGACTGGGCCTACAGTTTAAAGTGGGAACCGGGTATCGAACCCCGGACCCCTTGACTACGTCACCACTACATCACAGAATGATCGGCGGTTATTTCACCGGATAAATTTGATATTTTTAAAGTCTAGTTTACGCACAGATAGGTTAATTGGGACTGGACCTACAGTTGAAAGTGGAATCTGAACTAGGTTTATCCGTTTCAAGGGCCATCCACATATTCATTTATTCGTCATATTAGTTTGTTTGCTTGAATTGTTTTAAGTCCACTTTATGCACAGATAGGCTAATCGGGACTGGACCTACAGTTTAAAGTGGGATCCGAACCACTGTGACATGTGCCTCTGCCGGGTATCGAACCCGAGACCCCTTAATTACAGGGCGACATCGTTACCGTTTCGTCAACGGGGAGGCCCTTCACTGTATAAGAGCGAAGAAGTTATACTCCTATAAGCGATTTTTTGGTGCATTTTCGATTACCCCCACCTGACTTTTTGGTGCATTTATTATTATCCACCTGACCTTCTGGTGCATTTTCGATTATACACCTGACTTTTGATGCATTTTTCGATTATTCGCCTGACTTTTGATGCATTTTCGATTATTCGCCTGACTTGATGCATTTTTATTGTCCTCCTGACTTTTTGGTGCATATTTTTTTTTATCACAAACCCGTCTTTTTGGTGCATTTTCGATTATTCCTTTAAACTCTCCATTTCTCATCTTTCACCGCCTCTTTCAATATCCACGTTTCCTTGCCTTCAACAACCATGATACATCACACTGGTGCCATAAACGTGGCTCCAATCATTTCCTTTCCTGAAGGAACCAATACTCCCGATACGTTCCATTGTGTCCATATCTACACAGCGATTGTGCACTGAGAACATTATGCTGTATCTGATGCACCTAGTGACTAACACCACCTTCCCGTCCACTGTTCTCTCAGCTAGGCTCGACGACTAGTCCTCCACATCAATCGACGGGCGCTTTTGTATTTCACCGGAACACGCGGTTCGACGTGCCCGACATCTGTCATCGGGGGAGGAAAGTTATGAAGACGAAATATGCGTCGCGTGACATTCCATTGTTTTCACATGATGCTACTTTGTAATTGGGGACATAAATCATATCCACTGCTTCCTTTATGGGAAGCCGAAGGTAGAACAGGAACTTCGCGTTGCTTCTTCTTCTTCTTCTTCTTCTTCATGCCCCTCACCGCTTGTATGGTAGCAGTCTTGGGCAACGGTCTGAAAACATTGAGGGCTGGAAATTCGCGCACTAGTATAAACAGCACAATATTTTGTTCCACTTCACTTCACTGTCACTATAACACTGCAATGATGAGGGATGATATCAAAAGCGAAGTTCACACTGTCGAGCAAATCCATAGAGAATCCACATAGTAGAGGGGGAAGGTGATGAAAGTAAAGAGGGCAAGGAGAGAGGAAAAGGAACCTTTTTTCGAAGGAGTCGCGTTGCAAGTGCACTCTTGTCTGTTGCTTCATGCAACGAATGTCATTGTTGAAAAAGCATTGTTGCGTTCAATATTTGGAGCAACGTATTCGTTAACATTTGAAGATTGTTTAAAGGGAAAGAAAACCGACAAAAGTAGAAGATGGGGTAAGGATGGAAGTGGATATAAAAATAAGTGGAATCCGCAACACCATGTGCCTCTACCCGGTATTGACCAGGAAGGCGATCTAACAAAATAATATTGTTATGGTAAATATAATTAATGCAAATATTTGCATTCAAATTGTGCAGAGAAAATCTTATTGGTTTTATTTAAAAGTTATTATTCATAATAAATAAATAGTAACAAATAAATTGTAACTAAGATATTTGTATCATCTATGGCCTGCTGTATGTCGAAGTGATTGAACTCCACGTTTTATTCCTATATATATTATACCTAGGTGGCCGCGGTGGCTCAGTCCGTAACGCGTCTGACTACCATGCTCAAGGTCCCGGGTTCGATCCCCGGCCGGTTCAAATCCGGGATCTTTTCTAACGGTGGAAGCGGCCCCGGCGCCCACCCAGCGTCGAATAACATGGGTACCTGGGGGGGTAAAGGCGGTCAGGGGCGTGATGCTGATCACATCACCCCCACTCACGACCGGATCAAGAAAGTGTGGGGCGTTACCCCCACACCCCCTATACGCCTTCATGGCGTGGTGCTATGCACAGGGGAACACTTTACCTTTACCTTTATATATTATACCTATATACGGTCCTGCTTCTTTACAACTTACTATATAAACCCAATGAGAACGAGAAAGCCCTTCTGGATCAATAGTAGAATAACATCATCTATAACCTTCGCGCTACGACGCCAGGGGTCCCGGGATCGAATCCCGGCCTTAGTGTTGCCCACGGGACGAGACGGGACAGGCTTTTAAAAATTCGAGACGAGACGAGATTGATCATGTGTCCCTTTGACAAACGAATATTTTCGAGACGAGACAGCATTTCACAGCATTTCCACGAGACGAGACAGGAAAAAGTCTCGTCTCGTGGGCAACACTACCCGGCCTGGGCATGGATGTTTGAGTGTGTCCAATCATCAATTTCATCATAACGTCACTCATCTCCATCTTTGAAACTTAGCCAAAAGTGGCACAAAAGCGAAGTAAAATAAAGCAAATGAATGAATCAATCAATCTATAACCTTGATTGCATCACCAAACAAATTTTAATTATGCTGTTAATTTATCGTTCCATTGCCTTACCTCTACAATTTTAAACATTTAAATGTACAGTCAGTTTTGCTGATTTGTGTCTGTAGTTTATATTTTCCCTCCACCCTTGTCAAGCGCCACTAATTTTCTCCTCCCTCTCACCGACAATAAAAATGGGAAACCTACATCCTGAAACATCTACTTTCCTGCAATGCGTTACGTGTGTTGCGAGTATATTACATGATGTACGTGTTCCATTCTTTTGCCGTTGACTGTACAGTCACAGAAAATCTAATGGAAAAAAAGGTAAAAATTAAATGGGGTCCACTGATCTTGGCTGGAACTATTTCAAGTGGCCAACAAAGGGTGAAATTTATCAGTTTCGCTAACTTTTAAAATAAATGGCAATACGACACTGTTTTGTTGGGAACTTATCTTTCAAAAACCTTGTTATACACAACTGAACACCTGTACTGAAAACGACACGACCCATATTAACATTTACACCTGGAAAAAGCAACGCGTTTTCCATCAGGTTCGCGCGACCAGAACTGTGACGTCACCTTCGCAGCTGACAACGCCACCGAGCGAAATAAATCAGAATTAACACCGAACGGAACAGTCCAACTACGGGAACTTTTGCCGGTAGTCGCTCTCCTATCAATCAGTGTTGTCAGACCGAAAGCCTCTTTTCCACCGTTACGAACCCCCCAAAAAAACTGTTAGCGAGGAGGGGGGAGGAACGTAACCTAAACTATTTGTTACCGTCCGAAAAACTGCGATGCTTTTTTTTTTGTTCTTTCCAGTGCTAATCCGGAATACAGTGATTTAATGAACAACTACGAGCGCCTGTACAGACAAAATAATTGGTTGAGTAACGAGCTAACACCGGCGACTTTTCCGAGGCAGAAAAAATATATTAGTAGAGGGCGCACGGGTAGCAGAAAGGAAGCAGAGATTCTAGTAGCTGATAAGCCGCAACGCAAGCAAAAGGGGGAACACAGTGACACTTCCGTTTACAGTAAAACGAAAGGTGAAAAAAAAAAGTAGTTCGTCCGCTAGGGTTCTACAACTCGTCGCGTACCTCTTGGCTGTGCGTGGATGGTATCAGCGGCTATTATTCTTGCTACGTCACACACATGGGTTATCCGAACGGGGCCATGTGCAGTTCGCATCTGTTACGTACGACACAGGACTAAAACCTGGGCGCTTGGACATTTGAGCGTCGTTTCGGTTGCGATGATGGATTCTTATTGAGATGTCGCGGGATCGAGTCCCTGGCTCGTCTTCTTACAAGGATACAGTAGGATCCACGACGAACAAATTGTCCATCGCCATGTTCGTGCACTTTATTTGACCCAATAATAGCTTCAAGAATTAAAAGAAAACTGAAAACAAGCTGTTGACACCTTCTGCACCAGCATACATAAAAATCCACCGCTTAAAAACGCATAAGAGAAAAATTAACGAAAATAGTCATGGACAATTTGCCGAGCCCAGCCAACGGCAAAGATAATGGTAGACCACTATTTTCATTACTTTTTTTATTCTAAATTCTGTGTTGTTTTAAGGAATGAAACTATGTTGGTTCGAAGCAGGAATTGCCTTCTGCTTGTTGACGTCATTATTTCAATTCATTGTCATCACATTGTGTAATACAGACCGAATGAAAATGGTGGTGGACAATTCGCCTACTGTTTCTTTCGCCGTTTGGTGTACAAGCTGAAGCGAGATCAACAGAAGATTATTCAAAATGGATGGATACAATAGCGATATAGTTTCAACTCCAACTTTATGCTCGGTTACACTAATCTGGGTCAGACCTACAGTTTAAAGTGAGGTTGATATTCTGTGAATTGGCCGTTTATATGAAAAGCGAAGGAATGGTGTACGTGTTGTATAAGGGCAACAAATGATTATTTTAAAAAATACGTGTCAACCATTCCATCGCGTTTCATATAAACAGCCAATTCACAGAATATCAACCTATTTGATGAAATCTAGCCTCGCTTTTTAAAAACCTTTAGCCAGAATATACGCGGAATAAAAATGAGTGAAATGAATGAATGGGTTAAAACTTTTGTGTGCGTCGGCACATATGCACCTTCAGTAGTATTACGGAGAAAAATACGTTTATCTAAACCCTTACCTTAGTGTGTAAAAACAGGTGTAAAGAGCCCCTTGAGAGGGCATAAAAATGCAAGGTTATAAAGGGACATGCGCGACACATTAAAAAGGCAAGGACACACTAACCCACTGTTGGATCTACTGGATCCAATCCAGAACCCCTGAGTTACCACTCTGTCATCGGGAGCGATCCGTAAAGATTCCGTTTCAAAAATTGGTTGCAAAAATATCAACCATATTTGTCCCAGAACGATAAAACTACCATACTGTATATGTACATGGAAAATTCATGATTGGGAAATGTAGTACAGTAAAACCTCGTTAATCCGGACTAATGGGGGGGGATAAGTTGTCGGGTTTAACGGAAGTCCGGATTAACTTAAATAATTTAAAAGAACAGTAGAAAGTGCATTAAAACTCAGTTTATAGCAACAAAACACGTTTCTTATGGTGTACTATTTAAAGGGCATAGGCCTGAGGGAAACAGAATTTCATCAGTGGTTGACTGCCTTTTCTTTGGGAAGTTCTCTTGTTGACTTCTAGCCACATTTAAAACCTTGCATTCTGCTTCTTTTTTTTTTTGGGGGGGGGGGGCTTTTGCCTGTCCGGATTCACGTGGTTTTACTGTATGTGTGTGCAGAAATGAATGTGGCTTTGATAGCCTATTATTTTGACACTTTCTTCTAGTTTCTTGTTAATAACATTAACAGCGATAAGCACCACAAGGGAGAAAAAATTCTCGTAAATATAGTTTGTTTTTTTGTTTACACCTAAATTGAACACATGGTGGCAACTCCCCCTCCCAAAACAAATTCAATTAATAAATTGCTCATGGCATGAGTCGTCCAATTTAACTCATATCGAGTGTCCCCTATGGTGTAACGGTAACTCTTTTTAATTTACAAGTGCATATTTTTTATGAATTCGTGGTTATTTTGCTACACAATAATGTTTTTACGATTAATCATTGCTATATTTACTAAAGGTTCACTCACAATTTTCCCAACAAGGATATCCATAGTTTCTTGTTCTACAACAAAGATTTATTGCAAAAACTTGGCGAAAATGCACTTTCGACCAGGACTCGAACCTGCGTCTTTTTAGTCAAATTTCCGTACGATGGTACTGTATATCTCGAGTGCAGTGGCAGCGATTGGGTTCCAAAACTGGGGGCGTCAAAGAGAGCTTACTTTCCCTCGTTGGTGGGGAAGGGGGGCAGCTACCCTCTAATCGCCGCCACTGCTCCTGTGTGTATCAAAATACAATCTGACAAATATTTAAATATGTTAGTGTGACTTAAAAACCTTTTCCTCCCAAAATTTTGGGAAACATGGTGAAATATAAAAATATCTACTAATATTGCTATAATTAGATTATGACCTCTCGTAAAATCCCTGTGCAAATCACTAAAAAATACCTATTTATGTACTACGCGTATTTGCTAAATAACTGTTAAATTTGTAAAATCATAAAAATTACTCATTACTTTGCTTCTCAGATCCGATAAGCTTAACAAAAGTACCATTAACTGGTAAATTTTAATAAACCTGCAATTTTTGGGGAGAGGACAATTGCCCCCCTTGCCCTAGCCAAGTTACGCCAATACCAGCAGATCTGATTCTGATCAGCCTCTGTGTATAGCAACTCGTTTCGTTCATGTTCCGTTAAAAGCTTAATCGCAGATTTAAGCCTAACTACAGTTAAGAATTTACACACGCACAGACAACGTACATGAAAAACAAGAAAATCAACCACAGAATCAAGAATTGGTGCAAAGGATGACAGAAGATAAAGAACAAGGAAAGGGGAGGGGAGAGGAAAGACCCCAAAGGTACCAATGACTGCTTCATCTAACAGACGGGCGAAAATGATAGCTGGCTTTATTACCCTATAACTCAAACAGCTGCATTTACGGGGGTCTTGCGACAACTGTCCCAGAGCAAGATTTACAGCTCAGTACTTACAGCTCGGTCTTGCAGCGGCAAGATGCAGTGTTGCCAACTGTCACAAGAATAATATCCCTAAGGTCGGAAGTAAAATATCCCTTTGGTTGAAAATAGATCCCCCTACACTGAATGAATTTCTGTCTACAGAGTTTCAGAAATTATTTTGTATGGTGCTATGTCATTATTATTAGATCTATTATTAGTGGTAGTATTACTAGTGGTACTTGTAGTGGTAGTGGTAGTAAGAAGAGATTAGGTAGTCTACATCAATTGTAGTGATTTTAGTTGGGACTTTTTTTTGTTTCATGTGATTGGTAATTTTCAATTTGTATTTCGACATGCTTTACAATATTTTAAGTGATTGTCATGATTGGCTATTTCACATTCAAGCAAATATCAATTTAATTTAAATGCTGGTTCTTTACAAAGCAGTTAACTGTAACACAGAACAAGAAATTTACTAATGTATGTAAAAATAAAATACAGATACTTGCGGAAATCAAAGAACGTTATAAAACCTTATATTTATTACTTCAAATGCTCAACTTGACACGTGTTTATAAATAACCATTTCTTGTCATACAACACGTACATCATCCCATCACGTTTCATAACTACCAAGTCACAGAGTATCAACCTATTTTTTTTCAAATCTGGCCTCGCTTCTTAAACCATTTAGCCATTTTCAATTCTGGGTACATCAGGACATCCAATAGTGGAACAGTGAATGGCAAAAAAAATGTGCATGAAAATGAGCAATTGTGTAGTCTTTCTCTTTTCCGAATTTATAATAATATCAATGTGGATTTACCTCTCACCGAAATAATATTTGCTTTCCTTGCTAGTACATGCATTTCCTGTTTACACTTGAATTTGGCAGCGGATTAAAGATCCCCCCAAGGTTAATTCGTACGCTGATGACAGTGCATTGCTTTAATTGTAATTATTAATAGATAATGACAATTACAAGTAAGACTGCTAAAGTTTTATCGCAAGTACGACATAATTCCAGATTCAAGACTCATTTTGTGAGGTGGCAACTCAGTTTAAAATAAAATGTATTACTTGCCCCTCCCGGGAAAAATCCTGTGAACAGCCAATGTGCACGAACTCTCCTACCTGCTGAAGAAGATGTGGGAAAACTTCACTAAATTTGCTTGACATACATTTAAAATCTTATTTACAGAAATAAAAACAAATTTAGAATTACTCAGGACATGTAAAAAGTATAAGAAATATCTAGGCAGAGGAGCATGTCCTCACGACTTGGCAACACTTATCAGGACGACAAAACCTGCCGCTTCAACTGTTCTTCCACTCCTGCCCCCTTCGCCTCTTCCTGTGCAAACAGAAGCATGCAACTATGAGGCCATTGTTTCGTTTAAGATCATACATTGTTTCACCTGTAATTGTTGCTATAAAATGTGCCTTTGCCAACGGCCTTGGAGCATCGCGGGTGACATCTGACGCCTGGTCCAGGAACCAAGACAATCCCTTTTCAGGTCACTCGCTTACCAACGGTTAATAGATATGCTCTGATGGTGTGGTGTCTGTCTGTCTTGGTGCAAATTAAAAAGGGTGTGAGATGCTGCAACAGTGTGTCCCTGGGCACAAGTTGATTTTTGACAACCATGACTGTAATTTTACTTTTGTAATAGAATTATATCTTCCAGGTTTTTCAGAGGAGCTGTTATTGAATCATGTTACAGTTACGGGGTCAAGATGACAGCCGGCAATTTGATGTGGGGTACATATTTATGGTCTTCACCAGTGGCGGCGAATGGGTTCCAAAAGTGGGGAATGGAGGCAAGGTAAGTTTACTTGCCCTTGGTAGAAAAGGTTTAGCATAGTGCGGGGACAAAACTGGCAAAAAGTTGGTGTCGAGGACAACTGCCCCTACGCGCCCTCAAATCGCCGCCACTGGTCTTCACACATTAGCTACTTGTTTCAGAAGAGCACATGAATTTCAGGAAAGTTTTCACAATCTTTCACAACTACAATATTTTAGTTTCAGTTACTAGAGACAGTAGCTAGTTCTCGTAGCTTATTTTTCTGAATTTTATCATAACTTGGAAGGGAAATTAACCCCAGTTCATGCTACCCCCTCAAATCTGACTATGCTTGTACAGTATAGATAAAATTGACAACATTTCTGATAGCATGAACTTTGTCACAGGCAAAATTGCGGGAATCAAGTCCGCCTCAAAATATTTACCAAAATATCTTCATGTCTAAGTACATATATCTTAACCCAGAAAAAGTATTTATCAAAAAAACACATAGTTATTGCATGTGATGCTTTTTAAAAGTAATAGTCTGTTCAAATTTTAAACGCTGTCAAGCCCATCATTGTTGCCAGAGTTAATTCCATTGTTGCCCATGCTGTAATGTTTGCAACTTGGAAATCCCATGCATTGCGATTGTGACGTCATTTCGTCCACTGATGCGCATGGACTCGCCTGTATGTGACCACCTTGCACAGGCGACAATTTACGAACTGACACAGAAATGAAAGTATAGATTTTCTTGAGGAAGTGAGGATATATAAAAGCTTATGGATATTTTACAAATCCAATTGAAAGGTATACAAATTGAAAGAAGAAAGTGCTTACTTGCAAGGTTACAAAGGAAAGGAACATTGTTTTCCGGAGCTCAGTGATTCTCTGGCGTACAAAACAGCAAAGGGTTCAAAAATACACGTATGGTAATATATTCATAAACATCTCAAGGAGAGAGGCCGTCACAGGACAGTGTACAAAAAACACAAAGCGTCCCCCATTCGCTGCAGAAGTGTTGAGCTGTAAGGCGTGTTTATTTAAAATTCTGATAAGGCCATAAGTAAGATGTGTGGAGAATTATTACCATTCTTGGAACATGTATGTGTCGAGTCTCACTACATTAACGTGCATGAGAGAACTTGAGCCTATTTCGACATGCCCCAGGAAATTGTGCGTTTCGGGATTTTTTTCACATGGAGTTATTATTGTGCAAATACTCATGAGCGTGTATAGTGTAGCAGATCCGCCAGTTTGATACAGCAGTGGTCTTGGACGTATGCTACTATTCATTTTTAAGTGCAGTTCGTATATTTTAGATTCCCTAAATGCTTCCCTAAATTCGGGAAGTGAAATTTGCGTACCTCGTGCCGTTTATATTTCTGGAGGCGTGAATAGAACACATGCATTGAGGTAGTAGAGGATAAGGGAATTACACAAGGCTACAAGAGAAGAGGGGGAAAAAGTGCGAGATGGATACGATACACACATACGCAGAACGCGTCTCACAAAACAAAAATGGTCGAAACACGCTGTATATAAATTGTTCCATACCACGCAACGCGGGCCTGTTCGGAACGTCACATTCAAGGAGTCGATAGTTTAAATGGGTCATGTCATGTGTTTAACTCCTCTTCCCATCTCTTAGATCGTGGACGGTGCATGCGGACAGCATGAATGAACGGTTGTTGTACGATTAGCAGCACGAACGCCAGCTTTCGGAGGTAGGGAAACTGCTTTAATGTGTCTATCAGCACTTTTGTGCCCCGTAAAAGTCACGTGGTGTCCGGGTTTGAATGTTTCATGACGTAAACTCAATTTAGTACGGGTGTTATAGTCCGAAACTGTAAGGTAAGCCTTTCCCTACTCATATTCCCTTGCAACAAACCAAGAAGCCGCCTTATGCTGTCTAGAAATTTCCCACTACAGATCACCTTTGCCGGGTCTCCCGCATGGCAGCGCTCTACCGACTGTACCACCGTAGTCCCTAAACCAAAGAAACGGTACAAGTCAAAACATTTCACAAAATATACTTTATACATCACAACTAGTGGAGGCGATGGGCTACCAAAACCGGGGTGGACACGGACACTTTCCTTTCTCTTTTTATACAAGGACTAGTCAGGGGCAAAAAGTAGGTAGGGAGAGGCAACTGCCCTCACGCCCGCCTAATCGCCGACACCGATCAAAACCTTAACGATCTCCCTGCAGATGTCAGCACAGAATAAAAATATTAATATAACGGATAACATGAAACTTTGAACCTTAATTGCACAATGTTTTCATTTCTTAACAAGTATTTAATGGTTTTTCAAATAACTTTTAAGAGATTTGAAGAACGCATGCAGGTCTTACACGATTGTGTTTGTTATTTCGTAATACAGGCAGAATAATATTTAGTAAATAGAAATACCATTATAGCCACACTTTAATACACTATGGAATAAGTTTTTTTTTACAGTGGAAACCTGTAAGATTCTTATCTCGTTCACGTCCTGACTCATATTTAACTTGTCGAAATTTACATATTTGTGCATAATCAATTATAATTATAATATAACGCGACATTTGACCCTGCACAAACAATACGTTTATGATTTTCCATTTTATTACCCTGTTTCCTTATTGTAAATTATGAGAGGCACCAAATAAGAGAGATTAATTTAAACCAATAGCAATATTTTTTTACAAGAATATGTTTCTACACGTTACTCATATTAATAAATAATTATTATTAACAACTGTACACCCTCAGACCTGAGAAACCTAAATCTACTTACATCGCGCGAGTTGGCTACAAAACTGCAATTTTTTTATGGGACACCCTGTCTTCGGTAGTTAAAGCTATCCACACTGCAACCATTTTGAGCTAAATGCGGACATTTCTTCCATAACTTAGCAGCCCGTAAACACACCTGTACTGTGTTCTGTGTGCACAACGTTGTCGGGCGTTGTTCAGTGTTATCTACCCGCGCAGACATACATAAATTCACGTTGCGACTCGGCAACAGTGATGGAATCAACCACGATGACTTAATGATGAACCTACCTGCAACGTTTACACATACGCACGCATTCACACGAGATAACGTGGCTTGTTTACCTCCCTTGAGTTCTGTTTGGGCAAAAGCCACGTTCCGCATGGAACAGGAAAGCAGTCCTGTGAGAATTTCTAATTAATTATGTTCTGAATGCGGAATAGAGAGTCAGTAAATTGTTGTCGAAAGAGAATACCGATCTACAACAGCCAATTCAGCCCATAATCACGTTTGCCAAAAAATGAACCAATATATTCTTTCCGTGTTGCACGGCAAATTGTCCATGACTATATTAATTAATTTTTATCTTGCATTCTAGTATGTATCTTTGAGAAATTCATTTTTAAGTACCGGGTGGCCAGAATTTAAGTTACCCAACTCAGAGCCCTCTGTAGCCTGTTTGAGGCATCGTAGAACGCAGACCATGGGGGAAGAGGATGGCGATAAAACAAAATAGTTCAATTTTCCACCACCAGGTTGAAATGTGGCGCTGTACTTCCATGGTGCGTTGTAATGACGTAAACTGCTCCAATTGATTATGGATTTGCCTTTACCTTGCAATAAGCGAGATATTATTTTCTCGCAACTTCCAGCCACTAACAAATGTCTTTCTAATTAATAACTCGACTAAATCACTTGACGTGATCATGGAAGTACAGCGCCGCATTTCAACCTGGTGGCGGAAAATTAAACTATATTTTTTATCGCCATCCTCTTCCCCATGGTCTGCATAGTGGATTCACCTAATTTCAGAGTTCTACGATGCCTCAACAGGCTACAGAGGGCTCTGAGTTGGGTAACTTTAATTCTGGCCACCCGGTAAGTTGGTTCAAGTCTGTGAGCATCTTGTTTGGTATTTTATTTCAATACATGAACGTGATGATGGACAATTTGGTTGGTAATACTTACATCCTATTGTAGTTTGGTAGATTTTATATGAATAAAAATCTGATATTTAACCATGAAAACTGGTTCCATGAGTACTTGAAGTGATATTAATGATTTTTTTTTTTTTTTTATCCATCTCCGACTTTAATACCCAGTTAAATTATTCTCGCTTCCTAACCTGTAATTTTATTGTAAAAAATGATCACTATGTGAATTCCATGACAATAAATCTCGCACAAAATAACCATTTTTTTTCTATGTGTAGTTTATGGCAGGAGAGGGGACGGGGAGCAGACCCCCCTGAAAAACAAAGCAAAATAAGTACGTATTGTTTTAACTTGAACATACGTTTTCTGTAAACTGAATGTTACCCCCCCCAATCAGAAAAATATTCCAAGCCCACCCTGCCTTCGCATTCATTATTTCTAGAGGCGTTATTGTCATTGACCATTATTCATTTCGACACATGAACAATAATATTTTTTTGAAAAGATACTTTTACATTCCCAATGTAAAATGATTTTTCTTCTATGTGTAGTTTATGTGATGTATGTGTTAACCTTGATGTATGTTACCAGAATAAAAAAAGTCAGTAAATGCATAAATTCGTGGAGAGAGAAAACATTTGATTTACAGAATAAAAACTCCTACCCGTTTCGCTCTTTTGTACAGCGCGCTTTATAAACAGCTAAAAGCAAATATTATCATCCGCGTATGAAACCGAGGTAGAAATGTACTTCAAAACGCTACAATACACCACGTAACGTAAACAAATGTAATCCGAATTTATCACCTAGATTTAACTTGTAAAGTTGCGCGTGTTGATCTACGCGTGATGCATCCCGTGTTCCATAGCAGATAATGACAAATTGTTGATGGGGAACTCCTGGTTAAATATTTGCTCCCCCACTTGAAAGCGGAACGGGACACGCGCATGCGCAGATCGAGCAATAGGCAAAAGTTAATTTGTTCTTCTGCTAACGCGCTGTCATGGTTCGGAATCGCGGCAAAGTGTTATTTATTACCAGTGGGTGATGTGAAGCTAGGTGCTGGCTTTCCCATTATAAAGCCAGATATCACAACTACGAGACAACTGTTTGTTGTGAATTTGGAATGTTCAAATTCTCACCATTCTTATTGTATATTCACTGTGATGCTAGTTTTCATTAGCAGATGGCACTGCGGTGCCATTTATCTAATAGTAATACGCTTCTCACTACCGAGTAACATGTTGGAATAAAAACATTTTGTATTTGTACAGTCTTAAAGAAAACCTACCCAACCTTTATGTTTGCAAACTTCAAGGCATACTTTGTTTTATATTTATAATATATTTAAAATCATTTGCAGGAATTCCTTGGGAATTGTTTTATTCTTCACCTTATGATCAAGGAATTCCAATGAAAATGCTGTTAGATAAGTCCTAATTCATATCGTAGATTCTGACAATCTGTAAGGTTCATAAATTAACTGCTAAGTAATTATCACTAAAATAATTTATTCTGAGCGAAGAAAAATTAACTGAAATGCTCAAAGTAAGAGTGTTGTAAGTACTAAAAATAAATTTCTAGGAACATCGCTTTTAAATTTACGTTGCAGCTTTAATATTACAAATAAATATGTGTAGGTGGGAGGGAAGCAAGGTTCACAACATTTTTTTTTTTTTACAATGTGCATACTTCTTGAGGATTTTTTGTGGGGGCAGAAAGTGCCTTGCCTCCCTAAGTCGGCGCCTATGGAGTTATCAATAAAAATATAATTTAGTAATAGAACTTCATTTTGCTGAACAGTTTTAGGATGAGAAATCGGTTATCATATATATTTGATTGATTGATTGAATTAGGTTATTGTATGTCGCCTTTCTGACACTTTTGTCTGTGCGACGATGAGGGATAATATGATAAATTGATGAAGGGACACCCATGCCGGGATTCGAATTCGGGACCCCTGGCGTCGTAGTGCGCTGCGCTAACCACTCCGCCACGGAGGCTGGCGGTTAATATACTTGGAATAATAACGTTAAGAATTCCAAAACACTGCATGAAATATTGGTGGGGGGGATGAGGGCATTGGCTTCCTGAACGGACTAGTTCTAAAGATAAAAGTGTACATGCTGCATTCTTAAGACTTTCACGAAACCAGGTGTCTAGGTAACTCGCGGGAAGGCACTCTACATTACAGCCATGCGTGCTACGAGTGAGGAAGGGAGTTACCTGGGTTGACATATGCGTCCCTGGAGAGTAGTTCTCTCTGTGTGTTCCCTCGTGCATGTGTGCGTATGTGCACATATGCGTACAACGTCGACAGGTGAGGAGGAGGGGCAACGTGGGGCGTTGACGCTAATCTTCAAGTTCTAACTTCATACATGTCAGTGAATGTGTTGTCTAGTGTTGGGTGATATTTCGTCCAATACAATATATCGCGATATTGCAAAAATATCGTCCAGGCGATATCAACTAGACGATATATCGTCATGATATTTTGGCGATATATCTTCACGATATTTTGGCGATATATATCGTGTTGGCAATATATCGTCACGATATTTGGCGATATATATCGTGGAGACGATATATCGGTAATATCACGATACGAAAAAATATTTTCTTGACGATGTATCATCCATCCGTAGTGCTTTCCATTCGATTTCGTGAAACATGTTCAACGTATCAACATAAATCTTGGTAAAATCTTCTTCACAACGCAATTTTCATCACTAATATTTATCTTTTTACACTCGTGTCCTAAGCGGAAGAAGGTTTTTATCCGTGGATTTAGCAGAAGATCCGTAACTTGAAATCGCAGAACACAACGACCTCTTAAGTTGATCAAAACAACCCTCCAGAGAGAAAACTGCAAACGCTCCTTTACGAAAAGACTTCCCACAATCCCCTTGTTCCACATCTGGAGACATCTACCGAGTATTATGAGAAATTAAGGAGGGAAGAGCGAAAAGAGTCCCCGATCAAAGTGTATGAGTTTTACGGCGAAGGTGTATGTATGAGAAAACGGTTTCTTCCTCCTTCCATTCGTAAGCGCTTTTTATCGTTGCAACATACGCCCTCGGGGACTCGTCTAGCTTCTGCAAGAGAATTATGGGAAGAAAATTCTTCCGGCTTTTCTGAACCTGGTGACAAAAATAAAGCAACGATGTGATATTCCTCGATGAATGATACTCCACACCACGACAAATCAAGGACGAACACGTTGTAGAGTTTTCACGTTGTGAAATCACCTAAATTCACACCGTAATTATATTGGCAATCATTATGAAGCTGATGTGACTTACTCAATGCATCCACAACTTCCAAGCATTCAATTAGTTAATTTGTAAGTGAACACTCGGTACCAAATGAATGACACGTGATAAAGCATTCGACTTCATCAGTAATCACTGTCTGGCGCTGAACCCGTGCCATGATAGCATTTGGGGCGAGCCAGAAAACAGCGGCGATGGGACTCGATGCGGTGACCACGTGCCACCCAACGAAACAGCCGCTCTGGCAGGCCCTTGCTATTGCGCCATGGGTTTTGTACGGGGTACAGCCAGCTTGCAACGAACGCCAAAATTAAATGCTAAGAGCTCGACCCTCCTAATGTAACACTTGCTGACCTACACAATTCCGCTTAGGTTTCTAATAATGCATATGTAGTTAGTTTTGGAGGGCCAAGTTTAGAGCTCTTAGTTTTGGCGCTTGTAAGCTCGGTGTGCCCCACACCAAACCCGTTCTGCAATGGAGTTAGTTTAAGTTTAGTTATAACTGAGAACATTAAATGCTGCGTAAAGCTTAACTTCAGTGTAAATAACTCCCAGTAACAATCCTAGGGGCTACAAGATGCTCCAGTCACATGAATTTAACTGTTATCTCTATAAATCATGGACGTGAAGACAAGCATTCTACATTTACGTCGGCTACAGAACAATCAAAATTCTCCTCGCGAATAGAGAGCCATCTGTCATTCGTATCAGCAACTCTAGCGAGCTTCTTTTTTTTTTTTCACGAACTTCAAGTTTCGACTAGTCTACGCTTTTTCCGGTCCTCATTTCGACGGCTTCAACGAGCAAGTAATGCGGAAACATACTGCTGCATGATCATCCACGCAAATTTCCGCTTGGTAATGCATTTTTATGTGCATTTTCTTGTTTTCTTTTAACGGTTCAGGGATATAATCTCTCTCGCTGATCCGATGACGTTTATATTGGACCTGGCACACTGGATACGAAGTGCTCGACACGCAGAAAGGGTGGATCGTACATCAAACAAAACACTAACGCTTCAGATACTGCAGCGCCTCTTGCCTCTCCCCTCCTACCTCAATACAAACACAGCAACCTGTTCTACAGGCATCTTGTTTCCTGTTATTCGGTAATGCTTTCTTTTAACTTCAGGTCCTCCTCGGCTTTTTTGTTTCGGTTCGTGTCCGTTGACACTTCTACGCTCTTTCTCGATTCGTTTCTTGCTTACTGTTCCAATGTTAACCTGCCAGTTTCTTCCACACAGAGAACTAAATGCATCAAAACTATTTGATGCACTAAAGTGTGTTTTTTGGGCTTTGCCAAGAAACAGGTTTAAAGCTTGATGCATTTTTTCACAACGTGACTTCATGCATCTTTTGTTTGTTTCAACTGATGCATTTGCTTTTATTTTTGTATAGAAGCTATTGGGGATTTCATTCAACATGAAGTGACGAGTGACGCGACACGGGGGTTTCACACTGAAGTGGCATGCGACGCGACCACATACTAAACTCACTGGAATAGATATTTAAGCATTCACCGAGGCGACACGATGCACGCTATTGAGAAAACATTCCAGTTCGAGTAACAGGTGTCGCTTGTCACACCTACATCGCTACCTACACGAAACGAATCTCGCCTTGACGTTTAAACCTCATTCTCGTATTTCTCTCGTCTCGAAGATAAAATCCGTAGTTTGGGAGGTTTTTCTCAACAATAGCTGATGTTTCTAACAAGCTGGAAGATGCTATTTAAGGCGGGGGGGGGGGGAGGGCACATGAGCCTCACCGGCATGTTCTCGCCTTATACATTTAGTGCAAGACTGTGTACAAAAATCCCCCCGGAAATAATATCTACATACGCCACTGGGGAATCTATTTAAAAACAGTACCATTTCGTTCCCTCTTTAGGCTGCGACGATGGAGATGAGCGAAGATCAGATGAAAATCAGGGCCAAGACGAGGACTCGAACCTGGAACTTTTTGTAGCGAGATCGCGAGTCGATCATTCAACCCTGCCGGCCATCGAGGCGGTTGATAAACTGGACTGAACAGTAGCATCTCAGCAGAGAGAGAGAGAGAGAGTTCCCAAAAAATTTACAATGTTAACAACTGCTGTAAAAAAATGCAATTTTAAAAAAAGAAACTGCAGCCGAAAAAATACATTTTGCATAAAATGAATAAGAGCGCCTGAAATAAAAACCTCTCTGCCTTGGCAAAACCGTGTCAAAATATAATGCGGGGCACAATTTGTCTTCCGTGGGTTCTTTCCATATAGCCCCACCTGTGATTGATGCTTGTGCGAAGTGTCTGGAAGCTTCGAGTTTAGTGAAGAACCAAGGGAAAAACAAGTCGTAATGGAGAAGAATGAGGTGGGAAGACAACTAGAAAGTAATTCGAAAGAGAGGGGGCGATAAAAAAAGAGGAGAGGAGGCTTCCTCCCCCAGAAGCTCATTCTCACCATCTTCTGTCACCCGATGTGATGAAGGAGCCTTGTACTGTGGGAAGGTAACGCGTGCGAGATGCGGCACTGGCTCTTGGATGATAATATTGGATCACCCAATGGCATCCATAGTTTTCCATCTCGCCCAAAAGGTTCTCTTGCGTGTGGAATTTCCTCCGAAGAAGAAAACGAAACGTTACATTTCTCCCCCCCCCCCCAACCCACACGAGGCTGCTGCCACAAAGAGGTCCTCAGCATCCAAACACGCATGGATCACGAAACTCATGACGACAACAGGTGCGGAATTTTCTGGAAAATACGTCCCAGAAGGTCTACTTTAGATTCTAAAAAGCGGGAATTCCCCCCGGTTCTTCATGTGAATATGGCAGCCGGTGGTAACATTGGATCAACAATGGAATGGCCGCTGCACGCGTCTCTTACGTGCCTCTACTCTATTTAGCGTGCGTTTCACACTATCATATTTTCTATACCTTAACAAGAAACTCTTAGCAGATCATAACGTGGACTTATATAGCTTCAACACTCCACCATTGACAGAAGAGATAATATCTTTCCCACATTATAGTTATCCGGTTATAGCCAAGCAGTAAAAGAAATAAGTGGATATTGTTCCAAAATGCAGAAAAACGTACACGTAATTTCTGCAAATCTAAGCAAGATCTTTAATCTGCACAATGACTGTATAACTAAAGCAACATTCGTGAAGAATAGCTTACACGGTGCATTCAAAACGAGAAAAGGTTGCAAGTACATTAAAGCAGAATCTCACGGTAAGGTGATCACAGCGAAAGTGGGCAAGTTTTATACATTAACGTGTACTCAACGAAATTCAAGCACTGAAAACCCCATTAACCAATAAAAACTCTAGCTGAGTAAGTGGTTTATGGAATCAAACACGCCGACGATACAGAGATTCAATTGGCTACTGTGTAATGAGTCATCGTTAGCCTTGTAGAATGCCACTTTTGCGCTGTTATATTCTTGTTAGGCATATTTGAATCTGTGATTAGGCGAAATCACCTCCTTTATGGCATTCTTGAGAAGATATGTTCATTGTGCTTTTAGCTTTAATAGACCTGGATGTCTTAACGAACTTCCGGTAGCGCCAGGACTGCAATGCATGATCCCAAAAGGGCTGTGAACCTTGTTTCACACTTGTGGATCACTTCGGAAAAAATTACCTTTGAATACTTGTGAAGAACGGAGCTACAAAAGTATGCATTTGCGTTTCAAATAGTGATGTGGAGCAGCACATTGCGCAACTGTGATTTTTGTCACTGTGATTTACAAATCAAAATTACAGTTGTGATTCCTCAATCACAATCATTATTCTGATTCACTTATGATTGAATGCATAGATAACTGAAACATTAGATCAGCGAGCATTGTTCAGTGTTCGAAGTGTCACGAAAGAAAAAAACTACAAACAATATGACGCCTATATACCCTTCCTTATCCAACCACTTCCAAACTAGTTCCTGTTACGCAATTTCTAACCACAAACCAATTTAATAAAATCAATTTTGTGAGCACAAATTTATATTTAATTCAAAATATCTTTGTTGTAGGAACAAACAAAGAAAATCTGCTTGAAAGGCTTTTCAAAAAAATTACACTACACTAGAAACACAATCAAGTATCAGAAATTGATCTAGAATAAATTCAAACAAAAAAATTTCAAACAACAGAACAAGACCACGGTAATTGTGAAGAATATGAAAGAAAATCTCTACTGCCATCTAGTGGAACCTTAGCATATTACCCGATGGAAACACGAGAAAGTGTACAATACCCCATTCTCCTTTAAATGCATAGCTATATATACTTGCGTGACCTTGCTTACAAAATTGTCCCATAACTTAATCAACTTTTCTGTAGCATCCAAAGCAGAATTTCGACCATTTTTCCCCTCTTGCTATCAGAAACTTTGTTTCTAAACTTTCTCGATTAACTCCAAGCACGAAATTTTGAACTCATTTCACCATCAGAATATACTGTTAAATCCTTCACTTCGTGAAAGGACAAACTTCCCTATGATTGGGGACATACATTTTGACGTTACTCCTTCCCTTTAGCTTGCTTTGCAGCGAACAATGGGGCTTAATGAGCCTAATCGAAGGACATTTTAGACAGTGGCGCCAATTTTGGGTGGGCTAACTACCAGATTTGTTACATAATTTTATGCAGTACCTCATAAGTAGCCTGAAAATTTACACAAAATACCTTTTCTTTGTTCCTTGGCTAGAAAAAGTAAGCTTTTAAGCTTGATAACAGATTCAGGCAATTTCTGAGAGGAATGCATAAATTTAGTGGTGGATGTTTTTGCCTATTTCACTCAAAAGTGCCTATTTCGAAGATGACTGATCTTTTAGTGCCTCGTCCGGGAAAATGATGAAAAATCTGACGATGTTTAAAGTTTTTCATTCCTATTTTGTATTCTTCGGATTAAAATTTCAGTAACCTCCAAACGTCTGAAATTCGTTTAGTTTCTTCTTTTCCACATTGGTACTTACGTATTCTGCATTGCTAAGGATTCTTGAAGGTGGCATTTCTTCAATGTTCAACATATCGAGTAATTATTGTTCGTTCATTTTCCGAGTGCGTTACAAACAACATGGCGGGCAAATCTTGACTAGCGTTGTCCATGATCACTGGGTGTGCAGTGTTTCCAACCTTCTTCACCGAAAATACCTACTTTCGTGTTACTGATTTTGTATTTTTTTTCCGGGTTCGAAAACCCCACGAACAATGCACGGCAAGGTTAGGTTCAGTTAGGTTAGGCAAACAGTCAAAATTGTCATGTTCTTGCAAAAAACGGCGTGGTTGGAAACACTGACCGGGGGGTTACATCATCGAACGCACGCAGCATTTGGTTCACGTAGTAGAAGGACATAGAGGCAACAAACAGCTTTCGTGCATCGGAAAGACATTAATCTTCAAAAATACATGATTTACCGGCGATATAAATTAAGCGACCTTTCAAAAGTGTACGGAAAGTGAGTTCGGTAAGTAATTTCTTCTGTAAAATTGAAGAAATACGTTTTGCGGATACTGAAATTTTACCTTTCTCGGTGTTTTTGTCTACCTGTTTTGAGAGTTTACAGTCCCTCATCCTGGTTGTTAGCCCTTATCCTCCATGACTTTCCTTTAAAACGATGTGACCACGGATAGTGTAAGTAATATAAGACACAGAGATGTACCAAAGTGTTATGAAATATTGTGACAACAGTCAGTAATTAATGTCTAAGATTTCTTGAGTATATATTGATTAAACGTTTATTTTAAGCGCGGGCATTTTATTTGTAAATAAAATATAATACCAAGACTCGAACCCCACGGGCTGACATGAGTTGGCGCCACTGATCTCAGATATGGGGAGGTATGTGGAAATTCGTGCATGGAATATCCCTGTTATCACCAACGTTACTTCTGTATATCCCACGCACTAAAAGAAACTGAAGCAAGTATACTTAAACCTCTATTCTTCAATTAAAGTTGCTAAAATTCCCATACAGGATAAAACAATACTGGATCAGCCTCCTGCACGTACGTCAACTTCCAAATAATTTCCTAATAAGAGAAAATCTACAGGTTAGTCAATAACCAATTTGTGAAATTACGAAGTTGCATCATCTACTAGAATTTACGTCATAACAAATGAAGCGAATTGTGTTGTAATAAATTTTAAAATCTCCAACTACTTAATTATGCATAAGATTGACAACTTAGATTTGTAGGTTAAATAATGTTTAGAATTTCCTTCAGAAATTTCTATCTTATTGTAACATGTGTAATTGTTGTTGAACTGTTGCTTTACGAAGTTGGGAGGCGCCATCTTGGAGGGGCCTAGTTCTTTATTTCAACCCTACCCAATATTCAATATCAGAAAACATAGTGTTTTGAATGGATAGAATGAATGAGTTGGTGTTTTAAGTCCACTTTGTGCACAGTAAGGTTAATCGGGACTGGACCTACAGTTTAAAGTGGGATCCAACGGGTATCGAACCCGGGATCCCTTGATTACAAGGCGAGGACGCTTCCACTGCCGTGTTCCAATCAAACATTTAATTTTAAAACAGTAATTTACTTATACGTATCAATGGTAACGTTGTTGCACTGTAATCAAGGGGTCACGGGTTCGATACCCGGTGGAGGCACGTAGTGTTTCGGATCCCACTTTAAACTTCAGGTCCAGTCCCGATTAGCCTTTCTGGGCATAAAGTGGACTTAAAACAACAAGCTTAAACTTATGCGTATCAATGCTGAAACGAAATTCAATCTCAAGTTTCAGTTTCAGAATAAAAGACCACTACAAACTTGCAGCGGCATCTGAAACTGTAAAACATTTTTTGGGCGGGGAGGAAACAGAGCGTGAATCGGCAAGGGCTGTCATCGTTGTTGTTCGCTTACAATAACCTTGTCTTCCAAATTGTTACATCTCCTTCACCTTTAGCTTTCATTCCACGGTAAAAGGATAAGTGATTAGCCTTACAACTTCCGGAGGTACTTCGTCCCCTCCTCCTACATTTCCACACTACGAGACAATGGCACTGTTGCCAAGTCTCCATCCCCTCCCGCGGTACCTACGCTCCACGGCACCAAGCACATTTATGTAACAATCGAAGCCAGTGTTGGCAGAACACCAAACCAAATGGGCCGAGTTTGTGCCGGATTGAGTTTTGTAATTCTCGCGTGCGAACAACGTTTGAAATGCCAAATTTAAGCTTCGATTCGGTTGATGATAAACCCATCCATATCCGTAATATAACCCACTACACTCGTTATTTATTTTGTATTCTAATAATGAATAAAAAACTTCAGAATATTAAACCACCACGGACATGCGCTGGGAGAAAAATGTCATAGATTCATACACTAGGATGAGCCACTTACGTCCTGGCAAACTGATGCACACTACACTAGCGTCGCCAAGCGGACGGGAGGAAGTATTAGCTACAAAGTGCTACTCACAATCTCGTAACCAATGGTCACTAATTGACAATCATTAACTCGCCTGTATGTCGCCGCCTTGAACGGCTGACGAATTGACAGTGCGCTATATTGATTAGTCGAATCCCAAGGTGAATTTTCAATCATATTTTACTTATAATGCTAAGTAAAATGGCGCATATGGTGCACATTTTCTTCGGTTAAGTCGATCACAAACTACACATGGCGTATTGGAAATATCAATAATAAATATATTTCGACTACCACAGTTCTTATGGAAAATAAAATCTTCGAACGTTTTCGCCAATCAGAGCAACGTTTTGATATTTTTCTACAACCTCCCCCCCCCCTCTTCTCAGTTCACGTATTTCGTGTAGTTATGTTAACATGCCCATGGCCGTATTTAAGGGGAGGGTTCAACGGGCTCAAATCCCTATCTTTGGTTTAATAAACATTTTGCATTAATTTCATAATAAAACAATCAATCGCACGAAAAGTGAATAAATATGGCAATGTTATAGTTATTGCATCATGTCTTTGATGGCAAATGTACATTTGCACTCCATGAAATTTATTTTTAAGTGTTTTGTTATTTTTAATTTGGTAATTTTCTTCGAAACCTCGTGAACACGATTATATATTTATGTATTTTGATAGATATTTTTTATAATTCGAAAATTAAGCGCAGTAAATAAATATTAAATGTAGAAAAAAATATGGATATTAAAATTAGTGCTACATACGAAAATTGAAAATTTTGATTTAAAGTGTTGAGAATTATATTCTAATTCAACTGTAACCTAGTTTATAGTAATAACAATAATAACTAATAAAATGTCGGCATCTTTGAGCAACAGAAAACTGAACCCCTCCTATTCTATATGTATATATACGCGTCTTGCGTGTAAAAAGTCCAGTTTCCTTCCGACCTCAAGCCGCTCTACTACATTCCATCATATCCCGAGATTATCAGAAGTTTCCATAAATACGATGCAACTGGCTACCCTGCATACGGAATACACACTCCAGTTTTTTTTTCTTTCATGCTATCCAATCCCCCCTCCGACTTCTGACCCATACTTGGGCTACTTCTCCACAACAATCTTCCCCATTATCTGTGTCCCTACCACGCGCAACACTCCAGCTGTCTGGGTAGACAGCCCTCCAAGCCAATAGTTCATAAACAAATCAAGTTTCAGTTACGCCGAGGAAAAGTAAAAGGAACACCACGATGTATAAATTCGATATTGGAATCTCCAGGCATTTCACGGTCACACACTGGCTCGTTCACCTAATTTATACATCACAGTTTTCCTTCTTCGTAGCACTTGCCCGACTGCTTTCACTTTCATTGCAGACCGATTGTCTGGATTCTTTTTAACTGCTCCATTATTTCTCCCATTCGGAAGAGACTTGCAACTTGCTCCCAGCTGCAGCACAAGTTGAAACTTGATACAAGCGCTTCCTCAACCCTGGTCTAAAGATTAGCGTGAGTTACCGCTAACCTTCGATTTGATTTCTATAAAACTGTCATCCATCATCTTCATCTTTGCGGATGCAGAGCGTGAATTCATTGAAGATTGCTGAGGGAAGATATGCAGTGGCGTGCACAAGGGGGGAAGGTCTGTGATGGTCAAACCCCCCTTTGGCCCAGTATTTTAAAAAAAAGTCAAAGGTAGGAAAATGTGGCAAAATGATGTCCAACTACTAGAAAAAAGGATACGGAACACCTCCGGGGCACGTCACTGTATACGCACAATTCCATTGTGATAGGTGTGACATTCGGACAAATTTCCATTCATTCTTTAATTATTTTCTCAGCACCTTCAAATATGTAACTATCAATTCATGTAATTTCATTTTCCTTGATGAAAGGTATTTAATTGCAGAATATTCCTCCCCCCATCTTAATTCTCAGCTACAGAAAATACATTTTTTTTTGTAATTATGACAGGTGTGACATTTCTGAGACATGGCTGTATGACCTTCCTCAGTCTTTCAGAAAACTCTGTTAAATATATGGGTTTACCGAAACAATTTTAATCTATTTTCACAAAGCAAACTTTGCTCGACATTTAGATGCTTTTAGGTTCTCAAAATATTACAGTAAAGCCTCGTTATTCCGGACTAATGGGGGGATAAGTTGACCGGTTAAACGAAAGTCCGGATTAACTGAAATAACCTAAAACAACAGTAGAAAGTGCATTAAAAGTCCGTTTATAGGAACAAAGCACGTTTACTATGGTGTATTTAAAGGGCATAAGCCTAAATACACTATACAGTACAGTACAAAGTCTGCGGGGAACAGAATTTCATCAGTGGTTGACTGCCTTTTCTTTGGGAAGTTCTCTTGTTGACTTCTAGCCACATATAAAACCTTGCATTCTGTTGTTTTTTTTTTCTTTCCTTTTCCTGCCCGGATTAAGCTAAGTCCGGCTTATCGGGTTCCGGATTAACGAGGTGTTACTGTACTACATACTTTTTTATAAACATATTGTGTCTGTGACGGGTGTGACAATGCAAAGGCTAGGAAAATTATCATAAATAGATTCTTCAAACTAAGGTTTGTTTCAGAAATGAAGTATGACACTTCAGAACTTAAGATATGCGAGAAACATTCAATGAGACAATTAAAACGAAATTAGAATTAATTTTGTTATCTGGTGGTATTGAAACTAAATTGAGTGGAGACGCCACACTCCTATAAAAAGTAATAGATTTGAAACAATGATGCTATTTAAAAATCATGGAACCAATGTTTGTATTAATTATTAATTCCAAATTCTCTATAGTTTTCAATTTCATATGTAATAATAAATAAATAAATAAGTAATTTAAATTACAAAAATCACATGGAATGGGTTATATATGAATTATAATAATATGAACCACATGTTTTTTTTTAAAAAAAACATAACAAATTGGCACATTCCAATAGATACTTTTAGTAAGGGGGAAATAAAATTAAAAGTAAAAAGAATATTGTTATATGCAAGGCCAATAAATTATATTTTCGATTCTGACCTGTCCAATTAATGCATTTTTAGTAGTGTATCACACGGAACATCAGCTGATAAAAGTACACTTTGATGCATTTTAATGTGTACTGGAGTCCAAAAAAGCATGCAATGTGCCAATTGACACATTTCCTACGGGAGAGGGATTTATTTATTCTCCTGTCTGTCTTTCTCAAGGGACTTCAAACCCTTATGCCACCACAGTGGCAGCGCCAAAGATTGAGATATTTACAGGAAACATTTGCGTGGACAACTAAATACATATTGAATAACAATTGCTTGCGAGTTTTTACGGTGGAAGATTCCGACAATACAGCAGAATCATAAATAATGCACTTATGTGCAATTATAATGTTACTTTGTTATTCCAGTTAGGAGTTAAAATTAACCTGTCCGTGCATTTTATTAACGTTCATGAAAGGTAGAGCATTCTCGATTATTCTCGCCTGGTGCCTTAGAACGTGACGAAACTCCTCCCATGCTTCATAATTCATGGACAGTGAGTATGTAGGACATTCTGGCATCGGAAATGTAATAGGGAAGAAGGTGCACACAACATGTGTTGGTGTGGAAGTTTGTCCACTGTTACCTGTGCTCCGATGGGTTAATTGGGAGTGGTTGAGTCGAGTTTGTCCTTTTAAGTCCAATTTATATACGGATAGGGAATTAGGGATTAGGGAATCGACCTACTTTTTAAAGTGATTCGAATTAGGGATTAGGGAATCGACCTATAGTTTAAAGTAATTCGAATTAGGGATTAGGGAATCGACCTACAGTTTAAAGTGATTCGAATTAGGGATTAGAGAATCGACCTACAGTTTAAAGTTATTCGAATTAGGGATTAGGGAATCGACCTACAGTTTAAAGTGATTCGAATTAGGGATTAGGGAATCAACCTACAGTTTAAAGTGATTCGAATTAGGGATTAGAGAATCGACCTACACTTTAAAGTGATTCGAATTAGGGATTAGGGAATCGACCTACAGTTTAAAGTGCAAATATACACTGGCAAGGCTCAACAAAATATATAGTTCAATTCAGAGTTTCTGGGACTTCTCTAGCCTCTAATCAATGTGTAGATAAAAAAAACTGTCACTTCCACTCTGGCCGAAATCGATAATATATGGGAGCCTATACCTAAACAGTTCCCATGCGTCTTCATGGCACTGTGTAAGGCACAGGGAATATAGTATTTACTTATTACCTATAGCGGATCCACAGGCAAAAGGACCTGTGCAGAATCGCGTGCCCTGTGCATCGTGCTTGCACTTGGAGGGGAGGAGTAAAGTGGAGCATGTTTCCTTAAACGGATGGAGGGGAAGATGCGCGAAGGCTTTTGGCCGGAGGTTATTTAATTTGTGGTAATACAAAGTTGTTTTTTTTTTTTGCATCTTGAGACAGAGAGGCCGAAAAATATACTTCCACAAGCGTCAGCCACCCAATCCCTAGATAACAGACTGATTCTCGTTTCCAGTGTCAAGCGTAAATCAACGTCTTCATGAAAATTTACACAACCACGACAGAAGATTAACCGAGGCGAAGAATGCTACAGCCGTTCGCCGTCCATAGACGCGCGGACCTTCCTTTGAACCTCCGTGCCCCGCCAATAACAATTTTGTGACAATATTTCATCGCCCTTCAAAGGCAGGAAAGGTGTACCCCAGCCAAGACACATGACGTCTTCCATACCAGTTACACCATTGGGCGTTTTTCTTGTACAACGACCATTCATGAAGACATAATGACCTTGGATGCAGGGCTGATTGTTATTGATCACGTGTTGTAACTCAACTCCCCTCCCCCTTCCTTCTTGTTCCACAACTCTATGGGCTTTCCCCAGAAGTCTGGCGCGTGAGCAATAAAGCATTCTCTTAACTGATATAATTATTTTTTTAACCCTAATAATGTGGACTTGGTAATTCGCAAATAATTTCCTTTCCGTGGTCTATCTTGCAAACTTCTTGGATCGGTTGTTTTCACTCACTGCCGATGGCGGCGACACTGAACGACTTTTCTGAATCATTACAGATTCTCAGAAGATACTCTTAAGGGCAAGACCTAAGGTTGAATAGATATAGGTGGGCTCATTAACCTCTGACGTAACTTGAAAGCTCTTACAAATTTACACAGAACATCTCTGGAGCGCTTTCTTTTTAATCAAGGCTTTTCCAAGAGTTATTGAACGGAAGTAATGTAATTGCGGGAAATGAATTGCATGAACCGTTAAGATTACAATACAGTAGGCCCACTATCAATCTTCAGAAAATCAAGGTCCTCCACATGACGTCATTAAGCCATGTTTGTTAGACTTCCTGGACCTACCTGTATAAATGTAACCTTCAACCATTCTAAAAATTGTGTGTGTGTGTGTGTGTGCTCGTGAATTTTTTGTAATCAGAATAGTTTTGATGATCAACTGTTATATATAAAATCTTTGACACGAAATTATTGTGACCTATCTTCTTATTCAACTTTTGGTCTTGCCAGTAAGCGTATCTTCTGACAATCTGTAATGCTTCAGAAAAGTCGTTCAGTGTCGCCGCCATCGTCAGTGAGTGAAAACAACCGATCCAAGAAGTTTGCAAGATAGACCACGGCAATCTAGGAAAGAAATTCTTTGCGAATTGCCACGTCGACATTATTAAGGTTAACTGCATAATGTTTAACTAGTGTTTCATTTTAATAATTGATTAGCTACGTCTCTTCTCATGAATTCCACTAACGCTTCACGAGCTCAGATAAAGATTTATATGCATCATAAATGTTCTGTTACTTCTAAACTTTATTTTTGCGTCTAATACCGAGATGTTCTCCGCCGCTCAATGCATGTGATCACTATTTTTAAATATTTGCTAACATATGAACTCACATAGATAAGATCGGGGGCCGAGTCCGTTAAGTGATCGACTTCCCATCTCATCACCGAAGTCCCAGAGTTCGAGTCCCCATCCGAGCATGGATTCAGGTTTTCTTTAAGTCCACTTTATGCACTGACAGGCTAATCGGGACTGGACCTACAGTTTTAAGTGGGATCCGAATCATCACTCATCATTAGCCAAAAGTGAGAGACAAGCAACGCTAATTAACAAAAATATAAATAAAGACACTGCAAAATAAAGTACTCGGAACACAAGCAAGATCTTAACTACCAGGGCCTGTACATTAGCGTACTGCCTAAAATTGTTACCAAGAGTTACTGGGTTCGATTCCAGTGCAGGCATACTGCAAGAGTTCGGATCCCCCCACAAAAGATGACTGACTTTGTAACCGCCACTGCTCTTGAACTTGCAGAACGATTACCAATGCAAATAATATTGCTGTAATTAACGTTAAACGTCATATTTAAAGAAAATAAAGTACAGGTTCACGAAATCTTACAACTTCCATCACCATTTTAGGTACTTATTGATTTCCGTTCCTGTAATTACAATAATTTGTTTTCTTCTTTTTCCTTCTTAGATACAAAGTCTTTTATACAGCGCGATAAGAGCAATATAACAATATAAATAAAGAAAAACATGCATAAGTTAAAACAATATTAAAATTGAACACAGCAGTTTGAGAGTTGGGACAGTCTCAGCCTCATATCTAACGAGATTGTGTCGTCATCACGAGACAGGAACGAGATTCAGGAGCCTCGTCCTCGCTAATTCAATCCCTTCCCGAGAAAACACACAGAACTGACAGCGCCATTCCATCGTGGCCCATTCAATCCGACAGGTAGCAGCCCTCCGTTCTACCATTGAAAAGCCCTTCCCATTCTCTCTATGAAGGCAGTCTGTTTTTTTCATCGTGCTGTACAAAAGAAATGCCCGTTACAGAGAGGAACTGCTGACCCAGGACATTCAAGGATCCACGGGGATATATAGGAGACCTCAAGACTCTGCCTTCACTTTTGATTTCTCTTCCAGATTACACCCATCACACCCACTGGATGCTAGAAACTTCGCCACGGGGTGAAAATACAGGTTTCGGAGAAGGTGTAATTTGGTTGAAAGACGAGCTGCATGACCCGAAAGGCCATTGTTACGTGTTAATGAACAGTAGAATGCATAAATTTAACGATTATAGCACGAGGAAGCGGTTGTTTTCTATTGGATGTGGCGATTGCCCGGCCCTCTGTACATGATTGCTCCTCCATGTGTTCGAGAGGTTTCGCCATTGCAGTTTTGTTCGCTATACACTTCAATATTAATGCGACACTTGTCAATAATAACGTCATCCCCTTGTAATCAAGTGTTCCCGGGTTCGATACCCAGTGGAGGCACATGACACCAGGATTGTTAAGGGTCCAGGAATTTTAAATAAATTCAATTCCGGTCCAGGAGAGAAAATAAGCAAGCGTAAATGGGTTCTGGACCGAAAGGAACCTTTTTATCTGTTAAGTATTTCAATTCGGTGCAGCAACTTTTTTTCCGGATCAATTAAAATACGGTCCGAGTTCCGTATTGACATGAAACACTACGCAACTTGGACCGAATTTAAATTGTGCGAGAGAAAAGGTTCCATTAGAATTTATGGGTTCCACTTTAAACTGTACGTCCAGTCCCGATTAGCCTTTAAAGTGTACAACCAACCAAATGAAACCGTCAAGGCATTAGTGCATGGCTACCAGGTTTGGCCTTCACGGCCAGAAGAAGAAAAAACATAAACGGATATATTCTGTGAGTAGCTTTTCTATATCATGCTTCATTGTTCATGAATGTCTCGAACATGCTTCCAGTTTTCAATTAAAGATGTTGTATGTTCACCGTCTGGTTTTTATCTTGTTGTGCTAATATTATCC
This sequence comes from Lepisma saccharinum, assembly GCF_977018435.1. Lineage (NCBI taxonomy): Eukaryota > Metazoa > Arthropoda > Insecta > Zygentoma > Lepismatidae > Lepisma > Lepisma saccharinum. The sequence goes on along the minus strand of NC_139252.1, from coordinate 31,055,478 downwards.
TGCATTACAATGTCCCTCACTCGAACCTATCACCAAACAAACTTGTGCATAATGCACCTTGCACGCTAAGTAGTAAAATTAAATAACGAAATAGTGAAAATATGTTCTTTAATCGAGGGTTATTTATTTCTGGCAAACGTATTGGAAGGCAATGATTGATTATATTTTGATCATACGACTTTGAATGACTACCAAAGAAGAAGACTTATGCAAGATCTATTACTACTTACAATAATATGATACAATATTATCAGAAACTTATTTTCCGCAATTGAACCTTATATTCCTCCTTGATATTCATTAAATATTCAATTCTTTATCTCTTTGAACTTAATTTATTTGAAAGGGCAGTTGTGTTTACAAATTTTACCCAACTTACCTACACGTAAGCTAGGTAATGAATACGTGCTGTTATCACTATCCTTATAACGTCTTTTTATATATTCATGTAATAATAATATATTAATTAATTTGTATATTTCAATTAACACTTATTAATTATAATTATTTAAATTAATTTAATATAAGTGTATTTTTTTAAATTTGAACATTATTATTATTATTATTTAACACTTGGTTCGGATTCCGCGCCGATATATATATCTAGATGCGTGCCTGTCTGGTACTATAAATAGATCATGATCTACATTGTATAATCCAAAATGTGTCAATTGACACAAATAACGCATTAATGTGCATAAACTGCTAATGACGCATCAAAGGGTACTTTTATCATCTGCTGTTCCGTGTAATGCACTAAAAATGCATCAATTGAGGAGAACAGACAAGTATTTTAAAGAAACCGAAATTACACGTAAGAAAGTTCATCATCGAGTGTGTGTGTAAGTAGACCATGATGCAAGTTAAATTGACTGTCGGAACTATTATGTACCGTGCTGTAAAAACGATTTCACAGTCGAACAACACGATGCAAATGCTATATTGACCTCTGAAATGTAACAATATGTTCTTGAACGAATGTGATTTCGCAACTTCTCTATCTTGGAGTAGATTTTTGGCCAATCGCGGCGATGAGGATGAATCGTGATTATACAGATGAAACTGATGACGTAGGAACACCGTACCACCACTTGATTCCGTAAAGATTTGAATAAAAATGGTTCCTTCCCTTGTTGTACCTTACACTGTCTTTAGTTCTCGTGACAATGCCTTAACGACGCAGCAATGATAATGAACGATGAATTTGATGAAATGCATGCGAGAATACTCCTACGCAAAGGTAATACAGTAAAACCTCGTTAATCCAGGCAGAAACAAAAAATAATGCAAGGTTTTAAATGTGGCTAGAAGTCAACAATCGCACATCATCATAATATGGGTATCGCATATGTACGTGCTGCATTGTATGTACAGTGGGATCCATGAGTATTGCCGTTCAAATTGTCCATCACCATGTTCGTGAACTTTATTTGACCCAATAAGAGCTACAAGAATTAAAAGAAAACTCAAAATAATCTGTTGACAACTTCTGCACCAGCTTAAAAACACATAGGATATAAGAGAAAAAAATATTGAAAACAGTCATGGACAATTTACACGGTAATACTCATGGATCCCACTGTACCGTATTGCTTTACATTTTACTGTACTATATAGTGTATTTAGGCCTATGCCCTTTCAATACACCGTAATAATCGTGTTTTGTTGCTATAAACGGAGTTTTAACGCAGTTTCTACAATTATTTTAGCTAGGTTTTTTCAGTTAATCCGGACTTTCGTTAAATCGGTCAACTTATCCCCCCATTAGTGCGGATTAACGAGGCTTTACTGTAGGTATAGTGGGAGAGCTAATTTAGCTATGAACACCATCTCGCCATTGAAGGTTGAGGGTTCAAGTCCCGGGCTGGGTGTTCTATTGCAAGTGACCCTTCACTACTTTTACCTACTTATCATTCATTCATTCTTATCCTGGAGAAACAAGAAACAACTAAAAATGCAAATATAAAAGTATTAAATTAGCAATAGTACATCATTCAGAAGCTTCTAATATCGTTAGTTCACAACTTTCATCGACTGATAAATCGTAGAATTTTCTTTTCCTTTTCTGTATTTCCAATCGTTTCAATACTATTCTAGTAATTTGCGGACTTGTTATAGTGATTCCGAATGAGATCAAGTTCTGGCAACATTGCTCGCGCTTCAAAACGATGATCCCGAAAAAAATGACCACCTTTCTTCGAAAATGATGTGGCAAGCGAGACCAATACATTAGACAGCTGCGATGACTCCCAAACTTCTAAACTTGCCCATTGAGGGCAGAGTCGTTCCTAACATCCCCGCCAGGGGGAAGCAGTTACTGGGCACAGAACTCGCTCATCCGTGAGGCTTAGGGGTTGCTACAAGACAGAGGGTGAATGGGGTGTGTTCATCAATGCTTCAGTCGCTGCGGTCGTGGACGGTTTGGTAAACCAGACTAACTTTTGTTCGCAAGAAGGCAGAGCTGTTTCAGTCTCCGTGAACACGCAGAAGCAGCTATGAAAACAGCAAATCTTCGCGGAATCAAGAATACATTAAATGTAGATGAATTTCGTACGATTCGATATTGGTTGAAGCATAAGAACTAACCAAGAAAACAATTCAGACCAGATAAAAAAAAATAATTACCATCATACTGCAACCGGCTTCAATAAAACCAGAGGATCATTTGAAACCAAGTGTGAAATATAGAAGCAAGTAATGTAAATATTTATCGGGTAAAGTGAGATTGTATGATATCTTGATGGGGTGAAAATTTACCAAGGAACTTACAAATAATTTCATTAATTAAAATTCAACTGAAAGATCTATTTTCTTCGGGGTGTCAGAAGTCTTTAATCGGGGTTCAACTGTAAGAATTACTTTTCCTGGTCTGTGAGATGTCTTTAAACGGGGTTTAACTGCAAGATTTCCCGTTCCTGGTCTGTGAGAAGTCTTTAATCAGGGTTGAACTGCAAGAATTTCCTTTCCTGGTTTGTAAGACGTCTTTAATCGGGGTTCAACTGCAAGATTTCCCGTTCCTGGTCTGTGAGAAGTCTTTAATCGGGATTCAACTGCAAGATTTTCTATTCTTAGATTTTGAGAAGACTTTAATCAGGTTTCAACCCTCAAGCATTTCCTTTCCTGGTCTGTGAGGTATTTAATCGGGGTTCAACTGTAAGAATTACCTTTTCAGGTCTGTGAGAAGTCTTTAAACGTGGTTTAACTTCAAGATCTTCTTTTCCTAGATTGTGAGAAGACTGTAAACGGGGTTTAACTGCAAGATTTTTTTTTTACTAGATTGTGAGAAGTCTTTAATCAGGGTTCAACTGTAAGAATTTCCTTTCCTGGTCTGTGAGGTCTTTAATCGGGGTTCAACTGCAAGATTTTCTTTTACTAGATTGTGAGAAGTCTTTAAATGGGGTTTAACTGCAAGATTATTTTTTTACTAGATTGTGAGAAGTTTTTAATCAGGGTTCAACTGTAAGAATTTCCTTTCCTGGTCTGTGAGGTCTTTAATCGGGGTTCAACTGCAAGATTTTATTTTACTAGATTGTGAGAAGCCTTTAAACGGGGTTCAACTGCAAGATTTTCTTTTCCTGGTCTGTGAGGAGTCTTTAATCGGGGTTCAACTGCAAGATTTCCCGTTCTTGGTCTGCGAGAAGTCTTTAATAGGGATTCAACTGCATTATTTGCTTTCCTGATGTGCAAGAACTGTTTAACCACGGTGCAACGACATTTTTTTCCTTTCTGATCTGAGAGAGAAGTCTTTATTTGCAGTTCAACCACAAGATTTTTCGCGCATCGTCTGAAAGTAACCATTCCCTGCCCTCTAGTGGCTACCCCAGAAACGAATAACTCCACGCTTCCGTAGTCTTGGGGAAATAGAAATGGATTTCACTCTATTTTCCACTCTCTCCGGACTAACGAATCGGGAACAAAGCAAAATTGACTAACGGCCAACGTGCTAACAAAGAGAAATCACTAATTCCTCCCTTCCAAGTCTTGGAATCCTTCTTTCCTCTCTATCTCTCTTTCCTCTTCCACCTTCTTCACGTCAAGATGTCCTTTTTAGTACTCGATACGTCCTCGGGAGTCCCGGGAAGACGCACTACCTATCCCGGTGTCCCGAAGCCTCCCACGGGACGAATCAAACTAATTGTGGACGAAATATACGACCGGGGAAAGCAGGAGAACGCTCAGCTGGTTCACATTCCTCAGGCCTCTTTATCATAATTTAAGAATTAGCGCGACAGGTTGGGTAACTGCTCTAAATGGAGGAAAAGGATTCCCTTCTGATCTCCCCCCTTCTTACGCCTCCCCGGTCCCCCCTTTTTCTCCTACAGGAACCTGTGTCGTGCTACGGGAAGTACATCCAGTCTTGTTGGAGAACTCTCATTGTTGTGGGTTCCATACGGATTGTGCTCCTAATGTTCCCTATCTTCCAAGAAAGCTTGGTGGTTGAACTTACCGTTTGGGTTAAGTCGAGCATAACGTTTGCGTTAAGTCGAGCTTACCGTTTGGGTTAAGTCGAGCTTACCGTTTCGGTTAAGTCGAACTTAACGTTTGGGTAAAGTCGAGCTTAACGTTTGGGTTAAGTCGAGCTTAACGTTTGGGTTAAGTCGAGCTTAACGTTTGGGTTAAGTCGAGCTTAACGTTTGGGTTAAGTCGAGCTTAAGGTTTGGGTTAAGTCGAGCTTAAGGTTTGGGTTAAGTCGAGTTTAACGTTTGGGTTAAGTCGAGCTTAAAGTTTGGGTTAAGTCGAACTTAACTGGGTTAAACGCGAAAGCAAAGACGAGAGGAAGATAAAGAAACAAACGTCAAGAAAACAGAACATGTCTATCCCGGAATTGAACTTCGATTCTTCGCCAGATTTGACTACGACGGGTATCTCATGAACTGCAAAAGATGTGCTTTTTCTTATTTCACCTTCCGAATCTTCTCTGAGCAACTTACGAGAATGTGGTAACATGCATGATGAGCCAATGGCGTGAGCACAACTTCATATGTGGGGGGAGGGCAGGAAGGCTGAATATTCTAATTAGTCGAGTCGGGTCTTTAGTTTGCAATCAATACTTTCATCCAAAAATGGGTAATCTGGGAGCAAAGGAGGTACTGTCCACAGCATAAAGCTGAATAAAAGTAAAACTGAACCCATAAGATGAAATTCATGAGGGACACTCACAAAGAACTTCAAAGCTCAGGCCGGGATTCCAATCCGGGACCCGTGGAGCCGTAGCGCGTTGCAGACTGGGACATTTAAGCCAAGATGTAGTTATACATATTTCCGTTGCATATATTCTGTTCAAACAATAAGCTATCTCACTATGCTGTAGTGTTGGAATTTAAAAAAAGATGTTCGTTCGCTTTTTCGGATTAGAAATTCAAACAAGGAATCAGAAAATAATTATTTCTGTTGACCCATTTCTTATTGAAATGAATTAATTATACGTATATTTTCTTATCGATTTTTCTTTCGTATTTAAGTCTTCGGGCTTCGCAGGCAGCGAACGAATATACGCTCTTGGCTATATTTATTTCCAGATGCAGTTGTACACTGTCATATTTATTGCAAGTGGTTGGGGCATATCTATTCTAACATGTAAATACAGATAGGCATATTTATTTCCAGTTTCAATTGCAGATATATTTATTCCAACAATCTTTTACATGGAGATATATTTATTCCCAAATGCAGTTGCAGCCAGGCATATTTATTCCAAGTGGTTACAGGCATATTTATTCCAACATGTAGTTACAGATAGATATATTTATTTCCGGATGCAATTGCAGACATATTTATTCCAAGAAGCATTTGCTGGGCATGTATTATTCATAAATGCAGTAGTAGACGGGCATATTCATTCCACTCCAAGACGCAGTTTCATACAGTAGCGCTAGAAAATACGCTCTTGGCTATATTTATTTCCAGATGCAGTTGTACGCTGTCATATTTATTCCAAGTGGTTGAGGCATATCTATTCTAACATGTAGTTACAGATAGACATATTTATTCCAAAGTTGTTGCAGACATATTTATTCGAAGAAGCATTTGCTGGGATATGTATTTATTCATAAATGCAGTAGCAGACCGGCATATTTATTCCAAGTGGTTGAAGATAGCCATATTTATTCCAACATGTAGTTACAGATAGACATATTTATTTCCTGATGCAATTTGCAGACATATTTATTTCAAGAAGCATTTGCCGGGGCATGTATTTATTCATAAATGCAGTAGTAGACAGGCATATTTATTCCACTCCAAGACGCAGTTTCATACAGTTCGTTAATTTCATATCAAACGCCGCCTTACAACTAGTAGGCGCGAGATAGTGTAATTGAGAAGAACCGAACAAGCAGAGCTTTCTGCAAAACCGTGCAAATCCCGAACGGATTCCGACCGTCAGTTCGACGACCTTCATTATATCGGCTGCCCAACAAATGACCTCCTTCGGCTCTTTCGGGCTTGCTTGATGATTACCTGTCCCTTCTTCTTCTTTCCGTCCGGAATCCCGCATTGCCGCCTCCCCCCGGTTTTTCTCAACCTTGTCTTGCATGAGCGGACGCAAGAACCAACTGACTCCAACGTCTGTGGTCAAAAGCCACACCGAAAGCCGAAGATGCTATCGTGCTCTAACAAGCGGGTGATTGAGAGATGGCGCGCAGTGTAATTCCAGAGATAGAGGACAATCGAAGACAGGGGAGCAAGGAAGGAAAAGAAGGATGAGTTGCTATTGGCTACCCTGCACGCATCATCTTTCATCGGCATCGCCATTATAACCCACCCTTGTCGAAGCGCTTCTTGGAGTCCACAGTGTTGCCAGAGGTTACTTTACGTCGCCACTTTCTGGGCAATCGTGACGTGACTGATGGACACCCTTGCCGGGAATCGAACCCGGGAACTTCAGTGGTGAGATTGAAAGTCCATTACAGAGTCGGCAGTGTTGCCAGAAGCATCGCGCTTGTAACTCGTATTGATTGCAATATGCGCCACCTAGGTGGTTCAAAGTGTTAACCGGTCTACCCACGATCTAGTCCCCTACGGTATGCCGGATTGAATCCTGACCTGTGCATGGATATTCGATTCATTTCTGAACATCTTCACCAGCTTAATCTAATGATTATTCACTCTCGCAGTCACAAGTACGACAGAATAGGCGAAGTGGATTAGAAAAATACAGATATCCCAACATGCACTTGCAGACAAGCATCTACCGGAATATTCAACAATACAGATACAGTTGCAGACAATCATATTTACTCCAAGGTACAGTTGCACGCACACACACATTTACACCACGAAATAGCTTCAAGGAAGCAATCGATCTTCAAATTCACCAAATCGACTTGTGATAAAAGCTTGGCACTTTATGCAGTGGAATACAGTTTATAGGGGGATCCTGACACGGGAAAGTCAAGAAGGGTTAGTTGAGAAAATAAATTATTCGTACTTCTTTTACCCGTCTGCCATTTATTTGTATATTTACGTTCTCATTTTCTTTTTCTGTATCCTCTTTCTTTCCTCCTTTTTCAGTCTTGGTTCCCCTCTTCTGTCATTTCTATCTCCGTTTATTGTCCCATTTACTTTATTCTATCTCGCTTTTAGATTCTCTCTCCTTTGTCATTTCCATTTGTATTTTCTGTCCCATTTACTTTCTTTCTCATTCTCTTACTTCCTCTCTTGTCATTTCTTTCTATCTTCTTTGTGCTATTTTATTTATTCTCTCTCTCTCTCTCTTGCATCCTCCCTTCTTTGTCATTTCTTTTTCTATATTCTGTCTCATTTTCTTTATTCTCTCTCTCTCTCTTTTACATTCTATCTTTTTTGTCATTTCCTTTTCTTTATTCTTTCTCTCTCTTTTACATTCTATCTTTTTTGTCATTTCCTTTTCTTTATTTTGTCCCATTTTCTTTATTCTCTCTCTCTTTTACATTCTATCTTCTTTGTCTTTCTTTTTCTATATTCTGTCCCATTTTCTTTATTCTCTCTCTTTTACATTCTATCTTCTTTGTCACTTCCTTTTCTTTATTCTTTCTCTCCCTTTTACATTCTATCTTCTTTGTCATTTCCTTTTCTATATTCTGTCCCAATTTCTTTATTCTTTCTCTCTCTTTTACATCCTCCCTTTCTTGTAATTTCTTTTTCTATTTTCTGTCCCATTTCCTTTATTCTTTCTCTCTCTTTTACATTCTATCTTCTTTGTCATTTCTTTTTCTATTTTCTGTCCCATTTTCTTTATTCTTTGAATCTCTTACATCCTCTTTTTGTCATTTCTTTTTCTTTCTGTCCCTTTTCCATTATTCTCTTTCTTACTTCCTCTCTTGTCATATCTTTCTCTGTTCCGTTTTCTTCATTCTCTCTTACTTCCTCTTCTCTGTCATTTATTTATCTATTTTGTCCCATTTCCTTCTTTCTCTATCTGTCGTGTTTTTACATTTTCTTCCTTTCTCTCTCCGTATTTCGCTTCATTTATTTCTCTGACGCACCATCCTCTTCCGATTCACTTTATTATTCCTTGCGTTTCTTGATGAAGACCGTTGTGGAGCTTCACGGGCCATTTTGAAGAACAATCCACTCAGCCTTTACGAAAGGCTCAAGACCGAAAACACTGCAGTCACCATGCACGCTCGGGTACTCGAACTCCAATAACTCAAGCTGCGACTGAGTTGGCAACACTGACCGCGAGATCTACAACTCCAAGATGCACCCGACACATATATCGTAAGGTAGATGTAGCGTTGTTCCAGTATATATTTCCAATATATCTTTCTTTTCCTCTCTCGAAGGGGGGAAGGGGGGGATAGCACTTGTTAAGAGGTAAAATGAAGATGCCACATAGCGGGGCGCTGGTTCCGGGGGGCGGAAGGGGGGCTGGGCGGGGAAGACAGATTATGGAAAGGGGGAGGGGGGACTCTCAGCGGTCAGGTTATAATGAAGAGCTCGTCCCTACTCTTCGGGCATACCATGTTGCCAAACTGGTCCGCAGTGGACCAGGACTATGGTATTTCGTTCGCGACGAAATCGCTCCTTGTTAAAATGGGAATTACGCAAGCCACGATAACGCTCGTCTGGCAAATAGACATTGTGTAATCCCCTGCATATGAGAACCTGTCCTTTATCAGGATATCTAGGTACATCCTCCTTGAGGTCGGTGTGGAACACCTTGCCCTCTGAAGGCAATCCCAAGGACAGGAAGGCATTTTTTCTTTCCTTTTTTTTGTATTGCTTTGAAGAAGGTTTTTCTTATGTAAGGATTCCGCTACTTTACAACTGGGAAGTAAGTGTTTCCATGGACAAGGCTGTCTGTCTTTGATAGTATGTTGATGGGGGCACCTAAGGAGGGGAGGAGGGGGAGCGGAGGACAAATCATTTAAAACTCGAATGCTAAGGGGTTAGTGATCTGTAGCCTCAAGCAAACAGCTAAATGCATTGGATATTGACTAGCTATGCACTAAAATGCACACACATTTTAGACACTTCTTCCCCAAACAAAACTATGCTACTCTGAATAATACCACTTGATTTCTTCGATTCGAATGACATTACATAAAAGAGGCTCGTTCTAAAAACCGAGAAACAATATGCTAGCCGGCCTATAAACGAACCCCTGCATTTCATTGGCTGCACGAATACTTTCCCGCGCGTTTTCACCGAGGTCCGCGCTTTCAATTATATCAACCACATTAATCCCACGCTACCTACATTTCGGCCATTATCACTTTTTCCACTATTGTTATGAATATAATTGTTACTGTACAATAATAGGTAACAAAACTAATAAAATGATCAAATTTTATGCGAAATTTATTATTACGATAATAACTTTTATTCTTATTGTTATTAAATCCTTGGGGAGAGACTTTCATTCGATCCACCAGATGGGGTGAATATCTACCACAACCGTTTCTTATTATTTATTTAATATTTGTTACAATTAATGTACAGAACCTCAGATTTACTCTATTTTGTTATAAACTTTTACACGTCTTGTTTACAAAGCTTTAAAAAAGAATAGTAGGAAGTTTTAGTCGTAAGTTCATGTTTTATGCCTCTAACTAAAAAATCTCATTTTTGTAATTTTGAAGACATAACCAGTATTTTATATAAGTTTTTACTTTGTTTTTAACCTTTTCGAATATTAACTAAATAAAAACAAATTCTCTGCTTTTTGTAGCTTGAAATGAACGGTGCCAGTTTCCGGGGGTTCGTTGACGGATTGGTTTACCTCCTTCCTTCCGGCGTCAATGTCGCATATGGTGCTAAACATTGTTTATATTTCAACTAGTTGTTTGAGGGAACATCTTTTCAGATCTTGACTAACAAATTGACATGAATAACACTATAGTGTTGATTCACAGGAAAAATGCATGGAAAGTGAATAACTCGTATGAATCAAATGATGCAATGGAATGTCAAAATGCAATAAAATGCATTAAATTTTGTATTCAAGTACAGAAAACTTTTTCTTGCTCTATTAAAAATCCATGCCTCGATCAATGACGAACGACGAAACTAACATTTACCCTCGTGGTTGTATCAAATGATGCATATGGATAGTGGAGGCGATTGGGTTCCAAAACTGGGGGGCAAGGACAGTTTTCTTTCCCTTGGTACATAAGGTTAGCACAGTGGGGGGGGGGGGGGCAACTGTCCCCCATCGTTCCCTCAATCGCCACCACTGCATATGGAAGTTCATACAATAAATTACATGCATTTCATTTTCTGCTAATCCAGCTTCTCGCCGAGACATACTTTCTGTCTCGCAGAATTACCCCAAGGGGAGCAGATCCCCTCATTATTCATTCAGTTAAAAAAAACAAAAACATCTACACAGAACCCAAAACGTGTCAATTGATACATATATTTTGATTTCCATAACACGTTAACGTGCATAAACTGCATATGATGCACCTTTTAGTGTGTCAAAATACACATAGGAATGTATTAAAGGGTATTTTTATGAGATGAAGTTCCGTGTGATGCACTAAAATGCATCAATTTGGAAGATCATTTCGAAGATAAGGAAATTACACATTTAGCTGTGTCAATTGATGCATTAAAAGTGAAAGTTTGTTATCTTCGAAATTATCTTGTCTGATCTTCCAAATTGATGCATTTTAGTGCATCATACGGAACTTCATCTCATAAAAATACCCTTTAATACATTCCTATGTGTATTTTGACACACTAAAAGGTGCATCAGGCAGGAAAATGTAGATCATTGCTAAGCGTTCTTTCTTTCTCGAAAACATCTATTCGTACAGTAGACGATCTCTGTGAGGAAATTCACACAAAGGGTTGATTCCAAGATAATAGTCCAGGAGGCAACAACGCGCTAAAACAATACACTACTCAGCAGATCGTCCACTCACACGTAAGAATATGTTGGGTTTAGTTTTACGAAGCAAGAACAAGATTTCCGTCAGCTTTTTTCAGCAAAATAAACTTTAATCACTAATCTCTACGCGGCATTATATCCTTAAACGGTAGGCAAACTGTCTGATTTTGGTTGCCGGTCTCCAAGGCGCACCACGAACACTTTTCTTCGAGGCCTGTACATGACGTCACGAAAATAATCGGCATAATCATGACATCATCCTGATTACACACACACTCACACACTACGTCGCAGCATGGGAAGGCCATTCGTAATAGCTCGGGAACAAACATGTTAACAATAACATTTTTTCTTCCGTGGAAAAAGGCGTGTAGGAGGCAGCAATATCGCAAATAATAATAAAAAAAGAAAAACTCTTATAAAATACTGCGAATTTCTCCACTCGAGCATTCCGAGCAATTCCTCAACAAGGAACGAGATCTATGGCTAAGGAACGACTTGGACTTGGAATTGCTCCGCGTCCACTTCGGAATGTCGGCAATGCATCACAGCGCCCATTTTTCGACACACAAAGTGAAATAAACGAGCGAAACCATAGAAGAAAAAAAATGGGAGAGAGAGAAAAACGGAAGATCCCAAAAAAGCAACACGACAATAGCAACAATGGACGATTGTTGAATCAATTGCTGTACAAAAGTCTTCTCGGCAGGAGAGCAAGGGTTGTTTTCACCCTCCCACCACAAGGCAAAGTTCGGACAGAAGTTTCGCCCAAAGACCTTCCCCGCAAACAAGCCAATATATGTCATCTTTCGCCCCTTCCTCCTTTCCCCGCGTTTGTGGTCCCTACTTTTAGCAGGGAGACAAACTTTTTTTCAGGGAGTTTTCTTCCGAGATGTACACCAGCCAAAATATCCAGCGCCGTTTCCCCATATAGTTAGTCATGAGTAGGGAAAGGAACTTTATGTAAATAAATGTTTTTTTCTGCGATAAGATAGAGACCCTCATTTTTGCCAAAATTCTGATCATAGCCTTATATGTCAACACAGCAAATTTTATTTTACATAAAAACACATATTTTCCAGTTTTCCGTATGTAAATACATATTTTGCGAATTTTCATTTTAAATACATAAAATCGCTCATTGACTTCATCTACCTCGAAATCCTCGAAGGAAAAATGTTTATTCTCCGCAACTCTTTCATATCGAGAGTGCTAGGTTTGTTTTGTCTTTGAACACCCTCGCTGGCAGACTTCTGGCACCTCGCCTACGATCCTATTTGGAGAAAATAGCTGTAAGTAGCTGGGGCTGGCTACACGTAACGATAGCAAGGCTTTTTAATGAAGCAATTCAGCTATTGTGGCCGGAAGGCATAAAATTTGACAATGTTCTTCTCTTGACAGATGCTGCAGCTTACATACAGTAGGCCTTGCCGTTAGCTACCCCAAAATGGTGCACGTTAAATGTGTGGCTCATGTGTTGCATAGAATATGTGAAAAGATAAGAGCTCTTTATCACAATGTCGATAAACTGGTTTCAAATGGGAAGAAAGTTAGATCAAGTCGCCTAGAAGAATAGACATTTTTGAACAAAAATGTCCTGAGGTTCCCCTTCCCCCTACACCTGTAGTTACGCAATGAGGCACTTGGTTGGATGCAGATGTTATGCCCAGAACTTTGAAAAAATTGTATCTGTTGTAAATGATCTCGACAAAGAAGAATTCTGCAAGAACTGTTGATGGAGCCCTCCTTAAAAGTCGAATTGGCATACATCTCAACAAACCTGTCCATTCTCTCTAATTCCATATGAAAGCTTGAATCTTCCGCGAACACTTTGGCAGCTTCCATTGGTGAAGTCCGCATAGTAGAAACGAAACTGCAAGAACTCACTGGATCTAAATGTCTAAAAGTACAGAATTTTTTGGGAAAAACCAAGGTTTTCAAACTTTGTGCCAAATTGCACGTGTTTTGGAAAGTGAAGTAGAGGAAGAGGAAGCTTTGGAAAACTTCAGCGTTAGTGACATTTCGTGCTTCAAATATGCAAGAATTGTTTCTTGTGACGTGGAGCGATCTTTCTCACAATATAAGATGCTTTTTAGAGATAATCGTCATAGATTTACAATGGAGAATTTGGAAAAAACTATGGTGATCCACTGCAACTCTTCCAAAAAATAGCTCGCTAAGAGGTAATCATTTAGAAACTAATTTCAGGTGTTTAAAATGCATGTTATAGTTTGTATTTGTTACCAAATGTTTTTATTTTTATCACATATTTTCCTGTTTTTATCACATATTTTCAACATTTATGACACATAAAAAATAAATATTTCTGAGTTTTTTAGCACATAAAGTTCCGTTCCCTAGTCATGAGAACGTCGACAGAGTTATGTCCCGCTATGACAGCGAAATCAATATTTTATGATATATGCAGGAAATAAAACACCCACCGCATCCCTTTGTGGACTCCCTCGGCTTGCTTACCCCTGCACGGAGCGAAGAACCTGAAAGGGGAATGCTGGAAGACACTCCGTGTCCATGGGCTTAATGTGGTTGATATAATTGAAAGCGCGGACCTCGGAGAAAACGCGCGAGAAAGGACTCGTGAAGCCAATCAAATGAGGGGGTTCGTTTATAGGCAGATTAGCATGTTGTTTCTCGGTTTTTAGAACAAGCCTCTTTTATGTAATGTCTAGACCTCGGATTTTTAGGCTCTAAAAATCCTAAAATAGGTTCTAAAAATCTAAAGTTAGGCTCGAAAAATCCTGAAGTAAATTTTAAAAAAATTAAAATAGTTCAAAATTCCTGAAAAATGTTGATTAGGTATAGTCACCAGCAATGAAAATGGGACATCTATATCCTGAAATACGCACTATCTTGCGCAACGTTATGTGTGTTGCCTAACCCTACGGCGATGACAGAACTTACCATTGGAAATTTGCTATTAAAATCCACTCTTCGCCGTATAGTTAGGCAACAATCTTTTTTCTTGTTATCAAACCTCTCAATTTTGTCTGTGAGGATCATCTTATATGCTTAAAATAATCTTTGAACAAAAACATAGCCAGTGGTGCAAACTTAAATGCCGAACTGTTAGTTTGCAAGGCGTGAATGCCACAAAGCACCGAAGTGACACGAAAGTGAGCAAGACCACACAGATCAGACCACTTTGGATTGACAGGTAACAGTGACACCAGACATTTGAGGTTTGAAAAATCACCATGCACTTGGAGGAAGGGAAATCGATAGAGAGTACGTTTCAAACAACGTTCATCGTCGAATTTTTTCGTTACCAAACAAAGCAAATGCCTCTGTGTGACATAAAAATCCTGTAAAACCTTTAAAAATATGCTTAATTTAGGCGCATAAACCTAAAATAGGTTCTAACAAGCAAAATAGTTTTTTTAGGCTCTATAAAACTTCATCAGTTGTTGCATTTTTTAACGAAACGCTGACATAACTTATTATTTCTTATATACATTTAAATGAAAAAAATAGGTTAAAAACCTAAATTCCGAGGTCTAGTAATGTCATACGAATCGAAGAAATCACCTGGTTTTCTCAAACACAATTATGATAACTGTAACTTTATTTGTTTCATATTCTACCGACAGTAAAAATTTGACATTTTATTATAATGTGCCAAATCGAATGCCCATATTGAAATGAAACGTTTTCTCCATCTTATGTATAAACATCATGATTACTTTTGTACTAATTATTATATTTACTTAGCTCTGTATTTTCTTTTACAAAAACAAAGTTTCTTCTTATTCATCATTATGTTCCATAATATATTGATAATATCGCTTTTATTATTAAAAAAAATATCTGAAACACAAGATAAGATTTGTTGTCAGGGTTGAAGATGACTAGAATTTTAATAGGATATTTGTCGCATAACATTGAACATTTGTAGCCGTTTGTAGATATTCATAGAAACTTGAACCGATTGTTGTGTTCCATGTAGTTTAGTCCAAATAAATTCTTAAAGTTGTTTATTCTATTATGATACACCCTATATATTACAGAAAATGTCGTCCTGTCAAAAGATTGGTGTTCATTTAACAGTAATTTAGTCCGAAGAAAGTAAACACAAATAGTCCTTTGACTGAGCACAAAGTTAGGTTGAACATTCACAGGCAAACAAAACATATCCAGCTAATAGTCCTTTGACTGAGCACACAGGTTGTTCTGAACATTCAACAACAAACATCGTTCAATCAGAGCTTGGTGTTTACGTGCAATTTAGCCTAACGTTCCTGTACGGGAAAAAAAACTGGTTTCAAGGGTCGGAACTAAAGTATGAAAAGGTACTCGGCCTGATAAACTGAAAAGGCTCGTCAAAAGCCACACCGTCCATTACATAATCATTTCAAAAGGTCCTCTCTCCCTTGCAGGAGAGGGGAAGGTGGTGGTTGCTTTTGAAGGCCGCCTCGAAAAGGTTTTGGAAGGGGTGGGAGGCAGCAGGGGTTGGAGGGAAGAAATGGTTCACGTGCAATGTTGTCATCTCCAATGATTAATCTGCAAAACGAATTTGCATTAATAAATTTATGACTTCATTAGAGATGCGAAAGGGGTTTTTTTTTTCCACGAGTTGCCGACAGATAGCAGCACTGTCTTTTACATGTTAAATGCTTTCCTGATTTCGCTTTGAAATGACCGAGACGCACTTCATTACAATGGTTTATACTTATAATTCTAGTGACAGTTTTATGCAAACTGTGGTCATTTCTTTCGAATTCTGCAGAAACATGTAAGATTACACACATTCGCAAATTAGGAATGGTATCGTAAGAAATAGAGTATAATATTCTTTGTGGAATAACCACTCTATTAGTTTACGTAACGTATACAATGAAATTTTTGTTTGTGTTCGTAAGGAACACCCATAAGGATATTACTAAACTCTGTGGCCCAACAGTTATTGGTGCAAGCAACGCGTGGTTAGCGCATCAAGTCCCATCACCGTTATTTTCTGCCTTTCAAGATCGGCAAAAGGATATTAATGCACAATATTGCCGATTGAAAAGTATATAATTGAATAATAAATTACTGACGTCCTGTTTTTTTTTAGTAAATAAAGTTAAAATATTTCACTAATTAAAATCATAAATTTCAGATTAAAATTTGTGAACGTAAACTGGATTCTGTAGCTATAATGTATAAAAAATAAAGATATATTTATGTAAATGTTATAAATTAATCTTATTCACTGAACGCCTTATTTTGAAAGTTATCGAACCGTCTACTACAAGTTGTCTCCAGTTGTTTTTCTAGAATTTTTTCAGGCTCCTGAGTTGGCAACAGTGCATGTGGGATCCCAAATAGGGTGCGAAGGGCACAACACTGTGTAGGAGTCGTGCATGAAGAGCCGGAAAAAATCAATTGTCTGTGCGTGCGGATTGCATTGGGCACCACTACATCCATCAGACAAGAG
Source organism: Lepisma saccharinum (assembly GCF_977018435.1). Lineage (NCBI taxonomy): Eukaryota > Metazoa > Arthropoda > Insecta > Zygentoma > Lepismatidae > Lepisma > Lepisma saccharinum. The sequence continues at coordinate 31,038,727 of NC_139252.1, read as the reverse complement.
GGCCTCGTAATGGCTTCCACAGCCTTTAGATGAGGGGTAAGGTCGACTAGTTAAAAGGATCCTTTGGCTTATCGTTACTTCTCGCTTATTCCCCTGATTATCACTCATCTTGTTGTGCGTGTATGTCCACGTACGCTCAATTATTAATTGTCGCCATTTACTTGACACTGCTCTTCGAACTTGATGAGTCATGAGCCGTTCTAGTGACCTAGTTCGAGCTGCGTGAAGTTTCTGTACGTGTACTTACGCATACTAAAGGTTCCGTAGATTGAATCCAAACCGTCCTAGGGATTCCCGACATACGTTATGTCCTTACAAATATGATTTGAGTACATTCTTCTAAACACGATTTTCCAAGAATATTTAACACCAATTAACGCGTCCCACTGTTAACATTATAAAACTTACGAAAGGCATCTAAGACATTGTTTCATTGATCCGTTAATTACCCCTGTGTAAACTACTGTTTCTCTTTATTTGGTTGGCTCACACCGCGTATTTTGCGATTTCTAGCCAAAGTTCCAACATGTTATATCTTTTCCTTTCTTGAAAACTTCACTTCACATTTTGTCACTTCGTAATTTAGGAGTTGTCCAAGGCACTTGTATACGGGCGAGTCCATCAGTGTCAGGGGACGGTTATTGGTTGGTAAGACGACGTCACCGTAGGAGTACAAGTCCTTTTAAAGACCCAAGATAAAGAACGACGCAGTAGATATTCATGAAATACGGTACAGATATTGTTGGTAGCAACAGAAACACATCAAAGATGAATCGTCTAAATACGCAAGCATTAGCATACATCCAGAGAAACACTGAGCAGCTAAACTTTTCGTACCAACCGCTTGGCGGCGCTAGTGATTGTGCGCATCATACTATCAGATGTAAGCGGTACATCCTAGTGTGCCTTCATCCTTTTGAGAATGCGCAGATTTATCAACTAGCCTTTTGTCCTCACAAAATCTCGTACTTTCAAGCCAGAAAACTGACAAAACGACAGTTCAGTATACTGTGCATCAACTGACAAGAAAATGAAACCTCTTTAATAGCTTGAGTATAGATGCCCACACGCAGCCTACTATAATTCCATAAATTTTACTTGAAATTAAGACTATAATTATGTCAGCTATGAGGCGAGTATCACTTAACTGACGATTTTTACTGTTCCAGATGTAAAGATAAAGAAATAATACTTGCCGCAGGAGAAATATTATGTATAAAATATATTTCCTGTACAAGGTTTATTCTTGCCCTGAGATTTGCAATGCTTTAAGGCATGACGGAACTTATCTTTTATGGCTGTCTTTCATGCCAGACTTGCTCGAATAATTGTTGAGGGTTGCTACAAGTCTCGCAAACAGTTTAAGGTGACAGGAAACATTGTGTCATTCAGAAAGGAAGAATGTTCGACTTCTACAGCGACACACGACTCCAGTCTAAGACGTTTCAATATGTTTCTGTTACAAATAAAAGTTTGTGTACCAGACTATACATGGAAACATTTCACTTGGTATTCAGTGTAACTGGTTGATTTGGTTGATTTAGTGTTTTAAGTCCACTTTATGCACAGTAAGGCTAATCAGGACTGGACCTACAGTTTAAAGTGGGATCCGAACCACTTGTGCCTCCACCGGGAATCGAACCCGGGACCCCTTGATTATAAGGCGACGACGCTACCACTGCGCCATCGGGAAGGCCCTTATTCAGTGTAACTGTGTTGGGCTGAAAGATATTGATTTTTGACTTCGGGATGCAGCGCGCAATTCTGATTTTGAAAACAGACATGTTCAAGGGAAACACATGTGGTCCGTAAATACTCAAGATTGTATTAACACGTAGCGGATACTTGTAATTATAGATTATCGACCAAGTTACTATTGTGAAATATCCTTTCTTTTTAGAGATAAGAGGAGTTATTGTCACTAAATTATCTTACGAGAAATGTTACTGAGAGCTCGCTTGCGGATTCTTACTCTTCTGTTTGCTAACTTTTGGCCACTTTGGGGTGGAGACTATAGGCTACATATAATTTATACACCCTGATGCTTCAAAAGGAATTACTGAAATTCCCCCAACCCCACTGACTATGTTTTAAATACCATACTGGTTACACTGTAGGAAACTATGAGAAAATTAGGACCTATGAAAACACGTTATAGCATTCTCACTTCCCACGGTGGCAAGGACTACAAATTGTTCTAATGCCTATTGAAATCCAAACGTTTAACTCGACACTAAATTTGGTATTTTCACCCACTTTATCACATGTGGGTGTTAGGTTAAAACTGCTAAAGAGAATTTGAAACTACACGTGTATTTGAGGGAAAGAGGGGGGGGGGTTCGAGCAACACGACGTTAAAGTGCATAAAATGTCTGTTACGCACTTGGGTGCATCAAGTTAGAGGTAAAATGATGCAGAAAAACATTAAAGCTCCACTTGAGATGTGGGTAAAAAGTGTATCACTTAACATGGATCAGCAACGACCATTTCAAATAAGCCATGTATCTGTGCGTCAATTAATATACTAAAAAACGCATCAGGTCTGGCTCGAAGCATTGTGATGGCATCATGGCACAGTCTTTCCTAAAGAAAGAACGTCAAATGCAGGAAAGATGGCAAAATGAGGGCTGACTACCAAAAAGTTACACGTAATCCTCCCCCTTCTTTTCGAAAATCCTGTGCACGCCACTAACGAGGAAGCCTGTTTAGCCTCCAGTTGCAAAACCTTGTCTCACTTTCGTGAAGGAAACTCTGGCATCGGGTTTCGAAAGTACGAAAATTATGTTTAAAAATACATAGCTATTAAAAACTTCGAAGGGTTTGGTCTCGGTGAGATCTCAAGTTTCAAAATCTGTATGTGTGTGTGTGTGTACTGTAATTGTACACCACACACTGAACAGAGTATTGCAAGCGTTACGAAACAACATTGTATATCAACCTTTTCCTACCGCGCGCAGTGAGTAGCATTTACCGATTGACGCGTTTCGGAACTTTTCCCCCGCACGTAGAGAAAAGCTGTTTCACGCATGCGCAAGCAGGGAGGGAACAGATCACGTTCATAAATTGGAGTGTTTAGACTCTTGAGGTCTGTTTATAAGCGACCATTTATCACACTACCCTGTTAAATCTTCAAGAGGAAGATAGGAAAGTGTTTCTAAATCTCCCTGGAAACGCGGCTGTTATGTACAAAGGGTGGAGCGTTGAGTATTCCAACGGCACCATTCATCCACGTCTCTTTTGAGTTTTGAATGTGGAAAAGAGCGTTGAAAATATCATTTAGCAATAAAGTAAAAGTTAAGAGAGATTGTGCACGATGTAACGCAAATGATATTTAATGAGCGATTCTACATATACTTGTTTATCCTGTAATTCTCTTTTGTTGGAGAACGCTTCACTTCACAATTCTCTGTCCGTCATAAGAACGAAGTCAATGTAAACACGTGGATACTGAGAGATCCTATTGGTTATTTCAGTGGCAGCTGCGCAGAAATCTTGCGCGTAGAAATATAGTGCATTTGACAAAGCCATTTCACTCAACGTAGCTGCTACATTGAAGTTGTGGGACATTTATATTACGAGCTGTACAGCAACAATAGGAAAGAAGTTATTTCTAAGAATACGTTTACATTCACTTCGTTCTTGCAGTGGATGGAGAATAGTTCTGTCCAAAAGATTTTGTTTTTCAAGTGATAAACACTGGTACTTAGTATTCTGTGGAAATGTCCTTCCTTTTGTGTGTATGTCTGTGTGTGTGTGTGTTATCACTGGGCTTGCAAGAACATTATTTATTTGTTCGCAATAAAACGCCGGCATTTCCGTCGACAGTTTTTTCAGAAGTTCCGTTTATGTGGCCGGGGGGGGGGGGGAGACATACACCCCCCTGCTTTTGGCATAGCTTTCGTACAGAAAAATAGTAGAAAGCAAGAAAACACGGAAAAAAGTCAAATATATAAGAAACCTTAAAAATAAGTGCGTCAAAATTACGCTGTAAAAATTACACAGGATTACTAAATTCGTTGACTATACCCAACAGCAAATAAATAGTAGGGGAATTGTCCATCACCATTTTCATTTAGTCTGTTTCCATTTCAACAATATGACGATCATGAATTGAAATAAGAACGTGAAAACGCATATGACAATATCTGCTTCACATCAACTGAACTACATACTTTAAAACAACACACGATGTAGAATACAGGAGAATGAAAACTGGTGGACAATTTGCTTATTTTCTTTATTATCTTTGCTCTTTCCTGTGTAACTTTATATGCACAAGTAAAAAACAACACAGTTTCGTTCTGGCAAATAAATCCTCCCAAGTTCCGAATTTATCAAGATAACGCAAGTAATGTTTGACAAAGCAACTCATTACCGAACTCTGCTTCTAGACCGCGGGTTTATTCGAAAAAGTCTGATTCTGTGAGCCTAAAGTCCAGTAGAACCAGGCAAATAATGTGTTCTCGCGCCTTTACAAAGCTCACAGCATATAAAAGAATAATCGCGGCCATTAGATTCACAGAAGTTGAGCCACCAGTGCTAAAACAGTTGAAGAAAGCTCAGATAAAGACTTTTTCCTGGAGCTCCACTAGCGTCACGCGGTGGCCACTGACCGTAACTAACAAGACGAATAGACGGAGCCCTCTTGCAAGGTCATGGTCACATTCCCCCACCTCCACAGAAGAGGTAAGATGTGTGAAATTTGATGCGCAAATCGTAACATATTTTAACACATACGCTACACGCTAGATATCTTAATGATGTCCCGTATACATGTGTAGAACTTATACGCCTATCTTGTTTTGCTTTATATATGGTTCTCTCAAAAGAATGAACCAAGGTGGATACGTAAAGGGTACGTCCATCGTGCATGTTCAACGAACACTGAGATGACGTCATATGGTGAAGGTTTCATATTCTGCTGATAAGTAGTGACATCTGTAAAAAGGCCGAAAGGTAGTGCAATGTGCTTCTAATCCAAGTGGACTAGGTTTTGTTCTTGTTACGATTAAGACTAATTGAATCACACGTTGATCACGAAAATGCAATCATTGATAACTGATATATTTATCGCACATTGAAGCCCAAGTGATCTTTTAGTAGGGGATTTGTTTCTTAAATTCTTATTTTTCTATCACTTGTGTATGGATTTGTAATTTGCAAGTGAGTTACGATGCACATTTTCATATGAATGAATTCCAAAGATATGTATCTTATCATTCAGAAATCACAGACAGATCATATATTAACATGAGCTTCACCTTTCGGTACTTATAGTATTGCATCACACTTGAAACTGCACATAACTGATTGATACTTTGATGTGAAATTTTAAAACCCTACTTTTTCATAGTTAAATCTTATTGTTCTTTTTTCAGAATCTAAATGAACGAAGAATTTGACACCAGCCAACTAACAAGTATTTTATGGGGAAATATAGTCTGCACCGCAACTCAGGTAAGGATGGAAGTACAAAACTTTGCCGTTGAGAAATGCAAATGTTTACAGGAGATCTCCTTGTAGTTCTGTAAAATGTATACTGCATACGGCTCTCTTGGATTTTCTTAATTTATGTGTTCCTTTCACAGCACAATTTATTAGATAGTTTCTTATTGATTGATTTGGCTTATTTTACTTCGCATTTCTTCAACTTTTGGCTAATCGCGAAAATGAAGAAATTGATGATGGGATACCAAAGTAACACTAGTGTCCAGCCCGGGATTCGAACACACGTCTTTCTACATGCATAGAAATCGGCATACATCAAAGAAAACTTTATGCATTTTTGATACATTCTTAATGTAATAAAACAGAATTGCATTACGGTGTGTTACTGGAGTCGAGTAGTTTATACAATTTTTAGTGTCACGGTGGACCCTCACCTCTCTCTCGATTCTCGCCTCGGTGGCAGAAGGCGTTGAATTCTGGATTCACGATTTCGCCACTGATGGTCCCGGGTTTAAATCCTGGTATGGGCAAGGGTGTTTCTTTGCGAGTATCGCTTCATCGGTTTCATCATCTCGCAATTAGCCAAAAGTGGCACAAGAGCAACGCAATTAAGGGAAACACATATAGATGTGGTTTTTCCTCTTTTTTCCGTCAATGTCTCTCTTTATCTCACCCCTCGCGTGTTTATCGCCAGTTAGATTGATTGATTCATTTTTGATTTCTAGCCTTGCTTTCTTCTACTTTCGGCTAACCGCAACGATGAGGATGAGTCAGTCATAAAGAAGACCCAGGTCGGGATTCAAACCCTTCTACCTGATTATTTCATAGATATGTAATATATTTTTAAAGTAATTGCAAAGATAATCAATTAGTGTTAATTGTGAACAGGCGCACAGACATCGAAATTCCTCAAAGCACACTTGATACACTTTTGCTACATTCATTGGCACTGGTATCTTTGAAATGATTGTGCATTCTTATTGCATCACACGGAACAGCAGCCGAACAAAAGCACCTTTTGATGCATTTCTTCCTACAATTTATCCTCATGCATGCTTATTTTGATGCAGCAGAAGTGCATCAGTTATGCACTTTGATGTGTTACTGGAGTCAAAATAATTATGCATTTTGTGTCAATTGACAAACTGGGTTCTGTGTTCGCGTGCTACGTGGTTGGATGTGTATTAAGGATAAAATCTATTTTTTTTTCGAGGGCACGTAGCGTCGAAATAAGGCGGCTAACAATCATTACATATTGCTTATATTTATATACCTATTTCGAGGCTAGAGACGAGACTGTTACTTGCATTCCGAGCATAGGCATAGCTAGAACTTTATATTTGGGTGTGCACAAAGAAAAAAATGAGGACTTGTACCTTTTTAATAGCATACTTTGCAACACAATCACTTGGCTCTTTAACTGCACTGATGTTTGTAAAGGAATATAAATTCACTAAATGACATTGTTGGAAATTTCTGAATATATGTAAGTAGAAAAAATCAAATTACACACACACAAAATGTTCATAAATGTTACAAAGAAATACATCAAAATACACGTCATCTATAACAAGAGACGTCTGTCAAAAGGTACAATGTTCTTAAACTCATCAATAACTTCATTTACATCAAGAGACTAAGCTTTTTCCTGTTCCACAAATAGCAAGAGCAGGGCTTCCAATCTATCCTGCTTCCGAGTTGCTCTTAATTTAGTTTTAACTTGGGTAAGCCTGGAGAAAGCTCTCACACGTGCAGCTTGTGACAGGTATAGAAGAAGGGCGCTGCAGTACAGAGTAGAATTCAGTAAATATCTTCTTTCTCCAATGAAATCAAAATATCGAAAAACTATAGACACTCGTTTCATCAGCGACAATGCACACGTTTGTACCAAGTAATGACATTTTCAACTACTTACAAACTGCCGCTTATTTTCTCTCTTATTGAAATATCTGTCTTTAATTCTCTTCGATAAAGCAGCCCATTAGGGTGTGCCTAGGCACACCCGGCACACCCCGTAGCTACGCCTATGCCTATGCCTTTACAATATATATTTGTATTTACGCCATTGTTAAGTAAGTTTCCCTGTGCTATAAAATATTGTATAAAGCAATGCCATTAAAAAGAAGCACATGGTTGACAAGCGCCATCCTTCGTCTACAAGGAACAACAATAGATTCGTTATCAAACGTGAAGGCGCATGCGCTCAAGGGCGAAAACTAAATGCTTGTTCGGAAAACGCGGGCTCGCGTCATAAGGAGTTCAGAAGCATGGATGCTAAGGGCGTTCTGCTTATGGACTTTTTGGAACGAGGAAGAACAATTAATGCTGACCGTTATTGTCTTTGATTTTTTTGATTTAGTTTATTTTACTTCGCGTTTTGTGCCTCTTGGCTAATTTGCGAAGATGGGGATGAGTGATGAAATGATGAAATTGATGAATGGACATTCAGAAACAACCAAGCCCGACCGGGATTCGAACCCGGGACCCTGGGCGTCGTAGCGCGATGTGCTAACCACTCGGCCACAGGGTCGGGCTGACCGTTATTGTCAAACATTGGATAAACTGAAAAACGCAATTCGACATAAGCGACCAGGTCGCCTGTCAGCTGGCGTCATCCTTCTTGACGATGACGCTCGCCCCCACTCAGCACTACAAGCACAACACAAAATTGAAGAATTAAGGTGGGAACGGCTGCCCCACCCACCATACAGCCCCGATTTAGCGCGGAGTGATTTCCATCTTTTTCCGGTGTTAAAGTCTGAATTGCAAGGTTACCGTTTCGAAACAGATGAAGAAGTGAAGCGTAATGTGAGAATAGTGCTCAATAGCCAGAGCCCTGACTTCCTTGCAAAGGGTATGGACAAATTGGTGCAACGGAGGGACAAATGCCTGAATCTCTATGGGGATTATGTGAAGAAGTGAGGAAGGATCCTCCTACACATGTATGTATAGTTTTCTAATGTATCTTAAAAATATTTTTTTTTACAGCATACGGAAACTTATATATTGAACGACCCACGTATATGGAGCACCTTGCAGAACTAATAACAAAATTCAAGTGAATATTGCTTGTGGAACTTATACACACACAAATAATTTTTGCAAGTAGGATAATTGAACAAAGGTTTCACATGTAGCATTATGTCAGTTTTAAACCTAGTATGTTGTTGAGTTTGTTTATGGAGTCCACTTTATGCACAGAAAGGCTCGGTACTGGATGTATAGTTTAAATTGGGATCCGAACCTTCTTCGAGTATCGAACCCCAGACCCATTGAGTACAAGGCGGCGATGATTAATCATGGTATATGCCAATACACAGAAATATAGATAGATGTAGGAATCAAAAACATTTCAACGTTTGTAATAAGAATACTGTGATGCTATTTTCTTCTTTAGAGAGTGTATTTTAGTCACAGCGCCAACAACACCAATCAAAACACTTGTAGAATAGAAGAGAGGGTTGATAGCTGTAACGAGATCTCATTGGAGCAGGCGGTACCTCAAGGGGGCTGTAAATATCCGTTCGGCACTTCATAACATTGGAACAAAAGCTATTGGACAAAAACCTTATAATGCCTCTAAGAGCAATAAAATCTCTGGCCGGAACGCTCAAAGGCCATCAACTCTTTATAGGCGAACGGCGGGTCCGGCTGTAAAATGGTGTTATCAACGGATGCGGGGCTTAGAAGGAAGAACCAATAGAATGTCAGCATTCGTGTCACGTGGGCTAAAAGGCAATATCATCCATGGCATGATTTGTAACATCTCTGTTACGGGAAATGTTGTGTCGTCAGATTAGAGAAGTATTTCTCTTCATGTAACATAAAAATCCAATATTTTATTGCCAAACTCAAGATAGCGTTTCGTAGGAGGATAAGTATGTATCTTGTAAGGAAAGAAAGCATTGCATAATTACTTATATTCACTGTTGTTCATGTGATTTGAGTATACGTTGTCTGACGTAGTTTCCTATATTTTTAGGTTAATCACAGCGATCCAGAACCAACACAATGAATTAATTAAGCCCTGGCCAGGACTTCAAACCAGAACCTTCGAGATCCTAGGCAGAACACGGTCGGACTTACGATAACAGTTCTCACCTTGTGTATGGAAAAATCGGTTTGATTACTATTTATAAGACGTTCGAAGAAATGTACTTTCTTCACAAATATAAATAATAGATGGAGTAAATTGTTACATGAAAGCAAATAGTTATCCATTTGTCCGGACTTAACGGATAGATAGCTGATCTATGAAAGATGAAACCAATGTAAAATTAGAAATTAAAAAATAAATAACTGTCTTGTAAAATTTCATGTACAAACACGATCCTGTTACTAATAATGAGATGTTAGGTGTATGGAAGTATATGAATATACATGAACTATGATACTTACATTATGTTTATTTGAAGAAGTAAAATGTTCCTGCAGTCTCGTAATTCTACATATATTTTTATCATTGTATTTTACACGTTGCATTTACGTATGGATGTACTGTATGCACCTACATACATTGATCTTGTTCATAAATGAAAGACAGTATTACAGTGATATTGCATCGAAGGAAAAGTGTCTCAATTTTAATTTAGTTCAATGTTGTATTTTTTCCCTAGTCTACGATATTTTAGGATTGTTTCTTAATGGGCCTGCTAATTTTAATGTAGTGTAGAGTGGGATTGTGATCTCAATGGGTATGTATGTGTGTGGATGTATGTATGTATGTACTATGTGTGTACATATATTACTTAAGAAATTTGCTGATATTTGTATTAATAGCAATATGGATAAAATCCCATTCCATCCATATATTTCTATTAAAGACATTAGGACTTATAATTACAATATTAATACAACTTTCATTAATATTTCCCAGAGTATTAAGAGATCCAGAAAACTTCATCCATGCAAATCCCCTAGTAACATCCAGTACATATCCAACCAGAATTATATTTCTTCGCTAGAAAAAAAAGGGGCTGTTTCTGAGCCCAGTGTCGACGCTAATGGAAGGATAGGTAGCCCTAGAGCAGTTGCCGCTCCCCTTGGCCATTGGCGGATTTAGCGGGAGGGGCATGGGAGCAAATGCCCCTTTCAAAAGGGACGATTAAGTCTCATAAAAGTATTGAAAGCATTATATTACAACAAAAGATGTCTGGACACTTTTCCGAATACTAAAAGAATAAAGCAAAGATTAGCACAAATACATTATTGAGGACTGGATTTATGAGACACCCGAAATAAGTCGACACCGGAAGTTGTTGGTTACAAGGCAGTGACATTAGCTGATGGATGACATAAAGACAGAGCATTCTAGGTAAAATATTTCCCGTGTTTGTGACAGTTTCGCCTGAGAAAATGTATTCTCCATATTATTTATCCCTCTTGAAGCTAATCTTTGTTAATACAAAAAACGTAAAAGTACTTGTATTTCACAAAAACCTAGTCGACTTCTGTGGTTCGAATCCAGGCCTGGGCATGAGCGTTCTTAGTGAGTATCCCTCAATCAATTTCATCATATCATCACTCATCCCCATCTTCGCAATTAGCCAAAGGAGAAAAAGCGACGATAAATAACAAAAATCAATTCAAATCTCAAAAAATCTACTAATGCTATCAATGTGTAATCAAAGGGCCATGGGAATTGATGCGAATTTTAAAAAAAGAGAGTGAGAGTATGTTATATTCCCCTCCCGGAAAAAATCTAGATGTACCTATGCCCGTGGTCCCTACACACAGAAAACTAAATGCATCATATCGATTGATGCACCAGAATGCATCGATTGATGCACTAGAGTGTGTTTTATGGCTTCTTCAAAGAATCAGATTCACATTTGATGCATTTGGGTGCATTTTTGTATGTCGTGAAACACTAAAGTGCATCATTTGATTCAAGTGAGGATTCCTTTCAGTCGAGATGCACTTCAATGCATCAGTTGATGTTCCTTGATGCACCTTCCCGCATCTTTTTGGATGATGCACTTAAACGCTTGTTTGGTCTGAGCTACAGAGTTTATGAAGATCAGGCAAAAAGATGCAGGAAGTTGCATCAAAACGAATCAACTGATGCATTGAAGTGCATCTCGACTGAAAGAAATCCTCACTTGAATCAAATGATGCACATTAGTGTTTCTTTCACGACATACAAAAATGAACCCAAATGCATCAAATGTGAAACTGATTCTTTGAAGAAGCCATACAACACACTTTAGTGAATCAATCGATGCATTCTGGTGCATCAATCGATATGATGCATTTAGTTCTCAGAGTGTAGCTTTTAGGGGGAAAATACAGTTAAACGGTTTGTTTTTGACAGATGGGACAGTTTGGAATTCTGGTTCGATTCCTGTCTGTGGTGCAATCCCGGTAGATTCTTGTGCATAAATTAACGTTTGCCTTTATACATTTAGAAGTGTAGAAGTTGCGGTACAAATAACAAACTAAAGGTGATAGAACTCACCGCGTCTTTCTTTCTCTAAAAAAATATGACTGCCAAGCGCTCTGACGAAGAACGTCAACACGCTACTCACAGAACGTGCCAAGATCTTACAAGCCACCGGCCCTATCGATAACAGCTTATATCTTCCCCGAGCCCAAGTGAGGGGGAAATTGTGATTTTATCCTTTGCGTAAACTCAGGATAGCCCATCTCGTCTTCCCCGAACTCCCGGGGGAACATTACGAAACCACGTGGCACCGATTTCGACGCTCGTGGTTTCGCTGCTACGATTTTTAGCACTCTCTTATTGTGCGCCAAGAGTTCCACCTCTGTTTTTTTGTCTTACTTGTTCACGATTTGATGTTCTCTTCGCCCCCAGGGACCTTCTGGCCTAGATGCCTGCACTTCGGGACATGACCGCTAAAATCCCAGCAGACAGTAGAAGAGAGAGAAGGCTGTATTTTCAGCGTGCCTCTTATTTCATGGCCAGATCAATAAACGGCTCTCTCGTACGTCATCCCTCATTTCGTTGGGGGCGGGAAGGGGGTGAAAGTTGGGATCAAGAGTAACTAGCGACGGGTGCGACCTCTTGACGGCGGTAGCAGATTGAAAAGGTATAATCGAGCTTTAAGTTGATAGTCTGTTTTGTGGCTAAACCCTTTGCATAGCATTTATCCAGTCTACCACGTCAGACCGCAGAAATCGCTGTACAACCAGACAACTAACATTTCCGTCCTTATCAGTTCGTTAAACACATCAAGACTCAGTTTTGTTCGAGTAACTTTTCAAGAACTTTTAAAACGCCATTTTAAACTGTAAGATGTTAGCGTACTGGTTGGTAGAATAGAACATGCTAAGAAAGTTTTATCGAAGATGAGCAAGCGTTAGTTTTCTTTCTTAATTTTTATTTGTTGAACAACTTATTTCACCTTGCTTTTCTACCCCCGTTGGGTTAATCGCGACGGAAATAAAAGCTGAAATTGATAAAGAATGCCTGGACTCGAATCCACAACCAACTGTATTGAGTATTATTTCTTTAATGTGTGTTACTATACATTATTCTTTGTAAAGTTATGTAATAAGCAGTTAGACAAAACAATAGAGAATTCAAGGTTTACATTTTCAACGTTTAATGCAAAAAAGAAGCTCTAACACCTCTACTAATTTCAAATCTTATTTAACTTTTCCACATCTTGGTTTCATTTGGAAAGTTATATATATATATATTACCTTCTGACAATCACATTTGTCAATAAGAATAATAAAGATTATTAGGTATTGTTTCCACAGCTGTCTGCCAAATAGAATATGCGCTATTACATCCATACTTGTAAGAATTTTGAAGACTGATTATTTCTTAAAGTGAAAAAAATAGATAGGATGTTAAAATAGCCCTCAAAGTGTCAAATTCAATTAAAGGTTTCTGCATTAAAAATATTCGATAAAATTATAAATTAAGACGAATCTTTAACAAGTCAATGTTCGATACAATGCATATAAAAAATATAATGTTGAAAGCAAGATTACAGTAATGTACAGATGTAGCACTCCTAGATATGAAAGCACCACGAAGCTTAACGATGCTAGCGCCCCAAGAGACAAACGTATGATTTCAATAAGACCAATTTCATGCAATGAAACTTTCTCATTTTAAATTAATAGATAATAAATAATTGTTGAAGGGTATGGGAGGCAAATAAACTAATCAGAATGCACATCAAAAGGGAAAATTCTGTATAAACATAATTTTTAAAATCATTGTGCATTACGAATATAATCTAAATTAAATTATTAGAACAGATTAATTTCTAAAAGTTTTTTTTTCCTTACACACAGGACACTGAAGGAAATCTGTAAATAATGTTATATCCAGTGTATAGCTATTAATGGAAGAAACTGAATATATGTAGATGCACACACACACACACACACGTATGTTCGAAATATTTCTAATGAAGCTTCTGAAAGTATTTGTTTTTCAGAATAACTGAAAAAAATAGTCACAATACGAAATATATATACAATAAAGGTAAATACATGAACGTTTTTCAGTAACAATTATTATTAAGAAGTTGGAAACTGTGTTAGATGAAAGTTGAACAATACCAATGGGTAAATTTTTAAAAGTTTTTTTTTTTTTAAAAAAAAAAAAAAACTGTTAACATAAAAGCCATGCGATGCACATCTTTGATGCATTTGATCTACTGAATACAATTTATTTTTGCTCAAGCCGCCTCACTAAAAATCATGAAATGGTTATTACGAATCTATCTAATCAAATCTCTCAATTTTAACTGGGAAGCAAAAAGTTGCTTATCATTATACTATGTACACGGAATTTATGAATTTTCCCTTGTTTCTGATTAATTTTAGTGACCGATATATGTACAATAATGACATCCTTTTATAAGATATCATTAACTTTTAATTAATTAATGTAATGTTTGCATATATAAATAAACGAATTATAATGACAAATTATTTCATATAAGTGTATTGTTACTGAGAAGTTTTATGATGTAAATGAAATATCGGTAATTAATTGCAAATAGTAAATATGAAAGACCTTGCTTTTATGTTTTTTGTGTAAAATATTAAAAAGTGGAATTTCATATCTACATGCACTTGTAAATAAAATCGTCCATAGTACTGTTAAACTTGCTTATGATATATTCATTTAACAGAATGTTGTGCATGCATAAACATCCTATTTAAAACTAATAGCACTTAATTTCATTTTAAAAATCACATATTATTCACTTGGAACTTGTCATTTTTAAATATATTATTATAGAACTTATAATAATACTGTACATGTGAGTGTTTGATCTGGTTATATGGCACATATGTATGTATATATGTATGTATATATATATATATATATATATATATATATATATATGGTATAAATGTAAATAATAATTACACTACTTGATTTAACAGCAGGGAACATGAAATGTCAATATATGTGCCTCCCATATTTCGTATCTTTTTAAGACAATATTTACAATGAATACTGTAGCATTAGGTTGATGTTATCCTACTAATTCATTCTTTATATTTCTAGGCTAGAGATAGAGATATGATGGTAAATTCATGTGCTTTACTGGACATCGAACTCAGTACTAGCTGAACGTGAGGAACAAGTTATGTGCAACACATGGTGATTTGACGGTAATTATGAAAATAGTAACTATTTTCTTATTTATACACACACATGTGGTTGTTCTAGGGTATAAAAGGTTTTCGATTTTGTAGATAGTACTCACACGATATAAAGTTTTTGAATTAGTACATTTTTAAAACTCGAAAGTCTTACAAGATTTACACTGGATCAGTTTGTATAATTTAAAACTTCGCATTCTGATGTAAATTATTAATTAATTAATTCTATATTTTATCTCCAGCGACGAGTTTGATTGTAGATATGGATTAGTAATTAAGTTTAGGTCTGCAATTTACAATGTTTTTTTCTGCAAATGATCTGTAATTTATTATAAAATTAGTAACATACTTTAAAAGTAACAGTTTTTTTAACATCATTTATTTTATATCTGGGACAATGTAAGATTAAGCACCAAAGGGCTTATATACAAGAGGAAGAAATTCTTCTTTGGTTTTCAGTGATTCTCTGCTAATTACAATGGCCCCTATGAGGGTGTTTTTATCTTTCCATCTCTTTTAACCCCCCAACCTTTCTCGGTCCAAATTTCTTCCCCCAATTCTTCCCTTGCCCCCTCCCCCAATTCGCTCCTTCTTACCTTAGTTGCTTCTTCAAAAAAAGGGAAAGATAAGATATGGGTCATTTGGCGTGTTATCTCGGAGAATTATGAATGTCTAAATCGCCTAAGGGAAGGCTCCTATAGTCAGGACCACTTTGCGACGGGTACAATATTTTCCGCACATAACTCCTACCAAAGTTTTGCAAGAAATTTGGAAACTTTCGGTTTGTGTAGTGTGCAGTGGTTTCATTCTAAGTTGAGACTTATCGATTGTGTGTAAAAAGACCTTGGATCGAATCTCACTCTGAAGAACCCAGACATTCCAGTATAAATTACCACCAATATTACATAACAAATAATTTGTACTGCCACAGTTATGTGAATACAACGAAATATTGACATTATTATAAGTTTTTCGAATATTCATGTGATTATATTTTATAAAAATGTAACATTTTGTTGCAAAATGTGTAAAAAATGTTGTTTTCTTATTCCTGTTCATACTGTCAAATATGTAACAAAACATAATGTAACTAGAGTGGAACAAAAAGAAATGTATATAACTTTGTTTTAAAAGCGTTCAAGTATGAACATAAACCTCTAAAATACTGTCAGGTCCATAAGAAATTAAATTAATTTCCACAGGCACAAAACGTGTTCTTGTGCCTTACATCATTTCTGTGCACGCTCTTACACATGAAGAAATAATTACGAACGTAAAATTTGAGTTCATAAGTTGCATTTATGTACAAGGGGAATTTATAACAATTTCAGGCTTGTAACCATCGTTTGTATATTGAATTCGTGTACACGTGGAATGTATAATTTTAGAATTTTAACAAGCATGCTAAGCTTAACTAAAGAAAAGTTGAGCAAATACTATTTGTGTTTTCACTGCTTAGTGTCAAAGAACTGAATCTGGGTCACACAATATGTTTTAGCTCAGACATGCCAACATCATATTACACTGTTTGTAAAAGTGTACACGTTTTACAATAAACATGAAAAGGTTTTGTTCTAATCTGACATGTTGAAAGACACACTTGCGCGGGGATTATTTGTGTACTGGTTTCAATATATTATCGATTTTTTATCGTTTTTACACTTGACAGAGCTTGTTCTACTTGATAGATTGTACACGCTAGATATTTAGGTGTTGAGTCTGTGTGAAAACAAGGTTTATTAGTGATTCTAAGATGTATTAGAATGGATTGAGTTTACTTACAATATTCAAGGATTCATTTATTATTCTTTGACGAAGCAGGACCAGCTGACATGGGCTAAATGCACAACGAACACAAAAATATTCCACACTGTTTCACCATCACTCGGTGTCTGAAAGGATAGGTTCAGCTTAGAAGCCGTGGGGTTATGACTTTTGGTAGTAAAAGGGAGTTAATAGCGAGGGACCCAATAACAGCACGAGTTTAGCCCTAAAAGCCAGGACTCAGCTGCTGCGTAGCGGGTTTCTCTTCCCCCCACCTTTTTGATTCCGAAAAGAAGAAGAGAAAACGAACTATCTTTATCTCTTTTTTCTCCCCCCTCTGCTTAGCCCGTTATGCAACAAGACTGCATTTCTGGTCTTGCTGAATGGCACATTGAGAAGCTCGTAAAAGCATACGTGCAAGTGTGTGTGTGCGCGTTCGTTTTACGCGCGCGTGTGGATCTTTTTATGTCCTCGTGGCCAATTCTACACGGCGATTCGAGCGATTGTGTTAAGTTTTATGCCTTCATTATTTGCCAACAGGACAGGTTCCGACCAAAAACAAACAGAGTCCCCTTTTTTTTTGCCCTTGTACCTTTCTCGTGGCACAGACCACGTGGGTTACTAAGGGAGGTTGATGAAAGTGTGCTGCAAAAGGGGGGTGTGGCACGTTTTCCGTGAACTTTCTAGTCGTAAAAGAAAGACGGGGATAGAATTTTTGTAGTGACGCGCGTGTTGGAATCTTCGAACTGTTTTGACACTTGTAATGCTACAACAAGGAACTTTAGTGTTGAAACTTCGTTACAAAACTTGACAACACAAACACAAGTAAAGTAAACAAGACTAACCTGCTATGGCCATCCAAGGGTAGAACGTGTGGTTCGTCGGTTGCTGTATTTGGGTGGATGGTTGGGCGGTGGTGCTGTTTAGAGAGCATGTGTTCCAGGAGCCGCTGAGGGTGCGGGCGGGACTCGATCCGGAGTCCGACACGGATCCATAACGAGAGACGGCATCTGGGGTGCAGGCCGCGGGCCGCACGGGTACACCAGTGCCCTGCCAGGCAGCAACACTTACGTCCTTTGCCGATGCACCATACCCGTTTTGTTCGGCTTTTGCCGCGGCGACGGCAGAACAGTCAACCTTGTAGGCAGACTGTGCGTCGGAGACAGGTGACGAGTATAACTTGCACGAGGCCGCCGCCGCCGCTACGGAAGCATCATATGGGGAGTCCTGTGGCGGCCGGGGTTGGTGCTGGGCATAGGGGGACATACCAACACCCAAACCCAGTGGGAACCTGTACGGCTGTTCCCCGGACCCTTGGCTCCCGTAGAACCCACCTTGCTCGAAGTACGAGTTCATGTCAAAGGCTGCCGGATCCAAATTCGTTTTGGAATCCGTCTATGCCCGGGGCGAAAAAAAGATCACTTTATCGCAGAGACCACAAAAGTTGTTACCCGCGATGATACGAAAAAAACAGGCTATGATGATAATTGCCTCCTCAAAAAGTGTTAACAAAAACTTCTCTCTTTACGGCACTGACGTATCAAGAGACAACAACGCACTGTCGTAACAACAAGCACACTGAGGTCCGTCCCCGGTCTCGCGTATTCCTCGAGTCACTCCTCAGCCATCAGATTTTCAATATCTATTTTTTAAAAGTCACTAGTAACTCAGCAACGTGCAGGATTAAATTTGTGCCCGGGCAGGAGGGATTCGGTAAACACTCAAGGCCAACCCGGAAGGACCTCGGCAGCCAATCAGAATCGGATTCGTCACGCCATATCACTACCGGCAGGTCCTGAGTCACGGATGCCCGTCCGCGCGAGGAAATAGTCCCCGGCGCAACCACGCGTCGGGCGACAACAAACCCACTCGCGTTTGCCGCGCGGAGATGGCCAAAACGTTGCATCCAGCGCCGGCTAGCGGTGACGCTCCGAACTACGTAATGGAAAACTGCTCTCGGTAGCGACGGGACCATCACAAGGCTATAAAAGGGTGAATTTGAAGACGTTTGAAGTGTGCGGCGAAGTACCTTCTATTTCACCGTAAGTACCCTCGACGAAAAGCGTGAATTATAAAAGAGAGGGAGCGGTAAGGAGAAGTGAGGATGCGTTAAAATAAATAAACGTTCACGAAATACAAAAAAAGCCACACGATTTCGCCAGGGCATCTGATGGATTGGAGGTGACGTAACACCGATATGTAAACGATGACTTTTACTATCATTTTACTGCATGTTGGGTCGTTCTGTGCTAAGAGCGGTCTCGGATGGGGGAAGGGGGGCTGTACCCAACGCAGAAATCAGTTAAGTGAATCTAGCGATAATAAAATCCGAATTACTGGTCTATAAAAGTCAACGTTAAAAGGCAGTATAATGCCTTGTGAGACTTGCCGCTGGTTTAAACGCTTGGAACAGGTGGTCCGAAACATACAAAAAAGTTGTGCCTTGACAAAAGAAGGTCTGACGTCTCAATTCCGTCACCTGTCAAGTTTCATCAATGTTACGCATGCCATAAACACCCGAAGAAAATTTATACTTTACAAAAAACCAATAAAAACTGAATGTGGTAGCAATTTTTAAAACTGCTATGATTTCTGCTTCGCTTCCACCTAACGCAACGTCAGCTCTCACGGAAAGCTAAAGTCAACGAAAATTAGATGCATTTCAAATGCATTTATTTCAAACTTGTAATCGATGTATTATATAAATCGTAATACTAGTCACTAGATCCACCTGTCCCGAAAATAATGCAACTTTCTTTTAAAATAACTATTTCGCTGCGACAGCCAACATTATTGTAAATTGTGTACAATTATTTTATACGCATTTGTATCTTTCTAATTTTCTATCTGTTTTGGTTAATGGCGACCATGAGGTCGAATGACTATTAGGGAAATCGATGAAGGAGTTGGACTCGAACACGGAACCTTTGCATGTTTGTAACATTATTTTTAGTTATTCACGTTTCAAACTAAATCGAGTTTTAACAGTTTTCTTCCACGTATTTATTTTTCTGGGTTTAACACCTCAATTCTTAACGCACAAACTGTCTACTGTTCATCAATGTTAATTCAATTTGTATTGCTCCACTCTGGTGTGATAATGTGCTTAAGAATTGTGCCAATAGATGGCAGGATATTGTACAGCAATTTAAAATCATATTTGCTGTAAAAGTTGTAGAAATATTAAGTAAGAGTGTTTCTTATTTAGTGCAGGAAAAAAATATGTCAGTGCTCTTGAATAACAGTGATTACATTTCTTTAGTTTTGCTTCCATTTTACTTCCCTAAAAACAAAATACACGGGAAGATTCTTCTTATTCTCTTGTTAAATACAAGCACTGTCGGTAGAAATTTCAGCAACACCAACATCATATTGCTTTACGCAGTTTGGATCCGAGAACAGGATGCAACACACAAAACCTGAGTTACATCAAAGTTGATCCATTTTTTGGTTCATCAATTGACACATATGAACGTCTAATGTTGGTTTCTTTGAAATGGCCTTGTGAATTGATGCATCAATAGGGGATCATTAGCACATTATACACTTTGAATGTGTTACAGAGTCAACATATTTGCGTCAGTTGACTCATTTTGAGGTCTGCGAAAAATGCTAAAATCATAAACCTACATTTGTTATTACACTTTGAGTTCTAACATAAAGCTCACGTACGTACTGGATACAGACACATGTTTTCCTGCTGTGTGGGTTGTCTACCAGAAAGGGGTATATATTACTGGAATTTTAGGGCGTGCACTGTTACATGGCAACACAGTCTCTTCGCGCTGTACAAGCAAGCAGAGACAATTTTATCTCAGTGACCCTATTGAATAACACAAGTCGCTGTGGACACGGACACGAGTTCCGTATTTCTCATCGCTGCAATCACACCAGCAGCAGGAAAATGCGACGTAAAACATCCTAATTACAGGATAAAGGTATTGCGCGTTCCCACAATAATAACCTAATTATATATAATTATTACGTGCTGTACCATGGCACAAACGGATATATAAATCGTACAAGCAGAGTACGCTGGGTGACACTCTCTAGCCGGTCAGAGCACTCACACAGAACTCAAAACGTACCAATTGACACATATTTTGACTCCAATAACACATTAACGTGCATAAACTGCAAATGATGCACTTTTTAGTGTCACAATACACATAGAAATGTATAAAAGGATATTTTTTCCACATGATGTTCACTGCCAAACTCTTATGCATTTCTGCGTGTACTTTGACACCAAAAAGTGCATCATTTTCAGTTTATGCACGTTGATATGTTATTGGAGTCAAATTATGTGTGTTCATTGACACGTTTTGGTTCTACGTGTAGACGTTTGATTGTGGTTAACTTCGCGACGTGCCCAAAAATATAGAAAAGCGACATTTAATAAGCAAATATAAACAAACGATTCCAACAAACAAAAAAAATCCTTCGGTACATAAAGTAAGTGCCATTTTAACAGGCCAGTGTCTTACAATCTATTTCCACCAAGTCCAACTTAGTTTTATTTTCAAATACAATCTTCGTTGGTCATTCAACCCGTTATTAAATTTAATTTTCTTGCTGTTTCAAATATCAGAATATTTCCAAACAATTTAGTGAACACAAACATGAAACAACTATGATAATGATATAATGTTTATAAATGTTTCGTTGCGAATCTTTAGCTCCTTACCGCAAAAATGAAAAGCATTTTTAAATATCATAAAACGTTTACTACCCCACCCCAGGTTCCAATAATTGATGGCCTTCAAGAAGTACCTGGTTAGTTTTGTTTTTAAATTTTAATAACGGAAACAGTTGACTATCGTGAGATATTCCCAAACGTAAACAATCCTCCGGCATTAGTGCCACAAATATCAATATCTTGCAAAATGTACTCACCTCTACATTGTCCCAGCAATACCGACTATTGAAGAAAGGAGATTCTGTAAATAAGAATATTAATAAAAATCTCGTTCTAATACAGTCTTAATCGCAAAGCATGTGATAAAACGCCGCACAGAACCGAAAATATGTCAATTGACACTAATATGTGAACTCCAGTTATTTCCAAATTAATTAAAGTAAAACTTGATGTACCATATTTATTATCTAAACTTACACTAAGGACACGTCATTATGTATTCCGAAACAACTGCTCTGCAATTTCTGTCATTTCTTATTTTAGACATAATAGACATTTTAATTTTCTTATATACCAATACGGTCATAATCCTCTGGAGCCTAGTAACCTATTATTACGATAATAACATGTCCAATTTTACTTTTAATGTGTTTTTTAACATAGCTATATGATTACATTGTACTTTTTAAATTTGTATTTTTCTTTATTTTAACGAAATTGGTCTCACTATCATGTAGTACACATTTTAATTATTTTTATTTAATTGTAATATTGTGTATGTCATTTATCATCACAAACTGCTGTATTAGCATGTACGCTGTTTTTCAGCAGTAAAATCAAATACTTAAACTGCTAATGATGCGCTTTCACAGAAAGGATGCATGAATGGGTACTTTTCTGAGTTGCATGCACTAAAAATGCATCAATCGAAAAGATGATACACGATCATTTTTAAAAAAAGTACTACACATTCAACTGTGTCAATTGATGAACCAAAAGCGCCAATTATTATGCGTGTATTAACGTATTCCTATGTTATTATTTATTATGTAATAGAATCAACAGATCGTAAACTAATCCCTTTGAAGAAAGCACATGGCAAGCGGTTTCTCATTGGTTAACGCGAGGTCATCGCATTGTGTCCCATCGCCGCTGCTATCTGGCTTTCGAAACCGGACATTAAATATTTTTCATTACACATAAAAATTGTATGTGTAAATTGTCCATAAATCACCTTCAGGGTGGCCACTCTTACGGTCATGATAACATTCAAGTATAATTCCCGGTTTTCAAATAGAACTTTCCAAAAATTCAAGAATTCTCTATTTCAACCTTATGTATTACCACCTCTCATCACCCACACACAGACACACATGCATTAACAATGAAAAAAGGGCCGTGCGATTCCAATGTATCCAAATTCAATTCAATTAAACGATATATAGCCTACGGAGGTTTTTGACATTTCACATACTGGGACTCAAAATACACAAACAAAACACGTCACAAATGTTACGGGATATATTAATCTACGAAAATTGTTACTTCTATATGAATTTCAAACTCAAATTTACCTAAATAGCTTCAATATTTATTGTCCTGCAATAATTTTCCGCCTGTCAGATAGATTATTCTGTAAAGGACACTATAACAAAGAAAACGAATTGAGAGAATTCGGTTTTATTTTCCAATCAGCTTTCTTCTTCTTCCTCGAGGAAAATAACAGCTAATCTGTGAAAAACTCGCCTCAGGGCATTATTAAGCATGTATAAATTCAATGGGGTTTGGATTAATTAAAGTTGCAATTTTTCACGTGTACGGAGAAAAATTCACGCAGAATTCACGTATAATTCCCGGAGCCAATATTTCACGCATAATTCCCGGTGAGTAGCAACCCTGACCTTATGTATTTATGTAAAGATGACAGACATGATATGATAAGCGGCTATTAAAATGTACCTAAAAATATTGAAAAATGTTATTTCAGAAATATATGCAGATTTCATACTCAACCATTCCATGTATAACACAAAAATTGACGTTAAGCTATTTTTAACAGCAACTAGAAAACCAACATATTAATTGAACATAAATTAATGTACACTAAATTCATACAACAATTTACACGAATTTATGTGTAATGATCTTCAATTCGAAGAGAATTGAAATTCTCTTCGTTTAGTTACAATTAGCTTGATGGGCAAACATCAATTGCAAAATGTCTATAGCTTGTGAAAGCAATATGAACAGACAAATTAGAATTTATACATGACAATAGTTGAGCACAGATGGCCTGATCTTACAAACCTTTCCAAACGTGAAATACTACCAAGTCTTCAGGTACACGAACTTTCTCATCGCCGTCAAATTTGAGATTTCTTTTCAGAAATCATCAATCGTTCACTAGTAAACCCTTGCAACTTTTTTGTATCCGGATTCCACGTACTAACACCAAATATTACAACTTTTCTTTCTTTATACTACCAAGGCTGTCAGAACAAAGAACTACAATTAACCTTACAGAATTCATTAAAAAATACTCCAGGCTACCATCTATCTGAACACCCTTTCAGAATTCCGTGCAACAAGCAGCTTAAGAGCTAATAATAACTGAAGACTACAGGTGAAAGAGGAGGCAAGTAAGTTTATCATAATTGTACAGAATAGCAAATTTAAAGTTTGAAACCAAATAATCTTTATTCTTATTGATGTATGTTCTTCATTACATGTATTATGAATCAAGCGTATATTTATTTGCATGAAAATGAAATATGAAAGAAATTGATTCAAGAAGAGTACACAAGTTATGACAAAAACCTTCTTAAAGTAACAGTTTACAGCATTATGAAGTGGTGCAAATTCAATTCTTCAGGTTTAGGCAGTGCTCTCCTTACTGTTTCTGCCCCTTAGGTCCATGTGGCAGGTTTGTGTAGTAAACCTGAGGTGTCTCTTGTGCAGAACACTTTCAATTCCTGAAGATCTTTGAACTTTTCGTGTGATATTTGTAGAAGTCCCTCATAAGCTCTAGCAGGGTGTAGAAATTCGTTAGATTCCAGATGAGGTGCAAGGCTTCTGTTTTATTTTCTTCCCGCGCACGATTGTGGAAATCCGTGCTGCATTGTAGTGTTCCCGGTGCATGATCAGACGGTGATGTTACTTTGGTAACATGACAGATGGCTTACCTCCTTCTTCCTCTGTAGGCGAAATCTTCAAGATTACATTTCTCAGTGACTAACATCCCTATTGCTCTGGCATTGAGTCCACATAAACTACATCATTCAAGCTACATGAATCTGCTGTTAACTCATTTTCGACCATTTACTGACTTGCTTCCCTTTTCCCCTGTAGTCTTCAACTGTGTGCGTGTTTGTGTGCATTTCCATACGTTATTTCTTATTTTCATTGTTGATATCTTGATATAGAATGGATATTTTTTTAATAAATGAATTGATTTTGCTTTATTTTACTTCGCTTTTTGTGCCACTTTTGGCTAATTTTTCGTTAACAACCAGAATTTATAAAATACTACTGTAATTGCATATATAATGTTTATACAGGTGGTTAGGATGAAATATCTGCGCAACTAAAATAATTCACGAAAATATATATTTTTTAAAAAAATCACAACGCATTACTAAATTTTAAATTTCGGATGCCAATAACACACATCACCTCGACAAGACACGTAATTAACTGTATAACCAGCACCTGTGTGAACATCCCTATCGGGTTTCTATAATAATAATTATACTATTCTCTTACGTATTGCTAATAAACATTTCTGCAGATATCTCTTCACAAAAAGATCAGTTCTAACTTTTTATTATATTAATTATACAAATGAAATTTGTGTTGTGCAAATTGTTTTAATATTAAAAATCGCGATTGTTGGTGACCATATCAACCTATATTACTGTATTTATACAATTTACGGCGACTGTATATGATCTAAAGGTACTACATCCTATTATTGTGATTCATTCGATAATAAATGCTATTTTTTATATTCATTTACTAATTTATTCCGAGGGATTCCCGAATTGACGGAAGTATATTTCAAATCTTAAATGATCATAGAACTTTTTTTGTAATTGTGATACAAACATATTAAGCACAATCTTACTTACTGACTTTGACTTACTGAATCCACTTTTTTTTTGTTGCCAGTAAGCATTGTGCACACAACTCGAAATGCATCAAATCAAAGTTGATGCATTTTTGTGCATCAATTGACACGTTAGTTAATATTCCTTTGAAATTATTGTGCCCGATCGTTTCAACTAATGCACTTTTAGTTCATCACACAACAACAACTGAATAAACTACACTTAATTCATTTTGATGCACCTTAAGTGCGTCATTAGTAGGGCTGGGATTTTAATGACTTAGCATATTTTTATTGGTAAGAGTTATGTGTTCCCCGAGCATATAGAAATTCATATTATGAAGAAACTAATTAAGTTAAGGTACTTTTTAAGGGCATATTTTGGCATATTTGGCCATTTTTGCGTGATAGCATATTTTCTTGGATTTTCGGTCATATTCAGCATATTTTTTGCATCTTCAAGAAATATGCAGTCACTCTCTTACTCCCATGTTTACTCGAGAGTTTTTTTTGACTGTAGCATAAGCTTTTTAATTTTTATTTGAAAATTTAGAGAAATTCTTCATTGTGCATTGCAACTCAGGACCCATGAACTAAAAATAGTACGTATGTGAAAATATGTCACATTTTGTAAAATTTTAGGTCATAAGATCATATTTTATTTTCCATATTTTGGTGATTTTTAGGCCATAAAAAACCTAGCCCTAGTCATTAGCAGTTCATGCACTTTGATGTGTTACTGGAGTGTTATTTGTGCCAATTCTGTGTACGTAGCTGCTACTGCAAACAAGAGGTTCTGGGTTCGATTCTCAAGTATGGTTCGGATGTACAAGATCACAAGACAAGCCCCTCTGCGCCTTTAATTTGTAATTAGGATAATAGTGACGATGATAGAGAGGCAATTAAGAGATGATTAATGATTGAAGCTAGTTTTGTTTGGTCGTTGAAGAGGCGAAACTAGTTTTCCCCTGAAATGCTTGATGAAGCGAAGCAGTGGACCAGTCCGTGACAAAACCTAACCTAACCAGTAGTGCAAGTACAGACGACACAGGGCAGTTACAGGTTTATATCAGTCTGCCCTGGCGCGAACTGGTATCATAGTTTACACAAATCAATCAGTGGATGTCATGGAAACATGTCACTTGAGTTTCCTGTTCAAGCAAATGCATCAGGTAAGGTTTTCATGCGATTTGAATGCATTCTGAGGAAATATTGTTACGTTCCCGAAGTTTATCACTAAATAACTTATACTATTTCTCGTTTTCCAAGAACACAACACATTCCAACCTACAATGAGGCCACCTCAGACGCGGAAAGCGCTTAAGAACTTTTTTTATAAACAATATGTTAATCTTGCACAGTCAGGATTCCATAAAACTTCCGCTTGTTCGAGATCAAATGTGTATTATTGATCTTGAAAATATTGTTCGAGTACACTAACTCATTCATTCATTCATACTTTATTGGTTTAGCTGTTATACCAGCTCTACACCAAGTGTCCTAAAAAGTAAGTCATGCATGTAACATGATACTGTTACATCAAATTACAAATTTTGAATATATACAGTTTTCATATATCTACATCAATATCATGCAAAATCTAAAATTGATAATAAATACAATTGTTATATCTGGTAACGATATTAAAGAGGATAAAGAAGTTGGGAAAGGTATTCCTTTTTTATTACATTCTTGAATACCATCTCCCTTTGAGTGGTATAAAGTGGACATTGAAATATAACATGATGAGCATTATCCTGGTCTAGACTGCACTTGTACATAGGTGAATTAACTAAATTAATTTTACATAAATGGTGATTTAAACGTATGTGACCTGATCTCTATTAAAATTTAAAAACTTTCTGGGTATAATAATTGTACAAAACCACGGAATCTTATTGTTTATACACTAACTCAATCACTAATTTTAAATTAACTTACATCAGCCATCAAAATCAATAATTCACATCACCTAGCAACGAAAACTGAAATCTTAAGGTTATAATAACCAATGGAACAGATTACAAACTTTCGTCAAACAAATTAAAATTCTTCCAAAGAAAAATAAATTATTTTGAATTTCTTAAAATATTACCCACTCCATCCTGATGTTTACTTTTTCGGAATTTTGCCTATAAATATTAATATACTGCATAAGGTATTAAATGTTAGTTATTTCAACTTCTTGTTCCAGAGAGCTTTTCTTTTTCAACAATTTAATTTATCAGCAAAAACAAACAAATAAGAAGGGCACGAAAAGTAAAACAACTAATTTGAAATCATGATGCAATGCATCAATGCATTAAAATTCATCACATTTTAAATTCAAACACAAAAAAATCATTCATCCTGATAATTATTTTCCCTTGCTGCATTAAAAATACATCCGAACAGAAGCTTTGTTCGACGACGAACCAAGAAACCAACAATTACAGATGTATCAGTTGATGCATTTGAAGTTAGAAACATAATATTGATGCATTTTCTTTTGTGTGTGTAAGCTTAGAAAGGAAGTTATGTTAAAAATTCCCTTCTGGCACTTGATAATACCTAGAATTACTGTCATCCACTACCACACTAAAGAACGGATTTGTATATAGTATGGATAAAAAAATGTTCATATAAGCTCTATTCATGATTTGCTGAATGGAATTGTAATATTATAACACAAAAATGTAAAGTCATAGCAGTTATCTCACTTAAAAATTATCTGAAAGTAAAAATGTTAGAATTATTATACAAATAGGAGTTATATATAATTAAAATTGGCAATATGTAGTTAAAATAAAGTTTGATATTAAAAACCAGTTGTATATTTTACACAAAGAACACACGAACTAGTCGTAAGTGCTAATGTATATAATATTTAGAAAAATAATAGCTCAAATTGCAAGATCATTGTTTTATTTAAAGTAAAACAGTCTTACTTTGTCGAAATTACTGTATATTGCCTAATGAGAATTATGATTCACATAACTGTTTCCAGCATTTTAAAATAGTTCCAAATAAGTTCTGCATCTGTTATTTTTAATTCGAGATGCAATTATAGAAATTTGAAGTTAATTTTTATATCTAACAGGTTGTAGGTATTTCACACAGTCTAAATAATTCTAATAGAACACTAATGTTTAAAAAACTAAATTATAGTCATTAGTCTTTGCTCTATGCAATTTGAGCAACAGACATTTTTAAATATTGTCATCTGGTGTTTCTGACTGAATCAAATAAATAACTATCGAACAAATTATTTGTTACAATAATAATAATTAGATTAATCGTAAAAATTTCAGTTCCTTGTTTCTTATGTCGCAATTGGCATATGATAAATTTTATTTTCTTGAATAGAAAAGGTATTGAAATGATTTATTTTAAATACATTAATCCCAATTATAATAACCAATAACAAAAATGTTTTAATTATTATTTGTTCGTGGACTTCCTTGGTTTCAAATATTCACTAAACGGAGATAAACTGACAAACTAAAAGTTACCAATCGCAGTTTTTGTCTGGTTAATAATTTGATTAGCAATACTAAATTTATGAACAAATTGTATTAGTCACTGGTCACAGGAACGTTATATAAATTGGAGATGTCGTTGTCAGCGATTTATCCCCACACATCCTCTCAACATTTCCTGAATACCCCCCTAAATGTTTTCACAAAGGTCAATTTATGGTAATTTTGGCTCGAAATTTACCCATACACCCCCAAAATGGAAAAAATCTGGATACAGCCCTGGTCGTTGTTCTTTCAAAAGAAGAATTTCCCGAGTTTCAAGCAGAATTATTTACCCTCAAATGTAGATCCTGGAACATTTTTCCGGAGTTCAATATTGGAGTTAGGGTGAGACGATGAATTTTCACAAAGGGAAAAGTTATGAGTGAATATTATCAACATGTAACACGAGTAGGGTGGAAAACCATCATCCTTACTGTTGCAGAACTTGAATACGAATTGCAACAAACAAACAATTTTATCCTGTGAATGTGGAAGGTGTAAATATAATCATGTTCAAACAGTGGCGCACCCATAGGGGGCAGGGGGCATTGCCCATCCCCCCCAACCTTCGACGGAAGTCAATTCTAGGGGTGCAAGGGAGAAAACGTTAACGGCCAAGGGCACCTGCACAGAGGAGCAATCGCCCCCCTAGATTTCAAATTTTATAGTAAATGATATAAATTTAAAAAGTTGTAAAAGACAAAATGCCAATGGAATCCCGTAAAATTATTTGCGCCATATTAAATCAATATTTTTCTCAGTTGCAAAAATTGGACCTAAAAATTTTCTGTAATGTATTCAAATAATATGTATATGTATTGAATAAACTTTTAATACGTACAGTGGGATCCATGAGTATCACCGTGCAAATTGTCCACCACCATGTTCATGCACTTTATCTGACCCAGTAAGAGCTTCAAGAATTAAAAGAAAACTCATAACAAGCTGTTTACAACTTGTGCACCAGCATACATAAAAATCCATCGCTTAAAAACATTTACGATGTAAGAGAAAAATTAATGAAAATAGTCATGGACAATTTGTACGGTAATACTCATGGATCCCACTGTACACAATTTAATGTTCGCATGTTGAATATGTATTTTTTTTATTTTATGTCGCTCCATGTTGCATATGTGTAAAACATAACTTGTACATGAAAGTTATAGCTACATGTTATATGTACAAAAATAATTATTTTCGGAATGCATTTATCATTCACTATCTGCCATTCAAAAATAAAATTTCTCTGTTTGTTTTCCTATTAGCTAATGTGAAATTGAACGTGTTGAAAAATATTTCAAATCGTTTATCCCAAACAAATGCTTTAGTACAGACTTATACCCTTTTTTTGCGTAATTTATGAGGATAATAACGTCTTTGATACTACTACTATTGCTACTACCACTAGTAGTAGCAGTAGTAGTAGTAATGTCATTATTGTTATTATTTTTGTCATTATTGTAATTATATTATTATTATTATTGGTACGTTTATCCTAGCACTTACCCCCCGACAAAAATTCGTAGTTGCGCCTCTATATTCAAAGAGTTCTTAATAATATTTTGTACAGTGGGATCCATGAGTATTACCGTGCAAATTGTCCATGACTATTTTCATTACTATTTCTCGTACATCCCGTGTGTTTTAAAGCAATGGATTTTTATGTATACTGGTGCAGAAGTTGTCTACAGCTTGTTTTGAGTTTTCTTTTAAATCTTGAAGCTCTTATGGGGTCAAATAAAGTGCACGAACATGGTGATGGGACAATTTGCACGGTAATACTTATGGATCCCACTGTACACACAGAAGACAACCTGGGTCTATTGGCACAAATATGTTGACTCCAGTCAACTACGCAGCCAAAGCTCACAATTGTCGCTAATGGACAAACTACGTATCTGTTAATAATCGGGTAGATATATGCTTGCAATGTCTTAGAAATCGCGTAGTAAAGTTAATTTGGCTTAGATATTCTCTCCAACTTACCAAAGGCTTGAACGAGAAAGAGTTTTGGAAACTAAAGTCTCGGTTTTGTCTCGATTTTTTCAATTTCTGTTGTCTCAATATAATCCATAGCTGCTGGATGACACTATATTTGACAATTCACTCAATGTAATATTCACGAACATAATTATTTTACCAGCCTCAAAAAGAAAGTGCATTTAAATGTGAACTTTATGATATTCACCATAGGTCGAGCATGTGACCTTCCTGGATAACTTATTGGCTCAGTTAGTTTCACTTTTGCAGGATGGCGGCGCCACTTAACGGCCACTTCAAACTATACATTTGACCATCTGGATCAAGGTGTTACATGGCCAATGTTTGATGGTGGGGACATTTAACGAATTAAGATAGTCACTTATAGGTTCTTTATTCTCTGAAGAAGAGTAATATTATAATTTTTAGCGTAAAATGCACTGCAAAAGTAGTTTTGTGCAAATCTGTTTAGTCTTGTAACCTACGACATTCGAAATTTCCTCGCACTAAAATGAACTGAGGAAACCTCTGTATTATATCCATTTTGTTACAATACAATGCGTCTCCTTCATATTCAATGCATGTTAAGAAGAGAGATCTATTACAATATCAATAGTTTAACAAACTACATGTATTCTCTTATTTTGCTTTCAGGAAACGTGTACAAGTATTAATACCAGTGGAATAATATGGAAGCACTGGCAGGAACGACATTCCAGAAAGATGGAGTAAAATATTGGGGATGATAGAATTGTGTGGATAATTAGCGAACCAAGTGGAAAGGTGAATATGGAAGGAAATAATCAACAAGGGAGCTGAGAAATTGACTTGCTGAGGAAACAGCAACAACGTTATATTTGAGAACTTTTTAGAAGTTCTTTCTAACTCGACTACGTATTAGACACAGCCGTCTTACCCATGGTCACTTGCTGCCAGGACCGGACCCTCCTATGTGTCTTATCTGTGATGTCATTTTAAATGTTCAGCAAATTCTTCTTGAATGTGCCGACTTTGATTTCGTCTTGCCAACTGTTTGTCATCCCTGTTGGGAGATGACGACAGCGTTTTAACAAATGCTTTTAGTTTATTCCGAAGAGCTGGTCTCTTCCACTGTCTGTGAGGAAGTTTTTAGTTTCTTTTTACTTTTTAATGTGTTTTGTTTGTCTTGTGCAGGCCTCTTTACAACCTCACACTTTTAACTCTTCTCAGGGGCTTCTTACACCCCTTGATTTAAACTTTTTAAGTGAGAAGTTTAGATAAGGGGACATTTTTCCGTATGTGCCGATGCACCCAACAATTTTAATTCAATCAATCAATTATAGCTAGACGTTAATTTCAGTGCTTCATTGTGAGATTACATTGGCTGGGTAAGGATTTGATATTGAAATCTTTGTGACAGTCTTGTACAGTGCAAATATGAAAAATGTCGCAACTGAACTCGTAAACATCCTAACAATCAGCATTTGAAAACACATCAAGAAACTCACTTCAAGATATGTACCAGGATTACGTCATGCGCAGTACGAACTAAAAGTTTCAGTTCTGCCATTTAGTTATGGATGTGATATGGCATCACAATTTTGTATTAAGTTGCTGTTTGCCCGTATGTTGTTGTTATCGATGCTCATGTTGAATTTGTTGTTGTTTTCATATTATTGACTTATTCACGAAATATTTTTTTGTTGTTTTCATATTATTGACTTATTCATGTAAAACGAAGACAGTGTTGTATCTAAAAAAAAGTGCTTGAAATAATAAGAAACAAACTTGAAATAAACCTCAGAAGCTAAACTTGCATATTGATTGCACCTACATGCAGAGAAAACAAAATGTGTCAACTTACACAAATATGTTGACTCACCAGTAACACAGTAAAATTCATAAACTGCTGATGATGCACTTTTGATGCATAAACATACCCATGGAAATGCATTAAGGGGTACTTATATCAGCTGCTGTTCCATGTGTTTTAATAAGAATGCGTCGATTGAGCAGACACAATCATTTCAAAGAAATCAAAATAACTTATCTTAATGTTATTTACTTATTTGTCTGAATATTTTACTAGTGCATAGGTGAAATACAGTTGCACACACACAAATACACTGGATAAGGTGGCGGTCCAGTATTTGCTGCTTGTATCAAGTGTGATTCTAACTTGAAACCAACGCACATTTGGGGCACCATTGTGTCACAGTAAGTAGTATCATATTTTGAGCATCTAAGAGTTGTATAGAAACCTATGATCTGTGTCATGTTGGTGAGCACAGGGGGATTTAGCGGGAAGGGCACGGGGACACGTTCCCCTAACAAAGAGATGGTTAAGTATTATGAAATGTATTAATATCATTATATTACAACGAACAAGGAATGTTCGAAGAATCGTTATCCATGTAGTAAAATAATAAAACAAAGTTTACAACAAATACATGAATTGAAACTATTACAGACTTAAATAAGTGGACCCGGGAAATACAGAATCGGGGCCTTGATGGCCACAAAGGAAGAGCATTGTAGATAAAATAATTTCCATGTTTGTGATACTTTCGCCTGAGGAAATACATTCTCAAGCTTGCCCCTTTCTTTAATTAATTATTAATACACATGGGCGTAACTTGGACCTAACTTAGGAGGGGAAAATCGAACTTGGGACTTAATTTGGGAGGGGGAGAATCAAACTTGGAACTTAACTTTCGGGGGCAGAATCAAACTTGGGACTGAACTTTCAGGGGCAGATTCAAACTTGGGACTGAACTTTCAGCGGCAGAATCGAACTTGGGACTTAACTTTCAGGGGCAGAATCAAACTTGTGACTTAACTTTCAGGGGCAGAATTAAACTTGTGACTGAACTTTCTGGGGCAGAATCAAACTTGGAACTTAACTTTCGGGAGCAAAATCAAACTTGGGACTAAATTTTCGGGAGCAGAATCAAACTTGTGACTTAACTTTCGGGGGCAGAATTAAACTTGTGACTAAACTTTCGGGGGCAGAATCAAACTTGTGACTTAACTTTCAGGGGCAGAATCAAACTTGTGACTTAACTTTCGGGGGCAGAATCAAACTTGTGACAACTTTCGGAGGCAGAATCAAACTTGGGATTTAACTTTCGGGGGCAGAATCAAACTTGTGACTTAACTTTCGGGGGAGAATCAAACTTGTGACTTAACTTTCAGGGGCAGAATCAAACTTGTGACTTAACTTTCGGAGGCAGAATCAAACTTGTGACTTAACTTTCGGAGGCAGAATCAAACTTTGGACTTAACTTTCAGGAGCAGAATAAAACTTGTGACAACTTTCGGGGGCAGAATCAAACTTGTGACTTAACTTTCAGGGGCAGAATCAAACTTGTAACTTAACTTTCAGGGGCAGAATCAAACTTATGACTAAACTTTCGGGGGCAGAATCAAACTTGTAACAACCTTCGAATGCAGAATCAAACTTGGGACTTAACTTTCAGGGGCAGAATCAAACTTGTGACTGAACTTTC
Source organism: Lepisma saccharinum (assembly GCF_977018435.1). NCBI lineage: Eukaryota > Metazoa > Arthropoda > Insecta > Zygentoma > Lepismatidae > Lepisma > Lepisma saccharinum. The sequence goes on along the minus strand of NC_139252.1, from coordinate 31,004,200 downwards.
TGGGGCAGAATCAAACTTGTGACTTAACTTTCGGGGGCAGAATCAAAATTGTGACAACTTTCGGAGGCAGAATCAAACTTGGGACTTAACTTTCGGGTGCAGAATCAAACTTAATACTTTGGGAGTTCAGAAATATTTTTCTAAGTAACTTACATTGTGCAATCGTAAAATATACTCTTCAATACGTTGCTACAGGTTAAGAAAATTATACTTAATTTTCAAATTTAGTGACCTTAAAATTTGGGTATAAGTGCTCCCTTGCCCCCGCCAAGTTACGCCTATGTTAAATCAAATAACGTCCAGGTACTACTATTTCACAAAGATATTCTAAAAACTAGATCTTACAATCAAGAGGTTCTGAGTTCGTTTCCTGCTGGAGGTACATTATTCAGTGGTTCGAATTCCACTTTGAAGTTCTAGTTCAGATTACTTTACCTGGCTATAAATTGAACCCAAAACAAACTTTGGTAATTGTCTTGACTGGAATATTTTATGTACATATGTATTTTTTTTAATGTGTTGGATAGCCTGCATATTTCATTTCCAGTGCTCCTTCTATGCTTACAGGGTAATATATGCCCCTCCCAGTAAAATATTCTAGATCCGCCTATGTTGGTGATTGATATTTGGTATTTTAGTGACAACTATTAGACCTCTAAAGTGTGTAGCTTTATTCTGAAGTGGGATTACGCTCTGCATTGTTATTCACATGGTTATCTTTTTATCAAAACAGAACGTGAATATCTTGATTTGTTCTCATATATATATATATATATATATATATATATATATATATATATATATATATATATATATATATATTGTTTTGTTGTTTTGAGTCCACTTTATGCACAGTAAGGCTAATTGGGACTGGACTTACAGTTCAAAGTGGGATCAGAACTACTTGTGCCTCCACCGGGTATCGAACCCGGGACTCCTTCATTACAAGGCGACGGCGCTACCACTGCGCCATCGGGGAGGCCACACATATATACACATATTGAAACACTCCCCAGAACACAAACACAAACACGATGTTTCTCGCCCTAGTAACTGAAGGAGAACTTAAGAAAGTAATTACAAATCTAGAAAATAAGTATTCTTCAGGGCCAGGTGAATGTTCAAGTTATCTACTTAAAAAGTGTGCGAGTAGTATTTTACAACCCATAGTAAGTACTGTGGTAGAGATTGTTAAAAGAGGGCCCGTGAAAAATGTGCTCCTTGCATGTAGGCAACCCTGGTACACCGAAGAGAAGAGCGGGGTAGAGGACAGTCCAGGATATCGGTGCCACGCAGTTTCGACAACATGACATAGAGGGGGATTGAAAAGAAAGTGTCCAGTAGTGACCTTGAGGCAGGCAGCGTGCAGTTGAGCGGCGAGGAAAGTTGTGAGTGTGGTTCTATGGGTCAGCATGGTGTTAACGGTGCAGCAGCGTATCTTTGTTGTCGAGACGTATGCACGCCTCGGTTCTTGTAAACAGTGTGCAGATTTGTTTCCGACGGAGTTTCGTTGTGAATGGAGTTCCAGCGAAGGCCCCAACCAAATCAGTAATGCAAAAACTGATTGCAAAATGGCGGGAAACCGGGTCCGTGCTGAATAGGACAAAAGTGCGTGCAAAGACTGTCCGCAATGAGGCAAAGGTGGGCGACGCAGCGCAGCTAATGATACGCAGTCCACGTAAATCATCTCGGCGTTCGGCACAACAGTTGCAGGTTACCCAGTCAACCGCTATGCGGATCCTGAAGCAGGACTTGAACTTGCACGCATTCAAAGTTACCGTGATGCATCAGGTGCGGGATGTGGACACGCAGTTTTGTGAGTGGTTTCTGTCCAATATTGTTCCGGGGGTGCTGCAGGATGGTTACTTGTTCATTTCCGATGAAGCATGGTTCCATTTGTCAGGCTACATAAACTCTCAGAACACGCGACACTGAGCAGGTGACAATCCACACGTGTTCATGGAGGTCCCACTGCACGCCCAGAAACTCGGTGTCTGGTGTGTCGCATCATCCCCGTGTTCTTCCATGAGACTGTGAACTCAGCTCGATGCATCAGTAACATATTCAACGTGTTCGTTGAACAACTGACTGAGGATGAGCGAAGAAACGCTTACTTTCAGCAGGGTGGAGCCACGGCGCATACAGCATGTGCAACGATCACGCGCATTGAATCAGTGTTCCCGCCTGATCGCGTCATCAGCCGTGGCACGAACCAACCTTGGCCACCTCGTTCTCCAGATTTATCACCCTGAGATTTCTTCTTGTGGGGAGCTCTAAAGGGACAGGTGTATAGCAACAACCCTCACACATTCGAAGAACTACAGAACAACATTATCACAGCTATCCAGGCCATCCGGCAGGATGTCCTCGCCCCTGTTTTACAGAACATGTGGTATCGTCTGCACACGTGCCTCGAGGTCAACGAAGGACGTTTCCAGCACCTCCTCTACGTAGGTGGTTGTCACACAGTACTGTATTTACAGAAGATATGTTTCAATAATTTACGTTTATGTCAAGTTGTCTAAACTGCTTGGTACCGATATCCTGGACTGCTCTCTACCCCGCTCTTCTCTTCGGTGTACCAGGGTTGCCTACATGCAAGGAGCACATTTTCCACGGGGCCTCTTTAACAGACTCACCCAGTATTTGCAACAGGTGTCTGGAAACAGGTATTTTTGCTAGTGAGTACAGAACAGCAAAGGTGAGACCATTATTCAAGAAAGGCAGCATAGTAGAACTCTCAAATTATAGGCCAAATTCTCTTTTATCGGTTTTCTCTAAAGTAATAGAGAATATTATGCTCAATAGATTAGAATCTTTTTTAGAAAAATACACATTTTGATACCAAAAGAACAAATCAATATCGGAAGCTATTTTTGAATTTACAAACAACATACTAAAATCGACGGACAAAATGTGTAGGGATTATTTTTAGATTTTACTAAAGTATTTAATTTAAATTTAGTACAGCAAGACATTTTACTGGACCACTATGGAATCAGGGGTTTAGAAAAAAACCGATTCACTTCTTATTCAAATGACAGGTGTCAGTACGTGGATATAAACAGAATTAAATCGGATATATCCATCCTCGAAACAGGTGTATCACAAAGTTCAATTCTAGGGCCAGTTTTATTTTTAGTTTACAAAATGATCTACCAGAAACTTTATCAGAGTCTCAAAAAATACTTTTTTGCTGATGATACAAATGCCATAGTAAAAAAGCTTGAAATATAAGCAACTTCAAAATAACTCAGTTTCAACAACTGGACAATTGAACACTTGGCTATAGAAGAATAAGTCCAGATTGCAATGCAACTTTTTAGAATAGATACAAACTTGTCTTGGGACATGCATATTACTAATGTAACTCAAAAGTTAAGCAGGCTCTGCTACATGATGAGAATTTTGAGAAATGTTTTATTTTTAAATGATCTAAGGACAGTATATCTTGGACAAATTCAACCTGCACGGTATATGGTATCTCTTTCTGGGGAAGTTCACCCAAAATGCAGGAAGTTTTTATCTCAAGCTCAACAAAATAAATTTGCAGCGATTTTCAAATATTACCTCTTCCATGAGTGTACATCCTGGAAACATTGTGCTTTATTCATAGAAATTCTGAAATGTTCTAAAAAATGTGGATAGCCTATGCACAAGTACAGCACTCGTATGCATAACTCACTCCAATTATTCGCACATCCAAAATATACAAGTGGTGTAGGATTTGAAGGTGTAAAACTATTATAAAAAGTTGCCAGAGGAATTCAAGAATCACAATCCAACAAAATTTAAAATGAAAGTAAGGACCTTGGTAATGAAACATTTGTTTTATGGTACAAAAAATTACTTGCATCACATTTCCCATTAATGGACATTACCTTCAAAAACCTTATTTTTCCTTTTTTTAGCATTACATTACTTTGTAACTTTCATTAAGAAGTATTGTTTTTACATAATTCTATTTTTTTGTTTTACTATTTTAATAGATATAAGTATGTGTTAATTCCTTTGTATTCAAAATTAGACAATGTAATTTACCTATCCCGCATCATAGTGCAATTTGTACTTGTATGATCAAGTGTATAATCAATATATTAGTCGAATTGGAATATCTAAGAAGCTTGTTAGTATGATAAAAATATGCACCATTGAAACAGAAAGTAAAATTCGTGTGGGTATTAATATGTCTGACAAATTTCTAATTCATGATAGGTTAAAGCAAGAAGATGCATTATCTCCATTGCTCTTTCATTTTGCCTTAGAATATGCTGTTAGGAAGGTAAAAGAAACTAACGAAGGACTAAAATTAAATGGTGTGACTCAGCTGTTAGCATATGCAGATGATGTAGACTTACTGGGGGATGATGTAAATAAAATTAAGAATAATAAAATGTATTTAAAAGCAACTAAAGAGATAGGTTTGGAAGCTAGCAAACAGAAAACTAAATATATGCTTACAGAACGAAACCAAGTGTTTGAGAGTTAGATATGATCAAGTGTATGAAAATATATCTATCAATCCATCTTGTGTGCGTGTCTGCAGGTGATGGATACTATAGTTAACAAATATTCACAAACACGAAACTAATCCCTAAAATTGTCAACTCCAAGATGGGGACCGTTCTTCGGGAGGTGGGAGAAGCTGTGTAACTCAGAGAGACTTGGGGGCCATGACATGGGTGGGAGCAAAGTATACTAATGACGAATATAAATTATTAACACCAATATCATCCCTTCTCCTCATTCACTCATATTTGTTTGTCTATTAATGACAATACTTATTACATGTCCCTGCTTCAATAAAAGACATTTTAGATGTACAGTCACTAGCAAGAAAAACAACAAACCTACACCCTGAAATATTCTCTTCCCTGCAAGGCGTTATGTGTGTTGCCTAACTCAAAGGCGATTAGTGGATTTTAATAGCAAATTTTCAATGGCAACTTCTACCACCGGCGTAGAGAACGAAATGCATCATATCGATTGATGCACTAAAGTGTGTTTTGTGGCTTCTTCAATTTTTGTATGTCGTGAAAGAAACACCATTAGATTCAAGTGTGGATTTATTTCAGTCGAGATGCCCTTCAATGCATCTTTTTTTGATGGTGCACTTAAACGTTTCGTCTGAGTTACATAAACTCTGTAGCACATACCAAACGTTTAAGTGCATCATCATTTAAAAAATGGCTGCTTTTGAAGTTTATCCTAAACTCTTCTTGTCACTACAACGGTTGTATTCAAAATTCTAAAAGTGTCAAAAGTAAAATTGAAAGACAGCTACTTAGACATCCTTCAATGTCTGCATCAACCAAATATGGCGGTCAAAGTGGTGAGGAATACAACTACTTTTAGTCCTATATATTGTGACGTAATCTTTACCATTAAACCTGGAGACTTGGAATAAAATGGTGATGTGTCCATATACAAATCAAATTTAAAAAAATGCAAGGGACTTTATGGCAGGGACTGGCTCTGGCATACCAGCCTTTAACCGTTTAAGTGCATCATCCAAAAAGCAAGGTGCATCAAGGAACTTATGCATTGAAGTGCATCTCGACTGAAAGGAATCCTCACTTGAACCAAATGATGCACTTTTCACGACATACAAAAATGCATCAAATGTGAATCTGATTCTTTGAAGCCATAAAACACACTTTAGTGCATCAATCGATATGATGCGTTTAGTTTTTGTGTGTGTAAGCGTGTTTGCACACACACACCGATAACATCGACTGCGACCCCTACCTGGATATCGTGTGCACCAAGAAACAACAGAGCTAAATCAGTGTTGCCACAATATGAGGACACAATTTCATATAATAATAAGTATTATTAGTAGAGACCGGATGTTAGGCAAAATGCCTATTCTTTCCTGTTAGAGATATGATGAAAATGAATGTTGCGAAGGCCAGGGGGGAGGGATTAGCTTCATTTAAAGGCAATTTAATTTTGCCTATTTTGCCTATTTCATACGATATTGCCTATATTATTTTATAAATGCCAGATATTGCCTATTTTAGGCATTTTCTTTAAAATTGGGACATGACTGAACTCTGTGCATACAATTTCCTGTTCCCAGGATTAGTTTCCGATGCTTCCAAGAAATTTAAAAATAACAGTTAGCGAGTTATTGCAGCTAATAAGGACTTGGACAAATTAAGGGCAATTCAACAAGTTCTGAAAGGTGAAAATATACAAACTGAGTTAGATCCACATGTTCTCGCGTACTTTAAGTATGCTCCGGTAACATCTGTGGAGGTTGAAAGATCTTTTTCAATTCTAAAAAATGTGTTGTCCGATCGAAGACATAACTTGTCGGTTGATCACCTGAAGAAATACCTTGTTGTGATGTGCAACTACAATTAGTGCTTCTTATTCAGAGACTGCCAAACTGTACAGTACAAACTTGAAATGCATTTAAACAGATTCTTAGTTTGAACTGCTGTGTGGAATATATATAGTGTAAATTTTTTTAACTGGAATATCCCTGTGTGCAGTGATAAAGTGTATATTTAAATAATTTGCGTACTGGTTGGAAGTAGCCAACAATTTCTTTTGTCAGACTATTGTGTGTAGCCATTATACAATGGAAAATTTTGGGCTGACGTTTGCAGTGATCTATTAAGTATAATATTGGACTGCTGTCTCTAATGATGAGCTCCTGGTTTATTTTAAGCAACTATAAAGAATGTACAGGTATGTTTCTATATTTTTTAAACAGCTATTTCTTTTTGTATGTCTATCTTCATTATTTTGAGTTAAATTTAATTGCCTTTTTATTGCCTATTTGTATTTTAATGCCTATTTTACTGCCTATTTTGAAAATTATAAGTGCTTATTTGCCTGCCTATTTTATATGTTTCTAGTGTCTAAACATCCGGTCTCTAATTATTAGTGATAGTAGCAGTAGCTGTAATTATTTTTTTTAGTGGTAGTGGTGGAAGCAGTAGTAGTAGTATTTCCGTTGGTAAATGTCCGTGTGAATAAAAAATGTTACATTTTTCACATATATGTCACTTTCATTGCTTCCTGATCAGATGTCCCAGGTTTGGATCCTGGTAAGGAATCCATTTAATCATTAATCTTCATCGTTACTATTATCCGAAGGTGCAGAAAAGCGATGTACTTAACAGAAATATAAATAGATACAGGCTATATTCAAGGGAGCAGAAAAATGAACAGAAAATTGAAAATGTGAATATGAAAGTGGAACTTAACATTAATTGTAATAATGTAGTAGGATGTCTTAAAATTTCTTTGAAATTGTGGTATTTTTAATCGAAATACCATTTTCCCTTTTGGCTAAAATTTCTGTCCCTTCATGTGGCAACACTGGGCTAAATGAGACAGGCGCACACGACAAATTTCCTGGAAGGATCTCCAGCCCCCTGTCCCTCGGACGATGAAAAGGAGGAAGTTGTTTTGAAGAAGGGCAGCGATGCCAACCCTAGCACAATATGAGTTTCGTTCACGTCTAGAGGGAGATTATTTCCATAACATCTTTGGCTGTTATACATTTGAAGCTTCGGAACGAGTCACAACTCTCCAAGCAGCCAATCAACCATGCGAGCCGCTGACGTCATCTCGACCCAGAGCATATCGCTAAGCCCCTTGCTCAGACTCTACACGCCCAGAAGGCTCGCTAGACAGACTCGCTCAGTCCGCTGGAGATGTTCCGAAAGGAATTCGACTCTAGCAGTCCTAGCACACCCTTTCCTCTTCATCTTTTCCTTATTCAACTACTTTACCTCGCGGGGAACATTTCATGGCAAGCAATCGGTAGAAAGTTGTGGGACCCAAATGAAATAAATCTTTCGCGTTGTAATCGACGAATCATTACAATTTAATATTACAATCATCCGAAAAATAATCATAACAATAAATTACTGTTACTAATTTGTTATTTCTATATAATTATATTTAATTGTAATTCATTGTTATTATTTTTTGGATCGTAGCACAATTCATCAGCATTTAGCATAATTTCACAGATTAAACAGCTTTTCCTTATCGGGAGATTGGTAACGGAGGGCAGGGGCCACCAGGCTCTTGTGCCTTCTCTCCAATGTCTCATTTTTATTGTAGGCGACCGTACATTTGTCTTGCATATAAACACCCTTCCCTAAACACACAAAGTTGTCTCTAAACTTTCAACTAACCAATTTAATAAGGAAGATATCAAACAAAAATTAACTGACAAGCAGCAGGAAAAAAATATTAATAAGGTATGTTGTGCTTGCGACACTTTTCATTTATGTAAAGCTGTGTCCCTGGGCAAACAGGTAAAAATGTTTTGTAATACTAAAACGTTGCTAAGGATACATTTTAAGAGATTTGAGCATATCAACTTGATACGTCCATTTGTTTACCTTTGTGATCGACTCGTGGATAGATGTTTGGGGGGTATTTTTAATGAATTATTGTTCAACAAAATTATTGTTTCTATACCGATTAATCTTTCCCGAGCAACATAACATAAATTATGCTCTAATATTGTCAATTTCCACTTCATCCAACTACCGTTAAAAAAAATGGGAATGGTAATTTTTGAGGTATTATCAGCCATTATATAGTTTACTTAATTAATGCAATTTTAATGATTCCGTTTTTTTAAGATATATCTATGATTCACTCAACTGCAATTAAAAATCATTATCTGTCTTTATACATGATAAAAATATTCATATTTAAATTTTAAAAAACGATCGTATCCCGTTTTTGTAAATCAGCAAGCAAACTGTTGAGAAGACAAAATTCAGTCTAATTTTGTTACCTCTGGGAAATCTGCTGACAAATCACAATACTTAGTTTCACTTCATACACACGCATATCTGCAAGACCTGTTGACATATCACTGTCATTCATCCATTTCTAGAAAATCTGTCGACATATCAAGAGTTCATTCTAACTCTGTATTCGTTATTCATGTGTGAAAGATCTGTTTACAAATGAAAATTGCATTTTTTTTTAAAAAAAAAAAAATGTCTCCGTCTTGGAGGTTTAATATATTCTGTGCATTTAGGTAATGTCACGAACATACAATGGACAATTAAAAGTTATCAGTGTGATCTTAAATGGACTATACTTAGAAAAATCGTTTGCCAGGGGCGAAACAGTACATTGACATTGAAGACCAATCCATGCCAAGCGGATTGGTTTGATTTGGTTTAATTTACGTCCTTTTCTGTCACTTTCGGCTAATCGTGAAGATGAGGATAAGTCAGAAGCGTCTCGTGAACGCATGCGGTGCATGCTGCGCATGCGTCAATTGTGGGAAAAGGGACAGCTTGCTCTGCGACGACTTCATGAGCATTTCTACATTCTAATTTCTTCATATAGGAGAAGAATTTATTTTACACGAGAGCGCCCAAATAAGCTTATATTACATTTCTTGGATCTGAAGTGACGCATGCATCAATTGTGAGAAAAGAATTATTACTTTCTTTCACTCCAGATCCAAGAAATGTAATATAAGCTTATTTGAGCGCTCTCGTGTAAAGTAAATACTTCTCCTATATGAAGAAATTAGACTGTAGAAATGCTCATGAATGTCGTCGCAGAGCAAGCTTTCATTTTTCCCACAATTGACGCATGCGCAGCACTCGCCGCATGCGTCCACGAGACGCCTCTGGGATAAGTGATGATATTATGAAATTAATAAAGGCACAGACTCATGTCCAGGCCGGGATTCGAACCCTGGACCCTAGCATCGTCACGCCACGGAGGTTGGAAAAAGCGGTTTGGTTTGTAATATCACTGTTGTCAACTGGAGTTCGAGACTCGTAAGTTGCGCTTCGATTGTTCCCATGGTGCCTGCCGGTCAACATCGAAATTTTGTAGCTCTGCGGGATTGAACCAGAGCAAAGCGATTTCTAAATTTTCGGATATTACGTGCCTCCCATACTCATGGCGATGGTGAGGAACAATACTTTCCATCTTTCAATGCACACTCATTATGAACAGGACCAATTGCTGAAGTATTTGTATTGAACATGCTTCAGTGAACCAAATATTTCAAGTTGTAGTGTGCATCAAGTCGCACACTAGCTCAAACATTTCTTGTAAGTTCTCCATAAACTTGGCTAACAAATGAAACTATCTGAAAATGTCATAAGAATTGAATACATGCCTCTTTTATGGCATGCATGACATCCAGTTTGACTTATGGAGGTCCTTTTCACTTGATAATTTTACCATGCTCCATGCACTGACATCTAGTGGCATAGTTACCAATTAAATATTATTTGTATTGATATTTTGTTCACAAGACACAGTGCAATGTGATTGACTGATTTAGTTTATTTTACTTCGTTACTTCGCTTTTCTGCCAATTTGGACCGATCACCAAGATGAGGATGGATGGTGATAAGAGATGAAAGAGATGAAGGGACAATTACAAACACACATGGTCAACACAACAGACGATTTTACTGGTCATGGGTCCAAACCCCAGAGCCTCGCTAGTCTGAAAAATAGAGTCCAGGAATACGTGAAAGTGAGGCTGACAGTTGGGTGTCTTGAGAAAGTCACCTTTCATACCCTACAATCAGTGGCGTATACCGAGTCCAAGATCTGAGCTATGTCGCTGTCACGTGCTCCTAGGCTATGAATAGAAATAAGTTTACCAACTCCTACGAAATAAGGTTGCCAACTCATAGGAAATCAGGTTGCCAACTCATAGGAAATCAGGTAGCCAACTCATAGGAAATCATGTTGCCAACTCATAGGAAATCACGTTGCCAACTCATAGGAAATCATGTTGCCAACCCATGGGAAATCAGGTTGCCAACTCATGGGAAATCACGTTGCCAACCCATGGGAAATCAGGTTGCCAACCCATGGGAAATCAGGTTGCCAACCCATGGGAAATCAGGTTGCCAACTCATGGGAAATCAGGTTGCCAACTCATGGGAAATCAGGTTGCCAACTCATAGGAAATCACGTTGCCAACCCATGGGAAATCAGGTTGCCAACTCATAGCAAATCAGGTTGCCAACCCATAGGAAATCAGGTTGCCAACTCCAGAATCACTATCTATCTCACTGATATGAATAATTTTGTTTACAATTTCTGATCAATTTTTCTCCTGTATTTTATTAGACTCCAGGCTTCGCAGATAGCCTAGGTAGCCTAGTATATACGCTCCTGCCTACAATGTAATACGAATACAAGAAAATAAGTATAATAAGGGGCAAAGACAGTTTACATTCCATTGGTAGATAAGGTTTAGCATAGTTCTGGGGCAAAAGTGGCAGAAAGTAGGGGACATTGCCCCCCTCCTTAATCGACGCCACTGAGTATAATCTAATTAAATAGATTCAGTCAATCGGAATTAATTTCACTACAATTTTTTTCTACTTGTAATTGTCTTCAACATCAATGTACAAGGTGACACCGAACACCTCCGACAACTTTCACAGTGTATGGAGAATATCTTAGAACAATTTCTCTTGGTAACGGTTGCTCTTCGAGGACTTCTTTGGATGCTACAAGCCATCAACAATGTAATTTTCTACACTGAATGTGTGCAAGACATGTAGAGTTTGGTGGCAAGCCCAGCTACCCGGCTTGATTCAAGGCTTTCAAATGTTCGATACCCGGTGGAGGCAAACGGTGATTCGAAGCCCGTTCTACTCTGTACGTCTCGTCTCGAATAGCCTTTCTGCGCATAAAGTGGGCTTGAAAGAACTTCCAACTTCGGCTACTATAAAACATCTTTGGACCAAGCCTTCCCTCCCCCCCAAGTTTGTCAAACCTGTAGTCGTGATCCATAAGGTAGGCCTAATGTTATTCTCCGCCGATTGACTGATTTGGTATTGTGTCCAGTTTATGCACAGTAAGGCTAATCGGGACTGGACCTACAATTTAAAGTGGGATCCGAACCACTATGTGCCTCCACCGGGTATCGAACCCGGGATCCCATTATTGCAAGGTCTCCGCGTATTACACCATGCCATGAAGACCTAGCTTCCGGTGTTGTGACTCTTGTGCAGGAATCGAAGTATGGGCGTACGCAAGATTTCAGAACTTTTTTTCGGGAAGGGTTGAATTGCAAAGTGGATGATAGTGCATAGCTTTTTCTAGGGGGGGGGGGCAATATTCACAATAAGATATATAGTATATGTATTTTTATGTACTCAGAGGTCATTTGAAAGGTGGGGGGGTTGAATTTTCCTCTGGAATTTTCCGATTTTTTTTTTGAAAATTTTGATTTCAGGGTGTCTACCAAAATAACAAATCCAAAATTTTTGACTTTTTCATGACCTCCCCCCAATCAATTTCTTAACATGTATTTATCTCAGATATACCTAGTTGCAAAATTAAGAAAATAGATGTGTTTATTGAATGAAAAACCCGTACCACAAGGTCAGTTACGATGAAAACTGAAGCTGTACTTCAACTTGCTCTAATGCATATAAAATTAATGCTCCAGACTTCATCCTAGATGGGGAATGGCCACATCACTTTATTTAATATTTTTTTGCAAAGCTCTATGCATACAAGAATGTAATTCTTAAGGGGAGGAGATACAGTTACGCACCAATTGTGCATTTATTTCAATATCGCCCGAACGGGCACTGCTACTAAAACAAACCCTGGGTGTATCCAAGAGCATGAATTTCTCTCCATGTTCCAAGTGGAAGTGTTTCCTTGCGTTGATTATTAAGCTGGACACGATGTTTGAAAAACATGATGAATAAGAATTTTCGGAATCCCATGTATTCCTTATGGGGAATCAACTTCAACATCAAGTTACGGCTAATCAAATGGAAGTTTCGACTTTTCCGCTGGTGAAATGCATCTTCAAACTGCCCTCTTCCCGTTGACATCTTTTTCTATTCCATCGGAAGTGTTATGTTCCCAAGAGAACGAATCAAATCATACTCCGATATGATCAATGCTTTTCTCCTTGCCCCCTGGCAGTGTTGCCAAACCTCATGCGCATAAAAGAACTAAATTTCACCTTAAATGGAGTTAAAACTGACTCTCATGGAGCTAGATTTACGATGGCTGGATAAAGTGCCTTCTAAGGTAATGTTAGTTGTCAAAGGGGTGGGGCACTGCTATTATCGTTAACTCTAAATTGATGACAATTAATCTTAGTTTTCAACATCTAGATCCAGTGACATCGCCCATCTCAATAATCCACCAATCGTCGTATGACTGTATCGCATGTGAACAAATCTTAACCACAACCCAATACAATTTTAGATTTTCAAATATTCAATTTTATTAAAACTGTAAAAGATCTTGAGCAAAGGCATAATTTCTTGCCTATTTCTGGACCTATCCGTTGATACTTCTTCTTGACATTCTTAACTGGTAGACACTCTGGGTTTGCTTAAAATTTCGGAGGGGACTGAAGCCCCATCAGCCACTCTCTTGTACGCCAGTGGACTAGGAAAATTATTTCCGCCTGAAATTGCCCATTCTGAGAATCGAGCCCGGGACTCCTGGCAGGTAAATGATCTACTGAGTACATCATGATATTTTTATTTTATTTATTATTATTATTATTTTTTTTGTGATTGTTGATTCGCTTTATTTTACCTCGCTTTTTGAGCCACTTTTGGCTAATTTGCGAAGATGGGGATAAGTGATGACATGATGAAATTGATGAATGGACACTCGCAAACATCCATGCCCAAGTCGGGATTCGAACCTGGGACCCAGGTTAGCGCGACGTGCTAACCACTCCGCCACGCGGGCCGTCTGGCATGATAATTTTTAAACCAATATTAGCTAAGTGTACAAAGTGTACAAAGATAAAGAAGAGTGTGACTAAGTACACTTGTCAACAACGCCAAAGTATTTTCAAATCAATTGCAATTTTATTTGTAAATAATAATAATAAATGGTAAAATATAGGTTTCTATGACTGAAGGGCAAGATGGGAAATCTTACTCTCCCCCCCCCCCCCCGAGATAAAGCAGAGCAGAACAGATAACATCTCGTCCGCCCTTGAGCCCACCACAAAATTATCTGGTGACGTCACTGCTTTCTCCCTGCGTGTGGTCGTATTCGGCACCTCCTTTGAGACACCCGCGTGTCGTTCTCACGTGCTCTTATCATAAGCAAGGTGCATACGCAATTTACGCACGTTTTCATTTGTGCGTGGAAACGTAATTCGCGCTTCGTGTTCGGTCTAAGTAGGGGTAATATGTGTGGCAGAGACTTGGCGTAGCTTGTTCTCGCGAATGACGAGTTCTGTCTTGTTGACGGTCTCGTCTGAAGCTCCGGAGGTGTTCGGATCCCAATAAAATAAAACTCCAACTCGCCTAAAGCTATAACAATACTATACCCTGTCCCAGCTAACTGTGGAGCAAGGCTACGCATAACGTCAGAGTAGCGGGGGAAATCGAGCGAAGCTGCACACAGAACCCAAAACGTGTGAATTTACACATATATTTTGATTTCAATAACACGGTGAAAGAAAGTAATAATTCTTTTCCCACAATTGATGCATGCGTCACTTCAGATCCAAGAAATGTAATATAATCTTAGTTGAGCGTTCTCGTGTAAAATAAATACTTATCCTATATGAAGAAATTAGAATGTAGAAATGCTCATGAATGTCGTCGCAGAGAAAGCTGTCCTTTTTCCCACAATTGACGCATGCGCAGCACTCACCGCATGCTTTCACGAGACGCCTCTCCACGTTGACGTGCATAAAGGGCAAATGATGCACCTTTTAGTGTGTCAAAGTACAGACAGGAATGTATTAAAGGGTATTTTTATGAGATGAAGTCCCGTGTGATGCACTAAAATGCATCAATTTGGAAGATCAGACAAAATAATTTCGAAGATAACAAACTTTCACTTTTAATGCATCAATTGACAGCTAAATGTGCAATATTCTTATCTTCGAAATAATCTTGTCTTACAAATTGATGCATTTTAGTGCATCACACGGAACTTCATCTTATAAAAATACCCTTTAATACATTCCTATGTGTATTTTGACACACTAAAAGGTGCATCATTTGCCGTTTATGCACGTCAACGTGTTATTGAAATCAAAATATATATGTGTCAATTGACACGTTTTGGGTTCTGTGTGCGTACACGCTGCTCACAGGCTGGTAACTGCAATCACTTTTCCCCCACTCCACGTAGCCCCGTTCCCTCTCGCGTGTTCAATGGCAGTCTCCCCTCACTACTTGCGCAGAGATTTGTTTCCGTTCGCCTGCTCCACAGTTAGCTGGGATAGAGTATAAGCTTCTGCGTTTCTGAGGGGAGGGACCTACCCTATGTATGGTAAGTAGGCTATATGTATCATACAGCCAGGCACGTAGCCATGGGGTGGGTTCTGGGGGATGAAGCCCCTCCCGAAATCCTACAAATCTTTCGTTGGAAATAGTGCATAGTGGAAATTAATTTTATTTCCTTAGCAGGATTAAACATCTTCTATAATAAGTTGTAATATACCGAGTTTTGAGTTTTTTTTAAAAGTGTGGTCCGAACCATTATGTGCTTCCACCGGGTATTGAACCCGGGACCCCATTCATCTTTAGGGATTTTACCCCTCCCACCTTGTCGCCTTTAGATGGCGGCTCTGATAAGGGACAGAGGCGCAACCACGAATTTTTGTCTTGGGGGGGCAAATACCAGGATAAACACACCAATAATAATAATAATAATAATAATAATTATTATTATTATTATTATTATAACTATTATTATTAGCAGTAGTATCAAAGATGTTATTATCCTCGTGAATTACACAGAAAAGGGGTTGAAGTCGGTACTAAAGCTTTTGTGTTCGAACAAACTATTTGAATTATTTTTTCAACACGTTCAATTTCACATTAATAGTGGAAAACAAGCACACAAAGTATTTTCGAAAGACAGAAAATGCTTGATAAATGCATTCCGAATATACCGTAATTCTTCTTTTACATTAACATGTATAACTTTCATGCACGATATATGTTTTACACATATGCAACGTGCAACACTAAATTGTGTACGTCTTCAATGTCTCTTTAATAGATATATACAAAACATATTTAAATACATTACACAATCAATCCATCCACTTCATAATAAACCAACAGCAAAAATGATATAAATTGTATCGGATATGTGCAAGCTCATTATCCTCAAAACAATTGTTTATGCACTTAAGGTAAAATCAATTAAGGGAAGTCTTACATCTCTGTCTGGTAATTTACAATACATTACAGAAAACAATCACACATTGCCAGCGAAGCGAGCAAGATTATTTTTCCATCAATTTTTTTTTACAAACTGAAATCAATATTGATTAAATAGGGCGCAAATAATTTCACGAGTCGCCAAGGCATTCTCTCCCTTTTCCAACTTTTTTCATTTAGATCGTTCGGCGCCTAGGGCCCACTCCCGGCGCCCCCTAGCTATGGCTCTGAACGTGACCAGGTGTGAACGAAGCGAGCAAGCACATTTTACGAAAAGTATTTTTATTTTGCATAAAATTTGAAATTTGTGGCGGTAATTGTCCCCTGCATGTACCCTCGGCCGTCAATGTTTGCCCCCCCTAGAACTCATTTCCGTCGAAGGTTGGGGACCCCCCTGTGGTTGCGCCACTGATAAGGGATGACCCCTCCTTAAATAAAATTCTGGCTACGGACCTACACATATTACACACACACAGAAAACAAAATGCATCAAACATTATTGATGCACCACACACGCATCGATTGATGCACTAACGTGTATTTTTTGGCCTTTGTCAAGAATCAGGTTCACGGTTTGATGCACTTTTGTGTATCCTTTGTAAGGACTACGTCAAAGTGCATCATTTAATACAAGTAAGTAATTCTTTGTCGAGCTGTACTTTAGTACGCATTTTTTTATTCACCTTCCTACATATTTCTCGATGATGCACTTACACGTTTGATCTGAGCTGCAGACTTCATGAACTTTTTTGTTTTAACTTATGCACGTACTGATCTGTGCGTGCATGTTTAGAAAATATAGTTTTTCTATGATTACCAACACTGAAATGAGGCCTCGAAGACCAACAAGTTTCCAAGAAGAGTTCATAATTTTGTTTGTTGGTGTTATACGGCAACACCTATATGTATGTAACACATACATATGAGTAAAATTATAATACACACACACACACACACACACACACACACACACACACACACACACACACACACACACACACACACACATACATACAGTTTACCCATACAAAATTCAAGTAGATACACAAAATTCCAGTTTCAGTGGTTTTGTTCAAAGTGTCCTCCATTGTTTGCAACACATTGTGAGCTACGATCAACAACATAATTGCAAATACGATGCAGTAAACTTGTATCAATGTTGATGACATGACACGCATTGATAATTGAGTCTTTCAACACGTCACACACCAGAACTTGCTTGCAAACAACAGTTGTATGTACAACAAGCCAATCTCTCAACTGTCGACAAAAGAATAACGAGTGCACTGTTGCCAGTATTACACAACAATGTTACCAACCGTATACCTAAAAAATATTACTTAGCACATGAAGCACATACACTATCGCAATACTATTATCAATGTGCTTTTTGGGTACACTGACTTTTGGGCCACCCTGTACATACATATAAGCTTGTCAATCTTTCCCCCCTCCCAAAAAAAGGTTAAACAAACGCCACTGATACGTATCTTTAAATAAAATGTCAAATTTTGGACTCACTTATACTGCTAAACAACATCAACTTGATTTTCAATACTTGACTTTACTAAAACTAGTAAGCATTTAATGACTGACATTGTTATATGCACGTTTCAGTAAACGTACATAAATCTCATATTGGTATTGACTGCTCCATATAACCTCAAAGGAATATAACTTCACAAACATCCAACAAAAGTCACAAAAACTTCACCACATTATCTACCAGACAGCTGTACGGTCATACATTCAGTCATAAATCACAAGAAGGTTCAAACATAGTTAACAAATGTCAAAAGGTTATCAACCAGTCGTGTTTATGTGTTAATTGAACACTCTCGCTTGTACTTAGCATTTTTATGGTCGTTATAATATTTCACAATTTTAATTAGATAAAAGTTGTGTTTGTGTTGGCAAGTGGACAGATCGTGTCTAAGGATTGAGATTTTTAAAACATGTTGGGAGTTTTGTCAGAGATTGTCTTGTTTTGGTACGTACAGTGGGATTACCGTGCAAATTGTCCATCACCATGTTCATGCACTTTATTTGACCCAATAATAGCTTCAAGAATTTAAAGAAAACTCAAAACAAGCTGTTGACAACTTCTGTGAGGAAAGAATTAATGAAAATAGGCATGGACAATTTGCACACTCATGGATCCCGTACAGTGGGATGAACAAGACTTGCTTGGCAAATTGGCCATGACTATTTTTGTGAACTTTTCTCTTGCACCCTACGTGCTTTTTTAAAGAATGTCTTTTTACGTGTCCTGGTGTAGAAGTTGCCAGAGCAAGGGTGTTAAATGCCGGGGAGGTCAGGGGGGATCTTCATGAAATTCCCCCACCCCACCTAACTTTTCCGGGGAGGAGGTTTTCTTCTCACAACAAACATAAACAATTCGTTTTCGATTCGAATATACTTTACTGGATTAATATGGAAAACATACACAAAGAACGGACAACAAAGAGCTCTAAGCAGTGATGTGCCGTAAACTATAAGTTTACGTCTACATGCGTTGTCTAGACTACGTAGACAAACTAACGTGCATTTTCAAGGGTTTCATGAAAGGAAAGTGACATTTTCAACTATATTGGTTCCTAACGAAATGAAAAGAATCGTATTTACAACAAAATTTCTCTTCTCTTCTATCAACTATGGAAGGAGATAAATAGTATTCAGAAAACAACAACAGATGGCAGTCGTGAGGCATGCGTGGTCTTTTTCCCACAAAACACTAGAATATTTCCTATATTAGGTTTCTTCCTAGGTGAGAAATTGTTCGTATTTGGAAGGAAGAGCATGAAAAGTTCTTCTAACACATCAGCAACTGATTCGCAGTATAATTTTGTTTTACTTTCACAGCGCCCTTTGTTAAGTTATCACCTTTTGCCATGTTGTTTACATAGATTACGTGATCTACGTGTATAAAATAGTCTACGTGTAGAATGTAGACTATCGTTGTTTACGCGTAGACACACATCACTGGCTCTAAGGACAGTGAACCCACCAATCCCCCGAACACAGAAGTTATTCCGACTTGTTATTTCTTCTTCATTTCTCATCGCCTTCGTCAGCTAGCGCACAATATATAAATATATTAATAAAACACGTAATAGCATTTAATTGTGGATTTTATATTGGAAATTACTTCAAAATGTCCCTTTACTTTTGCCTCTCCGCCTTAGTCACGCAAATCATTCTTCATGTAGTAGTATATTAAACTCTTCAATTTGCAATCGAATTTTAAATAAAGAACATTGGATATGATATATTGTATATTTTATAATATATTTTGATTATTAATTGGAAGCGGCCCCGGCGCCCACCCAGCGTCGAATGTCATGGGTACCTGGGGGAAACCCTGGGGGTGTAAAGGCGGTCAGGGCGTGATGCTGATCACATCACCCCCATCCACGACCGGATCAAGAAAGTGTGGGGCGTTACCCACACACCCCCCATACGCCTTCACGGCGTGGTGCTAAGCACAGGGGAGCACTTTACCTTTTTTTACCTTTGATTATTAATAATTGACACATGTTTAATTACATTATACAGGGTTAGTCAAAAGTATCGGGACAGGCCAGTAATAACGAGACACGTGGACGGAGGAAAATCTCATTTTTTGCAGTCAAACGTAGCACACCCTATCTCTTCCACGAATGGCGATATGTCCAAAATGAGTTCCGATTGTCGCTTGTGGGACGATTCTAGCCTAAACGGATGTGTCAAACATACTCCTTTCCATTTGAAAATATTGTGTGATATCCAATAGGCTATGGCGGAATCCAATATGGCTGCCATGATGGCCACACCCCCATTTATTGCAGGTTCCGCACCAATACCCAACTGCAACATGTGATTTTTCTCCGTCCACGCGTCTCCTTATTACTGGAATGTCCCGATACTTTTGACTAACCCTGTATATATATTTTATTTTATTTATTTGAATTTCTTTGTGCGAGCCGTTGGCTGTACGCATGATGATTCCCATTGATTGTTCATTTGACACATGTATGAATAGTATGAGAAAACAAAACAAAACACACACAAATTGCGCAATGCTGGTTCCAGACAACACGTACTACAAGCAAGGAACACTGTGCGGTTTCTTCGTTCTTTTCGCTGTCCGCCTTTCCTCGTCTTTCCCTCACTTCCCACAAGTACCACTCAACTCTTTGCACTATCTCACTTATGATTCCTCTTCTATCTTCTACCACTTCCATTATTTCCCTCCCTGTTACGTTCTTAACCCACTTGTCTCGCAAATCACGCGTAGAGGGGCAGGCAGATAGCAGATGCTCGTCCGTCTCTCCCTCCCCGCACAAAGAGCATATCGTTTCCCCTGCTTCATTCTTCATTTTTACTTGTTTCCAGCCCCCCAGTCTGAACCATGCTAACCCTCCCCTTTCTTTTTTACCTACTAAATTTATGTATCTTGCTTTGCCCCATTCCCTTGATTTCAGTTGGTTCCTTAGTGAAGTCTTCGTCTGGCAGTCGGCTAGTATTTCTTGTCTGTCTATGTCCAGCAGTCTCTCTCTGATTTGGTTTTCTACTGATGTATCTGCCCTACCTCCCGTTTCCCACACCCACCCCATCCCAATAGAGTTCAACATGTTTTTTTATATATATCCCTCCCCCAATTTCGTGTATTTTCTTCTCTTACTTGCATTATCAGACAATGACCCTCCAGTGCCGTGTTACCCTCCCTTGCTAGCTGAAGCCAATACTTTAAAGCTCTCATCCGAGCTTGTACTGTCTCTCTGTTTAGACCCAATTCTTTAAGTACCCCACAAGTGGCAGTGATTCTACTTACACACATCACTTTTTTGTAAAATTCTGTTTGGATGCTTGTGACTATGCTCCCCCCCCCTCTAGCCCCCACAATTCAACCCCATAGTTCATGGTTCCTGTTACTATTGACTTGTACAAACTCTGAATCACTGAGAACGGCATTTGAGGTACTTTACTTATGGTACGTATTACTTGGTCTATTGCGAGCTTTGCTTTGCTTTTTCTTGTCTGTATATGTTTGCGTCCAACTTCCAGTCATAGAGAATGTTACTCCCAAGTATGTGAAACGCTTGACGCGACAGGTTCAATTACCCCCCCCGTTATTCCATTTTTCTTGTTTGCTGAAAGTATACCCATTTTTGAATGCCATGATTTTAGTTGTTTTTTAATGTTAACTGTCATTTTGCATTTTTATGTATGTATGTGTGGGTGTGTTTGTCTGCTGTTCCTTCTCTCCCCCCCCCCCCCACCAATCTGCAGTGATTTCGCACCCTGGCCAGAACCTTGTTTGGCGTTTCGGTTCCATTCTTGCAAATCTCATTGCGTAAAGAAAAGAGAATAAACACAGTAATGGACAAGTTGCTTGGTAGTACTAATTTTAAGGTCATTTTTTTGGAGATTTTTTAGGTCATCAACTTCCGAGCAGTGATGTGCGTCTACGCGTAAACAACGATAGTCTACATTCTACACGTAGACTATTTTATACACATAGATTAGGTAATCTATGTAAACAACATGGCGAAAGGTGATAACTTAACAAAGGGCGCCGTGGAATTAAAAGAAAATTATACTGTGTGAAGAGAACTTTTCATACTCTTTCCTCCAAATTCGAACAATTTCTCACCTAGGAAGAAACCTAATATAGGAAATATTCTAGTGTTTTATGGGGAAAAGACCACTTTTGCCTCACGACTGCCATCTGTTGTTGTTTTTTGCATACTATTTATCTTCTTCCATAGTTGATAATAGAAGAGAAGAGAAATTTTGTTGTACATAGAATTCTTTTCATATCGTTAGGAACCAATATAGTTGAAATTGTCACTTTCCTTTCATGAAAGCCTTGAAAATTAATTTTAATGCACTTTAGATTGTCTACGTAGTCTATGTGAACTACAACCCAATGTAATCTAAGCGTAGATTACGTGTAGACAACGCATGTAGACGTAAACTTATAGTCTACGGCACATCACTGTTTCCGAGCCCTAATTTTAAGTGTGTTATGAAATGGCTTAGTTATTGATTAGGAAAGTAATGTGTGTGTAACTATTATATGCATGTACTATATAATGTAACTTAATAAATTGTTGACTGTTGCATGGATGATGTCTACAACCAATAATAATAGACTCTACAATGCCATGGAAAAATATCTGTTACGATTGTGCAAGGGCAATTTCTGAAGCGGATACTCTTTGCACGTTATTTGAAATAAGAACTTCTGCAGTAAACCATTACATATTCATGTCAAATGACAGAAAATAATTATAAAAAAAATCCCATAAGGGCTTCTCTGAGAATATCCAAAGCAGTGTCATAATTTATAATGCGCTCATGCATTATGCAAAATTAAATACATTTATTAGAATTTCCGAGAGCACGTTATTGCGGATTGCAGACCGACAAAAGAACATGTAATATGATTTATTTTAATTTATTCCAAAGTCATTGCGAGCAATTGCATTTTATCACAAAAAAGCACGAATTGCATGAATAACAAACGTCGTACACTTTTAAGTAATGCTTTGTCATTTTGAGCCAGTGTCATTGGTGGAGTGGTTTGCAAGGCGCACTAGGAAAACCCAGGTTCCAGGTGCGAATTCTGGCAAGGTATGGCTGTTCCTGTCACTATTTCATCAATTCACCATTCACGCTCACCGTCGAAATTAACCTGGAAAGATAGAAAATAGACGTAAAATATGCACACTATGTATATATATATATATATATAAATATATATATATATATATATATATATATATATATATATATATATATGTATATACAGGGTGATTCAAAAAGGACTTTACAACTTTGAAAGCATATAGAAATTTATTCAGATAACTTACAGAGTCTGTTGAGGTGCCATTGCAAAGCAGAACACATCAAGTTTGTCATACAACATTCATGTTGGGTCGATGTGGCTACCATTTGTAATGCGGCATACATCCAACCTGAAGTCGATCTCATTCCAGACTTTCACTAGTAAGTCAGGCGTCACTTCTGTATCGGCGGCGTTAATTCGAAGTCTCAGCTCAGCAAGATCAGCAGGTAAAGGTGGTACAAAAACGCGATCTTTAATGAAACCCCACAAGAGAAAATCTAGCGGGGGACAAATCTGGGGAGCGAGGTGGCCATGTAATCGAACCTGCACGACCAATCCACCGACTTGTCGGGTATCAAAAAAATTTCGGGACTTCCACGTGGTAGTGAGGTGGTGCCCCATCTTGCTGATAGTAAAGGCGTCCATCTTGGTAAACTTGAAACCAAAACACACAGCGAGCACGTTCCGCACCAGTAAAATTAGCCATTTTCAAGAACAATGCTGACAGCGCTACTGGTGTGCGAGTTCGGTAGTAATGGACTACGAGAGTCAAAACTTGTGCCACGTCCCTCGCGTAAACACCTACCAGCTTAGCACAGGGGAGAGACAATGAGATACCTCTGGGCACAGATCAGGGTTACTAACGCTACAAATATATGGAAAGAAACAACAGATTTAACCCACTACTGAGGGTACAATTCGTACTATATTCTTGATTAATTATGTACAAATATTAAATAACTTTTGAAGTCTTTTCATACAGTAATTTTCTTCTATTTTTATTATTTTTATTAATTCTAACCAATCTTCTTCGGGCTTCTTCTTCTTATAATCAATATGGCATCTTCTTCTTATGGCCTCTTCTTCTTATAATCAGTATGGCATCTTCTTCTTATAATTAATATGGCGTCTTCTTCTTATAGCCTCTTCTTCTTATAATCAATATATCATCTTCTTCTTATAGCCTCTTCTTCTTACGATCAATATGACACCTTCTTCTTATGATTAATGAATCTTCTTCTCCTTGTATTTAATAATTAAATTGCCTTCTTCTATATATTTACATCTTTATTCCTCATCCTTTCGTTACTCTTTATTTACATCTTTTGTTTCGTTCCTTGATTTTTCTAAGGAACATTTTATATCCTTGCTATCTGGATTATTCTTTGTCCGTGGATCATTAAATGAGCTTCCCTTTATATCTTTGTATACACTCCCTGGAACGGTATGTATATCTATGTGCTGCAACTTATATCCACGTTCTTGTTTAGAAACGTCGTGTAAAAGACCCAGTGGATCATAATTGATAATTGGAGGTTGTATTATTTCTCCTCCTTCCCTTACTCGTCTTGCCAGAATAGATTCTCTTGTTTTTCTACCTCCTCTCTTTCCTCGTTTCTTTGGCATCCCTTTATACCAATTGACGTAAATATCGATCTTCCAAATAAACAAAGAGAAAGGGGTTAGTTAAAGATCGCCGCCTGGCCGGTTCTAACCTTAACTTGGAGCTACAATGTATGTGCCTCCAAATGTGCTTGGGTGCTGCCGAGAAATGGCGCTACACCTGGGGAAAACAACCCAAAAGCCGCACGAAACTCTCAGTTCGTGGGAACTGTAATAGACACAAAATCGAAATTGCAATTCGACTTCTTTACTTTTGTATATTAATCGCTTATGTCATTACTGAATGATAATTCCCCTTTTCTCCTTATTTATATCCTGTTATTATTTTAAACTTATTTATTTATTTCCTTATAATTAGTATTAATATATGCAATCGTTATTTCATCACATCTGCTCTCTCCGTTGTCTCTATTTACAATCGTATAAGTTCTCCTGGGTGGTGCCATCTCTTACCCACTTTCCAAACTTATTTATGCCGCATCTTTTATAACCGTTGTTCCTCTTGCATGCTGCCATCTATGGTCCTTTATTTCAAAGAAAAGCAACGCAGTTTGTGTACGTGACACTTGATGTGTTTTGCTTTGCAATGACACCTCAACCGACTCTGTAAGTTATCTGAATAAATTTCTATATGCGTTCAAAGTTGTAAAGTCCTTTCCGTATCACCCTGTGTGTGTGTGTGTGTGTGTGTGTGTGTGTGTGTGTGTGTGTGTGTGTGTGTGTGTGTATATATATATATATATATATATATATATATATATATATATATATATATATATCACTATTTGTTTATAATACATAGTTGGTTTACTTAATGTAATTTTTTAGTGTACGTTGTGTATTGTTGCGATGAAGTGACGATAGGAAAACAAGTAGAGATTGTATTGAGAAGAAAAAACTTGGTATTGTCTCCGTCTCGTCTCGATTTACAAACACTTGACTCGTTCTCGTCTCGCACGAACTTTCTTAGCGTAAAGAGGTAATTAAGGCAAACAATTTTCCTCAGTAGTGCCTTTCTGCTTGTCGTCTCGTTTGATCTCTACGATACCTCGAAAACAAAATTTTATCCTGGATATGTAGGCAACCTAGCAGCACAGGTTTACAATAGCCGCCAAAGATCGAGTTTAAAATTACTAGAAAGTAAATGCATTACTTATCTATAATCAGGTCCGCTTTGAATATGTGAAGAAGTTTCAGAGAAAAGTATATTTTGTAGCTAAATAATAATATGATACCAAATCCTCGGACAAGAAGTGTTGGTTTCTTCCAGATTTTAGAATGATCCAGGGTGCGAAATCCTGAGGGAGAGGAGGGGGGATTTCCACCTCACCAATAATCTTGACCTCAAAAATCTCCCGGGGGGGAGGGAGAGTTTTTGGTACAACAAAATATAAGCAATTAGTTTTGACTTCTGATGTACTTTACTATGGATAATATGGAAAACGCACACAGAATAGTATGGTTGAGAGAAGGTTCAGGAACTCATACATTCTAATGGGTTCTCTTTGGTTCCGCTGTAGGACCGGAAGCTCTTTTCTCCAATTTAATTTCGGTCCAAGCTGCGTATTGTTTAATTGAAAAAAGGGTTCCTGGACCGTATTTAAATTGGTGCGGGGAAAAAAAGGTTCCTGGACAGAATTTAAATTCATCCTGGAAAAAGGTTGCTGGACCGAATTGAAATTCATCCTGGAAAAAGGTTCCTGGACCGAATTGAAATTCATTCTGGAAAAAGGTTCCTGAACCGAATTGAAATTCATCCTGGAAAAAGGTTCCTGGACCGAATTGAAATTCATCCTGGAAAAAGGTTGCTGGACCGAATTGAAATTCATCCTGGAAAAAGGTTCCTGGACCGAATTTAAATTCATCCTGGAAAAAGGTTCCTGGACCGAATTGAAATTCATCCTGGAAAAAGGTTGCTGGACCGAATTGAAATTCATCCTGGAAAAAGGTTCCTGGACCGAATTGAAATTCATCCTGGAAAAAGGTTCCTGGACCGAATTGAAATTCATCCTGGAAAAAGGTTCCTGGACCGAATTGAAATTCATCCTGGAAAAAGGTTGCTGGACCGAATTGAAATTCATCCTGGAAAAAGGTTCCTGGACCGAACTTAAATTCATCCTAGAAAAAGGTTCCTGGACCGAATTGAAATTCATCCTGGAAAAATGTTCCTGGACCGAATTGAAATTCATCCTGGAAAAAGGTTCCTGGACCGAATTGAAATTCATCCTGGAAAAAGGTTGCTGGACCGAATTGAAATTCATCCTGGAAAAAGGTTGCTGGACCGAATTGAAATTCATCCTGGAAAAAGGTTGCTGGACCGAATTTAAATTCATCCTGGAAAAAGGTTGCTGGACCGAATTGAAATTCATCCTGGAAAAAGGTTCCTGGACCGAACTTAAATTCATCCTGGAAAAAGGTTCCTGGACCGAATTGAAATTCATCCTGGAAAAAGGTTCCTGGACCGAATTGAAATTCATTCTGGAAAAAGGTTCCTGGACCGAATTGAAATTCATCCTGGAAAAAGGTTCCTGGACCGAATTGAAATTCATCCTGGAAAAAGGTTGCTGGACCGAATTGAAATTCATCCTGGAAAAAGGTTGCTGGACCGAATTGAAATTCATCCTGGAAAAAGGTTCCTGGACCGAATTGAAATTCATCCTGGAAAAAGGTTCCTGGACCGAATTGAAATTCATCCTGGAAAAAGGTTCCTGGACCGAATTGAAATTCATCCTGGAAAAAGGTTCCTGGACCGAATTGAAATTCATCCTGGAAAAAGGTTCCTGGACCGAACTTAAATTCATCCTGGAAAAAGGTTCCTGGACCGAATTGAAATTCATCCTGGAAAAAGGTTCCTGGACCGAATTGAAATTCATCCTGGAAAAAGGTTCCTGGACCGAATTGAAATTCATCCTGGAAAAAGGTTGCTGGACCGAATTGAAATTCATCCTGGAAAAAGGTTGCTGGACCGAATTTAAATTCATCCTGGAAAAAGGTTGCTGGACCGAATTTAAATTCATCCTGGAAAAAGGTTGCTGGACCGAATTTAAATTCATCCTGGAAAAAGGTTGCTGGACCGAATTGAAATTCATCCTGGAAAAAGGTTCCTGGACCGAACTTAAATTCATCCTGGAAAAAGGTTCCTGGACCGAATTGAAATTCATCCTGGAAAAAGGTTCCTGGACCGAATTGAAATTCATCCTGGAAAAAGGTTGCTGGACCGAATTGAAATTCATCCTGGAAAAAGGTTCCTGGACCGAATTTAAATTCATCCTGGAAAAAGGTTGCTGGACCGAATTGAAATTCATCCTGGAAAAAGGTTCCTGGACCGAACTTAAATTCATCCTGGAAAAAGGTTCCTGGACGGAATTGAAATTCATCCTGGAAAAAGGTTCCTGGACCGAATTGAAATTCATCCTGGAAAAAGGTTGCTGGACCGAATTGAAATTCATCCTGGAAAAAGGTTGCTGGACCGAATTGAAATTCATCCTGGAAAAAGGTTCCTGGACCGAACTTAAATTCATCCTGGAAAAAGGTTCCTGGACCGAATTGAAATTCATCCTGGAAAAAGGTTGCTGGACCGAATTGAAATTCATCCTGGAAAAAGGTTGCTGGACCGAATTGAAATTCATCCTGGAAAAAGGTTGCTGGACCGAATTTAAATTCATCCTGGAAAAAGGTTCCTGGACCGAATTGAAATTCATCCTGGAAAAAGGTTCCTGGACCGAATTGAAATTCATCCTGGAAAAAGGTTCCTGGACCGAATTGAAATTCATCCTGGAAAAAGGTTCCTGGACCGAATTGAAATTCATCCTGGAAAAAGGTTCCTGGACCGAATTGAAATTCATCCTGGAAAAAGGTTGCTGGACCGAATTGAAATTCATCCTGGAAAAAGGTTGCTGGACCGAATTGAAATTCATCCTGGAAAAAGGTTCCTGGACCGAATTGAAATTCATCCTGGAAAAAGGTTCCTGGACCGAATTGAAATTCATCCTGGAAAAAGGTTCCTGGACCGAATTGAAATTCATCCTGGAAAAAGGTTGCTGGACCGAATTGAAATTCATCCTGGAAAAAGGTTCCTGGACCGAATTGAAATTCATCCTGGAAAAAGGTTGCTGGACCGAATTGAAATTCATCCTGGAAAAAGGTTGCTGGACCGAATTGAAATTCATCCTGGAAAAAGGTTCCTGGACCGAATTGAAATTCATCCTGGAAAAAGGTTCCTGGACCGAATTGAAATTCATCCTGGAAAAAGGTTGCTGGACCGAATTGAAATTCATCCTGGAAAAAGGTTCCTGGACCGAATTGAAATTCATCCTGGAAAAAGGTTGCTGGACCGAATTGAAATTCATCCTGGAAAAAGGTTGCTGGACCGAATTGAAATTCATCCTGGAAAAAGGTTGCTGGACCGAATTGAAATTCATCCTGGAAAAAGGTTCCTGGACCGAATTGAAATTCATCCTGGAAAAAGGTTCCTGGACCGAATTGAAATTCATCCTGGAAAAAGGTTCCTGGACCGAATTGAAATTCATCCTGGAAAAAGGTTGCTGGACCGAATTGAAATTCATCCTGGAAAAAGGTTCCTGGACCGAATTGAAATTCATCCTGGAAAAAGGTTGCTGGACCGAATTGAAATTCATCCTGGAAAAAGGTTGCTGGACCGAATTGAAATTCATCCTGGAAAAAGGTTCCTGGACCGAATTGAAATTCATCCTGGAAAAAGGTTCCTGGACCGAATTGAAATTCATCCTGGAAAAAGGTTGCTGGACCGAATTGAAATTCATCCTGGAAAAAGGTTCCTGGACCGAATTGAAATTCATCCTGGAAAAAGGTGCCTGGACCGAATTGAAATTCATCCTGGAAAAAGGTTGCTGGACCGAATTGAAATTCATCCTGGAAAAAGGTTCCTGGACCGAATTGAAATTCATCCTGGAAAAAGGTTCCTGGACCGAATTGAAATTCATCCTGGAAAAAGGTTCCTGGACCGAATTGAAATTCATCCTGGAAAAAGGTTGCTGGACCGAATTGAAATTCATCCTGGAAAAAGGTTGCTGGACCGAATTGAAATTCATCCTGGAAAAAGGTTCCTGGACCGAATTGAAATTCATCCTGGAAAAAGGTTCCTGGACCGAATTGAAATTCATCCTGGAAAAAGGTTCCTGGACCGAATTGAAATTCATCCTGGAAAAAGGTTCCTGGACCGAATTGAAATTCATCCTGGAAAAAGGTTCCTGGACCGAATTGAAATTCATCCTGGAAAAAGGTTGCTGGACCGAATTGAAATTCATCCTGGAAAAAGGTTGCTGGACCGAATTGAAATTCATCCTGGAAAAAGGTTCCTGGACCGAATTGAAATTCATCCTGGAAAAAGGTTCCTGGACCGAATTGAAATTCATCCTGGAAAAAGGTTCCTGGACCGAATTGAAATTCATCCTGGAAAAAGGTTCCTGGACCGAATTGAAATTCATCCTGGAAAAAGGTTGAAATACTTCACAGATAAAAAGGTTCTTTACGGTCCAGAACTCATTTACGCTTGCTAAATTTCTCTCCTGGACCGGAATTGAATTTATTTAAAATTCCTGGACTTTTAACAACCCTGGTTGAGAGTGCAGAATGCTCTCTCTCTCTCTCTCTCTCTCTCTCTCTTTCAAGAGATCGCTAACAGATCTTCTCTACACCAATAACAATATGCGTACAAGAAAACTAAACCAAGAATGCAAGTCAAATATAATTTTAAAATCAAATTCATTTATTATAATAAGAGAGCAAAAACTAAGCATAATAAAACAATTTCAAATACTTTGCAAATTATTCACATCTTTAACCAGTTAATAAATTAGTTAGGAATTAGTTTAACATAACATTACCCGTGGCTCTACAGCCCTTGAAGGGCCTTGGCCTATCTCCCGACTGCCAGTCTCCCTCCCACAATCCTCCTACCTAGAGGTCTGGAGATCTTCAACCGGTAATGGGGTGACGTGGGGTCAGCACGTCGAACCCTCGACCGTGTAGGATATATCCGAGACCGGGTTACGCTACTCACTCGTAGCTCCCCAATTTCCTCACGATGGTGGGTTGCCACCGGTCCTATACACAGGCCGAGAACCCAGAGACTGAACCCAGGCGGACTCGAACCCATGCCGTCCCGCAGTCGGAGCCCAAAGCACAGCGCCTTTTGCTTAACACGGTGACAATGGAACAAGGGGTGTGCTTTGCGTCAATCCAACCCCCCCCCCCAATTGCAACATTACTTTAGCACACATATTTAAATTCCCGTTTATAAAACCCTCCTGCTTACCAAACCACTACTCCATCACCTCCCACAGCTGAAAGGACGTCACACTGAAGCGTAGCAATTTACACTCACATCCTTCAGCGTGCGTACATTAACGACGCACATCCGCCATCTTTGTTAGCAGAAAAGAGAAAAACACGAAATTCATGAACCTTGGATCTTGGGAGCAGGAATACATGAATGTGTCCTTTCTTTGTGTTTTCACATGAAGGCTGGGGTGTTTATTTGCTGCAGAGTTCCTTTTTCCCAACGTCTGAAAAGCTGAAGAAATGCATCACGCATTGGAATGGCTCATTTAAGGAGCCGGGACAGAAAGATTGTGTGAAATATACGATCGTGGTGAAGAATGTCGCTATTCAACATAATTCAGCGTTCCGTTAAGAACCTTGAGCTCGTATAACACTCGCTGCAAAAACCACACACGAATCTTGCAGAAGGAAATTGTAAGAATGCAGATGCGAAAGAAGCCTAAAGAGTTACTTCCAGCCATCCTTGAGTTTGAACGTGTCAACTGGAAATAAATTCGGTTTTGTTCACCTCAGGGACGTTCGTGAAGTAATATATTAATTACTGTTGAGTCACATTTATGTTGCATGCACAGAAAAACAAAATGCATCAAATTTATTTGTTACGCCAGAAATACAACGATTTAAGCACTAATGTGTATTTTGTGACCTTTGTCAAGAATCAGGTTTACAGTTTGATGCATTTTTGTATATATTTTGCCAAAGTGCATCATATTATCCAAGTGAGCAAATGCATCATTAATTCTTTGATTTGTTGTTTTTAAGTCCACTTTCTTGCACAGAAAGGCTAACCCGAACCCGGGACCCCTTGATTACAAGGCAACGACGTTACCACTACGCCATCGGGTAGGCCCTAAATGTATAATTTGAAACAAACAAATGCAGAAAATTCTGGAGATCAGACCGAACGTTTAAGCGCATCATCGAAAAAGATACAGGAAGGTTCATCAAAATGCATCAACTCAAAAGTCCATCTCGACTGAATGAAATCCTCACTTGCCTCATTATGATGCACTTTGGTGTTTCTTTTACGATGTACAAAAATGCATCAAATGTGAATCTGATTCTTCGCAGAGGCCATAAAACACACTTCAGTGCATCAATCAACATGATGCATTTAGTTTTCTGTGTACTTAAATGGGGCTGTACTTAAATGCAACTATATGCGTTGTTACACTTAAACATTTGGCCTGAGTCACACACGTTATGCATTTTCTTCCAACTGATGCATCTGCTTTTCTGTGTGCAGGGACGGTTCAGGAGTAGTTTGAGATACGTACCTACGGGACAGACGAGTAATTAAAATTAATCCAGCTCTAAATGCATCAAATCAAGGTTGATGTACTTTTGGTGATTCAGTTGACAGTTAAACGTGTAATTTTGGCATTTTTGAAATGATCGTGTCTGATCTCAATTTATGCATTTTTAGTGCATCTCACGGAACAGCAGTTGATAAAAGTGCCCTGTGTCTATTTTGATGCATTCTTTAAGATGTTACTGTTTGTGTCATTTGACAAAGTCTGGGTTCTGTGTGTTAGTTTTCAGATAACATACAAATGCATTTCTGTAGGAATCATATTTATAATTCTTCCTCTAAAAAGTGATAAATTGCACGCGATTTGTTCATGATGATGTCACGTACACGGTATCGAATGCTGAATTACACTATGTACGGGAGTAGTTCAATATATAAAACTTCCTATGCTGTAAAATTTGTTACATAAACATTAGAGTTAGAGAAAATATGCACATGTACATCTAGCATCATCCCTCTTCTCCAAATAACAGTCCTCACTTCTCCCACAGAGCACTGGTTCCCAAACTTTTTCGTTTCACGGCACCTTAGCGTTCCTCGGCGCTCAAGTCAGAAAGTAGGTCTATCTAACACTTGCAACGCTCAGTAAGTGTGATTAGGTTCCTTGCCTTAACTTAAAGAAATTAAACACATGTTTCAAATTCAGGAACATTTTACATATGCAACGTCCCCCGGTTGTACACCAGTCGTCAGAAAGTTAGTCCGCTACTCCTTTAGTCGGGAACATGAGAATCTTTGCAAATCATCAGGGCTTGCTGGGTAGAAAAGAAAACACAACACAGTATTCAAAGTTAAACGCAGTTTTATAATCACTTATATTTCCTATCGTATGTGGACTTACAAGCAAGGTACAGATTTGCTTACGTTTCTGCCTGAAGAGGAACAATTCTATAGCATATTAAATCACATCACAATCACTAAACACACTTGCATATAGAATTAACGATGGACAAAACAAACGTAAATGCACGAAAGTCTCTGTACTTAATTATTATTTCCGAGTATAGATAGAATGAAATGGAAATAATTACCAATTACACTATTCGGGCATTCCATTAACCGTTACCACGTTTCTGTTGATTTCTCACCTTCACCTGTTTTCTAACTGAGTCTGTCGTCAGGTGAAAAACATTCAGGTGGGTTCACTTCCTCTGCTGAGATGAGAAAGTGACGTCAACACGAACAGATTATGACGTATTTCTAAACATATAGGTATACACAAGTTCCAACCACAACTGTATCAACTCCAGAGAGAATTCCAGAAGTCCGTCAAGTACTGTTTGGAAGCCTAAAGAAAAGTTTGCGAAAACTGTCATACAGTAATACCGCAGCGATTTTGTCAGCATATCCGTACAAAATTCAGCTCACTCAACCCCTGACACCAAATGCACAAGCCAGACGTGTGGCGTTTGAAAATGCTTTCATTGCACATCTGGAAAATGACCCTGATGTATTGCATAACCTGTGCTTTTCGGATGAGGCTCACTTTTATCTGAACGGATATGTTAATGAACAAAATTCACGATTCTGGGCATTGGAAAATCCACATGCGTCTCTTGATAATCCTTTACATGGAGAATGGGTTACCATGTGTGCATTATCTGCTGTTGGCATTTTCGGTCCAGTGTTTCGTGACGAAAACATCACGAGGGAAGTGCACCTCCGTGTGCTCAGAGACATTTTTGTTCCCTTTTTGTTTGGCATGATTGTTGATCCTTCCACCTGCCAGTTTCAACAAGACGTCGCGAGAGCTCACATGGCAACAATAGTTCTTGATTATCTTGAGATGGTTGATCACCGTGTGTTGTCTAATCGTTATCCCCAAGTGCACGGGAAAGGGTTTGAATGGCCGCCAATGTCACAGGATATGACCCCTGTGACTATTTTCTTTGGAGTTACCTTAACCCTTAGTACGCCGCGCGGTCTGACGAAAGTAGGCCCAGTGTCGCCGAGGCTTTGAGCGGGAAATTTGAATTCGTATACATAATGGAGAAAAATCGTAATAACTCTGGCACTATGGGACCAATCTACTTCGGATAACTTTTGTTTTGCAGGCAATACATCGGTACATGCAACCATGTAAAATTTGGATGCCCCAACCGCGGGGGGGTTACGAGCGAGGGCTGCATCCCCCCAATTTCAATGAAAAAAAAATAAAAATGTGGAGTTTGCCCCCTCTTCTCCAGCTACTTTGGGGAGAAAACCGGAACTTTTGCTTTTTTTTTCAAAGAATGGACCTTCCGCAACAGAATGAAACTTGATTCATGTTCGTGGGTGCAATACAATTTTAATAATAAGGCAAAACGTAAAACTCTAGCGAATTTTAGCCAATTTGCATATTATTCATAAAATTGTTATAACTGACACTATGGGACCAATCTACTTCGGATAACTTTTGTTTTGCAGGCAGAACATCAGTGCATGCAACCATGTAAAATTTGGATGCCCCAACCGCGGGGGGCTTACGGGCCGGGGCTGCATCCCCCCAATTTCAATGAAAAAAATCATAAAAATATGGAGTTTGCCCCCTCTTCTCCAGCTATTTTGGGGAGAAAACCGAAACTTTTGCTTTTTTTTCAAAGAATGGACCTTCCGCAACAGAATGAAACTTGATTCATGTTCGTGGGTGCAATACAATTTGAATAATAAGGCAAAACGTAATACTCTAGCGAATTTTAGCCAATTTGCATATTATTCATAAAATTGTTATAACTGACACTATGGGACCAATCTACTTCGGATAACTTTTGTTTTGCAGGCAGAACATCAGTGCATGCAACCATGTAAAATTTGGATGCCCCAACCGCAGGGAGTTACGGGCGGGGGCTGCATCCCCCGAATTTCAATGAAAAAATCATAAAAATGTGGAGTTTGCCCCCTCTTCTCCAGCTACTTTGGGGAGAAAACCCGAACTTTTGCTTTTTTCGTTCGCACTTGCATCTTGTGTAGCTACTGTGAATCTATTTCTCCCTTTTGACACGGCTCTTTGTGGAAATATGCCCGGAAGGAAACGTTTGTGCGTTAGGGAAATCGATGAGATGTTATATGATACGAAGTGTTTATGGTGATGCCTTTGTTAGTTCTAACAGAGGAGGGAGGGAGCCTTTGCAATCCTTTCTTTTGTCTATACTTGTGGATAGACACACGCTTTAGACTCATGCTTTTGGCCTCTGGCTATCGTCAAGCTTCATTGCATTTCTAACATAGAGGCGACAGAAAGCTGACACTGCCAAACCTCATCCAATCCCCTCTCTCCTTGCCCTACCCCCCACCCCCGCCACTACTTCAGCTCGATCACCAGGTCTAAACACAAAGAAGAATGTGTGCCTTATCAGTACTAAATCACAGCGTTGGAAGCTTGGAGGAAAACAGCATCGTAAATACCAAGCATTTATTGTGTCTGTCAACTGAAGAGCGAACACGTGTTTGGGTGAGCCCAAACACGTGACATATTCCGAGAAAGGAGGGGGTGGGGGGATTTGGAATTTTCGAAACACGATTGCAAATTATGTTCCCGAACGAACTGTCAGTGTTTCAACCTCAATATACAAATATAAGTGTGGCAAACCCTCGATAATTGTATCTAAAGCTGTTTGTAACATATGTGTTACAGCGGCTACAAGGGACATACTTTTTTTGTAACATATGTGTTACGGCGGCGAACTAAGGGTTAAAGACAGTATTTCAGACTAACCCTACAACAATTCAAGAACTGAAAAATGCCGTAAAAGCGGAAATATTCAATATTTCTGAGGACACATTTGCAGCAGTGGTGCGCAATTTCGTTGTCAGGTTGCGCCACGTCCGTGACAGACAAGGGGCACACATTAAATATATTGTGGTTTTAACTCCCAAGTCTGTAGAACATTCCACTGAAGTTAAAAAGATGTATGACACATAGTTCGTAAATTATGGCTAATTCCAATGGTTCCATGTATAAAAAATCAGCCTGTACACACAGAACCCAAAACGTGCCAATTGACACATATATTTTGATTTCAATAACACGTTAACGTGAATAAACTGCAAATGATGCACCTTTTAGTGTGTCAAAGTACACATAGGAATGTATTAAAGGGTATTTTTATGAGTTGAAGTCCCGTGTGATGCACTAAAATGCATCAATTTGAAAGATCAGACAAGATAATTTCGTGTGTGTACTAACTAAGCACATATTTTGAACTATCATATCATTGATTGAATTTGCCACGTGTTGACCGACAAGTAAGTGTAATTTCAGTGAAAATATTGGGACATTTCGCCATGAAACAAAATGGAAAGCAAGTTCTGAAGAGGATTGACCGTCTTGACACTACTCAATATGTAGTAATCAAACATTAATATGTAGAGTTTTGGCGAAAGAAGAGACAGAGATAAAATGCACATTATTGAAGAAAGTAACATCAGAGAGAGGAATGTAGCTTACGCTAAGCGTGGGTGGATACAGAGACGGGGAATGGGTTTGGAATGAGTAACGCAAATAGTCTCTATATATATGGGACTATGAATATTGTAATCCCGGGATTTCGAGACGGCAGAAAGGAAGCGGGATCCCGGAAATTACATTCCCTAACTTAGGCCTAAATCAATTTAGCAATTGAAACACTTGTTTCTGGCTTTCTCAGGGCCTATGAATTGATGCAATCCTCACAATTCACGTTCAGTCCAAATCCCTGTTAAGTGAAACGTAAACAGTGAAGTAACGATAAAGTAAACGAGTGGCGCTAGTGTCTCTTGCACTGCCGCCCTTAGATCCGGGCCTAAATCTGGCCTGTTCACAAGTACCAAAAAGAAACACAACGGAATTGAACCTACACTACAGTCTGTTAATCTGAGACAGCCACTTTTAAAACTCAACAAGGGGAATAAACTACATTACAACTCTTCTTGGAGATTCCACAGATCCAACTTTGACCCATTGCTGGTGAACAAGGAATGACGTCATTTATATATTTCAGAGTGACTTGGTCCCCTGACCTGCATATCACGAACGCACCTATCGTTGTGCGTGCACGCGCATTCGGCGTTTTGTGTATTTATTAACGGACAACTCTTTACTTAAATGTGGGGTCAAATGCCAAGACATGAGCACGTGTAGTTCGAGCAGCGCACAACAGAGGGATCTAGCATCTGGCTCTATAAAAGATCACACGATATAACCCGCTGCTTAATGAATAACACAACCCTTTCTACCATAAAATGCACAAACGCTAGTGAAAATGTGTAAGAAAAGTAACTGCGTAACAAAAGATAGGAGGAAATGATATGAGAAGAAAAATAATTCAAACAGGCGGTATATGAAATGTGCAGAACATGGCTATCAATGCGTAAAAGGATTCTCGAAGTGAAAAAATTCAACTCGCGTCCATATCTTGAAAATGACGTACATACCGGGTGGTCCAAAAGTCCCGGAACTTCTTGCGAAAATTTAAAATCGCCATATCTCCGTTCCTAATTGAGCTAGGAGGGTGGTTGATAGGTCGTTGGACTCGGAATGAAGTCCTCTTTCCGATTCTACAATACAAAATGGGGGTATCCATTTAAAATTTCACAGTTACCCCCACCACACCCCCAGGGGGCGGGGCTGGGGAATCAAGTGTGATATCATTGAATAGGTTTCTTTCAGTTATTAAAGACGTATTTTTTTTGTTTTCCGATTCGATGTGTATTTCTCACGATATGTGACCGTTCCTGGACTTTTGGACCAGCAGGTTTATCATGTGGTACAGTCAGAATAAACGTTGGAGTTAAAGTTCTATGTGGGGAGATTTCTAGGCAGGGTTGTAAAAGGTCCAGGAATTTTAAATAAATCCAATTCCGGTCCAGGAGAGAGAAAATCAGCAAGGCGGCCGGAGCGTGGTGCTGATCACATCACCTCCAAAATGGCCGAGATTGAGAATTTATGGGATCCTACCTGTACATCTAAATGTGCCTTCGTGGAACGGTGCTACATGCACGGGGAACTTTTGCTTCGAATGGGCACTGCTACAAAAAAAGAAGAAAAAACTGGGCCTAGGCAAGAGTATACATTTCTCCCCATGTTGCAAGTGGAAGCAGATTTTTTTTCATGCTGATTATCAAGCTGGACACGATATTTGAAAAATATGATAAGAATTTTCAGAATCCCTAGTATGGGGAATCAACTTCAAGTTACGGCTTATCAAATGGAAGTTTCGAGTTTTCCGCCTGTCAATAACATCTTCAATCTGTCCTTTTTCCTTTCATATATATTTTAAGATGCCATCAGAAGTTTGATATTCCAAATAGAACGATTAAAATAATACCCACATAAGCGCAATGCATTTCTCTTTGCCTCCTACGGTCATCATAACAGTGTTGCCAAACCTGATGAGAATAAAAGAGCTAAATTTCACCTTAAATGGTGTTAAAACTGACTGATTTACGAAGGCTAGATAAAATGTCTCCTAAGGTAATTTTAGGTGTCAAAGGGGTGTGGGGCGCTGTTATTACCGTTAACTTTAAAGTTAACAATTTATTCTTAGTTTTCACCGTCTAGATCTGGCGGCATCACCCATTTCAATAATGATCGTATGAAATCAAACATAAAATTTCCCGGATAACAAGATTATGCCATCTTGCAGTCAGCCCCGGCGATAAAAGAAATAGTAGCTGGGGAGGTTATAACGGTCAAATATTGAGTGACAAGTAATTAATCTAATTGCCCGTTAGTAGGAATTAATTGCAATTAGTAATATTAATATCCGTCGCGAATACAGGTGTCTAGCGAACTGTCTTAGCCAGCACTAGCTTGCTTTTCGCCCGAATTCGGATTTACATGCATTCTTATGGGAATATCAAGAAAAATGCAACTTCTAAACCAATGGACCGAATTGGATGAGATTTTCACCAGCGGAAGAACACCTCATGAAAGTACTGATTCCAAGATTTGAGCCTAATCAGAACAGAACTACGGGAGTTATGAATTATTAAAGACTCATCGCCGAATTGAAAGGGAGAAGCTACCCTACCGAGTTGTTCTTGCTTTTCATGACTGAATACAAAAGAGGAAGAGTTAGCCTAATCTCTGCGCGAGGGGCTGCTGCCAGGGGTTAAGGACCTGAGTGAGCATTGACCAGGATAGGAGGACAACGGTCAAAGCACCAGAAACAATAAACAAGCACCTGATCATAGAGGGTAGCGCGTCACTACGTTCAAATCTGGAATAAAAGGGATGATTTGGAACAGTTTTGCACAGTTTTGCCTAGAATCGCCACCGGAGTGCGACCGGGCTGCGAGTTGCAAGCGGACCCGAGGTCTGGATTTGTTTTTTCTCGAGTGA
Source organism: Lepisma saccharinum (assembly GCF_977018435.1). Lineage (NCBI taxonomy): Eukaryota > Metazoa > Arthropoda > Insecta > Zygentoma > Lepismatidae > Lepisma > Lepisma saccharinum. The sequence goes on along the minus strand of NC_139252.1, from coordinate 30,964,871 downwards.
GTGTTTCAGAGCCATGGAGTAGAGCAGAATAGAACCAGGGGGTCCTTCCCCCTTGCCGTCAACGCATCCGTGCACATACATGTGGTTATGTGAGAATAACGCCAGACACGTCCACCTGTGTCAATCGTCCGAAACAACGTCCAAAGTAGTCAAAGTTAATAATATTCCGTGTCAATCGTCCGAAACAACGTCCAAAGTAGTGAAAGTTAATAATATTTGATATCCATGTGAAACCGCGAATGGCTCATCGCGTATGTTCGTCTCATCGCCCAAGTCACGTATCTGTACTTACGAGTGACCGCGAAGAACTGACCTATTATTGCGCAAGTTGTCGTATGGAGTCGACAGTGCAAGAGAGAAGCCAGGATCCGAGGATGCCAGATGGAGCTGCCGACCGATCCACTTTCGCCAACCAGGATAACCGCGAAGTGCAACCCTGGAGTGCAGATGTCTTCCAAAACTGTAGGACCACTTTCACCCAACCCAGGTCAGAGGGAATGCAGCTAAGGTAAGATCCAACCATGTGCGTGTGTGAGAAAGATGACGACTATCTACCGCGAATCTGCGTGAATCAAATCATTGCATAACTTAAATCAGTGCTATGGCAACCCTAGACATCTGTTTTCCGGCGGAGTAATCAAATGTTAAAGATGAGAGTTTAGGTTAACAGCAAACAATAGTTCATTGAATATATTTATACCTTCAGAAAAGATAGAAGGGGTTCGCACAAGGAACCATTATTCACTTTATACTTAAAATCCTAAACGATAAATTGTAAAAGGCAATGTAGCCAAGACATAGCAAGAGTATGGTCAAAGTAGTAAATAATCTATCTTTGTATTTGTCATATTGTCGCAATATGCCATAGAATGAGAGAATGAATGTGAGATCGAGTGAAAGAGGGCAAGATGTAATGTGTATTTATCTGTGCTTTAATATATATGTATATTCAGAAACACCGTAGTATTATGTAACGTCATTTCAGGTATTTAAAATCAAATCCTCCTAGGTTTATTCTCGGTAACTCCGACTGTTAGGCACTTATCCTGACCGTATTATATTTCATGTAATGTTTAATTCGCCCAGCAGGTGAGGCGAGAGATTCTTCGTTGTTGCGTTGCTAAGCTCAGTTCAGTTGAGTTAATTGAGTTAATTAGTTATTATTAAATTAGCAGCCCGTGACAAAATATGGCGCCCGAACATGCGACGGGTAGGCAAAAAAGTAGGCCCGAATAATCGACGAATAGGCAAATAGGAAGCAAATAGGAATTAGGCTCGTAGAACGATGTTACAGGCAGGCTAGTAAGGAACCTGGAGGTCACGAGTATTCTAATTAGTTGCTTATCTACTCAATGTGAATTTTATTAAGTTTGATTGTAATGGTTAACAATCAGTTATGTCTATTACCCAAGGGGATTTAATACTTGTTGTTAAAGAGAAGTTTTCAGCCTACGAATGTCTACGACAGGGTACCAGAATTTAACGCTAAGGGGGAACTAAGATTTTTTTGTTGAAAGTTAAATAATTGCAACCTGTAACGGAAAATCCTGATAAGAATCTATAAAGACGTGTTCATTTAAAGTATTAATGTGTAATTTGTACGGTGATTTTAAGTAACTGAATATGCAATCGATGTGTAGCTAGAACCATTTTTTGTGTTTTTTATGGTGTAATAGTGAAAATACTTTGTCGCGACTATAGCATTTTTCCATAGCAGAATTATTAGAGGATCTTATTATTTTATTAACAATGGGCGTTATTAACTTCGGACGATAAGGACAAAAGGACACGCGTTATGACACGGAAGCAGGTGAGGGGTGCGATCCCCGGGATCTGAAACCAGAAACCAGGAAAAGAATTTTGATATCTTTTTCCTTCGGCGATAGCCAGCCACGAGAAGAAGAAGAAGAAGAAGAAGAAGAAGAAGATTGGCATGCAAAAGACCACTCGTCACCGCAAGAGATTAGCCGACAATAGGATGGACCGCCCTGGTGTTGAGCATTCCACAGACGCAGGCGCTTCCTCAACCGATAACGTCGATAAGGATCTAGGGAAAGATCAGTCGGTAACAGGGTTGCCAGTTCCAGAGAAGATGGACGTGCAGGCCATGTTCTCTCAGCTAATCAGCTATATCCAAGCCAGAGATGAAGAAAGAGATCAGGAGAGGAAGAGAGAAGAAGAAGAAAGGCGGAAGATAGAGGCTGCCGAAAGGAGAGAAGAAGAAGAAAGATTGGATCGCCGTTTCCAAGTGCTGCTATCAAAAATTGACCAAATGAAGGATTTCCAAATCACGCAACGGACAAGAAATGAGGACGAAGAGATTCGCCGATTGGAGGCAACGTCCAGGGATGCGAGCCCAACTCCTTTGCTCGTCGCAGCAGACGTGACCAACCAGCTGACCTGTCAATCAGCACCAACTTCCTTGGATCGCCAAGCAGCGCGTGACGTCATCGGCCGGAGCGGGAGCTCGCCGAGCTTGAACGCTTTCGCCCAGCAGGAGACACGCAGTGTTTCCAACCCGGAGTCGAATACTCGCGGAATCTTCTCAAAAGTCGGCATAGATAATTTTCAAACGTACAACCCCGATCACGACGAGACTTTACCGTCAATGTTCATAAGGGACTTCAAGGAAGATTGTTTATTGTACGGTGTCGATAGCCCAGACTGCTTGAGGCTAATGCGAAAATTACTCAAAGGGAGTGCAAGGATCTGGCTCGAGCAGCGTAATCCACAATTTAATAGCTTTGAAGAGTTTGAACGAGCATTTCTACAACAGTTTCAAGGTCGCCAGCTAGTAGAAAGAAAAATCACTTTACTTAGAAATCGCAGGTTTGATGAGAGCCAGAAAATCACCTATAAACAATTCTTTTGGCAGCGAGTGAGTGATTTCCACGCCCTGAAGCCCGGAATTGAGCCAGTTGAAATGTTAGCCGCAATACGCGCAATGTTTCCGCATTATGTGCAACGTCAGCTAACCGGAGACGCACTTTCCAACCTGGACACGATGTCGATGATTCTTTGCGATTTGGACGCGCTGGAGCAAGAGAAACGAGCATCCTGGGAAAACAAGAATCAGAGAAGAAAGTTTGGAGATTTTGATGAAGGAAGGCAAGGGGGATTCCCGAAAGTAAACTTGGCAACGAACAATAGTCGGAGACAGAACTCTGGGAGGAACTATAGAGAAGCTTATCCCCAGCGAGGCCGGTACAGCAATCACCGCCCACAACAGCAACACTTCCGAGACGATAGGGATGGAGAAAACGCGAGATGGCAACACTGCCGGGGTCAAAACAACCCGAGTCAAGTTGAGAGGAATCGTGCTGTGAATGCAGTTAGAACAATGGTGACCCCGCAGACTGGTGGTAATTTACCCGACTGGAATAGACCGTCTACTAGCCGTAGCGTGAACCCACTCTCCCCAGATTACCAACCTAGACGAAGTGGACTGAGGCAAGAACAGCGATCTCTGGAGCAGATAACCGATATTCAAGGCCCGACGGGAAACTAGCGGACTCCTTTGTCAGTCCGGCTCATGTCAAAGGAGACACTGAAGAAAATACCGCACTAGAGCCACCCCGATTATTAAGTAAACAAAAACAAAAAATGACCGATATAGAAATTAGAGACTGTTGGTTCATAAATGACCTGTCAGAAGATGAGGAACAAATCGAAAATGACACAGTCAAAAGTAAAAAACTTTGGCCAACCCGGACTCCACAAGTCGAAGTTCAAGTAGGAGAGCAGATTGTTAAAGCCATACTGGATACCGGCTGCGAGCTGAACCTGTGCAGTACCGAGGTGTGGAAGCGCATTTCGCAAGAGATATCAAGCCCGCAATTAAAGCGCTGCCAAGATATACGTTTGGTGGACTTCTCAGGAAAAGTGAAAGAAAAACCAGTTGGATATGTTACTATTGGAGGTAAAGTGGGGCAGATGGATACCCTGATTGAGGTATATGTAGTTAAAAGTCTCAGCATAGACATGATATTGGGGATGGATTTTTTGGCCCAGTATGAGGCACATATTAACATAAAAAATGGCAAATTGCGATTGCAGCACGATGGTGTTAGTGAGACTGCCGAGTTTTCACACGAAAATAATGCCCCAGAAATTAGAGACTGTTTTTATGTGTTTGAAGAAACCCCTGATTGCCCCGGCGAAGATGTGGAAAAACGAATAGAAAAACTGGTTTGTGAGTTGGATACATGTAGCTTGGAAGACAAAGTTGGCTTTAGAAGAGTTTTGCTCGAACTGGCAGAAGTTTTCGCAAAGAAACCCGGTACGTGTAAAGTTTACACTCACGAGATAAAAGTGAAAGGAGAAGATCCCGTAGTGTCGCATGTCTATCCCATAGCCTATGCCTATCGGCCCGAGATCCGCAGGCAGATAAGAGAAATGCTGGAATGGGACATCATCCGTCCGTCAAGTTCATGTCATCTCAACCCTTTACTGGCAGTGAAGAAGCCAGGGGGGAAGGGGCTACGCATCTGCATCGACTTCCGGGCGCTCAACCAGCGTTGCCAACTCCAAACAGTGAAAACATTAAATTTGAATGAAATTTTACAGCTTTTCCACGGGAAGAAAGTCTTCTCAAAATTGGATATGAACAGTGGATTTTGGCAGCTAAACTTGTCCGAGGACAGTAAGTCATTCACGGCTTTCCTATTTGAGGGTAATTTATATGAATTTCAAGTCATGCCGTTTGGACTTTCAAACGGAGTACAAGGCTTCACCAACGCCATGAACGCGGTACTGGGGCCAGAAGTGAACAGTTTCTGTCTAGCTTACGTTGACGATCTAATAATTTTTTCGGATGATGTACAATCACACTTGCAACACATCCAGATTGTACTAAGGAAGATAAAAGACGCCGGCATGACGATTCAGCTGGAAAAGTCAGCATTCTTTCAGAGAGAGATCGAGTATCTGGGACATGTAATCAACACCGAAGGAATAAAACAGCACCCAAAGAGATTTGAAACGATTAGGCAATTGAAACGACCGACCTCCATTAAGGGAATACAACGCTTATTAGGGATCTTTCAGTGGCATGCAAAATTTATTAGGAACTTTGCCCAGCTAGCAGCGCCACTGTACGAGCTCCTGAAACAGAAAAAAAAATGGAAGTGGACAGACGAGCAACAAAAAAGTCTTGACGGTTTAAAGGACGCCGTTTGTGAAGAACTACAGTTATACCACCCTGACTTTGAGGACAAGTTCTATGTTCAGAGTGATGCGAGCCTACGCGGATTAGGAAGCTGCCTGTACCAAATAAAAGATGGTGAGAAGCGCATTATCCAATATGCGAGCAGATCACTCAAAGGCGCCGAGACGTCATACAGCATCAACGAGCTCGAATGTCTAGCCATTATATGGTCAATCAAGAAGTTCCATGTGTACCTGGCGGGCAGAGAGTTTCTCGTTGTCACAGACCACAAAAACCTACAGTGGTTACAAAGAGCCAGAGACTGGAACAGCAGACTGACCCGCTGGAGTTTGCAGCTTCAGAATTACAACTATAAAATTCTACACTGCAAGGGGAAGGAAAATGTAGTCCCAGATAGCCTTTCACGGTATAATGAAGGAGCAGGCGTGACAACAAGCCATGTGTATTCCATCTTTCTAGGAGAACGGATGCTGACAGGATACACCGCGGAGCAGTTTGCAGAAGAGCAACGGAAAGATGAAAACTTGCTGAAAATTGTACAACAACTAGATGGCAACCCTGATCGAGACGAAAGGAAGGACAGGAGAGTGAAAGAATATTTCCACCTACAAAACGGAATCCTGGTCAGGGAAGATTTCCACGATAACAGCCAGATAAAGATCTGTATACCAAAACACCTCACCGAGAAGGTGTTGAATGAAAGTCACGAGAAAACGGGGCATTTCGGTTTTGAGAAAACCTGGAGGTTGTTGACAAACAACTACTATTGGAAGGCAATGCGCAAAGACCTAAGAAACTGGCTGAGAGATTGTGAAACGTGCGCGGAAACAAAGCCTGGAAAACAAAAGAAGAACCGCATCCTTTCGTCGCTGAGCGCTCCGCACGCTCGTGCCCTCGTCGCGGTTGACCTGGTAGGTCCCTTGCCCCGGTCAAAAACCGGGGAGAAGTACCTTTTCACCGTGATGGATCTGGCTACCCGTTTCCTGGTGGCATACCCAGTTAGATCATCTAACACGAGATTATTGCTGAAATATTTGACGAGATTCTATTTTGTCCACTTAGGGACGCCAGAGTGTATTCTTAGTGACCGGGGACCACAGTTTTTGAGCAACGAGTGGAAAAGCACATTGCAGGACTACGGAGTGAAAGTAATGCTAACCGCCCCTTATCACCCAGCATCCAACCCGGTTGAGAGGCTACATGCTGAGATAAATAGACTAATGCGCGTGTTCTGCAAGGATAACCACCCAGCATGGAGCGAACACGTGACATCCATAGTGTTATTGCTAAATTACACTGTATCTGCCTCAGCGGGATACACCCCGGCAGAGCTCTTTATAGGACACACAGGAAACAAAACACTTCTAGAACACTTCGGCATAAAGGCTCAGGGAGAGGAAGTTCGCTGGGAAGAGAAGCTAATAATGGCAGAGGCGAAAGTCACAAGAAAGAAGAAAGAAAATAATGAAAAGCAGAGCAAATCTGGAGAAGAGATCAAAGAAGGAGACCTTGTATTCAGGAAGAGCCATTATTTAAGCTCACAGATTGATAAAAGGATAAGCAAATTTTTTAACTTGTACGAAGGTCCATTCCTGTGTGAAGAGAAACTGGGGAACAGGATATTCCAGTTAATCGATTGTAGAAATGGGAAGTCGGCGACGCCACAACACGTGGACAATCTGAAAAAATGGAGATGTTCAGAAAAGAAGAGGGAAATATGGCTGGCACATCTGGAGCAAAACGGGAATCTGCCCGAAAGGGCAAGCGACCACTAAAAGGCCCAGAAAGTAAACAATAGGAAAATTAGAGATTATTTTTATATTTTAAAAGGCAAAAAATGTAGACCTTTCTTATAATTAATGCAAGAAGTATGCAAACATGTGTGTGAGAGGGAACAAATTGCAACCCTAATATTTACTTATATCTTATTTACCGTATTATTCAGTATTCACTTTATTATGTATAAAGCTACAGGGTGTACCCAAAGTTAGTATATATGTGGTAATATACGTTGAGATTTTGATGTTAAAATGTACTTTATATTGTATTCTTGTATACGTTATCATATTCGTGTATATTCTCATGATTATATCACAATTGCAGAAAGTATAACTTCATTGTAATGTTGAGTTAAAAGTTATACAGTCCAGGGTTCGAGTCCCTATTCAGACGCCTATGTGTGCGATCAATAACAAATATCATTAATATGTGGTATGAATTTTTTCCTGTCACTCGCAAGTTCGTTCTGAAAAAAAATTCATAATTAAAAGGAGGGGAATGTTATAACGGTCAAATATTGAGTGACAAGTAATTAATCTAATTGCCCGTTAGTAGGAATTAATTGCAATTAGTAATATTAATATCCGTCGCGAATACAGGTGTCTAGCGAACTGTCTTAGCCAGCACTAGCTTGCTTTTCGCCCGAATTCGGATTTACATGCATTCTTATGGGAATATCAAGAAAAATGCAACTTCTAAACCAATGGACCGAATTGGATGAGATTTTCACCAGCGGAAGAACACCTCATGAAAGTACTGATTCCAAGATTTGAGCCTAATCAGAACAGAACTACGGGAGTTATGAATTATTAAAGACTCATCGCCGAATTGAAAGGGAGAAGCTACCCTACCGAGTTGTTCTTGCTTTTCATGACTGAATACAAAAGAGGAAGAGTTAGCCTAATCTCTGCGCGAGGGGCTGCTGCCAGGGGTTAAGGACCTGAGTGAGCATTGACCAGGATAGGAGGACAACGGTCAAAGCACCAGAAACAATAAACAAGCACCTGATCATAGAGGGTAGCGCGTCACTACGTTCAAATCTGGAATAAAAGGGATGATTTGGAACAGTTTTGCACAGTTTTGCCTAGAATCGCCACCGGAGTGCGACCGGGCTGCGAGTTGCAAGCGGACCCGAGGTCTGGATTTGTTTTTTCTCGAGTGAGTGTTTCAGAGCCATGGAGTAGAGCAGAATAGAACCAGGGGGTCCTTCCCCCTTGCCGTCAACGCATCCGTGCACATACATGTGGTTATGTGAGAATAACGCCAGACACGTCCACCTGTGTCAATCGTCCGAAACAACGTCCAAAGTAGTCAAAGTTAATAATATTCCGTGTCAATCGTCCGAAACAACGTCCAAAGTAGTGAAAGTTAATAATATTTGATATCCATGTGAAACCGCGAATGGCTCATCGCGTATGTTCGTCTCATCGCCCAAGTCACGTATCTGTACTTACGAGTGACCGCGAAGAACTGACCTATTATTGCGCAAGTTGTCGTATGGAGTCGACAGTGCAAGAGAGAAGCCAGGATCCGAGGATGCCAGATGGAGCTGCCGACCGATCCACTTTCGCCAACCAGGATAACCGCGAAGTGCAACCCTGGAGTGCAGATGTCTTCCAAAACTGTAGGACCACTTTCACCCAACCCAGGTCAGAGGGAATGCAGCTAAGGTAAGATCCAACCATGTGCGTGTGTGAGAAAGATGACGACTATCTACCGCGAATCTGCGTGAATCAAATCATTGCATAACTTAAATCAGTGCTATGGCAACCCTAGACATCTGTTTTCCGGCGGAGTAATCAAATGTTAAAGATGAGAGTTTAGGTTAACAGCAAACAATAGTTCATTGAATATATTTATACCTTCAGAAAAGATAGAAGGGGTTCGCACAAGGAACCATTATTCACTTTATACTTAAAATCCTAAACGATAAATTGTAAAAGGCAATGTAGCCAAGACATAGCAAGAGTATGGTCAAAGTAGTAAATAATCTATCTTTGTATTTGTCATATTGTCGCAATATGCCATAGAATGAGAGAATGAATGTGAGATCGAGTGAAAGAGGGCAAGATGTAATGTGTATTTATCTGTGCTTTAATATATATGTATATTCAGAAACACCGTAGTATTATGTAACGTCATTTCAGGTATTTAAAATCAAATCCTCCTAGGTTTATTCTCGGTAACTCCGACTGTTAGGCACTTATCCTGACCGTATTATATTTCATGTAATGTTTAATTCGCCCAGCAGGTGAGGCGAGAGATTCTTCGTTGTTGCGTTGCTAAGCTCAGTTCAGTTGAGTTAATTGAGTTAATTAGTTATTATTAAATTAGCAGCCCGTGACAAGGTAAGAAGGGGTGGGGCGACGCTCCCAATATAACAATATCAAGTCACTTGCAAACTGACAAAAGTTGGTCTATGTGGGCCGGAGCCAGTGGTGGAATCATAGTGAAGCACGGGGGCGGGTGCTCCAGTTCACGACAACCGAGTGCACGAAAGAGCCTGATTTGGCTCCAAAACAGCTAAGTTGGCAACAGTGATCCAAGCGGAAGAGCGTCGCGGAAACTGTTCCTCATGCTCTTAATGCATCAGAAACACATTGCATCGCTAAAGTGTGTTCCTTTGGCCTTTGTCAAGAATCAGGTTTAGAGTTTGATGCATTTTTGTGTGTCGTTTTGCAAAGGTAACGCCAAAGTACATCATTTGATGCAAATCAGTGTTTCCATGCATCATTTGATGTTTTTTTATATGCATCTCTCTCGATGATGCACTTAAACATTTGGTCTGAGATACAGAAGTGATTTATCCACACATCCCCTCCCTAAATTTCCTCAACCCCCCCCCCCCCAAAAAAAAATCACAAAGGCACAACTTATGGTCATTTTGGCTGTAAATTTACCCTTACACCCCTCTGAACACGAACTTACACCCCCAGGTGAAAAAATGTAGATAAACCCGAGAGATAGAGACTATGATCTTAATTATTATTATATTATTATTATTATTATTATTATTATTATTGTTTCAGCTAAAGCTGTAATGGATGGGTTGTGAAGATATGATCATTGTCGATGCAATATTATCAGCAGCCAGTGTTGCCACTGGCATATTTTGGGTAAAATATATTTCGCCTTTCATCCAACTACTATACGAAATGAACAATACTGTTTTTAAGGTATTAACTTACAAACGGGGAACGCCTTCAACTAGCGGTCAAATTACGAATTAGGCCTAGTGCTTGGGCAAGAAGCGGCAACATTAGAAACCTTCCTCCCCGAAACAGCCAGCAGGGAAACAGGATTTTGTCAAAATGACCGTTCTGGGCTGTGAATGTGCAACGGTCCTGTGGATCCGCACAATATGATCATATGTTTACTAAAATTATTGATTTCATATTAGACAAGTGACTTACTATTAACGATTTAAATAAAGTATAATAATTAGTTTGTACAACGTTAATTACGTTTTATGTTTAGTTGCGCTAAACGCTGTATAAATGATGTAATATTTGGAATTCTAAAATTGCTAAAGCAACGAAAATCAATAGTCATGATATAGGAATGCATAGGCGTAACTTGGCGGGGACAAGGGAGGGCACCTGCCCCCCAAAATTTTCGGGTTATCATTAAAATTTACAAGTTAGGGTAATATTTGTAATTTCGCAAACATCACAGTTATTTAGCAAATAATCCTGGACGCTGTTTTTATCGGATGCAAAACTCTTCTAGTCTCTTCCCCCAAAGCTAAGTCCCAGGTTTGACTCTGTCCCCTCAAAATTAGGCCTAGGTTCATTCTGCCCCTCAAAATAAGTCCAGTTTAATTCTGCCCCTTCAAAATTGAACCCAGTTTAATTCTGCCCCCTCAAAATTAGGCCCAAGTTTGATTCTGACCCTCAAAATTATGCAGAAGTTTGATTCTGACCCTCAAAATTAGGCCGAAGTTTGATTCTGACCCTCAAAATTAGGCCGAAGTTTAATTCTGCCCCCTCAAAATTAGGGATGTCCAGAACCGGATCCCTAACATTTTTCGGATCTGGATCCAGAACTTTCGGATCCGGATCCGTTTTGCCATCCCACATGAGCGCTTCTTTGGAAAGTAAGAATGTGTTTATAACATATTGTTACCTGGACGCCTATACTCGAAGGTCAGTGGCGAGTTAGAGGAAGAACAGTTTGGTTTCAGGAAAGGGAGAGGCACAAGGGATGCAATTGGTTTACTGAGGACCATTGGGGAAAGATATTTAGAGAAAGGAAAGGAGGTGTTTGTAGTATTTGTAGACCTGGAGAAAGCCTTTGATAGAGTGAATTGGGTTAAACATTCAGAAATTCTGAAGAAAATTGGTGTAGATTGGAAAGGGAGAAGACTTCTAAGAAACTTATACATGAATCAACGAGTTAAAGTGAGAACAGGAGACGAAATGACAGAAGGCTGTGAAATTGGAAGAGGAGTACGACAAGGATGCTGACTATCGCCTACTTTGTTTAATATCTATTTAGAAGATATAGTGAAAAATTATTTCCAGGGAACAGGAGGTGTCAAATTGCGAGGAAGAAGAATAAACTGCATAAGATTTGCTGATGACATGGCATTATTCGCTGAGGATGAAATAACCATAAATAGTATGTTAGAAGAGTTAAACAGCAGCTGTGAGCAGTATGGGATGAAGATTAATGTAAAGAAGACAAAGGCAATGGTTATAGGACGGAAACCAAGGAATATTAATGTGAGAGCAAACAGTGAAAGAGTCCAGCAAGTGGATAGCTTCAAGTACCTCGGATTCACTATAAGCAGTGACATGAGCTGCAAACAAGAAGTGAAAATGAGAATCGCAATAGCAAAAGAAGCTTTCAATAGAAGACAAAATGTTTTTTGTGGACCCATAGACATAGGTCTAAGGAAGAGATTAGTGAAATGTTTTGTGTGGAGTGTAGCACTATAGGGTAAGGACGGGGCAATCGGACACCCTAAGGATATATTGCAAGATAACCATCAAACTGTTTATTGAAAAATTACAATTATGGTCGATATGGAAAGTGTGAACATTGAGTTAACAAATAGTACAATGTAAAATTCAAAATAATGAACGTTGGCCTCCAAATTGTTAAATGAATCAGTGCGTGTAGCAGTGTCCGTTTGCCCCACCATCGCGGGGCAAACGGACATGTGAGAGGGGCAGATGGACACTAGCTCATTTATGAACTGTCATCACTCTCACAAGAAGAACACACAAAGTATGGGTCATTTCCATTCGCAACGCACTTTACGTAGAACCAGACAGAACACACTAAGCACTGCACCCAGTGTTGACCCCGCTTGTAGTACACACCGCTGCATACACGACACAAATCTTTTGCGATGCGTTTAACATTCTTTGCCTTTCTTGTTTGATTTGCTGAAGTCAGTTTTTTCTCTTTGAGACGAGCGATGAAAGAAGGATCCGTTTCTTGTTCCCTGTTCGAGGTCCCAGAAGTTGGTGGCAAGGAGTTGAGTTCTTGAAAACTTCCTTGGGATGAGGCATCATCGTCTGTCGCTAAAGGTTCTGGTGATCGCTGATCTTGACCATTCACTTCATGGACAGTTCCAGGAATAAATGCGTGCTCAGGCAGGCGTTGTGGATTAAATGGATGTATCCCACACGCATGAAACCCATTTACTGCATTCCCCACTGTGGCCGCACGATTCCAAGCCTCTGCAAAAATGCCACCAAAGGCCACTTTATTGATACCTTTCCCCGGATTTCTTCGCACGTAAACTCTACAGCCGTCGTTGTAAAATGTTTTAAGTGGCCCAAAGAACGAAACGTCGAGCGGCTGAAGTTTTTGTGTGCTGTGTGGAGGTAAACACAGAAGGTACACGTTATTGGCTAATGCCTTCTCCAGAGTTGGTGGATCTGAACAACGCGATCCGTGTCCATCAAGAATGAGCACTACAGGGTCAGGGGGTTTGACACTAATGAAATGGTCCATAAAATGAGCAAACCCTTCCCATTGCATGTAGCCACTATCCGAAAGAACTATTTTCGTCCCAGGAGACATGCCAATTTCATAATTCTCATATCTTTGACCCTTCGTGATAACAAAAGGAGGCACATACTGGCCAGTTGCAGATACACATGCCATAACACTGACTGTTTCTCCCCTTTCACAATTCGTTTGGTTCACGACTTCTCTTTTGCCACGCATTGATATGGCTCGTTTTGGTTTGTAGATCAGTTGCAAGACTGTCTCGCCATAGTTGTATATGTTGGCAGGTTTGTCCCACATATTGTGTTCGTCTAGTAACTTTGATAAATTATTGTAAAAGATGTTAACAATTGCCTTAGATTGTCATTTATCGCGTGCATATGACAGAGCCTCTGCAACACGCAAGCTGAGTTCCTTGTAACGAGCTAAAAATCCTTGTATCCAGTCCTTCCCTGCCATTTGTAGATCATTAAAGGAATGTGGCACCATTTGTAAATGCATACCGATATACCAAACTGCGGAGTTCCATATAGGTCAGATCATATCCTATAGAATCAAGTTTCAGAAGGTGCTCCACCAGTTGTACCTCCACTGCATTTGAAAGCGTAGTGTGCTGACCAAATTTCGGAATTTGCACGTTGCTACTCACCCGTCTCCGCAAAGTTTTCCGCGGAACAGACAATGTTCTTTCGGCTGTAGCTAGAGGCATACCATCTTGTACTGCTTTAACAGCCCTCTGCATATTGTCATCTGTCCAGGAACAGCGGTCTGTGGTTCGTTCACGATGTCGCACCATCCTATAACAAGGACACATTATTTTAGAAACGCATACATCTGAAGGGTAAAACATGCCTTACATACAATTAACAAATGCCCTTTCGATTTTGATTCAAATGTAGATTAGTTGCTGAATTACATAATACCTTATAGTATTTAAATGATATGCATTTTATGCATGTCCGTTTGCCCCAACACAAGCCTGTCCGTTCGCCCCGCCTGTAGCCTTGGGCTTTACATTTTCGAAAAAGCCCACCAGATGGCAGCAGCATGTTGACACAGGCTGTGTATGTCGAGGAAGCAATGCCGTATCCGCACTACAAAGCGCAACTTTGACGGGACCATCATAATCCACGCAATCCTTATATTCCGCACACAGATTTTTACTGTTTAGGTTTTGGCTAGAACAATTATCCTTACCTGGTCAGGTTTTACGGCTGGATTGGCATTCTTCTTCAAGATTTCAACCTATGTTCAACACACCTTCTCGCCAACGTTCTGCTTCAAATCACAACGCCAACCGATGCACTGTTGCAAACCTCAACGCCAAATTATTCGTATTTTTCTTAGGAACTGTCCGTTTGCCCCAGTGTCCGTTTGCCCCGTCCTTACCCTATGGTGCAGAAACCTGGACGTTGAGAAGAAATGAAGAGAAACGACTCGAAGCTTTTGAAATGTGGACATGGCGAAAAATGGAGCGTGTAAAATGAACGGACAAGGTAAGAAACGAAGCCGTACTGAAAAGAGTTGGTGAAAAAAGATCTATACTGGAGACCGTCAAGAAGAGGAAAAGAAACTGGTTAGGACACTGTCTAAGAAGGAACTACCTGCTAAGGGATGCCTTGGAGGGAATGGTTGAAGGAGGAAAAGTCCGTGGAAGAAAGAGATATCAGCTTATGGATGATATTAAATTAACTGGGTCGTATGCTATTACGAAGCGTAAGGCGGAGAATAGGGAAAGCTGGAGATTGCAGTGAAAAACCTGCCAATTAGGCAGAAAACAATGAATGAATATATATATACACACACACACACACACACACATTCTAAGGATAAAGAAAGTGTTTTCAACACAATGAAAGCTCCAAGCAACTACGGGGTAGTGTGTGTGTGTGTGTGCGTGCGTGATTTGTAATTAATACACTTACAAGGGAGGTCTAAGTCTCGCCCTCCGATTTCCATGAAACTTGGCAGGTGTATAGAGGAGCCCAAAGGAAGAAATACGTGTTTTTGTGTTTCAGCCAAAAAAACGGTTTTAGGGGGCGACCCAACCCCTCAAATGTCAAGATGAGGAGAAATTGAAGTGGGGATCTGACCCCGAAACCACGTAAGTATGGCATAGTAAGAAACAGGGGGCATAGGGCCCCTCTATACACCTGCCAAATTTCATGGACATCGGAGGGGGGCACAGGGGTCAGATCCCCACGTCAATGTACCCTCATCTTGACATTTGAGGCGGGGTTTGCCCCCTAAAACAGTTTTTTTTAGCTGAAACAAATAAACACATATTTCTTCCTTTGGGCCCCTCTATACACCTGCCAAGTTTCATGGAAATCGGAGGGGGACACTTAGATAACCTCCCTTGTTAGTCTTGCACTTTGTAATTATATAACACTGCATATATTATAACGTTTTATTTTAATTTGTAAAACTGTAACTGTAGAACAATTGTATAATTTTTGTATAACAGTTCTATCTTGTTAAATGTGTTAAAGGTTTCATCCTGGAATGGAATGTCTCACATTTATGTGTGTTTCCATTTCCAACACATTCGAATGAATACATATTCCTTTCAATGGCATTTACAAAATCACCTCTGACATTTTATGTTAAACAAGTAAGATTATTTTTGTGCACGAGTGTGTTAGCCGATGCGTAGCAAAGTATTCTAGGAACAACACTTGAAAAAAATCTTGAAGGACTAACTAATGAAAAATTTCTTTGCAATCGAAGATCATAATACCTTTTAAGGTGTGGTAATATTATAATGGGATTGAGATACCAAACTTTCGGACCCGGATCCGGATCCAGATCCGTAACTTTTGGATCCAGATTTTTCGGATCCGGATCAGTTTGGCCATCCCTACTCAAAATTAGGCCCAAGTTTGATTCAGCCTCTCAAAATTAGGCCCAATTTTGATTCTGCCCCCTCTTAGTTAGCTCCCAACCCAAGTTACGCCGATGTAGCAATGGATGTAATGAAATCGGAATACAGTTAATAGTGAACTGCATCTTGCTTAGTTATTTTACACAGAAGTTGTATTTTCACCTTAAAAGAAAAGATATATGAACAAATTCTAATCGTGCAAAATGAATAACCAGTGATTGTCACAAGTGCCACAACCTTTTGAAGGGAAGCGAGTGTTTCAGGATCTAGGTGACCCCATTTTTATTACCTGCGACTGTACACAGTTAATCTAATTAATGTATTTTTCACTGGATCAGTTTTCAAAAATATATCTGTCTTGCACACATCTGCGATTCTTAATCATCATCCATTCTTACCCAGGATAAAACATTCAAATTTAAATTTCAGTTTCAATGTCTCAATGAAGTACTGTTGGACTAGGTGAACAACATGCATGAGTGTGCGTGAATGAACCTGCACTCACGAAAAAACGGTTGCGTACAGTTTTTTTGTACCGAGTATAGCAAGAATAAAACGAAAATAATTACCAATTCCACTATTCGGGCATTCTATTAACCGTTACTACGTTTCTGTTGATTTCTCACCTTCACCTGTTTTCTAACTCAGTCTGTCGTCAGGTGAAAAACACTCAGGTGGGTTCACTTCCTCTGCTGAGATGAGAAAATGACGTCAACACGAACAGATTATGACGTATTTCTAAACATATACACAAGTTCCAACCACAACTGTATCAATCTAACTATAGTTGTCTGTGACAGCTTGCACATTATTTGAAGTAAAAAACATTTTAAAATCTTAATATCTTACAAATATAAAACCTTAAACGCTCAGGTTCGTTACACTATTAATGCAATCGGACAATAAAATATCACGCAACAAAACTGGTCATTCTCTCTATATTGTCAAAATTTCATAGTAATATGGATATAATAACACTACGGTTTGCAACACTGTTCACAGTGACATCCATGAATTTTCCAAAGGGAGGGGTATTGTATGCTTTTTTTAGTACTCGGTCCTCATTTTGCCATTTTTTTCTGCTTTTGAAGTTCTTTATTCCTAGGAATACTGGGCCAATGTGGTGTAATGACCCCCATCAACCCCCCTTTGGCATGCTACTGACTGATCAAAATTATGTAATATCAGGCACGTGGCCAGGGGGAAGGCTCGAGAATCTGCCACCCCCCCCCCTGCCCGAAATTCTACAAAAGTTTCGTTGGAAATAATGTATAGTGGTAATTAATTTTACTTCCTTAGCAGAATTAACATCTTGCATCAAAAGTTGTAATATACTGATAAATGCATCTTCAGGGCTTCTACCCCCCTCCCCCCACTTTCTAGCCTTTGCATGGCAGCTGCTGATAAGGGTATTGACTCTAACCCCCGAAATAAAATTCTGGCTACGGGCCTGCGTAATATAATGTTCATTCGATTCAACAAAAATTTCACACGACACATATTTATTACTTTACTTATACAGACATGTTCATATGAATCACTTTTTTAACTTCGGATCTCCCTTAAATTAGAAATATTTCTGTATAATTTATTCATACAAACAAACAGTTCCCTAGCGTTATTCATGCAGTTATAATTTTGCATTTAGCTGAGTCTTTGCCTTTACAAACTTCAGTTTTCTAGCTCCAATACTTTCTCTGAAATCGATGACCGACTACCCCGACATCTAACGCCAAAACGGTGAACTAATTGTTCCCTTTGCCCGCAGAGCGTTTTCACGATCGTTTTGGTCATAATATGTGCAACACAGAGCAAAAACGAGAACTCCCGAAGCTCTTCGGAGCAAGTTAAGACATGATTCCACCACTGTGGGCCAGTCTGAGTCATAAAACCTTGTAAATTTATCGTCTTTTATCATACACTTTTAATGCTTAACGACATTTCTAGTGGCCATTACAAATGCAGTCGGCCATTACTAAATCATTGTCGTTACGGCACGTAGTCATTATCGTGGCTCTTTTGTCTTGAGTTTTATGCGTTCTACACTTGCGTGGCTACTATGTAATTAAAAATGAAGTTGTTGTATAAACAATAAGACTGTTAGCACTTCCAAAGTAGCTAGTGGACATGCTTTGGCACACTTCACACATATCGCTATTAGCTCGATGCTCGACACAAGTTTGTGAATATTGATCAGTGAACGGCGCAGGGTGTTCCAAAAGTACACCGTCCATTTTCGAAACCAGTTTCAACAATACTTTAAATTCTCTACATCTGATGCTATATCTTGTCAATTTTCCTTTCTTTCCACCAATCAACGCATTTGTTACTCAATGCCCCAAATTGACGTGAAATTTCATTGCTGCAGACTGACACGGTGCCCTTCTCTCGTGTAGTTTACTGTGTTATTCTGGTGTCCCCCACACAAGTTATATAGTGCGTCTATGTTGGCTTGGGGTCTCTAAGACCGAGCTCAAAAAATTTAGGCGTTGACCCAGCATCGCGAGGACAACTGGGGAGCTGTTTGAAAAGGAGAAGTAGCGGGCTCGTGTCACGAAAGCCAGAAAACAGCGGCGATGGGACTGGATGCACTGACCACGCAGTTTAGTTTAGTCTATGTAGACTAACTTAGCTTGTTTTATTGTAAAAAATAGTATTCCAAGAATTACACACTTATAGTGATGTCCTGTTATTTCTATCTCCATGTACACCTAATGGAAAATAAAATTGCAACGTCTAAATTTTTCTCGATACGTTTACTATTTTGGTGTAAAAGCATGTAGAAATTTTATGATTTTTTTTAGTTTCGGGATAATTTCAAAATTTATTTAATACATTTTAAAACAACGTTGGAAGCGGCCCCGGTGCACACCCAGCGTCGAACGACATGGGTACCTGGGGGAAACCCTGGGAGGTAAAGGCGGTCAGGGGCGTGATGCTGATCACATCACCCCCACTCATGACCGAATCAAGAAAGTGTGGGGCGTTACCCCCACACCCCCTATACGCCTTCATGGCGTGGTGCTAAGCACAGGGGAGCACTTTATCTTTACTTTTTTTCATTATACAAACAAATTTATAACTTAATGAGCTCGATATTGATCATCAAATAATTTAGCTTATCTTAATGGTACTTGTATAATTTAAAACATTTTACAAATTTTGGTATAAGTAAAATCAATATACAGTAAAACCTCGTTAATCCGGACTAATGGGGAGGATAAGTTGACCGGTTGAACAAAAGTCCGGATTAACTGAAATAACCTAAAAGAACAGTAGAAAGTGCATTAAAACTCCGTTTATAGCAACAAAACACGTTTATTATGGTTTATTTAAAAGGCATAGGCCTAAATACACTATAAGTACAGTACAAAGTCTGCGGGAAACAGAATTTCATCAGTGGTTGACTGCCTTTTCTTTGGGAAGTTCTCTTGTTGACTTCTAGCCACATTTAAAAACCTTGCATTCTGCTTTTTATTCCTTTTGCCTGTCCGGATTAAGCGAAGTCGGGGTCCGGATTAACGAGGTTATACTGTACTTTGATCTTTACGAGCTTCCAAATGAAAACAAAAACGTTAAAAAAAAGTAATTTGTGCATTTTCATTCGACTGGGGTCTATTTCATTCCACGTTGTTTAACCACGAAATCTATGTTTAGCTATTTCCCCTTCTTACGATCACAAAGATCTGGCCATCGACGTTCAGTGGCGTGCCCAGGATTTTCGAAAGGGGGTGGGGGTATGTATACTTTTCCTAGTAGTCCGCCCTCAATTTGAAATCTTTTCCTACCATTGACGTTCTTCTTTTTCTTTTTCTTTTAAGATAGCTGAATCCAATATTTACTTGAACAACATACATGAAAGTTGTCGAACACAATAATTGATTCACCTGTAATGTACCCCACTTTGTAGTTGAGACGTACAGTCACCGGCAAAAAAATGGAACACCTAGATCCTCTCTTCACTGAAAGGTGTTATGTGTGTTGCATAACTCTACGGCGGTTCCACTGTTAAGAACGGTACAAATGATTCTCACATTACACATTGGTTTCTACATATTTACATATTTTGCGTCTATAGTACTTATTTTTACTCGAAGTGTGGTACTTGCGCCATTTCTCCAGTTTTCTGAGACAAATGCTTACACGGTATACTTGTGGGACAAACTTCTCTGAATCAAGTGTCCATTTCATTTTGAAGCATTGGCATTATAAGCGTTATAGTTGGACAGGATGAAGAGGTTCATTCAGTAGACCTCACGCCACTAGACTTTTTGCATATTGATGCATCTCTCTCTATATAAAAATGGATGCATGTGTGTACATGTGTGTGTTTGTTTGTTCAGCAATAATTCTCGAACGCCTGGAGCAATTTCAGCCAACCTTGGTACACGTATCACTTGCAAGCTGGAAATAAATACTGTGGGGGTAAGGCATCCCTCGTACCCCTAGGGATGGGGATGCGAACGGGTGACATGTAAAAATAATCGAGAACCACAGATATTAAATTCCGCACAGACAGACATCCGTGACTCTGTGCAATCCGCACAACGATTGTGTTTCTCGGGTTGTCTAACATTCAGGCTGTTTTGCGAATGGAATCATAGTTTTCGTGACACTCCCAATGCGGTTCAACTCCAAGTTCATCACCTATCGGCATGGGGGGGTGAGAGAGGGTAAAAAATAAAATGCGACAAATGACGTAGATTAGTGTCGAATCCATAGTTTTCGGAGTCGCTAAGCTAATTGGTGACATTCACGATCACATTTAAAATTAGTTACATTTTACACTATAGTTAGAAATCATTATTTTCCTGTGTAATACAAGATTGGGATAAATAAATACCCGGGCAACGCCGGGTAATCCGCTAGTTATAGATAAAGTTTACGGTGCAAAACCGACAAGAGTAGACGAACAGCCATTGAACAAGAATGGGCCCAAATACAGAACGAAATGCTTCGGGGTTACATAATCAATTCATCCACCTCATAACAAACCAACAGCAAAAATGATGTAAATTTTCTCTCACATGTGTATGTAAAATATTTGTAAAATATTTGTTCATACACAGTGGCGTAGCGCAGTTCTCTGGGGTCCCCTGCAAGTAAAATATTGGGGGCCCCCTCTAGTGACAAAAAAATTATAATACCAGAGTGGGAAGGACGTAGCTAGTCCCCCCCCCCCCCCAGTTGTACATGAAATTAACTTTTACCGCAAATAACTGGAAGAAGAATCTGTGAATATTTTCTCTTACTTCAACGCATCGGCAATCCCAGAATCTGTCTTGGAGCAAGGGGGAGCTTCCTGCTGCCAAATATTTTGTTCTTGATCCTTTGTATATTTTGCTTGAAACTTTTTTAATGGGGTTACATATCTGGTGAGCAGAATTAAAGTTACCCAACTCAGAGCCCTCTGTAGCCTGTTTGAGGCATCGTAGAACTCTGAAATTTGGTGAATCCACTATGCAGACCATGGGGGAGAGGATGGCGATATAAAAAGAAATAGTTCAATTTTCCACCACCAGGTTGAAATGTGGCGCTGAACTTCCATGGTGGGTTGTAATAATGACGTAAACTGCTCCAATTGGTTATGGATTTGCCTTTACCTTGCAATCTTGCAATAAACGAGAGATTATCTTCCCGCAACTTCCAGCCACTAACAAATGTCTTTCTACACTCTGTAAAGAAAAAAAATAGCGACACTTGCTCGGATATGGTTTTCACAAGATTCATTAACCAACACCCCCAGTTATTTTCTATTTTCGTTTATTTTTTTATGCACAATGCACCTCAAAAGCAACAGAGTAGCACCAGAGGGAACCTCTTGCATTGAAACATACAAAAATAAATGAAAATAGAAAAGAACTGGGGGTTTCGGATAAATGTCATAGTTTTCGCAAATCCACCTCCCGTTTCTTCTGCGATGAGGAGGGAGTGAGAGAGGCATCACATGACGAGAGGTTTTCCATCGAACGAACACGACCGACGATGCCTCCTGCCTCTCTCACTCCCTCTTATCCGTGTGTAAGGCGAAACGGGATAAGGCGAAATGGGATGTCCCGTTTCGCCTTAGAAAGTTCGTGTCACATAAAACATTTGAAATTGTATTGGGGGAGGTAGGGTGCGAAATCATTGCAGATGGGGGGAAGGAGAAGACACACACAATACTCTCTCTCTCTCTCTCTCTCTCTCTCTCTCTCTCTCTCTATATATATATATATATATATATATATATATATATAGATATATATATAAACATTCATTTCAACTCTTATTTCAATATGAAACAGCTTGGGACCCCCTTGAAAATATTTAGTGTGAAGTTACATTTTAAATAACACGTGTAAAACTAATATTAACGTTAAAAGGTCATGAAATACCAAGTTTGATGTTTATTGTGTATCAATCGACTGAATCTTTCTACTGCATTCATAACTGCAGACAACTGACACACTACACTACGTTTATGACTAGTCCTCGGTTCTAAAAAATGTGGTTTTAGGTTCCTAAAACAGGTTCTAAATATCCTAAAATAGGTTCTGAAAATCCTAGAATAGGTTCTGAAAATCCTAAAATAGGTTCTAAAAGTCCTAAAATAGGTTCTAAAAATTCTAAATTAGGTTCTAAATATCCTAAAATAGGTCCTAAAATCCTAAAATAGGTTCTAAAAATCCTAAAATAGGTTCTAAAAATCCTAAAATAGGTTCTAAAAATCCTAAAATAGATTCTGAAAATCCTAAAATAGGTTCTGAAAATCCTAAAATAGGTTCTAAAAGTCCTAAAATAGGTTCTAAAAATTCTAAATTAGGTTCTAAATATCCTAAAATAGGTTCTAAAAATCCTAAAATAGGTTCTAAAAATCCTAAAATAGGTTCTAAATATCCTAAAATAGGTTCTAAATATAATAAAATAGGTTCTAAAAATCCTAAAATAGGTTCTAAATATCCTAAAATAGGTTCAAAAACCCTAAAATTGGTTCTAAAAATTCTAAAATAGGTCCTAAAAATCTAAAGTTAGACTCCAAAAATCCTGAAGTAGGTTCAAAAAAGCTAAAAATAGTTCAAAATTCCTGAAAAATTCTGATTTAGGTATAGTCACCAGCAATGAAAATGAGACACCTATATCCTGAAATACGCACTATCTTGCATAACGTTATGTGTGTTGCCTAACCCTACGGCGATAGCAGAACTTACCATTGGAAATTTGCTATTAAAATCCACTCTTCGCTTTACAGTTACGCAATAATCTTTCTTTCATGTTATCCACAGCCAAACTCCGCAATTTTGTCTGCGAGGATCATCTAATATGCTGAAAATAATCTTTCAAGAAAAACATAGTCAGTGGTGAAAACTTCAAAGCTGAAATGTTAGTTTGCAAAGCGTGAATGCTACAAAGCACCGAAGTGACGTGAAAGTAAGCAAGATCACACAGATCAGAAGTTTGCACTTTGAGTTGTACAGGTAGCAGTGGCACCAGACATTTTGCTTTGTTTAGAGCTTTGAAAAATCACCATGAACTTGGAGGAAGGGAAATCGACAGAGAGTACGTTTCAAACAAGTTCGTCATTGAATTTTTTCGTGAGCAAACAAAGCAAATGCCTCTGTGTGACATAAAAATCCTGTAAAACCTTTGAAAATATATAAAAAACCTCAAAAAAGCCTTGATTTAGGTGCGTAATCCTAAAATAGGTTCTAACAAGCAAAATAGTTTTTTAAGCGCTATAAAACTTCATCTGTTGTTGCGTTGTTTTAACGAAACGCTGACATAACTTATTATTTCTTACATACCTGTAAAGGAAAAAAATAGGTTAAAAGCTTAAAATCCGACGTCTGTTTATGACAAACCGCGTAGATATAAAGGTATGAGATGAGGGATATTTTCCTATCGATTGCTATCTGCGTAGCAGATAAGTTAATTCTGCATTTCGGAGGGGACACACATAACATGTTACCCGGGCCCCTCTGGCTGAGACAATACGCCACTGCTTATTATCACAGACGTCGTCACATGATGTTACTGGGAACCATATTTCTGCGATAATATCAAATTCCAGGGACACATTGCGGGGCCCCTATACCTCGCCCACCCAGCAACGCCACTGTTCATACATTTTAAACAAAACTGTTTAGTGGCAACAGTCTGAGGAATATATTTGATCTTGCTTCTCTCTCTAGTAATTTGCAATCCATTACAGAAAAGAATGACATTGCGAGGGAAGCGAGCAAGAAAATTATTAGATCTAATTTTTGCAAACTAATAACAATATTGATTAATATGGCACATATAATTTCACGCGGCGCCATGACATTCTCTCCTTTGCAACTTCTTTCATTGAGATAGTTTGGTGCCCCGGGTTCGACTCCTGCCGCGTATTTTTATTTGCATAAAATCTGGAATCGAGGGAGCAATTGCACCTCTGTACCCCCCTGCAGGTGTTCTTGGCGTCTGGAAGAAAAATGCAAGAAATATATGAAAAGTAATTCCATCTTGAGCATCATTTTGTCCTGTTACTCTGAGATTCTGCTAGTCTTGCTTTTCTTTACTTCAATGTGTGTCCCCTTTTAGCCCCTTCCTACAATTGGTTTCCCTCCAAGGTTGGGGGGCAATGCCCCCTGTCGTTGCGTCACTGAATCTTAAGCTCTCAAAGCGTTCCGAAAATGAAAAATAACCACACAATAGAGCAGGTGGTTAATTTTAGTTTCAATCCTAATCATAGATGGCGCGCAGATAGCAAGTTACTTATAAAATGAACATGAGAGTCTTATCTCTTTTTGCACCATTCTTTGTAGCCTGAGTTAAGGCACGAAATTGCTTTCTTAATAACTGTTCAATTAGGAAACATCAGGCTTCAGCAAGTCGTGACTAGTTTAAGATTTTTTTGACAGAAAGAAAATAAAACTAGAGGTTTTGTTGAATAAAGAAATTTGTCGAATCCATTTCTGGTGTATATTTTTAATACATATGATCGCAAATTTTGTTCAACGACGAACCAAGAAATCAACAAATATGTAGGATTGTATTGATTGATGAATTCGAAGTATAGCCAGATAATTTGATGCATTCTCTATTATTGTGTGCAGTTTATTGACCACTGCAACTCTTGTCGTATATTAACGCAGACACTGGCATGAGAGAAAGATTACTCGAAAAAGAATCTTCATAAGCAATCCCTTCTTTAAAAAATTCCCACACTTCGCACACCCAAGGCACTGCCAAGACAAACGACATGTTAAGAAACAAGATTTCCACTCAGTTACGTCACAAATCTTGCTTTAGGATCAAGTTCTGATCTCAACACAAGCGCGTATACGAATCCCACTGCGTACCCCCTTCGGGGCACTCAAGTTTTGCGCCCTGCAACAGGGATAATAAATTCACCTGACAGGATTTTTCTGTCTCTGGTTTCTACCGGTGGGTGCTCCTTGGTTTCCCACTGAACATCTTCGTGTTCCCCGCTAGAGGACTCTGCTGAAGGTGGGGAACTATAAGAGTGGTGATGTCATTCGCGAGGTGTACTGGGTTTCGACCAATAGGGAACAAAAGTTTGTTATGCTCAGTGGCTAAGATTCTTGAATGTAGATTCAATTCCCGGCTGGTCATTAGTATCTAATCGTTCGTTATTAATTGCCACAGTCGTAATTAGCCAATTGATGGCAGAGAAGTGATGTAAAATGTAATGTCCTACAGCATGAGGAAAGAAATATAGAAAGAAACACCTTTGGTGTTACTATGCGCCACACTTTTGTTACCGTGTAGTCAACAACGACGTAGGGAATGTTCTCGAAGGGAAAGTTTCTATGCCTCGTCTCCAAATATTACATAAAATTTTTAAAATTCTGTATTTATATATTGCAATATAATAAATCCCAATAGTGACTATGGAATCCTTGGAAAACACGATTCAACTTTGAAGACATACCCTAAGAAATATGATTGCGTCCTAATTGGGAACACATGAGACTAAGAAATATTTCCACGTCATAATTGCGAACACATGAGACTGAGAAATATTTCCACGTCCTAATTGCGAGCACATGAAGCTGAGAAATATTTCCACGTCCTAATTGCGAACACATGAAGCTGAGAAATATTTCCACGTCCTAATTGCGAACACATGAAACTGAGAAATATTTCCACGTCCTAATTGTGAACACATAGAGCTGAAAACCTGTTCTTAAAAACAGGTAAGGGTAAGACACGAGAATTCTGGTCTTTGCCAGCACCGAAGGAAGAGAGACTTTGATGACCCAAACACATTTTTTTTATGGATGAAACGTTCAAAAGCTGTGCTAGCCAGTTTTCTTAGATATACACCATACATGCAGACTTGGTCAGCACGATTTTAGAGGCAAATGTTGTACCTCTAGTCTTTGCGTTTCCACCAGAAAAGAAGAAAGACATTTATTTACGATTGATTCGATTAATCTTGAGGGGAAATACCAGATTGGAAACAAACATGACTTTGAGGCTGCTGCTATTTCTGCTTTAAAAGAGGTTTTTACCACGATTAACATTACGGTTGTTTTTTCCACTTTACACAAAGTCTTTGAAGTAAAGTTCAAATAATTCGCATGACTACATGTTACAAAGATGATGAAGAAATAAAGAGGAGCATCCGTATGTGAGCGTCTTTAGATTTTCTAAACCTAGAAGATCTTGAAGAAGGATGGCTTCGTATTTACGAGCAAGCTCCTCGTAATGAAAACCTTGTGAAGTTCTTCGATTATTTTGTGGGCCCGTTACTGCCAAAAGATATATGGAACGGTTGAACAGGAGGCTCCGGACAAATAATGCAGTGGAGGGATGGGGATCATAAAATCAATTTATTGGTAGGCCACATCCAAGAGTGGCAGAGATCATAAAATCCTCAGAGGCTGAAGCAGAAAAGTCAAATTATATAATTATGAGAATGGAATTGAACGTAGAAGGTGTCAAGCGGAAGAAAATATATGTATTGTTAGACGAGAGGATAGCAAGAAGCACAGACAAATACAAGGAGATTGGTGATAGTATCCCTATTTTTTTAAGAACAATATCATATGTTTTGAAATTTGACTAGGTAACGTTCACCGCATTATTAATTGACAAAGTCATCAATTGTATTATTAATTAAATAAGCTCTTTTGTACAATATGTATACTGTATATATAATGTATGTACTTCAACGAAGGCTTTAATCATGTCGGATTGTATGTTACAACTCACATGCTTCAATTTGAGGTGCAACTTTTACGCCACCAATAACACACAGGCCGCTGACCAGTCTCAAGCCTGACACTGAGTCTATTTTAAAATATAGTTAAAAGGACTCAGGAAATTGAGAGAAAGTTGAAGGTCACAAGGCAGAAAAATGTGTTCGCACTTAGAACGCACCCCTTCGAGTGTATTCCTGTTCAGGCAGGTAGTGTTCGCAATTAGGATTGTTCGAAATTAGAACTGTTAGCAAGAAATAGTAAATTTTCGACATCAATTTCTGAACCAAAATTTATAGACTCAAACCTAGATACCTTAGTCTCGTATTAAAACTTACATTTAACAGAATATATACAACCATAATATTTAAAATCGCAAATTGTTAGTGGTTTCTAATTGCTATAATTTACATTAATATAAAATACAAGTTTTTCTTAACGAGACCGGTGTTAAATCCCTATTATCCATGTTTATACTATCCCAAAACATTGACGCCATCAAGCGGTCAATCCCCGAACACACGAAATGCCTTATTGACTCACCTGTATCTAGAGTGATGACAAAATGGATCAATATCCATGTAGGTTTTTAATTCTATAAAAGTTAACGCTAAGATTACTTTTAAAATAACTACTTTGGCGGTACAATTAACATAAACGCCAAAATAACTTTTAAAATACATTTTTACTGGTGATTTCTGACTAAGACTAAATTGTTCTACGTTACGTCACTCTTCAGCACTGGTAGGTGCCACCCTGTCCTTCGAAGGACAAAATGTTCGAAGGTTGAAGAGGATAAAGACCCTGGAAATTGACCTAAAGAGGGTAAAAAAAGACAAGAGGGGAGGGGAGAGAGAAGGGAGGGTGGAAGAGTGATAAAAAATGTGAAGGTCAGCTCAAAGGGAACACGACATACAAAGGATAGCTTTCTGACCAAACTGTTCTCTCCTTTAAAAATTGAGAGTCGGCAACATTGTCAACTCTTGCACTTCATGCTTTAATTTCATGTGCCCAACACAGGGTTGTAAATCTCGTTCTTTTTTGTGTCCAAAAGAACCCTGTGAAAAACTGCTTCGAACACAAAGAGCATTTTCTAGGATTGGAACTCTTTAACACTCACAAAGGCTTGTTTCAAGTCCACTTTATGTACAGATAGTTTAATCGCGAGTGGACCTACAGTAGGAGTGGGATCCGAACTAGTATTGGAACCAGGATCCCTTGATCTCACTAACTCATGCTATTATTGTTAACTTGTATGTGGCTTAGTTCATTCACTTATTATATCGATGAAATTACATGGTAAATACTATAATTATTCACTTTTCAGTCAGTAAGGCATGACAAAATTATATAGAAACAGTTTTCAATAATTACTGGTGATAAATACAATAGTTGTAGCCATTCTCTTCACATCAATCGAATTATGAAATATGAATAAAAAGCAGTTTCATTGACATTTGAAAGAAAAATATATTTAACGCTTTTTAATAATTATGCAGCATAGACTTTAGAAATGATATAGATCAAATGCATGGAAACATTAACTTTTAGCAGTAACAAATTTACAATTTAGTAAAATTATACCATTTTATTAATAATTATTCTTGAAAATCATAAAGAATTGAAATTTCTTTGATCTTGATATGTAATTTCTGACTTAACTGTGTGAATTGTATACCTAATTTCGATCCATTACAGAATATACAATTGAAGACTACAATTGATAAACGCTGTAAGTGCCACAAGAATTCAAACACCGTTTTCCACGTTAAACTGTACAATGTGCCATGCTTGGTAATGCGGTAAACGTTAAAAGTGGCTGGTAGTCCTCTAAGTAGTTCAAGGGGCGTGAACATTCGTACGGGATTCTGTGCTGAACGATGCGATTTCCCAACACTTTCGCTTTTGGCACTTACAACGTTTACCACTTTTAGTTCTCAATTATAACTGCATTTATTAACCCTCGCATTACCAAGCGGGCTATTCTGACTACCCCAGGTTAATTTTTCCCTATAATAATTTTATCTTAAGAGCTACATACTTGTGGTTTCATAACTTTGTCCTAAAATGATTGAAATTGTATTTACACTCGTGACACCCAATTTTTTTTCGTTTTTAGAGTTATTATTGACTGGATATATTGGTGGGGTTGTGAGACTACCCCGCTTGGTATGAAATATCTTATCTTCTTATTTGTCAAAAATGAAGGTTTTATCTCTCATTCATCTTCGTTATTTAATTTTTCCATTGTTGAGTTCTACCATACATCCATTGTTTAGCTCAAATAACATATATTGTTCTCTATTGTTTCAGGTTACTATTGTTGAGTTGAATTAGAGCGCGCATACATGGCAACGCTGCACTAGTGTCACCATACGGTGTTTCTGTTCAGTTTAAATACTTTTAATAATTTGAAAAACTGTAAATTCAATACTAAATAAAACTATTCATTGAAAATAACAGAATCTAAAAACAAATATTACACTAAATCATAAAAATGTATTTGGGTAGTCAAAATACCCCCGCTTGGTAAAATAAAGGTGTCGAAAAGCTTGGCAATGGGAGGGTTAATAATAACAGACGCTCGTAATCAGGTTGCATTCCGTTTTGTTCATTTAGTAATATCGATGCAGTGTGAGTGAATTGTAAAGACACGGATTATTTATATTACTTCTATTATTATATTAATAGATACATGTCACAAGAAGAATTACGCCATTGAATACCTCGCTCTGTATGGGCTTTTCATAGTTCATCAAAAGCGAGAAATACAAATATTAAAGTAATAGAGGACACGCATATTGCTGTATTAAAATAATCACTTGAAGCTATTCATAACTTCGTTTCGTTGTCGAAAGTGCTCAAAAAACAATGCAACGGATATAGTTGTTGATTGGCAATAAAAAGAGATTGATAAAAATGGAAGAGTCAGTTTCATTCATTTATCGTCGCAAGGCACTGACAGTGTAGCCAGTACCGTTCAGCAACCCGGCGTTTCCTCGAGGCTTCTAATAAAATCTGACCTCTTTGGCAGTAAAGCAAAGACATAAAAAGGGTCATTCTGCGCGTGCGTGGAAGAAGCAAGCGCGCACGATTGTCTCAAAGTGCAACACATAAGTGCCCTATAATTGGAAATTTCTCTCCTTTCATCCTTTACATATGCCTAAACAAGAACGTGTGTCACAACTGCAGCTATTTGGTTTAAGAGGCACTTTCGTGGGCAGTAAAAGCAGTTTTATGACTTTTTGAGAACACGCTTACGAGCTTCATTCGTTTTTTTTCCTTTTTATGTCCTGTCTGCCTCACTCCCCCCCTTCTTAAGACTTTACGTGTTTGTATTGTTTGATTTTCCCCCTGCGAGCATGCAGACGGTTTGCTTATTTACATGTTCATCTATTCAGACTGAATTTATAGTTACTAGTAGGATCATGTACGCCATAAAAATCCAACCACGATACAAGCCAAGATGGAGTCGTGGGGAGGCGAAATGACTGAGTATGACATTGTGTGCACAAACACACAGCGATTACAAAGAGTTTCGCGTGCTTGGACTGAAATATACAAACGCACGCCCATGCACTGGACACGAACAGGATCAACAAAAAGCAAACCTACACCACGTGAAAAGTAATTTGAGAGGTTAAACAAAATCATTTTGCAAAAAAATGTTACTCTCTTATCACCATTTTCTTTATTCAACTTAAACAGGAAATACAATTACGTGTAGCCACTGTGATTTTTGTTGAAGTAGAGAATATTCTCTGATCTATTATAGGAAATTATTATTCAGTTTCGTTCCCCTTTTCCAGTGTTTAGATTAATATCTGGAGTGAATCGCATGAAACTCAAATATATATGTGTGTGTCTGCAGAAAATTATAACGTTATGAATAGTGTTGTCCACGGGACGAGACGGGACGAGACGGGACAGGCTTTTAAAAATTCGAGACGAGACGAGATTGACCATGTGTCATGAGACAAACTAATATTTTCGAGACGAGACAGCATTTCCACGAGACTCCACGAGACTCCACGAGACGAGACAGGCCAAAGTCTCGTCTCGTGGGCAACACTAGTTATGAAATTTGCAATTTATTGTATGCGCAGATTTTAATAATTGTTATATGTACGTGGCTGATGCTTTAATGAGCAAGTAATAGAAAAGCACGTAAATACAAATAATTGTTCACAAATACCTATCTTTACGTGACGATGAATATTCTAGACGGTCTCATTTGTCTAAATTCCAACATGGATTGATAGTTGATAAATTTAGTGGTAGATTAGGTTTTAGGTTGGAGAGCTAGACCAACACATATTGATTCAACTCCAGTTCCAAAAAGCAGTTCAGGAATCCTCCGCGCTGTCGCCACTTGACGTTTTTTGAATCTACAAAGTAAAGTTCTGGGCTCGAAAATTGATCGTACAGCCGAAATCAACATAGTTCTGATGTATATGCAACTCATCTTGGACATCACGTTAAAGTGGTTATAACACAAGACAAGTTGTAACGTGATCTGAGGTGAGACAAGAGAATATCCCAAGTGCAATTCTTGCATACGATATTTCAAATACCGATTATTCTAATAAGTGTCGTTTAGGCTGACTACGTTCAAATGTGTGTGTTTAATATTTCTCGCTACAATGATGAACTGATAATCCTTCTTCGTGGCATGTTTCAACAGAAATTTACTGACTTCTATTTTACTGACAAACGCGGGTTTTATTTTTGACTTCTAAGTTGAATAAATTCATATTTCTTTCGTATACTTTCAGCAATCGAACCGGAATCGCCAAACGTCACATTCAACATGTAGAATATAACGTGTGCTATAACGGCATGCTTTCACGTATATTTTGCATATCATTTCATCTTAAACAAAAGTAAACTCTCATCTTGACCAATGTATACGACCATGGCGTACAAATCATTAAAGTTCTGAAATCCTATTGTTTCAACTTGACATTTCTTATGTTTATTTTCTTATAGATGCTTTTGTATCGTAAGAACATTTCAGTGTATTCATTGTGCTCAGATAACGAATGGTATCACTCCAATTTGTTTGCCCTTGTACAGTTTCTTACGTCAAGGTCGAACAGAGAAACAGCTACAGGATTAAGAATGGACAACAGTACTGGAAAAGCTTCACGTCATCAGCAGTAATAAATATTACCAGTTTTGTGCGCTAGGTGCGTGAAAGAATGAAGTCAGATTGCACAATTTTTATTCCGCCCGAAGCTTTTTTTGGCTACACATACATGGCTGGACAACTTAAACTGCACCTCGTGTTGATGCTCGCTTGTTACTTTGTTAAGTGAAATGCCTTGCCAGGATCAAAAATAAGAAGGAACCGCTAACTTAAATATCGGTCTGGATACAGGATAGTCGAACGCTGCAATGGTGCCAGATCTTCGTGTTTTGTCCAACGCGTATTACGGCGTAAAAGCACCAAATGGTTTTGTGAACGTTCACTCGCTAGGTACGAATTACAACAAATGGTGCATTTTAGAAGCAAAACTACAATTTAGAAATGTCTTTAGCGCGTGGGCTGGTTGTTTTCAGTGAGTTTTCTGCGCCCGGACGGCAACGTGGTCGAAAAAAAGTCCTGGGGTTGGGTTTTAGAATACACAATGAGGAGAGTGATTATAGATATCTCCACTTGGAGGCGCCGCGGTCGTTCTCCAGTGAGCCGGTTGGTTGGACTGGGTTGGAAAATGCACGGATGCAGGGGGGAGTGGGGGGATTTATAAAAAGCGAACCATTAATCTCAGTCCACGGACAGACTTGTCCTTGATACGTAATTTAGCCCGATTGAAACTGGAAGGCAAGTGGAGGGGGGCAGGGGGGGAGAAGTCCACAGTTGGAAAGGTTACTATGTTTCACTTAGTATGTCCCGCTTATATATTCTCCGTCAAAGAGGCTCTCTGTTACTTATCTGCGTGTGTGTGTGTGTGTGTGTGTCTCACGTGGACATAAATAAGCACTCAGCAACAGCCCATCCCAATAAGTCTACTCGCGATGCCCTTGCACTAGCGCGGTACAAGGCATTCCTGTATCTTCAATCGTGGAGCTAGCCTGTGGCGCGTGAACTCCGGAGTCTATACAATCACACAAGAATTGTGGAATAAACCGTCTCTTTGTCCCGCTCTCAATACAAGCTAGTGTTGACGACCTGAGGCATATTTCACGAAACGTTGTACAAATTTTTAGTGCAAGGCCAGCCAGTCAACGAAATCGATGCAGTAGGCCAACTGTTGAATCGACTGAACTAAGAACAACAGTATCTGTTTTAAAACAACGAACAGGGCAACAAAGTAACGTTTACGTATAAACTTATGTGACACCAAGGGCGGAATAAGAAGCAATCACAAACCCTCGGTGCGTCCTGGGCCTCTGAAATACAATATACGCTGGGTCTGAAAAGGTCTGAAAAATATCAGAGATTTTTGTTCCTTAGTTTGAAATACAGGTGCCCCATAAGATCACAATTATATCTTTCGTATTATTACTTACGAACAATAAGAAAAACACGTTGAAGGCTAAAGATAAGAATTATGGGAGGCTAAAGTTTTCTAAATTAAAGCATCTTTTAATTTCCGATGTACCACTACAGTGGAATCGCCTTACTAACCGTTGTCCAATCACAGCGCAGAACGGTTGTTTTGACAAAATACTGTCTCCCTACTGGCTGCTTTGGAGAGGGGGAATTTTTAACGTTGTCGGCTCTTGCCCAAGCGGTGGACGTAATTGGCTGTTTGAGTTCCTTCGCAGGTAAACGCGGCAACAGAAGGCCACGGCCATAAAGGCGGTACTGTACTGTGCGACGTTCATTATATTTAATTACAAAACCGAGTGTGTTCAATATCTATAAAAGTGGCAACTTTTAATCACATCCAATAGCACTCTCTGTCATAATTATTTACTTTCAATTTAATTTTGGCTCTACTAAACTGACATTGTTTCATGTAAAATATTTTCATTTCCATGATATAATTCCCTAATTTAACTAATAATGCATATTGATTACTTTTATTGAAACATTTGAACGCGATTTTTGCGTAGTAGGCCTACCTTGTTTAGAACATGATTTCAGTAATTTTGGATTCTGTCAAAGCAATCCATGAAGTTAAGAAATATCAAATTAGTAGCTTTATTGGAAACACAAGCATCCTATAAACTCGTAATAAACCTTACACAAACAATTATTACTCTCTGGAGCAGGCCCCCTGAATCGCGGGGCTACGAGGAAGTGTCCGAGTTTGATATCCCCAACTTAACATCTGCATGTTAAAAAAAAATCTTCAATTAGCATTAGAATGAATCCCTAAATTAGCAAAAACATTTAATGAATCCACCACTGGTTCCAAAAAAATGTTAAATTCTGTTTAATTGTGCACCTACTATCAAGTTTTAAATCTTTGAAATTATCAACACATTTTAAAGAAAGTTGTAATTTAAATGAATAATTGCCTCTTTATTCTTAGAATGTATTCAAAGCTTTTTGACTTCAATGATAGCAATATATTTCTCACCGACTACAGCACTACTAAAGTCATGCAAGTCTTGATCTATAAGTCTGTGAAGGTTTGAAACACAATTCTAGATAATTTATAAACAAAAGGATGGCAGAGATTCGTTCACAAGTTCACCGAAAGTGACAAAACTGGATTCAAAGTGTGAAAATTCTCTAGCGGCGAGTTAAAATTAATACATAACTGGACAAAGAAAACACGAGAAAAACCTTTCTCGGATCGCACATCTGGGCACACTTGATCCTCACACGTGATCCAGAAAACGCGAATGGAGGACATCTTTTAACACAGAACCTTGTTGACTTTTCATCTGGTAATTCATTACCTTTATAGGCTGGCAACACTTGCTCAGCGTATCGCTGACGTAGGAGCCTTCTTTTAAATATGGAGATGGTTTATATCACAAAGTATTCACCTCGTAGCGATTTATCTTGAACATTTATCAACCGTACGTGTGACTCACTCTCCGATGTTGTTTCGAAATGGAAAAAAAAATACAGACACACTGTTAAAATTTTCGTGTTTACATAAAGAGTTTGTGGCGACTGTGTACACCAGAGTGAGTGTTATATATCTACGGCAGACCGGGGGCGATAAACAACCCTCTCACACTTCTAGGGTCAGCGTTCACATATATCACGGCCCTGTCACAAAAGCCTTGTTTCTTTTTCGGCTTGAGCGTGCTGTGTGTTAAAAAGTGAGAGGGATTTTTTTTTTTTTTTTTTTTTTTTTATATACTGAGATCCAGTCCAAAGAAAGTCTGCATCTGTGCCATACTTGTTCGATGTGGAAGGGAAGTAATATTAAAACTTTGTTTCAAGTCCACTGTTATGTTCATGTAGGCTAACAGGAGTCGTACTGTTAAAGTGGGTTCCGGATGTGTACCTCCACTGGAAATCGAATCGGGGATCCGTTGATTACAAGGCGACAGCGCTAGCCACTACGCTATCAGGGAGGCGAGAAGTAACTTCCAATTTGAACAAGAGCCAAGCAATATAGGTGTTCATTGGTGGAGCCGTCTCGTGTCACTACTTGAGACTTACATTCGTTCGTCTACTCCACAGGTATCCGGAACAGAGTATATATCAAAGGTATCAAACAGTTTATTTTATTACTTCAATTTTATTTTAATGAGCTTGGTCACAAAATTGGCTATTGGACACCCTTGCCAATATGTAGCTCAGCGGCAGACCACTGATGTAGCTCAAATCATTTATTTAACATTTCTGAAAATTTCATTCCCTAAGCTCGATAACGGCATATTTGTGTTCCTCAACAAATGCACTGAAAAAATGTCGCAATAAATACAAAGGTAGTTAAAAATAGGGTAACCGGCTACAATAACGCCACCCTTTTCACTTTTTCTTAAAAAAAGCACATTTAATAGCAGAGAGAAAAATAATGCTACATACTTTTAGTAGCTGTACATCTCGTGATTATACAGGATATAACTATATTTGAACAAACTGAATACAAAGGAAATAAAAAATAAAAATGCTGTTCAAAGTGTAATGGCGGTATTGCAGGCACTAAGGATACAATAACGCCAGGGTATCTTTACCCATATATATTATAAGGAAAAATGAAAGAATGGACGAAAAAATATTCAAAACAAGAAATATTAGTTTGAACAGGAATAGTAGTACCCAGTAAGAGGTAAAATATTGTCACATGATTCATGAAACCAACCGTTACAATTTGCACATTGCAACCAATCAATGTCCTTACCAGCATCCTCGTAATAGTATCCTTTACATGAAACACAGTAGTCGGAGCTGTCTCCGCTTTTAGCTTTGCCTTTGCCCTTGCCCTTCCCCTTACAACTAATATCCTTCCTTTGTCCACCTGTTGGTAATGTTGAAGCTTTATCTTTCACTTTGGGACGCTCTGTGAACAGACTCCTATCCACTATCACTGCATGCACGTGTTTTGATCTATTTCTTCCTGGTTGAGTTCGCTTAATATGTAGAGTTGAAAGGAGCTCATGGAAGTAGTTGTCACTGGATGTTGAAGACACACCAGGCCTATTTGCTTCGGCTTCAGGGACACATTCATGTGATGTTGACGGCTGGGGATTGAGGTCTTTATCGCCAGTTTGTACCTGCTCATTTGATTGCGATGCAGATCCAGCAGTTTCCTTATTAAATCTCATTAGACGCCCATAGCTAAGTGGTTCAGGAGATCGGACAGAAAGTTCCGGATGACGTAACATGAAGCCTTCGAACCAACGTCTGCCAGCACTATTTCCTCTGAATTGATGTTTCATGTTCTTTGCTTCACAGTATCTGAACACATACTTGCACACCGTTCGGCGAGTCCGTCCGAATTCAACCTGTTGCATTCTTTTAATCCTTTGCACAAGATGTGATTCTTCCTCCGATGTTAGAACCCGTGATCGTCCTAAACGTTCGACGTGGACTTTGCGCAGTAGGTTGTCTCCCAGAGACCTTCGTGGAATACAGGCACGTATCCAGAGGGGGGGCTTAGGGGGCTCGAGCCCCCCCCCCCACCGAAAGTTTTAGGTTTACACTAGTTAAAATGATGTTTTTGGTTTCTTGTGGTGTGAAATAAAATAATGTGATAATAATTTAAGGAGAGAAATAATTATCGAGGCAAGACGGAGAATGTTCCGTAATCCTGTTATTGATAATAGCACGTATCCAAGATGGGGCACAGGGGACTCGACCCTCTCTCCAGAAAATTTTTCACTTTACGTTAGATAAAATTAGGTTTTTGGCTTCTTGAATAATGTGAAAACAATTTAAGGAGAGAAATAATTATCGAGGAAAGACTGAGAATGTTTTACACCCCTATTATTGTTAATAGCACGTATCCAAGGTGGGGATGAGATGGCTCGAGCCACCCCCCCCCCTCCTCAGGACTTTTTTAATTTACACTAGATAAAATTAGATTTTTGGCGTCTTGAATAATGTGAAGATAATAAATTTATAAATCTGAGAGAAATAATTATCGAGACAAGACGGAGAGTGCTCTATAACCCTATTATTGTCAATAGCACGTATCCAAGGTGGGAATCAGAAGGCTCGAGCCCCCCCTTCAGGAAATGTTTCTGTTTACACTTGATAAAATTAGGATTTTGGCTTCTTGAATAATGTGATGATAATTTGGGAGAAATAATTATTGAGACAAGAAGGAGAATGTTCTATAACCCTGTTATTGTTTAGCACGTATCCAAGGTGGGGTTGAGGTGCCCAGGATTTTTTTTATTTTTCACTAGATAAAATTAGGTTTTTGGCTTTTTGAATAATGTGACGATGATTTAAGGAGATATACAATTATCGAGGCAAGACAGAGAATGTTCTATAACCCTGTTGTTGATAATATTGCTCGTAAACTTTTCTTGCGCTTTCGGTGTTGTCGCAGCGCACTTGAGCACTATGTAGAAACTTGTCAGCATTTCGAAGCTTCACAACAAAGGTAGCGCCACACGTAGGGCGATTCGTTGTAATTTCTAATCTCTGGAAGGCGGGAGAGGGTACGTTCTTCAATTAGAGAAGGAGTCAACTACTGGCATTATTAACGAACCGTTTTATATAATATATAATATAGAATATAATTAGGATATAAATACGCGGATTCAAATTTTCGGTTCATCTCTACAAAGAATCGATTAATGATAGTGATTCGAAAATGAAGATATTGACGACAGTAGAACTTCCGGGGCCTCAATGTAGTGCTAGTTCGGGTCGAGGGCCGAAGAGATCAAGGTGCCTCTCTCTCTCTCTCTCTCTCTCAAGTGAATATTTCAGCAGTACCGGATATTGGAGTGGTTTATTAAAACAGAAATAAGCTGCATAGATCAACTGAAAATCAAAGTTTTGAGTGATGATTTAATTTTGCCAGAACTAAATTTCGTATATGCAGTCCGAGAATTTCATGGTATAAAAAAATACTTTTGTTTAAGCCTACTGGGTTCAAACTACATTCAAACACTTAACTACCATAAAGAGACAGCCAAAAATTTTATGAATGTCGAGAAGAGAAAGCAAGAAGATGTTCCATATATAGACATTTTAGGTGGAAATTGCAGGCTCTACCAGGATTCGAATCAGGGCTCTACGAACTGAGCAACCTAGCCATCCTTGACTACAACCGATTTCTCGTTAAAATTTCTACATAGTACTGTCCTGCGTATATCAAATCGTAAGGTGTTGCCTGTATAGTGAGCAAGCACAGAAAATATAGGAGAGAGATGAAAACTGAGGAGCATTCCCACCGGTTGAGGATAATTTTTTTCTTCTGTGGTCAACAAGAGCTACTACTTCGAGGTGACAGTGACAGTGGCCTAATAAAGGAGATTTCACACCGTGTCGCCTGAGGATTTCACAAGTCGAAATTAGGTTTGTGCAGCCTTTTGTGTCGCTACGGTGTGAAACGTTGCTGTTGATTGGCCCATTCCAATCGACATGTATCGCGTGTTCCTTTCGGTCTGAAACCTTCCTAAGTCTTGAAAATCCAAGTCACAAGGATGGAAAATTAGGGCCTTGTTAAGGTTAAGTGTGAAGGCAGCACCCTAAAGGATCATATCCAAAGCTGTAGGAACAAAGCATCTTACTTCAATCTCCAATACGGAATAATAAAAACTTCTGGTGAGTTGATTTTTAAAAAATGTGTCAGAGATATAGAGAGGCGTGCCCAGGATTTTCGGAAGGGAGAGGGGTTACGCATACTATTTTTGGTGGTCAGTTCTGATTTTGCCATTTTTATCCTGTCTTTGACGTTCTTTTTTTTTAAAAAAAAAAAAAAAAAAAAAAAAAAAAAAAGGAATACTGGGTCAAATGGGGTTATGACCTCACCAACCCTCCCTTGGGCATGTCACTGGAGATAAATGAATAAGCATTTGATCATACTAGGAGACGAAACATTAGATGTGTTGGGAACGGAAGGGTTTTCATTGTGCATTAATTGTTTCGTGATCCAGCTATATTCGAGAAGAATTCCTATGTTTCGTGTCGATATATGACAAGACTCCGGAAGCTGTGACAGGCATTTTTGAACACTTGTGAGTGCTAAGGCCTGAATCTGAACAATTTGGTGGGTTTCGGCTTTTATAAGAGCTGCAAACATGGGAGGACAAGACACGTTAGTGGTGTTCAGGTTTCAATCAGATATACATATTCGAGAGCTGTCTCCGTCCAGTTGGCAGCCCACAATTTGAATCTCGCGTTGTCGAGTGTATTGTCCATCCCGTGCATGTGTAACAGCTTCGTAAAAACACTCAAAGACACCATAGATGTTTTTATGCCTGATGAGAAGAAATGGACAAACACACATACTGAGATGGTTCCGGCACACAATGTTAATGCATGGAAACAGAGGAGTCGAGTGGTAACAAATGTTTCGATTTCACGTTCTGATTAAATTGACAGCCTTACAGTGGCGACGATTTAAGAGATAGTTGCTCCCCATTTTTTTGCCTCAACATTATGGCCTCTTAATATTAAGCCTTGTTTACCAAGAGAAAGTAAACTTTCCTTGCACTGCCCTCCGCCCCCCTCCCACCTGTTTTGGAACCCAATTGCCACCATTGGTCTTAAACATACAATTGTGAGGTTCTTACTATT
Source organism: Lepisma saccharinum (assembly GCF_977018435.1). Lineage (NCBI taxonomy): Eukaryota > Metazoa > Arthropoda > Insecta > Zygentoma > Lepismatidae > Lepisma > Lepisma saccharinum. The sequence goes on along the minus strand of NC_139252.1, from coordinate 30,924,771 downwards.
TGAGCCCCCCCCCCCCCCCGAAAGGAATTCCTGGATACGTGCCTGGTGGAATACTATATTCTCGCGAAGCAGCACTCACACTTAGTCCCCCCTTTACAGCATTTATTGCCCTCAGCAGTTGTTCCTGTGTCCACAAACCTCTCATTCCTTGTCATTTATAACGTGCCATTTTACTGAAATAAGATGGAAATGTATTTTTAAGGACCGGAGTACGTAATAGCAACGCTCACTTCTTTCAACACCACATTACTGATAATTATTTTTAGAAGGAAAACCATGGCGCTATTGTATCCTTCGCGTACGACGTTATTGTAGCCAACCAAGAGGGGGCACATTCCACCACGCCAGTACTCCCTGCTAAACATGAAGCTCGTAAGAACATGGTAAATACACTCCTCATGGAACACTGTATTCCAGAAAAAATCCCTACAAAAACTCTGATAAGCATGCCTGCCTAGCGATATGTAGTACAAGGAAACAAAAAAACTTCACTTATGTTTCCGTTGATGAAATCCTGTTAGCGTTTTCCCTAAAGAAGCACAAAACAAAACACACATTGAACAGAACGACAATTATCGGTGTCTAGCAACAACAACCTTTCCTCTACACCAAGGCATGCTGCAGAGTGCTGCCACCTGCTTTGTCTTCCTGTAGAAAACAGTTGAAAATCAAACGGCGTTATTGCATCCATGGCGTTATTGTAGCCGGTTACCCTATTAATGTAATTAATAACGTCAACAAAACAATTCAGAAATCTCGAATAAACTACAATTCCATCTATGTATGCCTATATGAATAAATCATGAATATATATGAATAACGAATATATTTTTACACGAAATACTTAACAATTACACTAATACGTAATCTATCTCAATTGACATAAAAAGTGAATTAAATTACTCTTAATGAGGAGAAAAAATATACCGTTCTTATTGTGAAGCAACAAATATGTATATTTTTAAAAAATATTTTCGAACACAAAGTTCAAATGCAACATATTTCAAGTTCATGCAATATGCCACTAAAACTGTTCTGTTAGATTTAGATCGTTTTCAAATTTAAGACAGCAGACAGCAAAGCACAATTTTGAGAGTTTTAAGGACTGCATGGCTCCGAATAATAGTATTCGTAGAAATGTTTCAAAATCATACTTGGGAAATGCTTGCAATTAGGAGAGTAGACTGCGAGTAGCGACACTGTGGCGGATACTACAATTAATTTCGTGTCATGGTTTGTGGAAAGGTCAGAAATATACGTATAGGTCTTGCTCTGAAATCTGCATGATTGAATTGGTATTTTATAACAGAAATATCGCCATTTATGCTGATAATTTGATAAATATTCAGATTTGGCAATCGGTAATGCTAAAGAAGAAACCCGGATCCTTCGAAATTCATCCTGAAGATGTCGTGGGAGTAATTTAGGAGAGATCCCTAGAAAAAGATTACTAAAAGACAAGCACTGCCAATTTCACAGCGGTTGGGACTGAAACTTGTTAGCTTGATACTTTAATGATTGTTCTGGCTGTGCAAGAAGGTACCTGAGCCTCACGTCATATTCAAGAAAACGAATCTCTTTCGTGATCGTTGAAAACTTGTCCTACCACGTGAGTGCCGTGCAGATTATAAGGGAAAACAGCGGGTTGAACACGCTAATTGAAAACTTTCGGTCAAGCGAATCAAAATGGTAGAAAACAGATTCTCATACTTACAGAAGAAGTGTTGCCAACTCCACACCGTGGAGGGAAGCATCAGGATCGTAGGCAGACTGAAAAATGTCTCGAAGTTCGTCATCTGAAAAGATAAGTAACAAAATAAAGACTGGCTGATTTGATGCAAATTGAACACAAAAGAAAAATTCAGTATTCTAATAGTCCTGACATACGAAGTTAACTAAACTAACTTAACTAAAGATTAAACGAAAACATCAGTTAAATTTAGAAAGGAAGAGTTAGTACGCAGTAAAACAACTAAATTTGTCAGAAAAATCAACAATAATTGTTTGTTATTGTTCCAAATGCAAATACATTCCTTTGTATTATATTATTTGCCTACGGAAGTGTCGGATCTCAACGAATCTAATCTTACAATCGTTCGGTAGGGAACTTCAGCGCCAGATTAAAGGGTCTCTCTTAGCACACAAGCCTCTAGCAACCTTCCCTTCTGACGTCATCGCGGAATGCTTTCATTGTTAGCATATATATCTTTGTTGTTAGGTTAGGCTTGATAGTTCTCTTAGCGTAAATAATGCATTTGCAGTTCTAAGGGAACTAATCATAACAATAGAGGCATTCCGCGATGACGTCAGAAGGTGTGGTTGCTAGAGACTTGGGCGATAAGGGAGACCCCAAATTAAAACGAACAGCATGAATTAACCCAGTTTAAAAAGCAGTCAATTCAATGTAAGCAAATCTTAAGAAAATAAGTCTCAGTGGAATCAACGAGATATTTTCCACAACCAACGATTTTGAACCTGGCAACATTGGGAAAGAAGCGACATTCCAAGAAACGGACCCGACAAACGAGATAACACGGACTGACACCACAATTAGACGTAAGCACTCCTCCTTTTCCCTTAGCGTAGGCGCTCACATGTGCGTGCGTGTGTGTGCGTGAAAGGGAGAGAAGGACAATATATACGTACGCGTAATGAACAATAAACCGAGTCACTAATTCAACCTCTTTCCTTTTCTTCCTCTATTCTTCACCTGGCGCAATTGCCAAGCTCATTAACTTCACTTTGGAAATCTGACACGCCCATTTGATAAGAATCGCCGGACCGTTCGGAGGAATTAGATTCAATCTGGGGACATGCAAAGTCCTAGAGCGAGTAAGAGTCAAGAGGACCTGGCTACATTGTACTGAGGACGCCTTCTTCTTATCGATGTAGCTCCAAGACCTTTCTTGCTTTATCTACGAATCTTGCCAACTTATCAACACGTACCCACGTAGCTTGCTTATCTAGATTCTTGGCTAAGTCCTGAGCCCGTCGTTTGAAGTTAGCCGCAACATTAATTTGCACAGTAATTTGCTAAATTGGGTGAGGGTGATTCCAGATATTCGTTCAACTCGGTAAGTAAGAGTCGTGTACATAGGCGTGCGCAGACCCTCTGATTAGGGGGGGGGGCAAGAGCCTTGATGAAAGTTCAGTTGGGCTTGGGGAAAAAAAACTCATTTTATCTTACTGTTTTAGTTTCATTGCATTGATGGATATATGCATATACATACATACATACAGCTTATGTAGCCCATTTTGGCTTATTTTAAATACACCATGTGCTATCTCCAGATACCAGTTTGTGCATGCTTTAACCTTTAGACCGCCGAGGGGGCTTTGGAAAGTAGCCTTTCTCTCTGGCCGCAGCCTTTGCGCGCGATTTTTAAATTTTACACTTATTTCAGAAAAACGTTATATCTCGGAGACTGAGAAATCTACTTCGGGTAACTTTTGTTTTGCAGCTAGAACATCAGGGCATGCAACCGTGCAGAAATCAAAACGCCAAAGCCAATAAGAGGGGTTGGGTGAGCCGCGGCCCCCAACTTTCTTTGAAAAAATCATAAAAATGGGGAGTTTTTTCACATATTCTATAATGTAATGCACCCAGGAACATGAAATGACTTTCAATCGGTTGAGAAATGACCATTCTTTGAAAATAAGGCTAAAGTTTGCCTGTCCTTCCCAAAATAGCGGGGGAAGAGGGGACCCACCCCCCGAAAGACTTACCAACTACTAAAATTAAATAATCAAAATATAATTGTTTAGCATCTTTTTTTTTTTATAATATATGGTTATTTTCTCCACTAACTTACTGGAAAGCAGGAGCTTTAATTTTCCTCAATTCAACATTGATTTCCTTGCCAGGCACTTGTGTTAAACAAATTTTGATACGTTAGATAATGAACACGTGCTGTTATATATCTATTCCTTTACCACCTTTTTACATATTCATGTAATAACAACAATACAATATTAATTAATTTACATATTTAATTGGCCTCTCCGATGGCGTAGTGGTAACGTCGTCGCCTTGGGATCCCGGGTTCGATACCTGGTGGAGGCACATAGTGGTTCGGATCCCATTTTAAACTGTAGGTCCAGTCCCGATTCATCAAACATATTTAATTAATATTATTTAATTTTAATTAGGATCTAATAATAATACTAATTATTATTATTATTAATGAGACACTCGTCGGACACCCCCCTCCCCCCGAAATGTATTTCTAGATACGTGCCTGTCGGTCATGTAACAGTTTAGTTGTATAAATTCTCGCTATGTATAAAATCATTTGTGAAATCTAAAAATGTATTTTTTAAAGTTTGGCCTCTGGTAATCCCCAACGAACCTGGACACCGTTAAACATAGTAGGGAGGGTCCCTTATACTTTGTTTGGAAGAAAAACTTGCAGCTATATAACCAATTCTTCTTGTCCAGGTAAGATAACGCACGTAAAAAAACAAAAAAAACAAAAAAAAAACAAGAAAGGAACGATATCCGAAATTGTTTCATCATATCAGACGAACATGAGAAATGTATATAATGTGCTGGAACGACGCCTGATTTATGGATTTTCCTTCAAAGTGTGCTCCCTCCCTCCCCCACTTTTGTGGAAGAGGCCGTTTGCGTGTTCATCGCAAGGGACTTGGCGGAATTCAGAAAGGACATGGTGGGGGGAGGGGAGGGGCAACTCATCTGATAACACTCTCCTCGCGTTTTATGGGAATTGCATGATCTGTTATGTACACCCACTCTTACAGAGATTAGCCCAGAAAGGGTTCACGGTTTCCTTACCGCTTTTCGACAACTGTGACATCCCCCCCTCCCCTTTGTACAAAAAAAGAAACTTAAATGTATTGCGATTGCCTTCACGCAAACCTGCGGCGATTCAGCACAGAACTTTTCCGGGAGGGTTGCATTTTGATTGCTTCACGCCCCCCCCCCTTTTCTATATCTCCAAAGGTTAATCGTGGCGACGATGAGAAGGAAATGAATGTAACTTCACCAGCATTGAACACAAGGATTCTCGGTGCATTACGCCAGCTAAAATACCACGGAATATACAAGTATCGTGTATGTATTTAACGGGGGGGATGCCGGGGATCCCCCCCCAAAAAACATTTTATCTCCAGCAAAGGATATTATTTTTATCTCTGCCAGGGATGCTTGGTAAAACTATCAAAGCCGGGAATTGTCTGTAACTCGTTTTTCTGTAATTGTTGACGTTCGTATTACCTATTCTGCATTGCAAAAGATTGTTTAACAAGGGATTCAGTTTTTTTTAACGAAATTAGTATCTATTATCGACATATCGAGTAATTATTGTTCGTTCTTTTCTCGCTTCCTGAACACGCATAGCCCCAAAAACCATTCGGGATAGTATGACCATCCACGAATAGCCCCAAAAACCATTCACGATAGCCCCACGCACCATTACGGTAAGGTTAGGTTAGGTTGCTTTAGGTTGGGCAATATAGTGAAAAAACTGTGTGTTTGGAAACACCGGGGATTACGTCATCAGATGCTCGCAACATCCGGTTCAAGTACATGGATGGAGACGCAAGCAACAGCTTTCGTGCATCGGACGGACATTATTATAGAAAAATACATGAATTAGCGGCCAAATACATTGAAAAATTCGAGTAAACACTTCGTACGACCTTCCGAAATTACACAGAAACTCAATTCCGTAAGTACTTTCTTCTGTAAATTTGAAGAAATCCGACTCCCGGCTTTGATAGTTTTACCGGATGGTTTTATCCCCCTCAAATAAAATGAAATTCTTAACTAAAAGAAACAACGACTGAAAAATCATTCGTGTCCATTAATTGTCAAGTCATCAAAGATTTCCCTGCCGAAAAGTATGTAGAATTGCTCATTGAAGGACACCATTTTGCAACAGAACAACCTCACCGAAAATGTATTAGAGTGTTCACAAGAAACTTGTAGGTAGATTAAATGATAAGTTTGAACCTGGCAATAGAAATTTGGCCTAGTTTTCGCTGTTTGTACGAGTTTGGGTTTTCTTAGAATGTAAATACAGTAAAATCTCGATAAACCGGACTTCGCTTAATCCGGAAAGGGAAAAGGTAAAAGAAAAAAAGCAGAATGCAAGGTTTTAAATGTGGCTAGAAGTCAACAAAAGAACTTCCCAAAGAAAAGGCAGTCAACCACTGGTGAAATTCTGTTTCCCGCAGACTTTGTACTGTACTGTACAGTGTATTTAGGCCTGTGCCCTTTAAATACACCATAATAAACGTGTTTGTTGCTATAAACGGAGTTTTAATGCACTTTCTACTGTTCATTTAGGTTATTTCAGTTAATCCGGACTTTCGTTAACCCTGTCAACTTATCCCACACATTAGTCCGGATTAACGAGGTTTTACTGTATATCAAATGTTTCTAAATTACGTGTAAGTGTTAAAAGATGAAATGACCTAGGTTAGAACCAATGTTCTCGGCTACTTAAAACCGTAAGGCATTACTTTAGTTTACTGATTGGTAACATGTATAGAAATTTACAAAAATAACTACTTCCCAAAATGAAATGACAAACAAACACGCCACTGAAAGGGCATCCCTCCCTGAAAGGAAAAAGCTTCTGTTGCGATACGTATTGTTCGCTATGGTCTACAATGGTTCGCCATGCTCTATTGATAAAAAGGTCTTGGAAACAGTGTAGCCAACTTATTCGTTACATAAAAAATGTATACAACCCGTAACACGTCACATCACAATGACGATTTGACTAAGGACTGTGTAAATATTACATCAAATTTGAGATTTAACTAATTCTTATGAACGGTAAATGAATTGTGGCAATTAGCATCATTATTATGAGACAGTTTGTTTTTTCAAATGCGCGGACTTAACTTCTAAAATAAAATAAAATTACGAGGCAAGTTATTGGATGGGCTCGAGCCCCACATGCCCCCTAAGTTGGCGCCACTACATGGAAAAATATAACACTGACTAAAAGGGAAGCCATTATTCCCTTATGAATTTTCAGGATACCAAAGTTATCAATGTGTGTGTTGTTCCGGCATAACTCTCGAGCGCCTGGACCGATTTCAACCAAACTTCGTACACGTGTCACTTGCAATCTCAAAAGAAATACTGTGGGGGTAAGACACCCAGGGCACCCCTAGGGGTTGGGTGGGAAGGGGTGACATGTAAAAATAATCGAAAAGGACCGATAGTAGTGTGGAATCTATAGTTGTCGGTGTCGCTAAGATGAAGAGTGACTCTCCCAATGCAGTTCAACTCCAAGACACCCCTGGCACCCCAAGGTGTGGGGGTGAGAAGGGGCTGATATCTAAATATAATCGAAAACGACCGATAGTAGTGTGGAATCCACAGTTTTCGAGGTCGCTAAGATGAATAGTGACACTCCCAATGCCATTCAACTCCAAGACACCTCTGGCACACACTAGGAGTGGGGGTGGGAAGAGGGTAACATGTAAAACGACCGATATTAGTGTGGAATCCATAGTTTTCGGGGTCGCTAAGATAAATAGTGACACTCCCAATGCCATTCAACTCCAAGTTCATTTTACACTATAGTTAGAATTCATTATATTCCTGTCTAATAGAAGATTCGGATAAATAAATATCCGGGCAACGCCGGGCAATCAGCTAGTATAATATAATATTACTCAGACATGGAAAATTTTTCATGGCCCTAACCGAAAAAATCTAATTAAAGAAATTAACAGGAATTAGCATAATAAAATATAATTTCCATAAAACGAGTGTAGTTAATTCTACAAAGTGTAGTAACAATTTAGACCAACAGGTTAAACGAAACTAAATGTACACAAGAAGGATTATTTATATATTAATTAAAGAGAGAAACAATAATATAGCTAATACCAGACCTAATAATGAATAATTATATACAACATAACATTCAGTGCCACCTGTAGTTCAAATTTTATATTCTTTGTTTAAAAAGCACGCACACATTGGGAAGTACTATAATAGTGAAACCTTTGACTAATATTGAAAATTGAAAATCACCTGTGTGGTTCTCTGTTTTGTTTTCCGTTGCAAGAACCTCATTTGCCTCCGTTTGAAGGGGACGTCTGAATACTGTATAGATACAGAGAAGAAAAGGCAAAAATATAATGCATCAATTGAAAGTGAAATGCATAAAGACAAAAAATGTATTGAAATAATGCATCATGATAAACTGGAGTGCATCAAGACAGATAAGGAGATGAATAAAATAATGCATTAAGATAAAATAAAATGCATCAAGACAGAAAATAAAATTAATTCAATAATGCATGAAGAGAAACAAGGGCATGAAGGCAGAAAACAAAATTCATGAAATAATGCATCAAGAGAAACTGGAGTGCATCAGACCGGACAAGGAAATACATAAAATAATGCATAAAGAGAAACTTCAGTGCATCAAGACAGAAAAAGAAGATGAATGAATTAATGGATCAAGGCAGAAAAAAAACTAGATAAGATAAATGCATCAAGACACACTGGAATACATTTCCCTAATTCAATAACACATTAATGCATTTACATCATTAGTTCAGGTCAAGCAATTTTCTGTAAGGTTTTAGTAATAAATTAATGAATGTTATTGTTGTTCTTCCTAAAGATCTGAGGGCGGGAAGTCTTTATCAAACAGCAAGTTGAAAACATTCAATACCATGTGTACTGCAGTCATGAAAATAAAACATTATTGTAAACGTAAAGATGAATTAGAATTCACAATGATTTGTTTGGAACTAAGTTTATAAAATTTCTAAGCTAATCGGGTAATATGATATACGTAAATAATGTTCGGTGTTCAGATGGCTGGAAGAAACTTGTTTTCCTGTCGTATTCGATCGAACGAAACTTTCGATATCTCTAGGCCTATACCTCTCGCACTGTACTCAAGTGTTAGCTTGGCTGTTCCGAAGTTTTGGCACGGCACAGGGACACCAAGAGCAGACGAAGGGCGGGAGGAGAGCGTGAACGGAAAAAAAAATAATGAGGGAGTGTCATTGCAAGACGATAAAAACTGGTTTCGGCGTAGGATGAATTACATCCGACCGTCTCTCCTGAAGCATTTGCGAAGAACTCTCTTTTAACGTAGGAAAGATATAACGAGTCTAGGAGTTCCAAATGAATAGCCCCGTGCCCTATAAATCCTTGATTGTCTGCGTGCGTGTTTCTGTGGGGGGAGGAGGGGAATTTATAAACGAATGCAACAAAAACAAGAGTGTATCAATGTAGGAAAATAATGAGGGAAGTACAGGAATTCAGAACGAGACGTCATTCAAAAGAAATCGTGTGAGACATGAAAAATATAAAATCGCTGAAAAGTAAAATACAACTAAACTTCTGTTAACTTAACTGAGAGTTAAAATAATGGAAGTTAAGTACCCATAATGCATTAACGGAACTAAACAGTGGAAAATAAATTGTATTAGTTTGTACGTTGTTCAGTGGCGAGCTCAGGATTTTCGAAAGACATAACATTTTTAGTAGTAAGGCCAGATTTTGCCATCATTTTGTGCCTTTGACATTCCTTTTGTTTAGAAATACGTTGCCACTGATGGGGTGGGGGGTATGACATCCACCAACCCCCATTGGGCACACCACTGATGTTGTTAATTCAGTGTTGGTGCCACAAAAAATGAGGGGGGCAGGTGCATTTATTATACACACAGAAGCCAAAACATGTCAATTGACACATCAATGTCACTTTGGTGGATCGAAATACACACAGAAATGCATCAAAGGGCACTTTTATCAGCTGTCGTTCCGTCTGATGCACTAAAAATGCATCAACTGATAAGATACGGCCTCATAATTTCAAATGAACCAAAATTACACATCAACTATGTCAATTTATGCACCAAAATGCATCAGCCATGATTTGATGCATTTTAAATTCTGTGTGTATTCCAGAATTATGATTCACACTGAGATTATCATCCCAATCACAGAACCAAAATTTCGGGATCCCACATATCAGAAAGAACTTGAAATGTATTGATGATCTTTTTCACTTCATCTGGAGTGTAACATTGAAGTAACATTAATTTGCTTTACTTGAGAGCTGATGCAGTTTTCGTGTTATTTTCTTATTACCCGAGTGAACTTTACGTTGAACGAAAAAAAATATTACAATACAGTGCACACTTATCAACATGCATAACAATGCTACTCCATCTATGGATAATAAAATAAGAATTTTGCGAATTATCATAGTGCGAATACAAACCAATTGGAAAACAAGGAAAACTAATTTTGTATGCGTTAATTTTAATAGTACTACTAGCGACCCACGCGGCTTCTCCTGCAGGCTTCGTTGTATTATATTTATGCGTTTGTTCATCAGACAATAGAAAATGTCAAATTCTTCTTCTTCTTCTTCTATTGGCTCACATCGCCTTTTAGTGATTTCTAGCCAGAGTTGCGGAAAACAAAATCGTCAAATCCAGGGCAACATGAGTTATTTAACAACAAATTAACAATAACATTAATAACAATTACACAAAATTTATTAAATCGTTTATAATCTTACTTCGAAAAAGTAACTTTAAATTATTTAAAATATAATAAATCCATTCTGACGTTTGGAATAATGTTTTTCTTTAATAATGTAGTGTTTATTTTAAGTTTACTGTTGCAGACAACTTGTTTGAGCTTAGCAACAAATCAACAATAGTAACAATTACACAAAATGCAAGAAAAGTAAACCATGTGAAAGTGAAACTGAACCTAAATTTTTAAAATTAAATGCAATGCTGTAACTTCTTGTGACTGAACAATCGTAATGTGTGTTTTGCATAAAAATTCAAAAATTATACATAATTAAGTTAGAAGGTTTATTTTAACTTTTTGATTAATTTGGTGTTTTAAGTTCACTTCATGCACAGTAAGTCTAATCGGGACTGGACCTACAGTCCGAAGCACTATGTACCTCCACTGGGTATCGAAACCGGGACCCCTTGATTACAAGGCAACGACGCTACTACTGCGACATCGAGGAGGCCCTTTTAACTTTTTGATTTACTTGTGTTTTGTATTGTGTCCCACCCGTGACACAAAAAAACAATTAATTTCACCTTTAAATGTTACATTCCCCCCTCAACTCCACTAGAATATACCTTTTCTCCTTGTCTTAAAATACTTTATTTTTCTTCATTTGACAATTCACAGAAATTAAAATAATTGTTTTATTAAGTGAAGAAGCAGTGCTTCGTCTGTCCCACCCATGACAGAAAATTGTTCGCTTGTAGCTACAAATTTGGGAAAGTATTTTAAGGGTTGTTATGTTTAATCAACAGTTTCATATTTCATTGCACAGAAACTGTAAGAAAAATGTTGCTTAACTATCAGTACAATAGTTACTTTAGGGGTCTCCCCGATGACGCAGTGGTAGCGTCGTCGACTTGTAATCAAGGGGTACCGGGTTCGATACCCGGTGGAGGCACATAGTGGTTCGGATCCCACAAATGGTAGGTCTTAGCCTTACTGTGCACAAAGTGGACTTAAAACACCAAATCAATCAATCAATCAATAGTTACTTTGATATGAAAAACTGTAGTCCGCGTGTTCCACCTGTGACAATGGAATGTTCCCAATCCATAATAATGATGGATCTAAACGCGTAAATTCAGGAAAATGCATTAAATAAGCACAAGAAATCATTTTCTATTGATACATTGTATCAGAAGCTTCGAAACACGATGAACGAAGAAACCAACAATTACACGCACTTGAGTGTGTTCAATTGTTGCTTTTTTCCCCTGTTCACACTGTATTTCCTTAAAATAACGGTGAAGTTATTGTCCAGACGGAAAGAACCCAAGTCACACGTCCTGAGCTGTCCAGTCTGACCTTGAGAAAGGTTACAAGGCAAGCAGACCACCATAAAAAAAGGGTCTGGCATTGTTGTGATGGAAGTGTTAGCTTTATCTATTTACGAACCTTGTAAACTGAGGGCGACAATGGATTGTAGGTGTCGCTAGTGACGCCACTACAAAAGACCCTTTTGACCCTAAAGAGCCCTTTTTACGTAACCCCCTTCCGCATACACCCTTTTATTTCCCTACCTTCTCAAGCCTTTTTTTAGTTTTATTGCTTTATTGCCCGGTTAGTCCCAACAGCCGATGTTTTACGATAGTTCCAACAGGTCATAAGAATCCCCCTCGCTTTGCCTGAAGTGTACGTTCACTGTTAACCTAGCTTTTTGACCTTGTACAGAATTGCTTCCCTTCCCCTTGCACATTTTCCATAGCAGGGTAGCAGCACATTTGGGTGGCAAGGTTTGCGAAGATAGGACAGTTGTGAGTAGGAGCTGTGTGTGTGCAAGGGGAGAAATCTGTAACATCTGCAACAGTTTGTAGGTAAGGTAAAACAGGTTTATTTTGCATGTACACGCTGGTTGGCTTTGTTTTCAGTAGTGTGTGCTTCTGCGAGCTTTCGCTTGGCTTCAAAACATGTCGAAACATGATAATACCACTGCTCAATCATGTACCGTTTACGAGCTCAAGTGTAAGAACTGAAGTTGGTTAGGAAAACGTCTGGGAGACTGCATACACGAGAGTTACAGCATTCACTCCCCCTTCCACTCGGTTCAGCAGCGTCAGCTTGGCTCACAGCCATTCCGCGTTCCTTACCCAGAGTGCCCCGCGCGCCGCGAAGATGCTCTCAAGATGGCGGCGGCTTGTTGACAGCTGAACGCGATGGGCGTGGCTACATGGCGTGAGTTATTCCGTCTCCCAGAGCTTCGTTTCTTGCGCTTCCAGGGCCGTAACTCCATCGTGAAGAGTTACCGAGTGCATAATCGAACCCGAAAATGATACATTCAGGTGGCTGAGCAAGTTAGAACGCTCCAAAATAAAGCTGTAAACATCTTTTTTTCCCCGCTTCCGATCGGTGCAGCGCTAGGGGAGGGAGGAGGCGACAGACGAACAGCCGCGGAGGGAGGGGAAGCGAGAGGGACGCCATTGCAGTTCCGGTACCTTGGAAATTGACAGCGCGCCGACAGAATTCAACGCCTCCGTCTAACATTTTTCCCCCTTGAGCTATTTTTTACCCCAGTAAACCAAGTGGTAAGTCTCGATGCCTTTAATTCACCAAATGGAGTATTTTTAGACATTGTTGTGCATGAACGTAACGCTCCCCCATGTTTTGGCGGGGGAGAAAAAATGTAACATTACGACCAAAACAAACGAATGCTATGTTGATTTGCTTATTTGCAATTTGTCGTCGGTGTAGTTAAAAAAAGCGAGTGTCATGGTATATTTTGTGTGCAGCGTCTAGTAGAATCGTAATTTAGGAATGTCGATTTCGTTGTAGGTAGGCTTTGAATGCATTCCCCCCTCCCCTGCTTCCAAAAACACCTAGTACGCATGCTATAAAAACAACTAGTATAAAGTGTGTTCAACAAATAAGACACACTATCCTCACAGAGATGTCGCTAGAAGGAGGTTATGAATCTAGAAATGTATATGTTTATGCCATAAAATGAAAAGTAGACTCTTCTCAAAATCTAAATTAAAACTAATCGTAACCTGCATTGAAATAATATCGATATTTAAGAAATAGCAACGTCTTTGTCTTTCTATATTCCAGCTGTTTTAAAGTATATAAGCTGTCGTACACGAATTTCCATATTTTTCATTTAATTTTTTTTTTTTTTTTTTTTTGTTTAGGAAGTCGTGATGGATATTTCACTGGGAAAAATAACAAGTACACATGTACAATTTCGTTACATTATTGACTAAAACTGGAGGAGTACCGACTGTTAAAAATTGAAATAAATAAACTTTTTAGGACAATGCACCAAATCAATGTTCATGCATCATTTGACGCAGTTAAACGTGTAATTTCATGATCTTGCTTGTTCATTTCAATTGATGCATTTTTAGTATCAGCAGCTGATAAAAATAACCTTTTCTGCATTTCTCTGTGTATTTTAATGCACCAAAATTTATCGTTAACATATTAGTTTCACTGGAATCTACATACTTGTGTCAATTGACACATTTGTGGGTTCTGGCTGTAGAATTGTAAACAAGATTTCATTCGTAACAATACAAAACTACCTTATCGTTTAATCTCGTGGCAAAGTACATCGATCTTCAATCTGAAATTGTAATTTTATTGCCTTGAGACAAATATTTTTTTGAAATACAATCGTTGATATCTCGGAACCAAATGAATGATGCAAGCTAAATATTTGTGTGAAAAACTACTGGTATTTTATTACAAAACTTGTGTACTGCAGGCAGATTGTGTATAAGGTACGCTAATATGTACGAATTTATTTTTTTCGGTCACTGGATATACACAACAAATATTTGATCGTGATAATGCACTTCTCTGAACCAACCCTAGCGTTATTCAAGTGTTTTACAATTCAGTAAATCGTGATAACAGACAAACAGCATGATCAAATTATTAAGATTTAATTTTCTTGTTTTAAAATAATTATTCTCCAATATAATAAATTGAATTGTGAGTTTCTTTTGTTACAATTTTCGTAGCATAAACAATTGCTTCCTGACTGCTTTAACGCACTCAGGAAACTTTGTTACTAGGAATATTGTTTGTAGCAGAGCATAACGTTTTCTTGCTAAACAAGCTCATCAAGAAGAAAACATTTTTTTTACATGAAATTATCTTGTGCAGTTTCTCAGTATTTGCACTGCAATGTTTGTCATATAGATACTGTGCATTGTTCACAAATTGCTTACATTTCAATGCATTTCGTGTCATATTTACTATTGTAAATGTATCAACACCTATGTGTTTTTAAATTCTAGTTCACATAGTGCCATAGCATGGAAACTGCGTTCAAATGTCACCTGTAAAAAGTTTTATCTTGTGAAATTACACTATAACAATTGTACGCGGTAATTGACGCGGCCACAAACAATTTAGAAATGTTTATCACATACACTCATGTAATGAGTTGTTTTGTTTTCCGTAGAGGGATTGTATTAATACTTAATCCCCGCATTTCAAAACTAATATTTTTTCAGAATATCTAATCCACTTCGTATATTATAAAGGGACTTAAAAGTTTTGTGAATGATATAATTGGACACCTTTTTCTAAATATTTCGTACAATTACTAAAAAAATTGAGCAAGAAACAGATTATTATTTAATTCCATGTGTACACACAGATGTTTCAACTGACACAAATATGTTTACTCCACTAACACATTAAAGTGCATAAATTGCTAAAGTTGCACTTCTGGTGCACTCACAGGCATCTTTTATCAGCAGCTGTTCCGTGTGATGGTCTATAAAGCATGTTGACAAAATTATTATAGACATGATCATTAGAAAGAAACCAAAAATTACTCCTTTGTGTCAATTATTGCATCAAAAATGCATTTAAAATTCTGTGTGCACATAGGTTTTTTATTGATTAATGTACGCACACATTATGGGATTATGTACAATTGTTGGAACTTATCTAGGTACTTATATATACTTTAACATTATTACTCTTCCACCATTGTTGTTGGCATAAATAAGGTGGGTGTGCGCAATTTCGCCATGTTTTCAATTCTGCCAGATACCTGTATTTCCCAACACGTCGGCCTAAGTCGGCAGATGGTGCTAGTGTATAGGTAGGTAGCGCACGCTGATCGTGTTTTGTCTCATTTTGATGGGGAGGAGCTAGACGGAAAAGACAGGCAGCCATTGTGTGTGCGAGACGTAGCGTTGTTATAAGATCGAGAGCAACAAAGTGCGGTCCTTTTGTCCAGGAAGGAGGGTTCGAAGCTATGTAGCAAGTATTGCATTGTGAAGACGAACGCTTTCTGCCTACAATGATATGTGTAGTGTTGTGTCGTATACATTGAGAGTCATATTTTCACCCCATTTGTGTAGTCATTGGAAGTGCTTGCAATTTCGCCATGTATCGCATGCCTACCTTCCTATTTACAAAACTGGACTTGTATCCAAGATGGCGGCTTTCAAGATGGCCGCCGTCAAGGGCACCCCCCCCCTTATGACTTCCCCCTAGGCCTAAAGTGGTCACACATGGTTGTTATTCATCAATTTCCACTAAAACGATTTTTACAAGGGGGTGGTAAGGGACTTTTGGCCCACCCTGTATATTATGTATGTCATTACTATCTATACTTTTTTCATTATATTCATGGGGTGAAAATATGATTGTTTTCTAGCGCGGTTTGTCCTGTCCCCTCTGTTTACAGTGGGTGGCAAAATTGTGTACAGGGTGTATGCAATTTCGCCAGTTGCAAGGTTTTTTTCTTTTGTCTTTTGAAGTACCTGATTAATAGCGCATGAACGTGATTTTTTTTCCACACATAAATATAATATATATACTATCAATTTCCAGTACAGACGTTATCATCATACTTATCAGGAATTTGTAACGGTCGTTCAAAGCTTAACGTGGCGA
This sequence comes from Lepisma saccharinum, assembly GCF_977018435.1. Classification (NCBI taxonomy): domain Eukaryota; kingdom Metazoa; phylum Arthropoda; class Insecta; order Zygentoma; family Lepismatidae; genus Lepisma; species Lepisma saccharinum. Next base: position 30,908,363 of record NC_139252.1, on the reverse strand, counting down.
AATTGCGCACACCTACCTTATTTTAAGAATGCATAAGGGATAAAATTTTTATTATATACTAAAGTTTGACATGTTCCCTCTGTATTTTCAATGATATATCTGAATTACTTTTAAGCTCTTAATGCACAGGAAAAAAACGGATGAAATTAATGCAAGAAAGTGCATCATAAAACTTTGTAGCTTCAAGCAGATACTTAATATGCTCTAAAATGCATCTGTTTTTTTGTTTTTTTTTAAATAATGTTTATATTATATTGCTCTTCTTGCTGAAATGAATGAGGTTTTGTATGAACTTACTTCAAAACTAAATTTATTGTTTGAAAATCTTAAAATATTGTATAGTCCGTGTGTTTAAGATAATGCATCCATTTTTTGGGGGGAGGGGGGATGCAGCATTATTGAATGTTACACACTTTCAGCTTGTTGTTTTGCGGAACGTTTTCAGTTATTTGGTGACCAAGAAACTAGAAATGATGGAACTTAGCACATTTCCGATTCATGAATTGATACCATGGAATTTTGGAATTGGGAAAATGCCCAGTGCGGTATTCGAGGGATTTCCAGTTCGCAGGGATTCTAATAACAACTGCTGAAAGGGTATATTATATAAATTATCTACAGAGTTCTTCCCTCCAAAAATAGCAGCGAGAGGGAGGGAATTCCCTCTTATCCCCCTTCATAAAATTTTGAAATTTAAGTTTGAATATATCTACATAAGAATAAATAATGATAAAACTTACAGTTGCGTGCACTGTATTGTTGAAATCCGAATCATTAAAATTGCATTGATTACAGTTAATTAGATAATAGTCGTTAATACTGTAAAACAGGGGCGCCGACTTGTCAAAATTATTGGGGGGGTTCTGATCACTGAAATAAATTAATGAATGACACTCTCTCCCTTTTTAAGTTTTGGCCTCAGTGTTCGGAATCTCGTAAAAGCCCATGAATTCCTCAAAAATATCAAAACTTTTATTCACAGTTGGAATGCAGAATATTAATTGTCCACGGATGGATAAGTCGCAAGTTTCGTCAACCACATATTCCTGACTTTTAATATCTGCTACCACGGAGCGCAAAATAGATCTCCCTAATATATCAATGATCTCGTTCTGAATGTCATGTTAGAGCCATTTGTAGCCCGAACGTCCCATCCACTCTCCTTGTTCATGCACATCTTCTTTTGTAACTCTTTTTAGTAAAAATGTTAACAATACTCATAATTATATATAACTATAAGTCATGTGTTTTGCTGTCTCTGGTCATAGCCCCCCCCTTCCTAAAGTTGATGGTTTAGCGGTCCAGCCCCCTAAAGTTGATGGTCTAGAACATTTCAAATGTGTATTTAAAGTTAATGTGGCACAATTCAGAGTAAACTTTACAAGAGAAGCAAAATAATACATTAGATCCTCTTAAGCAAAATTATTTGGGGGGCTCTGCCCCCACATCGTTAACATTGGGGGGCTCGAGCCCCCCCAAGCCCCATGGAGTCGGCGCCTATGCTGTAAAACAATCATGGTAAAAAATTTTTACGGATCGGCGTGCTCATCAGAGGGCAAGGGGGCATTCCCACTGGGAAAATTAGTTGCCTAAAATTTTGTGTAATGGCGAAGTTGTAATACTGAAAATAAAAAATAGACATTTTGAATTTTGTAAATATTAAATAATTAATTTCTTAGGTTGTTTGCTTCCCCTCCATGCCCCCCCTTCCCCCGGGGTATAGTCTGGGTACTCCCATGGACAGTTGGACCTAACTTTTTAGTGTAGTGATTTTCTTGATTAAAAAAACAAAAACACTCAGATGGTGTCAGTTTACAAATCAAATTACATTGTCCTGAGTTTCAGAACCGTGTAATTTCCTTACGAGAGCTTTTTTAATTCAGAAACAATGGTAGTGAATTGCATTCTGGGTGAAGGTGTTACACTACCGGATGCGCCATGCTAATGCAGTTGACCTGCAATTGTTCCTATCACCTGATCTTAACGCCTTGTACACCGGTGAAGCTTAGCATGTGTCAATCTGTTGAACAATCGTTTAATGTCCTACAAAATGCTCTTGGTAACAAATCTTTGTTTGGGGGTAAGTTACTGTGACGTGCTTTCCCAGTCGTTCGAAACGATGTTTTCGGCACTGAAACTAATTGAAATATTAATTTTTTGTATTCAATGAAATAAATAGCGTGTTATCGGGTTCAATCTTCCCCTAATGCAGTGGCGGCGATTGGGTTCCAAACGTAGGGGTTCAGGACAGTTTACTTCGCTTTGGTACGTAAAGTTTAGCATGGTGCAGACTCAGAGAACTAAATGCATCATATCGATTGATGCACCAAAGTCTGTTTTATGGCTTCTTCAAAGAATCAGATTCATATTTGATGCATTTGGGTGCATTTTGTATGTCGTGAAAGAAACACCAAAGTGCATCATTTGATTCAACTGAGGATTTATTTCAGTCGAGATGCGCTTCAATGCATCAGCTGATGTGTTTTGATGCATCTTGATGCACCAGAATGTATCTTTTTTTTGATGATGCACTTGAACGTTTCGCCTGAGCTACACTACATAAACTCTGTAGCTCAGACCAAACGTTTTAAGTGCATCATCCAAAAAAGATGCAGGAAGGTGCATCAAGGAATATCAACTGATGCATTGAAGTGCATCTCGACTGAAATAAATCCTCACTTGAATCAAATGATGCACTGTGGTGTTTCTTTCACGACATACAAAAATGCACCCAAATGCATCAAATGTGAATCTGATTCTTTGAAGAAACCATAAATCACACTTTAGTGCATCAATCGATGCATTCTGGTGCATCAATCGATGCATTCTGGTGCATCAATCGATGCATTCTGGTGCATCAATCGATATGATGCATTTAGTTTTCTGTGTGTACCGTAAAATAACAATGACCGTTAAAGTATTAATGGCCGTTACATAGTTAACCGTAATTAATATAATTTTAATGATTCAGCTTTTAAAAATATATTTATAGTGCACACAACTTCAGTGTATAATTATTATCTATCCTCCTTATACACTACAAAATATTGAAATTTAAATTCGATTTTTTTCGTAATACTGTTAAAAGTTACCGTAAAACGTGCATAATTCTACCGTTAAAATTTACCGTTTTTAAATTTAAATTTTATCGTGGGTAGAGGTAGATTATGATTATAAATTGCAGTTGCTTGCACCATAAATATATTTTTTAAAAAAAGCGAATCTTTACCATTACATGAATTAGGTTAAATATATAATAGCCAATAAATGGTTATAGTAATTTTTTACGGTTGCTCGATAGCAGCGGAAATTGACGGTGTTTGACCGTTTTGTTCCAGCCAACTTTTTGCAATCCATTGAATTGTAGACCGCCGCGTCGAGGTTTGCGCAATCGGCAAGGAAGGCGCTCGCGGCTGTATGTCGGCACTGTAGGCTGTCCGTTTATTCATATTTGCACAAGAAAGGTTATTTTTTAGAAGTCGACCCCTTCTCCCCCTTAAAAATCTCTAAGTGCACCAATGCGAAAAGAGTCTTACTAATTTCTTACTCGGGTTTTTTGCAAATTTAACTTTCGAAATATGTCCGTAAACATAGGCTATAGCATACTATGTTAATATGTGTAAAGTGACTGAAATATGTACTAAAAATAGTAATATTTGTTTCAAATTCTTATTAGCGTTCTATTAATATTTTTCAGCGATTAAAATATTTTACATGCATTTAACAAATATCCACATAGTTTTTTACAATGAAGTGACTTCGTATTGCTCATTTTTATATCAAAAGAGGGGCATTTTAAAGAGATTTTGTGTAAAAGTGGTTGACTAACTGGTAGGGGTCACTAATAAACTGCAAGTACTATTAATTTTATTTCTTATACCCGATTTGTAACTACACCAACGTGAAAAATATGTTTATGTTTCCCATACATCCGTATTTACATTTTAAATTTGGGTATCGTTTGCCGGCTAAGTTTGCACCGTGCAAAAGTTTCTGATAGTGCTTTAAACCTGTAACAACTATAAATTTTTAGAACACCAATTTTGAGCAACATGGGAAGCATACGGTACATAAGTTCATAATTTTCCAAAATTAAATAACCATTGTAATTTCTTCGCAAGGAAACATGAATTTATTATATTGTATTTCTGTTACATTGGCAAATTATTATTATTATTATTATTATTGCGATTGTGGACCAGTTTGCACGTGTAAAGTAAAAGGGTATGTTGAAGTCAAACGGTCGTGCTAGAACTTGTAAACTTACATATAAATTTTAATCACATATTTTCAATCCATTGGAAATGTTATTATTCTTACTACGTAAATAATTAATCCCATTCGCTAATCTCCGTGGCGGAGTGTTTAGCACATCGCGCTACGACGCCAAAGGTCTCGGTCTCGAATCCCGACCTGGGCATGGATGTTCTTTTTCTTTATGAGTCCACTTTATCAGTTTCATCACATCACCATGGAACCTCATCGTCGCGATTAACCAAAAGAGGAAGAAAGGCGAACTAAAATAAATCAAACAATTAATTATTTTATTTTCATTGAGATACCAATACAATTTCTAGGATTTTATTGTTCAATATTGTTCTCGCAATTGTTCATTCCTTCTATGGTTAAAGCAATCGTGAGAGGAAATGTTCTGCCTGTCTGTCACTTGACATCTCTGAATAACAATGACAAGATGAATACATACAGGTGCATCCATAGAGACTGTTTTTGGTGTTCCGAATTTTCGTGTGGCGTGGGTTGGTGGCTTGCAAAGCGCAGAAAACAACTGCTTTGTTATGCGTTTCCCCAATAAAGACTTTCTAAGGACAATTCAAGCTTAACGCGTACGTGGTAAATTAATTGCATAAAACTTAAAATTATAATGGTATTATTCTCCAGAAAGTGAAGTGCTTCTACCATAATGACGTCATCGTATTCGTTCAATATTCCGGACGGATGCACCTGTAAAAATTCACCTTTTAAATTTTGTTTGAAACTGTCGGTTTTTATCACTATTTCATTCCATAAGTGTTTACCAAAAAAAACCGTAACATATCTAATAGTAGCCAGTACATAATCGATAAATCGTAATTTAAATTCTGCAGAAAATTGAAGAATTAAGATTTTATATCGGCAATGTTTCCTACGCCCCTCCCTTTTGACAGATAAAAGAAAAAAAACAACAACACTAGTATCTTACCCGGGAGTCACATACAAGTACTGTCAATTCAGCTGCGCATAGAACCGAAAGTACATCGAAATAGCTTTTTGCCCTTTTGGCAAAAACGTCTGATTTTGGTTTCTCTGAAATGTTGTGTCTGATTCGCACAATTTAAGCATTAAAAGCAATTACTTATTTTGATGCATTGTTTTGTCAAATGATAGACACTAAGTTATTTGAACCTTTGGTCATTATTGCATACAGAACTCGAAATGCAAGAAATCAAAGTTGATGCATTTTTTGGTGCATCAATTTGCAAGTTGAAAGTGATTTCGGTTTCTTTGAAACGATCCTGCCCGATATGTTCAGCATCTGATAAAAGTACTCTTTGATATATTTCTATATATATATAAATGCACCAAAAATGCATCATTATGTACTTTAATATGTTACTGGAGTAAAAAAAAGTAGTACGCAATTTATGTTCATTGGCACAATTTGGATTCCGTGCGAGTAAAAATAGCACACCAATATCCTGTCATTATACTGAAACAATCGTCTTTTCCAAGGGGGGGTATAGCACGCCACTGGATACAGCCATCTTTTATCATTACGCCCAGTGTTGTGCAAAATATAGGCTACACGCGTACACAAACGAAGATAAAATACGCAAGTTAAAAGACATGTTGTAAAGTCTCTTGATTTTCTTCTTCTTCTTCTTGAAGTTAAATCAAGTATTTCACAGGGAACACCTGTGAAACGCAGAAGAAAAAGAAGAAAAAACGAATTGTTGTTTTATCTCCCCGTGATAGCCTGCAAGTGCCTGTTTATTGTGGCCGCGAATGGTGGTCGCCACACTAGCGCCATCACGCGTTCAGTGACAATACCTCGGCGCTCGCCACAGTGCAGGATAAATTGCTGTACCCGCTCCTTGAAGAGGCCGTTATGCCTTAACAAGATCGCATCGTAAACCATTTTATGATCATTTTACAATGCCAGCCTCGATAAACTGTGATTTACAAACTTCTACGAGATCTAAAAGAGGGGAGTGTACAGATGGGGGTTTGGGGGAAGGAAAAGGAAGTACTTCGCATTCCGAAAAATGCACAAATAATGTATATTTTTCTATATCCCCCTTTCGCTTGAAAAATTAACTTTGAAGAAGTCAAGTGCAACACTTGATTGAAATGATAAGAGAGTGAACTCGCGCACTGAGACTGCAACATTGCTTCAACGTATCTAACAAAGTATTTGAACAGCTTCTTTCAAACGTTTGTGTCTTGAAATTTTAGCATGTTATGCCAATTATTGCATTATTTTCAGTGTTGTAATTGCATTACGTCCCTTTTCTACCCCTGCAAGTTAATCACGACGATGAAGATGCAGGCTGAATAGCTGAAAAAAACAGCAACGTAACACTCATTTGTTTCTCAGGGCCGTAATGACGTCATAGGTATTTTCATTTAGAAGTTAGTAAGCGAGTTACTTCTTGTTTGCAAAATTACTCAACGTGAAATGCTAATAATTTAATTTCTGTAAGAGCAGGTATCAATATACAGGTTTACCGATGCTCGAAAATATTATTTCACATTCAATCATAGATGGCGCATCTAGCATACGTTCTTTAATAAAGCATGCAAAAGTTACAAATTCGTTGAGTTTGTCGGCGAGGAACTCGTAAACACAATAATAAAATCAGGAATAGTACGAAGAAAGGTGTGTCTAATATTTAATTCTTAATTTTTAAACATTTTCCATTAATTGTAGTAATCCTGCATGAATATCTAGATTTTCTCTTTATTTTCCTGTGCCATTTTACCATAACATTTAATTTTTTTTAAATAAAGTAAGTTGTAACTGTTTGCATAATGTTTAAGTATTCAGGAGAAACAGAGAGCTAGAAAGTTTCGTGAAAAAGTGTTGCAGCAAAACGTGAAATCTTCGTGACACACAACAAAACGTGTAAAAGAAAGGTGAAAATTCCCCGTAACATTCCACAAAACGTGCAAAAAAAATCTCCATTACGCATTATGTCCCGCTAAATACACAAAACTTCTCCATCTCCATGATACGCCGTAAAATACCTAAATATTTTGACTCTCCGCAGAATATGATAAACTCCCCGCTCCGTGCAGTAATACACGCATTAATCCCCCGCAGCCTGCAGCAAAACGGGAAAAACATTCTCCATGACGTGGAGCAGAAAGGGGTAAAAATTATCCGTGACATGCAGCAGAACCGGGTAAAAATTATCGTGACATGCAGCAGAACGGAAAAAAATTATCCGTGACATGCAGCAGAACTGGGTAAAAATTATCCGTGACATGCAGCAGAACGGATAAAAATTATCCGTGACATGCAACAGAACGGATAAAAATTATCCGTAACATGCAGCAGAACCGGGTAAAAATTATCCGTGACATGCAGCAGAACCGGGTAAAAATTATCCGTGACATAGAGTAGGAACCAGTAAAAATTATACGTGACATGCAGCAGAACGGATGAAAATTCTCCGTGACATGCAGTAGAACCGATAAAAATTATCCGTGACATGCAGCAGAACCGGGTAAAAGTTATCCGTGACATGCAGCAGAACCGGGTAAAAATTATCCGTGACATGCAGCAGAACGGATAAAAATTATGCGTGACATGCAGCAGAACGGATAAAAATTATGCGTGACATGCAGCAGAACCGGGTAAAAATTATCCGTGACATGCAGCAGAACGGATAAAAATTATGCGTGACATGCAGCAGAACCGGGTAAAAGTTATCCGTGACATGCAGCAGAACCGGGTAAAAATTATGCGTGACATGCAGCAGAACGGATAAAAATTATGCGTGACATGCAGCAGAACCGGGTAAAAGTTATCCGTGACATGCAGCAAAACCGGGTAAAAATTATCCGTGACATGCAGCTGAACCGGGTAAAAATTATCCGTGACATAGAGTAGGAACCAGTAAAAATTATCCGTGACATGCAGCAGAACGGATAAAAATTATGCGTGACATGCAGCAGAACCGGGTAAAAGTTATCCGTGACATGCAGCAGAACGGATAAAAATTATCCGTGACATGCAGCAGAACGGATAAAAATTATCCGCGAAATGCAGCAGAACAGGGCAAAAATTATCCGTGACATGCAGCAGAACGGATAAAAATTATCCGTGACATGCAGCAGAACCGGGTAAAAATTATCCGTGACATGCAGCAGAACGGATAAAAATTATTCGTAATATGCAGCAGAACCGGGTAAAAATTATCCGTGACATGCAGCAGAACCGGATAAAAATTATCCGTGACATGTAGCATAACGGATAAAAATTATCCGTGACATGCAGCAGAACGTATAAAAATTATCCGTGACATGCAGCAGAACCGGGTATAAATTATCCGTGACATGCAGCAGAACGGATAAAAATTATCCGTGACATGGAGTAGGAACCGCTGAAAATTATCAGTGACATGCCGTAGAACCAGGTAAAAATTATCCATGTCAAGCAGCAGAACGGATAAAATTTCACCGTGACAAGGAGTTGTAACCGGTAAATATTCTCCGTGCCGGGAGCAGAAATGTCTCAAAAAAATTCTCCGCGACGTTCACCAAATAAGCAGCGGTGAATATAATTTAGAAATCATTGAAACAGGAAAATATTTGCGATTTCCCCCTATACTTCCATTCAATTTTCTTCATTATAATCTGGACTGGCCCTACAGTTTAAAGTGGAATCCGAACCACTGTGCTTCCACCGGGTATCGAATAACGGTTTCATATTATTTAATTGCCATTTTTATATCATTTTGTTTGCCTTTCTGACTTTAATTTGTAATTATTGGGTTTCGGTTTCGATATAGACTATCTACAACCATTTTTTTTTCAGGTGCCTAATTACAATCAATACAAATTACATCCCCAATCATAAATTCTCATTTGTTTACTTTGCATTGAATTTCGACGCTGTAGTGAATTTACATTGTTTCACAGGAAATAATATTCCACTTCACGATTTCATTCTGTAATTAAACGAATACTGCATATTAACTATTTTTGATTGAAATACTTGAACGTGATTTTGTGTATGTCTTCGATTCGAAATTGATTTGATTAATTTTGGATATTTTAAAATATATCAAATCAATAAATGAAGTCAGGAAATATCAGATTCTTTGCAGCACCTGCTTCATCCGCACAGAAACAAGTCCCAGCCTGTGCATCCTCATCCTCGGATTAACGAACTAACAAATCTTGTTGTTGCATGGATCAAATTTACGAAATAAAACGCTTGTAAATTTTAAAATGTAGAAACATCTGATTAAAAATTATTCACTAAACTTTCATGAAATAAGCAAGTAAAAGGACTTGACATTTTGTTTTATTTTGCTATTATCACAATTTTTATAATTTTTATAACCCTTCCTAGACTTGTGGTTAAAGGATTGGACATGTTTTATTTTTCTACTACTATCACAATGTTAAGGAATTTAATAGTTGGTGGTCTGAGTCACTTCTGTCCTATTTTTGTGCGTCCGTAGCGTGGCAAATCCCCCCCTGAAAAAACTGTTTTCTCACTTTTGTATTTCCTAAATTTGATACTTTACTACATTCATGTTATATCCAATCAATACGAGTTTTTCAGTGTGTTTTCAAACAATGGACGTCTTTACGCTGCAAACGCTTCACTATCACTTAGTTTCTAATAAGCATACGCTGGAGGATAATGATGAACACTTTTTGGTCTACTTGCTTGGTGCTACGCGCGGATACAATCACTTAATTTTTAACCGCAATATCATTCTCATTGAGCGGAGACCTCTAGCGCCCGTTACGGAAATCTCCGCCGCCGAAACCTGGCGCGTGACTCTACCTAAGATGGCCGCTCTCGCTTCGTTTAGATTGCACATTGATGGCCCAGCCGGGCGGGCAAGAAGCGCTCCCAAGCGTCGAATCTTCGAAGGTAGTACTTGGGGCTTTTCTACAGCGTTTCTGACGTCGGGTTTATTACCTATAAAATTCCGAATGGCATGTTGAGGAAGGCGCGGCAAAGCCACAGTTGTAACAACGGAGTCTTCTTCTTCTTTTTAACTTCCCGTTGTAGTCTGTGAATGAATTTGCGACCGATTGAGGTGATTTTTTTTGGCCCTTTCCCTTTTATGCTTAGCCACTTACGTTTATGCATGTTTTATAGGCTTGCATCCGGCCTTAACCTACTTTCATGATAGCCATGTTGTACGGCAAACCCATTCACAGTTCAACAACGCCACATTTTTCATTCAGTTATCTTCCAGTTCTTTCTTACAAATGCACAACTAATTTAAAATAAAATTAACACTTAAGTTGAAAAAGTTACGAAATACGACATCAAAATACCGTTTTTTTTTTATATAGATATGCTGCACGGTCACAAAACCGAGCATATTAATTGTAAATTCTTAACATGTGATGCAGTTAAGCATATATTTTCAGCACCTATTGCCTATTTAATATTATCTTTATAATTAATGTTATAATATAGTTAGGCACTCGTTTTTTAATATTATTGTTTTCATTTCTGGAAATCATACACTATTTATTGTTTACTATTAAAGAGTTTGGATATCGTATTATGAATTTATGTATAACTGCTTATTTGAATCAGATCTCACCAAAAACATTTGCAATTTTTGTTGGTAGTCATGAACATAATTGTGTGTTTTTGATTTTTGTAACTTACCGTCGCTTTCGTGCCACTTTTGGGTAATCGCGACGATGAGGATGATGAAATTAATGAAATGACGGTCACAAAGGATACCCATGCCCAGACCGGTGTTCGAACCTGGGACCTCTGTCTTCGTAATGCGATATTCACTTCACCACAGGGGTCTGCAATTGCATGGTAGTCTTTACCGTGTTTGCGGAGTGGTTATCGAAACGCATTTCGAACCCCTTCCTGACAAATCATCACTCATCGTCGCGATGAGACAGATCAAAGTGGCAAAAAAAAGCGACGCCAAATTACAAAAAAACAAAATAAAACCTTTACCAAATTTGGTTATTTTGACCAAATTATTTGCTAATTCTGAACATAATGGCCCAGATTTGGTTATATTAAACTTGCTGGTTGTGGCCTATATAAGCAGATATGTTGTCCTCCATCCCGTATTTGTTGGCAATTCCAAACACCGTGCGAGAAAAGACAAGCTATCCAGTTCTGGGCTTCTATATAAACGAATAATAATGGCGATATTTCTTCTGCAGTAGCGAGGGAAGTCCGTTAAAGCCTCCAATATACATACATGATATACTGAAATTTTCACAAGTAATGAGCCATATTTTCACAATACAGAACATATTTAAAAGATCAAAATATGCGTTAACCTGAACATTGTAGAAATAATCAACAGATAGCTCTGTATTGCAATTAACATTTTGTATAAAATCTTGATTTTTCGTTCATTAAAATTATAGTTAGTTGTTGGTTCAGTTGAGTTACAAGAAAAATACTATCATTAGAAGTATAAGACACTTTTACTTTTAATCAAATACAATCTTTTAAAATCGTTACCTTACGAAAGGCCACAACAAGAATTTATATTCTATCCTTTAAGAAGTTACCACATCTCTGACCATTACTTGTATGAATTCAATACTTGTACTTCTCGCGAAAAAAAGTTCTCAGTAAATTAAATTGATATTTTTATTTACAAACAAGTTAAATTATAAAACAGATATCATGCATAATCATAGCTGATGGAGTGATCGAATAAAGCTTTTTACGTCGCTTTTCTTCCACTCTTGGCTAATCGCGACGATGAGGATGCGTGATGATATGATGAAGGGCACTCACAAACACTCATGCCCATTTCGTGATATACATATCATCAAAGGTATGCAGTATATTATATAAAAATATTATCGAACATTTTACGAAAATAAGAATTACAATAAATATACAAAATTAAGCTTGTTGGTGTGGATACTAATTGTCCATTGCCACTAGTAATATGTAGCTGTTGATAAATTATTGCGATTGAAATATAAAAAATAGTACGGTACTATATGGAAGTATTAGTACGCGCTAAGTTTTATCCCTGAAAATATTATCTGAAATTCATAGCGTTCCTATCTTGATTCGAGTTCTTCATTAAATTGTTAGTTCAATTTCTTTCCAACAGAGGTGCTAGTGAAAACTATTTAACTGATATAGAGTTGGTTAAGAGCGGAACATTCATTTAACATTTTTTTGCAGAACATTTCATACTATTAAACATAAGTTATAAACATGTTGGTTTTTTAATTTGAACGCGATAGTGTATATTAAATAGTTTCAAATTTTTCAGTAGTTTTTTGTAATATTTTTACAATTTCAATCAATATTATTGTGGAAAGAACAGCAAAATTATGCAAGAAAACAATGAAGAGTGGTATTAAATTAGGCATTTATAACGAATAATATGTATTTTCATACGTTTCAATGTGTTAAATTATACATAAACTCTATATTTGCTTCGTTGACGGAACGATTCTATTTACTTTTAATGAACAACGTCAAACTTAACGATTATCTTCATGCATTATTGATAATTTCAGAAATATTATTGTAATTATTATTATAGTGTATAATGCTATAAAATAATCGAAGCTCGTAGGAACATGATAATTGCACTGCATGGAAAATATGGGGAAAAACTTAGCAATGAAATATTTATTTTCGTAAATAAAAGCAAAATTAATTTGTAGACAATATTCCCACCATTCGTTGAGTTATTGTTTCAGATAACCGTTACCTTACTAACTATAAGTAATTTACAGTAATTTTTACAGTAATTCATGAAAGTAACCGTTAAAATTTGTAATAATATACTATAAAATTTTAATTTTTTTTTCTAGCGAAATAAATGCCTATGCAGTTCCTAAAACAAATGACAGCGATAAAGTCTGTAAAATAATTCGCCATGCTGTTTCTAAAAGGTTGATGGTGAGATTTCTAAAATCTAACTGCGATACAATTCATAAGAGTTTTTCTCCATAAATATAACGTATATCCAGTAATGAGTGCCTGCTATTTTTATAAATATTCTTTAAAATATATATCCAATACATGCATCTGCAATAGTAATATGATTTCCAGAAAGAAAAACAATGAAATACATAATATATAAAGCTACACGTATTCTCAAAACTCGCGATACAGTTTCTAAAATAATAAACAAGATACAATTTTTCTAGACGCTAGCCACTGAATTTGTCTAAATATAAAAACTTAATAAATGCAGTCGTAAGAAAAGTAACTCACAAAGAAGGCTTTGTTTTCAGATTGGAAAACAAAATGTGATGGTTCTTACAGATACAGGTTCTGAAAACACTGTTTAAATTTAAAATTAATTGAATAATAAGTGTTTTGTAAGGGATTGAAGAACTTTAAGCTATTCTCTTGTCTACTGCAATACCTGCCAACCATTTCCATGTATCTGAACAGACTTACCGGCTCTGAAAAAAGACACATTCGCGTACATCCCCGCCGCCCAGCACCCGTCGAGCGCTGCAATCGACCCAGCGATTCCGCGCCAGACGTCCGCCATTTCGGCCGGCAGTTTCGTTCGCCGAATGGGACCCCGTCTCCCGCCGACCGCCAATTTCCACCCCAATTCGACGACCTTCATAATAATGTTTGTTGCCCTCTCGCCCCCCCCTTCTTTCTTTTGTCTTTCCACTTCTATTTCGCTCTACCTGAAACACTCGATTCTAAAGTTTTTTTCTTCTTTTAAACCTATTATACGATCCCGCTCCGAGAGAGTCTCTAAGCAATTTCTAGAGCGCGTTCTAGAAGCACACTGGAGAGCTATTAGCTCTTCCGACTTGTTATAACCCTGACGATAGACTATCAGTATGCATCATGAGTGTGTTCGTATGGAACCCTTAACTTTTAGCTCGTGTCAGATATATTTTTCCCCCCAAATGTTGAAGAGGGAAGAACATTACTTTAACCCAGCATTGTTAAAGATCCTGGAATTGTAAATAAATTCGATTCCGGTCCGGGAGAGAAAATCAGCAAGCGTAAATGGGTTCTGGACCGTAAAGAACCTTTTTTTGAACCTTTTCAATTCGGTCCAGGAACCTTTTTTTTTCAATGAAACAATACGCAACATAGACCGAATTTAAATTGTGCGAGAAAAAGGTTCAGCCACAGAGATAAAAAAAAAAAAAATTGTTTGGAATGACCAAAATATAGTTTCTGACAAATACTTGTTTAAGAAGGCGACAAACAGATGATTGTTTACAAAAATCATATTTTTGTAGTAATCGTGTACGTTTGTGTAGAGTTTCGAGAGAATTTAGTCAAAATTACCAAATGTAATTACCTTTCTTTTTTGTTTAGTTACCGGAAAGCGTATTTACACACCCTATAGTGCTGCAGAACCAGAGAGGTATATAACGCTTTCTTATTGGCTGTGTGCACCGGAAGTGTTCATGTTCCGTGTCCACCGTTCCTTGCTCGCTCGTTTACAGGAAAAGTTAGACTCTTGATTATTTAGTAATAAAGTTTGTAATCAAAATGTCGAAATAATGTTAAGAAATATATGTAAATAGTGTTAGAAATGGTATTGCATTGTCTTCTGATGATCAAGTCAAAATTAAGCCTACGAAAAATAATAATGTTGAATATCTCTGAAAGTGCTTGTAAAATATATGAATTGATTTCTGCATTGTGGGAGAAGTTTTATAACTTATGCTAAATAATACAATTTCTGTACGGCACAAAAAGTGTAGCAATTAGTAATTAGAAGCATAATGTTGTTGAACAGTATCAAGAATCTTTGGAAATGCCATTGAAAATATAATAAATTATACATATTAATTTTACTGGCCAAACCAATTCATCATATATAGCAGCGGCTCATTGTGGTTTTCTTTGCAATAAGTTGAATAAACATAATTTTCTGATACTCATTAGTAGTTACAATGTTGTAATGATGAGACTTTAAATAGGAAAGCCATTCATTTCGAGACGAGTTCTGCCTTTCCGTCTTTCAAAACAATAATTATAAAAATGTGCTAAAAATCATCTTCCGTTTAAATGGGCTTCGTATCTTATTGGGATGGATATCTAAAATCTACACTGTCGTGCCATCTAGCGTTACCTTGAAGAAACACTGTAGTCTATTAACTTCCGGAATGACAGCCAATCAGAAGTCAAATATTGCTTGAGGTTCTGCAGCAATATAGGGTTTGTAAATGCGCTACCGGAAATGCTGAACCAAACGGGTTTTGTTTATTCAAACAAATATTGTTTATCTGTGTAATGAAATAAACAGAGCAAAGAATTTAGGGTTGAAGTTACGTTGATATTTTTTTTCCTTCACTGTTACATAATGCAATTTTATGGATCAGTTGTTTGCTAAAGTTTACAATAATAAGAATTCTGAACATTTACCTCAACTGATGAAATGTGGTGGTCTCGTTCTTGGTGAAGTTGTATCCATAGAAATCTGACCTATAACAAGGGGAGAAAACATCATCATTGTTGAATCTCCACAGTAAACTACAGATTCTAAATTATTACGTAACAGTCGTGGGAACTCTTGTGACTGAACGTCACTGAATTCAAGTTGTTTTTTGGGGGGCGAGCGGTTCAATCCCCCCGGAATTATCAGTGAAATAATAGTGTTGAAAATTCAAGCATTACAATTAGCTTTGTCCATATACTTTTATACTTATAATCAGGGAACAGTTTTATATGTAAATACATATTTATGTATGAGGCTGATATCAGTTATATTTTGTATTATCTTTGCGCATCATGGCATGTAGATTCAAAAAATTCAGTTTTTATTTTCACATATTATTTCAATATTTCATAACATTTCTGAACATATACTCCATATTTGTGCAATAACTATAATTTTTCTGTCATCCGAACATTTTCTTTTTTTCAATTTTACACCTTCCAAATGTTTGCTTTTACTATTGTAAAACACTTGAAATTCCTGTTTATTTACAACTGTTGTCAACAATAGGGAATGAGGCTCAAGCATCGGATCCACACTTACAATATTTTCATTGTTTTGGAAACAGAAAATGAAAACACATTTTGTTTTGTTTTACAATTTATGCCAATGTAAACATACTGTATTTTATGTAGCACGTGCAATGCCTTATTAAAAAAGTAAATTTTTATAATTTTGAGTCCATATATAACTCCATATTTTGGTGAAAGTAACTAAATATGTATTACATATATGTAGCACATTTCACTGCACCAGTGAAATAGAAGTAAAATTCGTGTGGGTATTAATGTGTCTGACAAATTTACAATGCAGGATGGGTTAAAACAAGGAGATGCATTATCTCTGTAGCTCAGACCAAAAGTTCAAGTGCATCATCCAAAAAGATGCAGCAAGATGCATCAAGGTGCATCAACTGGTGCATTGAAGTGCATCTCGACTGAAAGAAATCCTCACTTGAATCAAATGATGCACTTTGTTGTTTCTTTCACGACTTACAAAAATGCACCAAAATGCATCAAATCTGAATCTGATTCTTTAAAGAAGCTACAAAACACACTTTAGTGCATCAATCGATGCATTATGGTGCATCAATCGATATGATGCATTTAGTTCTCTGTGTGTAGTTCAGACCAAACGTTTAAGCGAATCATCGAAAAAGATGCAGGAAAGTGCATCAAAACCCATCAACTGATGCATTAAATTGCGCCTCGACAAAGAAATCCTAACTTGCATCATATTATGCACTTTGGAGTTTCCTTTACGATATACAAAAATGCATCAAGCTGGAAACCTGATTCTTCGCGATGGTTATAAAACAGACTTTAGTGCACCATTTAAAAAGAAACTTAAGTTTTAACTGTGTCAATTGATGCATCAAAAGTGCATCAACCTAGATTTGATGCATTTTGAGTTCTGCCTGTACACAGAAAACTAAATGCATCAAATCTAAACCATCGATTGAGGTACTAAAGTGTAATTTTTAAACTTGCCAAGAATCAGGCGTACAGTTTGATGTATTTTTTCTTCATTGTTCGTAAAAGTGCATCATATGATGCATGAGAGTATATAAGTGCAGATGTACTTTAATGCATCAAGTGATGCGTTCTTGATGCACCTTCCTACATCATGATGCACTTAAACATTTGGTCTGAGCTACATATATTATGCATCTTTGTTTCGGCTGATGCATTTACTTTAATGTGTGTACGAAAATTAAAGTTTTCCAATAGCATTCATTGTTCTTTTGGAGTGAAGCCGGCGACGAGAAGAAGTTTTTATCGAGACAGTCCAGAAGCGAGGGAAGGGGGGAGGTTGCGTAATGTTATTAACCAAATTGCTAAAACCTCATTAGATTCTCTTAAGAAACTTGCCGACGCCATAAACAACGTTAATTACAAATAATCTCCTCTTTGCCGTTTAATCTGATAAAGCGAGCAAGGCGGGCGCGACGAAACGTCCAGGTTTGTGCGGCAGTCGTTTCAACAAGATTGCCCTGGACGATCATGCCAAGTCAGCACTGGTCTGCAACGGCCTCAAGCCTGATGATTTACACATACTGTCTATACATTGCACTTGCCCATAGGCGTAGCAAGGGGTGGGCAACCGCCCAAGGCCTCACACCTGAAGGGGTCTTAGGTCCCATGGGGCTAAAAAAAAAAATCGATGGGAAGTGCTCATTTTTGTTGGCGATAGAACTACAATGTTGTTTTTATCCAGTTATAAATGCAACGTTAAAATTTGAATGAATACGTCAAATATTTAATATAAACCGGGCAGTGGCAGTGTGATTTTAGAAGCCACGTTGCTATAAATAAGCTGTGAATAAAATATTTCCTCGCAGGGGCTGCGATATGGGGGGAGGGGAGTTGCCCCCACTTTTTGCCATTTTTGCCCCCGCACTATGCTAAACCTGCTCTACCAAGGGAAAGTAAATTGTCTTTGCCCCCCCGAATTTTGGCACTTTGCCCCCCTCAGTTTTGGAACCCAATCGCCG
This sequence comes from Lepisma saccharinum, assembly GCF_977018435.1. Lineage (NCBI taxonomy): Eukaryota > Metazoa > Arthropoda > Insecta > Zygentoma > Lepismatidae > Lepisma > Lepisma saccharinum. The sequence continues at coordinate 30,890,225 of NC_139252.1, read as the reverse complement.
CCACTGATCTCTCGTATCGAATCTATGATTGTTCGTGTTGTGCATTTATTATTATTATTTGTTAGTAATTATTATTATTTAAATTTGACAATATTTTGCTGACACAATCCTGAAGATCTTTTTGTATCGATTCACATTGAGTTTTCAAATTTAAAGAACGGACGGGGGCCTCGCATTCTAATCTCGTCCAGGGGCTCGCCAATGAGTAGAACATTCGAGTTCGATACCATGCTGAGCCAGCCAGTGGCGTATTATTGGGCTTGACTTGATACCTCTACAAGAACGAAAAAATATTATTGCTACAACACATTATTAACGTAATAGTTCTTTTGTAAAGAGCAGTATTCTGACTCAGTGACCGAGCGACTCTCGGTCTCACCACCGAAGTGGTCTTCATCGTCAACAGTAGCACTAACTCATGTAAAAAAAAACAACAAAAAAAACGACTGCGGGGGTCGTCGTGCTGACCACACGTCACCCTGTAACTGGTTGGATGGTCTCCCACCTCGGCTAGTGGGAGTGAGGGTCCTCACGGGCCGTTGCGCCAAGGGTTATTATTATTATTATTATTACTATATTTGCTATCGTGATTCGTGGTGGAGTACTTACTGAAGTCCGTAAATATCAGATTAAAGAAATAAATAGGAAGAATGCTTTGTTGGCGCATTAATATAATGATCCTACATGGAAGCAGGATTGCGATTTGTTATGAACTTGTTTTTGAGCTCACCCAGGTGGCGCTCGTATTAGCCAAAAGTGGCAAAAGGTGACATAAAATAACAAAAGAATAAATCAAAATAGAAGGAACAGTTTATACATCTGAAATAGAACCAGATGAGTTATATTTTATTAACCAAGAATAATGTAATTATTTGTTTAAATGTAACTAATTTTTAAAAGAATTTAGAAAAAATATAAATAGTGGCATGCCCAAACTAAAATGAGTCATAACGTCTCACTTAAGGTCATATACCTCCCCTTACGCCACTGTATATCAATACTATATGTAAAATATGTTGAAACTTAGTATACTGCACCCTGTGACTTAATTTGTCTTGAAACATAGTGCTGAACTTTCCATATTGGCTTTTTCCTAGACTCTGTGTGGGGAAAAAATATCTGTTTTCCTCTGAGTGTGGGGTGATTTTTAATCCATGACATAAATACGTTCCCAGCTACAAATTGTGTAAGCAGTAGCACATCTGGACCATAAATCATGATTCCCACGATTGCAGATTGGCAAAGCAAACAGTGTGGCCAGATCATCGGAAGCTCGCGGAGGTGGCGCCACTAATTTAGAGGCGGTAGGAGCGAAAAACTGCCGCGGAGACAAGTGTAACGCTGTTTTGAATAATAGATGGCGGGTTGTGCGTTTATAAGGGCCAAGAAGCACACAGCAACAATGTACCACTCTTTTTTTATGACAAAGCCCTGCAATCAATAACAAAACGAGATGATTAAGCATTGCTGCTTAAAGTTTCCATCATTGTCGCTTGTTGCGTAGCAGAATGAGAGAAATACAACTGTTTCTCGGTGCTAAAATGAAATGAAGTTATGGATATGTCCAAATGTGGAAATTTGTGAACGTTTTTCTTGCAAACAATGTGAACTGCTGAGGTCAACATATTAATCATTTGGGTTAATTTGTGAATCAGCGTTTGGGCTTTTTTTACGGCTCAACTTTTATTTGTTTGAATCTCGTTTAGTGTTGCCCACGAGACGAGACGAGACGAGACTTTGGTCTGTCCCGTCCCGTCTCGTGAAAATGCTGTCTCGTCTCGAAAATATTCGTTTGTCCCGTCTCGTGTCCCGTCTCGAAGGGTTCTGTCTCGTCTCGTCTCGTCCCGTCTCGTTTTGTCCCGTCTCGTCTCGTAAAAGTGATCCGGGATATCATGCCAACAAAAGTCAAAAGTAGCAGAAACACGAAATATTTTTCCGGAAAGTTTGATAAAGCTCCAAATATTTTACCCATTGCGTGGTGAGAATAAATAAGGTTCGTTAATCATTAGGACATTAATATTAAAAATGCAGTTTGTTGGTTACTGATTGCTAGGTATCTTATGAAATCTACCTTGTGGTTTTTCTCGCTTCATACAACTGTCTATCCATCGTACATTTATACCAAGTTTGTTAGAACCTGTCCCGTTTCCCGCGCTAGCGATCGCTCGACAGTTTTGGTGCCAATGAGAAACGAGAAAAAAGTCGTCTGCTGGGCAGCGAGGAGCGAATGGAAGCCAGAAGAGAGGAGCTTACGTAGACGTTGTTGCCACGTTGCGTATTTTAATTTGCTGCCTGGCTTTGGCTTTCCCTAGCACGGAGTTCAGGCGGTCTTCAGCAGCAACACCGCTTGGTTTATGCTAGAAATGCCAGCGATCAGCTACCGCGGGAAGCCGGACAGGTTGTAACAAACACGGTATAAGTGAGTGCTCTTTTTCATTACTGCTATACCTTTTGGAAGTCTTGAAATGTTTTCCAATAGACCTTCTTTCTTTCTGAATGTCGAACTTCCGTGCACTATGAAAATGTACATTTTTTCTTTGAATTCTAAGCTTGGCGCTGGGGAGCAACAAAAAAGTTTTTAAATGTGTAGTACGAACACAAAAGACTATTTAAAATTTCAATATTTAGTATATTACAAATAGAAAAAATTTATTGTTCTTAATATTGTTAAACATCTTCTATGACATAAGTTTCAAAAAGTGTTTCTTTGTGATATTGTGCTGTTTCTTATGCTCAGCGTATGACGCACATACTTCTTTGTTTTCCCTTTAGCCTCTAAGTCCGGTACCAGCACCGCTTGATCTAATTTATCCTTCGGCAGGCACGCATCTAGAAATATATGTCGGGGGAGGGTGTCTGAGCCAAGTGTTTCAGAAAAAATGATAATAATAACATTTACGACAACAATTAAGCAAATGTTTAAATTAATGCATTAATGTAATTCATAGGTCTATTCACTTGAATATGTAAATTAATCAATTCTATTATTGTTATTGCATGACATGTTACAAAGATGGTAGAAGAATAGTAATATAACAGCACGAATATTAGCTAATATGTAGCTTACGTGTAGTTAAGATCGTCAAAATCTGCATAAAAACAGCTGTCCTGGCAAGAAAATTAATGTCAAAAAAGATGATGAATTGAATATTTGCTGAATAACAAAAAAAGATGTTACATCCAGTTGACAAAAAATAAAGTTCCTGATTAATATTTTATGCTCATTATTATAAGTAGTAGCGTACATAAAACTTCATTGATACTGTCATTCAAAGCAGTATGATCCCAACAGAATCCTTGTTTTCTAGTAAGTTCGGCAGGAATATGTAACCCTCGATTATGCTAAACAAATATATTTTTTGCTTATCTAGAGCAAGGCCCCAGGAGGATGCAAGAAGCCTTTCCTGCAAAAGTGTATGTTTTACGAAGCGAAGAAACGTGACAAAACCACCACGTATGGAAGGCAAACCTGCATTAAGTTTATATCGCACGTTACAGAGCCGTGCCTCCTGAAGTTATAAAAATCCCAACTTCAATGATTCATTTAGACATGCTATAGTTGAAAAAAATATGTTTAGATGCAGCCAAAGTGCATCATTATCAGATTATGCATATAACGTATTATTGGAATCAACATATTTGTGTAAATTGGTGGTCCCCGATGGCGTAGTAATAACGTCGGGGTCTTGTAATGAAGGGTCCTCGCGTCGATACTCAATGGAGGCACAAGGTGGATCGGATCGCACTTTAAACTGTAGGTCGGCTCGCAATTTAGCCTGTTTGCGAATCAAGTGGACTTAAAAAAAATATATATATATATATTAACCTTAAGAATATTAGAATAAACTAATTCACCCGCAGGTAAGTCAAATTTCACATATCCTTCTTCATCCTCGTTCATAGACTTCCTGCAATACTCTTGTGTTGCATCCCACCAGGTGCGACAAATGTGAAGAGTTATTCTTTCCCTGTACTGCGTTATTTCTTTTCATAAGAGTAAGGATAAATTCTCGTTTTATCTGAACTTTTAAAAAATGTGCAAAATAAACAACCACCCTTTCCCATGTATGTGTAAAATAATCCCACTCTGTCTCAGAAAACATCTTCCTAAGATCAAATGAAGGAAACAACTCTCAAGTCTCAACAATTATAATTTTTTGCTTAAATTTCCTATAATTTATCCAAACAGTAGCACATATCACGTCCTTTGGTGCAACACTGTCAACAGCTAATGTTACTTTCCTCGTCGTAATAAATTTACTTCCAACCAGTGACGGCGCCAGGGAAATTTGACTGGGGGGGGGGGGAAGGCTGGCAACAAAATATTGTAAGGGGGCAGTCACATTAAAACGCCCGAAAACACTACACATATATATATATATACATATATAATAATAATCATAATAATAATTATAATTATTATTATATTCATGTATGGTGTTTTGTGTGTCTTTTATTTAGTGTGGACGTTTACTGCCTAAATTTACTTCTTGATTACGAATTTATCTCCACATGATTCGTTTTAATAAAGACATTAATTCTTTTTTATTGGTATGTTGCGTTGTCTCTAGTGGCCTATATCAGTATTGAAAGACATTCATAATTTTATAATTCATCGTCTTTCTTGAGATGAAACTACTGATATAAATATTTAAGTTATAAGATAATAATATAAATGATGAAAATAATGCTTCTAAGAGTTTAATTTTCTTGCAAAATAAACGTGACGTTGGAAGAAATGAATCTTCTTAAGTATTAGAAACAATGTGAGGCACTTAGTGAAGTGCAATTCTCCTGTAGGAGAATTCTGCTCTATGTGCTTTGGAGAACACATTGCCCACCTTTGGTACGTTCAGGACTTGACATTTCATCTCAAGGGCAAGAACAGCCAAATGAGGCAGTTCGCATCCAGCATCCTGTTTCGAGCAAGCCTTTTCAAAGATTTTAAGGACAACCATCTTCGTAACGCGGAAGAGTTTTGGGCAAAATTTGTGTTTCACCTTTCAGGGAAATGTTATCACAGGATAAAAAATCAGACAAAGGTTACAGTTATCTCATAATTCAAGAAATATTCTGACCCTGGCAATACTTACTCTTACTTTACCACTCCAACGTATGTCTGTGCTACACAATTACAGGCACCTATGGAGTTCGTGGGAAGAAGTTCTTCGATTTTGATATGTACGAGAAAGAGCGAACCTGCATCTAATGATTGAAGAGTGGCAAATCCTAATAAGCGTTCTTTTACTTTATTATAAGCAGAAAAGTGATATCATGCAGAATACACCACTTTGAAAAGGTGAAAATCGTCATACTCTTATAAATGAACTCTCTTATTATTCGATATTTAATTAACTTCTGTTGGAGGGCCCGGGGGGGGGGGGGCGAAGTGTCCGACATGGGGCCTCCCCCTGTCTCCTCTGGCGTCGTCACTGCTTCCAACCCTCTAATAACTTCGCTGCTGATAGCCTCACCTTCGAAATGGAAGCTTGTTTGTCGGCGATTAATACAAATAACTTGTGTTCACTGTCCCTCTTTCAATCAAAGTCTGCCGTTTTCCTTTTCAGCTTTTCCTGCAAAACTTCTTGTCAGCAAGCAAACCAAATTACAGAATTTTTATTGCCCCTCCCTTGAATCAACTTTCATTCCTACTTTAGGCCTGGATTTATGGCACGTACCCGCTACTGCAGGTCAACCTCGCCCTATGTTTGGTGTTTGCCCCCTGAAGCAACGGTGTTCATTGTTCAAAGCGAAACCTTTGTCAGTGGGGAACGGCGAAAAATAGTCTCGGAATACACCCTGGTCGTAAACAAGCTCCCGCCAACCTGACATTGCTGTCAGCTTCCCTGTGAAGTTCGATAAAACTACTTTGTGAAATGTGTTTAATAACGAGTGAAAATGTAGACAGTAGATACTACATGTATTTTGCTCATAAACTTGAAGGCTAAATTTACAGAATAAAAAGAACAGCTACAACATTCCTTCATCTGATTTACAGAAAGGCTAATCGGGACTGGACCCACAGTTTAAAGTGGGGTTCAAATCACAATGTACCTTCACCGGGTATCGAACCCGGGACCCCTTGATTACAAGGCGACGATGCTACCACTGTACCATGGGCAGACCCCTCATAGAACAAAGTTTCCTTCTACGACGATTATACAGAACTTAGTGCACTTCCTTCATTTGAAATCTATTCTATATCAGTCTCAGTATTTCGTTATTACAATCCAAGGAATAGTATTCTCCTTAAATAAGAAATAAAGAAATAAAAAAAATATTGGAAATAATCTTCAAACGGACGTAAAAAAATCGAATCCAACCACCTGCAGAATGCCTGAGGGAAACAACAAGAATTTTCTCAACAAAGACATATCCGAAATTTCCATAACATTCTAATAATTTCGCAACCCGTGCAAATAATCATGTGGTAAAATCTTGTCGTGGTTCCCTGTAAACACTAAAATCACCAAATTAGTTATTTCCAAATTTCCCGTATTTTCTCCTCTACTTTAGCCCTCAGCTGTTCGGAGTGGAATAATGCAAGATTATTTGTCCCTAATTATCTCCTTCTCTTAGTGTTGCTAATATCTTGGACTCCTTAATAACTTTCCCAACAACTCCTTATCAATTTGTACTGCCATGTTTCCCACAATGCTTTTCCTACTTCCTAATAACAATCACTTCTGTACACCCTTTGATGTAAAAATTAAATAATAAAAATAAACCATATCCGTCGGTCCGTTTATCTTTCCAACCTATAGAGCTGAGACTATTTTTACAAGATAAACCTCGGACGCAGACATTCACGATTTTTTGGCCCCTCCTTCCACCTTCTCTACCTGCCCTTTTACTTGATGTTATTCAGAATTGTATTAGTATCTGGACTACTATGGTAACATAAAGTTATTTACCTGGAATATTTTTTTTTTAAAAAAATGGGGAGTAACGCTGTGTTTCGAAAGAGTATAGGAAATAAGCGTAGGTATTCATTCATGCCTCTCTCTAGAATAGTCTTCTTATTTTGACTTAATACACGCTTATCAACGTTTCTAATTGAAATACTTTATTCCAAGCAAACAAGTATTTGAAACTGATTAAAAATTTTGCTTTTATTTTTTCGAGACATTCGAGACGAGACGAGACTTTTCAAAAGCCGTCCCGTCCCGTCTCGTGTCTCGTCTCGAAAACGAGACGAGAAAGGCATTCCGTCTCGTCCCGTCTCGAATTCCAAAAGGCTTGTCCCGTCCCGTGAGCAACACTAGATGCAAGAAGCCTCTCCTGCAAAAGTGTATGTTGTACGAAGCGAAGAAACGTGACAAAACCACCACGTATGGAAGGCAAACCTGCATTAATTTTATATCGCACGTTTACAGAGCCGTGCCTCCTGAAGTTATAAAAATCCCAACTTCAATGATTCTTTTAGACATGCTATAGTTGAAAAAAATATGTTTAGATGCACCCAAAGTGCATCATTATCAGATTATGCATATAACGTGTTATTGGAATCAATATTTGTGTAGATTGGGTGCCTCCCCGATGGCGTAGTAATAACGTCGAAGTCTTGTAATGAAGGGTCCTCGCGTCGATACTCAATGGAGGCACAAAGTGGACCGGATCACACTTTAAACTGTAGGTCGGTTCGCGATTTAGCCTATTTGCGAATAAAGTGGACTTAAAAAAAAAACAATATCAACCTTAAGAATATTAGAATAAACTAATTCACCCGCAGGTAAGTCAAATTTCACATATTCTTCTTCATCCTCGTTCATAGACTTCCTGCAATACTCTTGAGTTGCATCCCACCAGGGGCGAAAAATGTGAAGTTATTATTTCCCCGTACTGCGTTATTTCTTTTCATAACAGTAAGGCTAAATTCTCGTTTTATCTGAACTTTTAAAAAATGTGCAAAATAAACAACCACCCTTTCCCATGTATGTGTAAAACAATCCCACTCTGTCTCAGAAAACCTCTTCGTAAGATCAAATGAAGGAAACAACTCTCAAGTCTCAACAATTATAAATTTTTGCTTAAATTTCCTATCGTTTATACAAACAGTAGCACATATCACGTCCTTTGGTGCAACACTGTCAACAGCTAATGTTACTTTCCTCGTCGTAATAAATTTACTTCCAACCAGTGACGGCGCCAGGGAAATTTGACTGGGGGGGGGGGGGAAGGCTGGCAACAAAATATTGTAAGGGGGCAGTCACATTAAAACGCCCGAAAACACTACACACATATATACTTATATAATAATAATTATAATAATAATAATTATAATAATAATAATAATAATTATAATAATAATAATAATTATTATTATTAGAATTATTATTATATTCATGTATGGTGTTTTGTGTGTGTATTTTATTTAGAGTGGACGTTTACAGCCTAAATTTACTTCTTGATTACGAGTTTATCTCCACATGATTCGTTTTAATAAAGACATTAATTCTTTTTTATTGGTAAGTTGCGTTGTCTCTAGTGGCCTATTTCAGTATTGAAAGACATTCATAATTTTATAATTCATCGTCTTTCTTGAGATGAAACTACTGATATAAATATTTAAGTTATAAGATAATAATATAAATGATGAAAATAATTCTTCTAAGAGTTTAATTTTCTTGCAAAATAAACGTGACGTTGGAAGAAATGAATCTTCTTAAGTATTAGAAACAATGTGAGGCACTTAGTGAAGTGCAATTCTCCTGTAGTAGAATTCTGCTCTATGTGCTTTGGAGAACACATTGCCCACCTTTGGTACATCCAGGACTTGACATTTCTTCTCAATGGCAAGAACAGCCAAATGAGGCATTTTGCATCCAGCATCCTGTTTCGAGCAAGCCTTTTCAAAGATTTTAAGGACAACCATCTTCGTAACGCTGAAGAGTTTTGGGCAAAATTTGTGTTTCACCTTTCAGGGAAATGTTATCACAGGATAAAAAATCAGACAATGGTTACAGTTATCTCAGAATTCAAGAAATATTCTGACCCTGGCAATACTTACTCTTACTCTACCACTCCAGCGTATGTTTATGCTACACAATTACAGGCACGTATGGAGTTCGTGGGAAGAAGTTCTTCGATTTTGATATGTACGAGAAAGAGCGAACCTGCATCTAATGATTGAAGAGTGGCAAATCCTAATAAGCGTTCTTTTACCTGCCGCGATATGTTTTGAATCGAATTTTAAGTGTAATTTGCATTTTAAGGTTCACGTTCAATACATTTCCAAATAATATCCCCTCATTAGCTTCAAGAGTATCGAAGAAATCCCCTTTGTTAAGGTTTGCCTCAGACTCATCATCTCGAAATTCAAGTCCTTGAATAGTAAGAAACCGCGATGAATCCACAATAACTGACATGTAGTGTCGGTTTTTCTCCAATCACCTTTGGTCCTGGGTTCGATACCCAGTGGAGGCACTTTAAACTATAAGTCCAGTCCCGATTAGCCTTACTGTGCATAAAGTGGACTTCAAACGCCAAATCACTACCGCTACCACTGTACCCGGGGAGTCCCCTCATAGAACAAAGTTTCCTTCTACGACGATTATACAGAACTTAGTGCAATTCCTTCATTTGTAATTTATTCTATATCAGCCTCAGTTTTTCGTTATTACAATCCAAGGAATAGTATTCTCCTTAAATAAGAAATAAAGAAAAAAAGCATTTGAAATAATCTTCAAACGGACGTAAAAAAATCGAATCCAACCACCTGCAGAATGCCTGAGGGAAACAACAAGAATTTTCTCAACAAAGACATATCCGAAATTTCCATAAGATTCTAATAATTTCGTAACCCGTGCAAATAATCATGTGGTAAAATCTTGTCGTGGTTCCCTGTAAATATTAAAATCACCAAATCATTTCTTTCCATATTTCCCGTATTTTCTCCTCTTTAGCTCTCAGCTGTTCGGAGTGGGATAATGCTAGATTATTTGTCCCTATACGACGCACGCTTTTAGAAGCGATATCGGGGGGGACCACACAGAGGGTGTGCGTGGCGATCAGCCAATGGCAGGAGTGCAACGTTGTACAGTTAGAAGACTGCGGCGCGGAAGTTAAAAGCCGTGTTCTGTATTTTTCTTGCGCGCAAGAAGTTTTCATAAAATTCGCCACTTTAAGGTTCATCATAAGATGGGAAAAGACATTTTGAACCTGACTGTCCAAGTCCCATGAATTTCCGTCGCCTACAACCGGAGTTATCGTTGCTTGAAGAAACAATAGAAACATCACCTTTCATTTCCTTCCGCCTGTTTTTTTCGTTGCCACCGTGTTGACGCAGCTGAGTTGTTGTGTCTAGGGAAAACCTTGGGTGTTAAATTCGCCTCGATATAAACAATGACCCTTCACTGTTCTGTGTGTTCTCGAACATTGAAAGTCTGTGTCAGTTTGAGTTCAGCGTTTACGTAGCAAGGCCGGTGTAACGTTATTCGCTTATCGTTCACTCGTACGCCACAAAGAACAGTTTGTGAAAAGATTAAATACAGCCCTTTCGTGCAATAGTGGTGTTCCGTGTGTTCTTTTCATTTTAAATAATGTCACTCTCAAAACCTAGCACCAGTAGTACAGGCTCCAAGGGTGCAAAATCTAATCATTATCCTCCAGAAGAGTGACTCGGAAATGAGTGAAATCAGTGACACGGAGACCGAGGAAGACGACGAGAGCGGTGATGAATAAATACTTTCAAGCTTCTTTCAGGTATGGGTTTCTCGTATATGCTACAGTGATATGATATTATAATCCTGTGTAGAAATATTCACTATATTATTTCACTGTACTCATATATACTGTGCATGCATTATCAAAATAATGGACACATCGCGAATTTTCTGTCCTTCCCTTGCGCTATCAGTTAGTTTGGCAACAGCGCAGTAGCACTGGCTGGGTATTGGCCGAACTCATGTTTCTTCTAAAAGCGTGCGCCGTATAATTATCTCCTTCTCTTAGTCTTGCTTATATCTTGGACTCCTTAATAACTTTCCCAACAACTCCTTATCAATTTGTACTTCCATGTTTCCCACAATGCTTTTCCTACTTCCTAATAACAATCACTTCTGTACACCCTTTGATGTAAAAATTAAATAATAAAAATAAACCATATCCGTCGGTCCGTTTATCTTTCCAACCTATAGAGCTGAGACTATTTTTACAAGATAAATCTCGGACGCAGACACTCCACGATCTTTTGGCCCCTCCTTCCACCTTCTCTACCTGTCCTTTTACTTGATGTTATTCAGAATTGTATTAGTATCTGGAGTACTATCGTAACATAAAGTTATTAACCTGGAATATTTTTTTTTTAAAAAAAATGGGGAGTAACGCTGTGTTTCGAAAGAGTATAGGAAATAAGTTTAGGTATTCATTCATGCCTCTCTCTCTAGAATAGTCTTCTTATTTTGACTTAATACACGCTTATCAACGTTTCTAATTGAAATATTTTATTCCAAGCAAACAAGTATTTGCAACTGATTAAAAATTTTGCTTTTATTTTTTCGAGACATTCGAGACGAGACGAGACTTTTCAAAAGCCGTCCCGTCCCGTCTCGTGTCTCGTCTCGAAAACGAGACGAGAAAGGCATTCCGTCTCGTCCCGTCTCGAATTTCAAAAGGCTTGTCCCGTCTCGTGTCTCGTCTCGTTTTCGAGACGAGACACGAGACGAGACGGGACATGTCCCGTCCCGTGAGCAACACTAATCTCGTTGTTAATGTCGTTTACACTGTTACAAGCTACAGTCAAATTTAAAATATTCTACCATTAAAATTTTACCGCCTGCCTGTTTAGAAAAACGTGACGCAACCAATTGTTTATATAAATTGAATATTTTACCGTGCATTAAGTTCATAAGTATATTTTTATTAACTGAACCATTACAATTAGTTCTATTGTGTATCAGCCATTAATACTTTAAAAACCGTCATAATAATTTTTAAGGTAGTTGGACGGTACCGGAAATTTACGGTCCCATACTGTTAGAAGTTACCGTAAAATTTTCAATATTCTACTGTTAAAATGTAACAGAAGAATTTTTCTTTTAAAAAAATACAGTGGCCTACACTTTTTGCCTATTTGAAGCTGTCAAATTTCTATTTAGATGTTTTTACGTCGTACTTCTAGATTAATTGCTACGATGGGGAATTGATGAGTCAATTAAAATAAAACACCATTGTCTCACTCAGGATTCGAACCATAGGATCACTGACCTTTTTATGACCCACCAATCCCACTTTGAGAACGCTACCATTGATATTATCTCCGCCAAACACACTGATTTTCGTAAATAGTTAACAAAAGCGTTCAATGTCGACTTCATGTGGAAACTGGTTGGCCAAGAGAGAGGGGGAGAAGAAGAATAGAGAGAGGCAGAAGAAATGAAGGAGATTGAAAAAGAGAGCGAAAGAGAGAGGGGAAGATACAGATATAATGAGAGGGAGAGGAGAGAAGTGTAGAGAGAGAGAGGCTGATAAATTTAAAACAGGGAGAGGAAAAAGAGAAGTGTAGAGAGAGGAGAGATATATATTAGAAAGAGGGAGGGAAAGAGAGAAGTGTAGAGAGAGGCAGATAAATTAGAAAGGGAGGGAAAGAGAGAAGTGTAGAAAAAGGCAGATAAATTAGAAAGTGAGGGAAAGAGATCAGTGTAGAGAGAGGCAGATAAATTAGAAAGAGAGAAGTGTAGAGAGGCAGATAAATTAGTAGAAAGAGGCGGGAAGAGAGAAGAGAGAAATAGAAGGGGAGAAAAGAGTGGGAGATAGTTATAGAAATCGGGGGAGAGAGAGAGAGAGAGAAAAAAAACAGAGAGAGGGTGAGATAGAAAAACAGATAACAGAGATGGGCGAGAAAAAGAAGAGTTGTTCTTCAGATAGAGAGAGAAAGAGATGGGAGAGGAGCTTCATTCTTCTCTCTCTATTTCCATCTTTCCGTTACACTTCGAAAAATGCTTTGAGAACTTTGTTGTAAGCTTATTTTTGGATGTGATCGAACGTGCTTTCTGGAAAATTATCTCTAGCTTAGCAATTCTATTATTCCCTATTATTATAACCTTTTCCTTAATATAGTGATCCACTGAGAATTCGAACCCGTAGCACTGCATTTACGCTTAGGAAGAGAATTACGTGACCCGTGAATAGGCATTGCATCAGACAAAAAATAACTGTTGTTGGTGCATTAATGCACATCCTTGTACATTTGAATTTTGGAACGCCATGGCTTTGGCGGGTGTGAGGGATTTGCAAATGAGAGTAAAGGGACATTTATGACATTCATGTCTGTGAAATCGCTGATTTGTTTAGTGGGAGAGCATTCCTATTATACGCGACATATCCTCACATACGCAAACCCATAATGCGGTTGGGTACGAGAGAGCTCTTTTTTGGTCTGTGCGGGACCGAAAAACATTCCTGCGACGCGTCCAGCTAGCCGGAATGAAAATCGCATTTGACTCACACTGCGGGAACCAGCAGAGTATAAACCACAGAAACCCACACCGGCCATAAACACTTCTTTCCGAGCCAAACTTTGACGTTTTTATTACCCGCAGAACCTCTCAAATTAAGGCGAACTGAAAGGGTGTCCTTTTTTTCTGCTCCTTTTTTTCTTTTTTAACACTGGAAAACACCGAGTGTTGCCGTGCCAGTGTACCTTTATACTTTCTGGAAAGGGTGAAGGCAGTCAGGGACAACTTGCCACAAGGTATGCCCGCTTTTGTCTTGCTTCTTTACGTATCGCTGTTCGAGACGCCCTCTGTCGAACGTTTACGGCACTTGCCGTTTTCACACAATTCGTGTCATTTTTAGTCCTTTTTTTAACCCCCTGTCCACCCTACTTTCTTAATACTTTAAAAAACTTGCCCAAAAGAGTGTTTCTGGACAATATCGTGACCCTTTTCAACCCTAAAACTCGCGACAAAACGGTACATAGCAATAAAGTTTATGGCTTTTAAAAAAACGAAGCAGGAAGAAACGGAAGAATGCTTGGGATTTGAGTAGCCTGTGGCTCAGCGTTGCGAATTCGGTGACCTTGAAGCTGATCGTGTAAGGTGGATAGGATATTTATGATACGTTACTTTTAGACTGTTATTTGTGCTTTTTTAAGCTCTTTTAAGTTAGAAAAATATCACTAAAGTTTGTCGTCATAATACCAAGAAGAAATCCTGGCCAGTGATGTGCCGTACGCTATAAGTTTACGTCTACATGCGTTCTCTGCACGTAATCTACGCGTAGATTACATTGGGTTGCAGTTTACATAGACTACGTAGACAATCTAAAGTACATTATGATTAATTTTGAAGACCTTCATGAAAGCAAAATGACATTTTCAACTATATTTGTTCCTAACGAACTCACAAGAATCCCATTTACAACAAAATTTCTCTTCCCATCTATCATCAACTATGAAAGAAGATAAATCATATGCAAAAGAAAACAACAGATGGCAGTCGTGAGGCAAAAGCAGTCTTTTTCTCATAAAACACTAGAATATTTGCTATGTTGTTTATTTCCTAGGTGAGAAATTGTTCGAATTTGAAAGGAAGGGTATGAAAGGTTTTTCTCACACATTACCAACTGATACGTAGTATAATTTTGTATTACTTCCACAGCGCCCAATGCTAAGTTATCACCTTTCACCATGTTGCTTACATAGATTACGTCACATACGTGTATAAAATAGTCTACGTGTAGAATGTAGACTACCGTTGTTTACGTGTAGACGCACATGACTGATCCTGGCCTTCCCGAGAAAAGTTTATGTAAGTAAAGTACGCCTGGGGTTTAATTGTTTTGTTAATAAGCAAGAAATGATGTTAACAATATTGTGTTCCGATTCAGTACAGCTTGTTAAACGTTAATGTAGCCATAGAAACAAAAATGTGTCGGAGTCTAGTAATTAAAGTGCATTAACTGCTAATGATGCACATTTTGCGCATCAAAATACACATCAAAATGCATCAAAGCGTACTTTTATCAGATGTTGCACTGTGCAATACACTAATATGCATCAATAAAGAAGATCAGACACATTCCTTTCAAAGAAACCAACATTACAGGTCTTAACTGTGCCAGCTGATGCACCAAAATTGCATCAACCTTGATTTTGATACATTTCGAGTTGTGTGAGGGTTCGCTTACCAATCTTGGGCCTAATTATCAGGGGGCAGAATTAAACTGGGCCCAATTTTGAGGGGGTAGAATTAAACTGGGCCTAATTTTGAGGGGGCAGAATTAAACGGCCTAATTTTGAGGGGCAGCAGAATTAAACTGGACCTAATTTTGAGGGGGCAGAATTACACTGGACCTAATTTTGAGGGGGCAGAATTACACTGGACCTAATTTTGAGGGGGCAGAATTACACTGGACCTAATTTTGAGGGGGCAGAATTAAACTGGACCTAATTTTGAGGGGGCAGAATTAAACTGGGCCTAATTGTGAGGGGCAGAAACATACCTGGGGCTTAATTTTGGGGGAAGAGATTCGAAAAGTTTTCCATCCAATAAAAAGAGCATCCAGGATTATTTGCTAAATAAGTGTGGCGTTTGCGAAATTACAAATATTACTCTTTATTACTTTGCTCCTCAAGTCACCTAACTTGTAAATTTTAATAAATCCCAAACTTTTGGGCCCTTGCCCCCGCCAAGTTGCGCCTATGGAGCTGCCCCTCACTAAACATTCTCGTTTCCTAACCTTTCTTGTCTGCATAGCTAAAAAATATAGTAAAAGAGCTGTACATTGTTCCTCGATATGTTACTTGTCTAAAGAAAAGTTCCTTAGTTAATGGTGCATATTTTGGCAATTTTTCCCATAAATGAATATTTTATATTTTTCAGTTTTATTACGCACTTTTTGGTGTGACAAAATACACAGAAGTGCATAAAAGGGCACTTTTTATCATTTGCCATTCCTTGTGACGCTAAAATTTAAACGTTTCAAGCAGCTGTCAATTAAAATCCGCTCGAAAACCAAACATGTTACTGAAAAACACAATTATTATATCTACATAACGTGTTGCTTGCAAAATAAACGCAGTAAAATATTAGAACATTCTCGACGATCTTAAATCAATAAAATGCTCGTTCTTGGTAGCACACAGATTCATACAGATGCGCAACTTCTTGCAGGTTGGAAGAAACGATTTACAGCGCCATCTAGGCTTACCTTTCTTTATTAGCCCTTACTAACAACCTATCTTGGCCCGCAAGAGCTAATATACCCTCTGCACCCATCATCCACAATGGACCATCCCGGTCGCAATTCTCTCAACATCGGCCAACAGTCGAGCTCTCTCCAATTCCGGCAGCTTCTGAATCCAGTGTTGCCAGGAGCTGAGAATAGTATGTATTTTATTGGATTTCTCGACAACTGTGTTTTTCATTTTTTTTAAAGTGTCTCAGTAGTATTATATTGATTGTTAAGGGTTTATGATTCTGTGTTGTACATGCTACTATAGATTAATGGACTTTTTTTTCGCTAAAAAATGTGTGTGTCCCCATTCATTTTTACCTGGCGTTGTGAATGAAATGAAAAGTCTGCATCGTTGATGCTATTTGCACCTATCACGAACTTAGGAATGGTACTGACACAAGGTCGAGACCGAGACGACTTTCTAAAAATCGAAACGACACTTCATCTCGTTCGAGATTTTGGCATGATATTGAAAAATTTACCAGATTCAGTACACCCAGACTTCTTCAGACAATCCAAGCAGACATTTACCAGATTATTTATAGAAACGTCATGTAGCTATTTTGTTATTTTGCATAGTGACTGCAAAAGTAACAATTGGCAACTTGTGTTGCGTTGTTGCATACATTCTCAGGATAAACTCGCATTTTTTAGGGTTCCTGGCGTCTTAATTGATCTCCATACGCTGTGGAACTTTATGTGGTGACACATTGCATATGCACGTTCGAGACGAGAACGAGACGCGTGTTTATAAATCGAGACGAGAGCGATACAACTCTATCCCTCTTTCTCTCACCCGTCTCTCTCTCTCTCTCTCTCTTTCTTTATCATTTTCCCTTCTCCGTGGCCTCTGAGGTCCAAGCAAGGTAAATTTTGTGGGTGCAAGATGAGCATGAACAATGCTTTATATATGTAAATGTACATAAAATGTGTCCTTCTACGTGAATTTTTGGAGGGGGCAGAAATTGCCTTGCCCCCCAAAGTCGGAGCCTATGGATCCAACCAAACACGTGGTCAACGCATCGAGTCCCATCGCCGCTGTTTTCTGGCTTTCAAGACCGGACTCCGATTACTCCTGTACCCTCTTGCGTATATGGGTGTCCGAAATACACACAGAAAACTAAATGCATCAAATTTGATGCATGAAAATCGAATCTATTAATGCACTAAAGTGTGCTTTTTGGCCTTTGCCAAGAATCAGGTTTACAGTTTGATGCATTTGTGCATATCATTTGTAAAGGTAACCTCAAAATGCATCATATGATGCAGTTGAGTCTTTCTATGTCTAGCTGTACTTTGATGCGTCTTTTGATGCACCTTGATGCATTTTTTTCTTTCGGCCGATGCATTTATTTGAGGACCAACATCCTCAAATACGAGTAAGGGCAGGTGCTCTAAGAGAGCGTTCACCAACCCTTCTCCCCCTCTCTGACCGTTTCCAGGCGACAGAACCTCGTTAGCCCGCAAAAATGTTACTTCCAGTTACCAGTCGGCCCAGGTGTGCCCATCCCCCCCCCCCAAGGCCGAGGACGCAATCCCCCCACAATCGTTCATCAAAATCCCAACCAAAATAATTGTTCATCATAACCTCCCCCACACAAATATAGTTTGGATAAACATGCAGTAATTGATTTTTGTTTGAATGTCGATAATTTCATTTTTTTTAAATACATTTTGGAAATATGCTACAATTATCCAGTCAGTCGTAGCACAGGAACACATACAAGCGAAAAAAAGTCCTGCTTCAAATCATCCAACCCAAAAACTGAAATCCGCATTTCGGAAGTTCCGAGCCGACTCGGAACTAACACAAAGAAACACCAGTTTACCACTGGCCGAGATGCCAACAATTAAAAGGCGCATGAAATTCCAAAACTTTCATTACAGTTGAAATTAAAGGACGGCTCACTTTCATGTTTGCTAACATAACACTTACAAAACTGCCCAGGCTCACTGCCATTGTTAGTGTACTGAATCAACCTTATTCTTAATAGTTTGTCTGCTTGACTAACCTTGTATTAATGCGAACAGCACGACCCCCCACCTTTTCAAACAGATTCTGAAGGCATAAGAGGTGGTGGTTCATTTCAACCCAATAACCATAAGTAAAAATCAATAACAAGTCAATCAAACTAAACGAACCCCCCATTTTTGTGTGAAGATTTTGGTAGTTAAACTATAAAATTTTGCCCCCCCAAAAATTCCCATGACGCAGGAGCGTCAAGAATCCCCCCAAAATTTCCATGAAGCAGTAGCGTCATGAATCCCCCCTGTGAGCGAGCACCCCTGAGTAGGCCTTCCGACGTCACGTACCGAGTTCGATTTTAAACGCTAGATGGCAGCACAGTTAGTGTGTAACTTAAAATGACAAACCTGCACGTAAAATTTTAATAATTTTTCAAATATTTTCATACAAACAATATGCTTTAATTACTACAACTAAAAAGTGCAAATTCTTAAATTGTTATTTTGGTGTACTTACACATTGGGAATATTTTAATGCAAAACTTTGCATATGTATTTGCGGAGTAATTAAATTCATTGTAATCGTTTTATTTTTAATCAATGATATTGTTAAGTGTTAAATGTGTGTATATTTTTTTTTATCTCTACTGATGTAGGGATTTTTATAAAGTTCAAAAGACAGAGTTGAAGTCCACTCTATGCTCGGATAGGCTAATCGGGACTGGACTTACTGTACAATGTGCATCCACCAGGGTTGGAAATCGGAACTCTCTGGTTACAAGGCGAGGAATACATAACGCAATGTGCACACAGGAAAAGTAAACGTATGAATGAAAGCCAAAATGTGCACAAAAGCTGTACAAAAATGCATCTGTTTTTGTAGAGATTATTAATATCTCCTATATGACTCGCAAAAATGCATAATATCTCTAAGCACATTAAATTATTTTGAATTCCTACAGTAAAATTAGCCCATCCTGATAGGATAGGATAGTTTTCCTTGACTGGAATGGTGAAAATAGTTTTATGTATTAACAGCGTATTAGATATTATTAGTAATTTTCAACTTTACGCGCGAGAGAACTTTTTTTTCGGATGTTTAGGAATAAATGAACAAGAACGATGTTCGGCAAAGAAAAATGCATGGATAGTAAACTAGCGGTATCAATTAATGATGCAAATGCAAGAAAATGCATTTTTTGAAGTACAAAGGATCATTCCGCCGATGCATTAAAAGTACATCGTATCAGAAATTCCGTTCAACGACAAACACGTAAACACACAATCACAGTCGCAACAAGTGATATGTCTGGAGTTCATACATTAAATGTGATGCAACCGACCTCCGTTTCGGAGTGCTTAGCACAGTGCGCTACGACGCCAGGTGTTTAGGATTCGAATCCCGGCATTTCTTTGAAATTAGATGTGATTAAAATACTGGGTGTCCCGAAAGTCTTTCCCTAATTACAAACTTTATTCATATCCGCTATATGCAATGTAGAGATGTGAAAGTGGTGCCAAAATGTTGGAAAACTAACCAAGTTTTCTTGTTGCAGGATTGAGTAACGTGGCTGTAGCGTAGCAGTGTCAGTGCCCAGGAAACCGGAAATGTTCACAAACCAGGAAGAAGCCCAGTGTGTCCCCTGGTATCATTAGGCAACAAAGCCTGTACAATTTGCACTTTGTATGCACGAAAAAACCAAACGTTTGTGTAAGATATCTTAAAGATAACTTTTTGGCTGATGTTTTACGTTGCTTGAAATCGCTGAGGTTGGTGGTTCGGCCACTTCTCGGTAAGTCAGCAACAGATTCTGTGGTCTTGAACTTGTCATACCACGACTTAATGCTCTCGACATCGGGCGGCATCTTTCCATAAGTTGTTTGAAAGTTCCTCTGCACTGTTATTGGTGACCGGGTCTCGTGACACACCGAGATTTTTCCTCATTTGTGAACATTTCCGGTTTCCTGGCCACTGACACTGCTACGCTACAGCCACGTTACTGAAACCTGGAACAAGAAAACTTGCTTAGTTTTCCAACATTTTGGCACCACTTTCACATCTCTACATTGCATACCTATAGCGGATATGAATAAAGTTTGTAATGAGGGAAAGACTTCTGGGTATATATTTTCTTCATCAGTGGACTGAACATTTAAGCATATGAAAATGCACGTCTTCTTTGAAAAGGCGTATTTTTTTTAAAAAAAAATTCTTATCTATTTTGACCAAAAATGCAACAAAACGAAATCATTGTTGTTGCATATTTTGCATATATTGTGCACACGCAGAACACAAAACGTGTCAATTGACACATATTTTGACTCCAATAACACATTAACTTTTTGGTGTGTCAAAATACACACAGAAATCCATAAAAGGACACTTTTGTCAGCTGATGTTCCGTGTGATGCACCAAAATGCATCAGTTGGGAAGATCAGACAAGATCATTTCAATTTAAAAGGTAACAGAATTACACACTTAGCTGTGTCACTTGATGCATTAAAAGTAAAATCTTGTTATCTTTGAAGTGACCTTGCCTGAGCTTCCCAGTTGATGCATTTTAGTGCATCACACGGAACAACAGCTGATAAAAGTGTCAATTTATGCATTTCTGTGTGCACTTTGACACACCAAAATCTGCATCACTTCCAGTTCAAAATATATGTCAATTGACACGCTTTCGGTTCTGTGTGCATGCAAGTAACACATCCAGAAACAATATATAGCTATGCAGACATAAAAGGAGGGGTTACGAAACGAAAATATTTAGTGAGGGGCAACTCTGTTTAATTTTCACGTAAGTGTGCATTTTACATGTAATATTTAGGGTAAGAAAGCAACTACAATGACTCCGAGAAAGCTGAAACAGTGTGTGACTCGAAAAAGATCACAAAATATTGTTTACGCTGCACTCATCGTAGTAGGGCACGATTTTAAAGGAACGTCCACTGGCAACCCTGCTCACAGTCCATTTGAACGTCGGGAGAATGGCCGCTCGGTGCCAGCGCTGAGGGGGGGGGGAAACATCCCTTTCAGAGCGCTTATGAGGGTTCGCGGGGAGTGGGGGGGGTCTGGGTCGAGCCAATGTGGTGCGAAGAACCCCCGCTGTTGTTGCCCGACCCCCCTCCCCCTTTCAGTAATGCAGGCAAGGGTGCAGAGAGAGCATGTTGCAGAACATATAACGATATAATCTTTCTATTTCAATACCTTAGCAGCATCAATAAGGCGAACAAGAACGTATTTAAGGGGGCGAGGGGCCTGGACTCCCGAAAGAATTGACAAGATTTTAAATTAAATAAATTTGTTACTTACTAATAAAAATCAGTGCTTGTTGAGGAATGAAATAAACGAAAACCTTGTGTGACGTTTGTTTAAAATACAAAATGTATTTATTTACGTAGAACTTACACGAATATAGGTTTGGAATGAATCAGTTTTGTATTGGCAGTGGTTTTATTATTATTATTATTATTAATGGACATATTTCAACAGCTGGAGCTGGATATAACTTTTTTGTTATCCTATAACACATCTTTCTAATTACTTTTTACTTTATTTTCCTTCGTAGAATAGCTTTTTGTACAAAATATCATGGTCTGAACTAGAAATTAGCTGGATAACGAAGGTAAGCCGTTATAGGTATATTTTAAGCCATTTTACTGCACCAGAATACATCGATTCATGCACTAAAGTGTGTTTTGTGCCTTCTTCAAAGAATCAGATTCACATTTGATGCATTTGGGTGCATTCTTGTATGTCGTGAAAGTAACACCGAAGTGCATCATTTGATTCAAGTGGGGATTCCTTTCAGTCGAGATGCACTTCAATGCATCATTTGATACGTTTTGATGCACCTTGATGCGTTTTGATGTTATAGGTATATAAAACTCTGTAGCTCAGACCAAACGTTTAAGTGCATCATCCATAAAGATGCAGGAAGGTCCATCAAGGAACATCAACTGATGCATTGAAGTGCATCTCGACTTAAAGGAATCCTCAGTTGAATCAAATGATGCACTTTGGTGTTTCTTTCACGACATACAAAAATGCACCCAAATGCATCAAATGTGAATCTGATTCTTTGAAGAAGCCATAAAACACACTTTGGTGCATGAGTCGATGCATTCTGGTGCATCAATAGATATGATGCATTTAGTTTTCTGTGTGTACCTGCATTTCATTGGACAAAGAGATTGCTATTGATAAATGTACAATAATAGTTTCAGAACAACGACATTTTATGCTAGGCAACCCAACTTACACAAGGTGTTGGTGGGTTGCCTATGAAGTTAGGAGTAATTCCATGGTTGCCAGTTGTTATCATTAACTGATAACAGGGGATTGTCTCTTTAGTCCTATATTTAGATTTACTTTGAAATCAACAAAGGACTAAAAAGACAATTCCCTGTTATATACTAAATGCAAAATACATACATACATATATATATATGTGTGTGTGTGTGTGTGTGTGTGTGTGTGTGTGTGTGTGTGTATTCTAGAAAAAATCCAAATGTTATGTAGTGCGTACAGCTTATGGCTCGCACATGAAAGAATAAAACTAAATCTAAATCTATATTTAGGAACCTTAGCTCTCAAGAAATAGCCAGTATCAATCTTCGATGAGAGCATTATTTGAGCAAAAACACATTTGTGTTTCACACACTGCTTCTTAGTTAAAGAATTTGTCGAACCACTCTTCAAATTTGCCTGTTACATAACTTTGATATTTCATGCACAATAATCTGGCAATAAGCTGTGAATTTATTCTCCTTTGAGCTCCACAACTCACCATCATATTCAAGTATTGGAAGTACAGTGGGATCCACTAGTATTGCTTGGTAAATTGTCCATGACTATTTTCATTTATTTTTCTTTTACATCCTATGTAAGCGATGGATTTTATGCAGAAGTTGTCAACAGCTTGTTTTGAGTTTTCTTTTAAATCTTGAAGCTCTTATTGGGTCAAAATAAAGTGAACGAACATGGTGATGGGCAATTTGGACGGTAATACTCATGGATCCCACTGTACAATTATGATACATATAAAGCTGACAGTTTTCAATTGGTTCAAAGCCGCTCAATTAAAAAATATGAAAACTTATTACTTTTTAAGCCTTTTGGCAAGTTTCTTTTATGTGGCCTTCAAGTAAAAGGGTCAATAATTATTAATAATTATTATTAATAATCAATAATTATTCCTAGATCCATGAGGCACGTATCCAGGGGGTCTAAACCATATGTTTCAGGAATAATAATAATCATCATAATAATAACACTAATAATGTTTAAATTAAAATTGTTATATTAAATCAAATTATTACTAATTACAACGTATAAATTAATATTATATGAATAGGCAAAAATACGATATGAATAGAGATACGTACAACGCGCATATTCATTATGCAGCTTACACTAGTTAAAATCGGAATAATTTGTACAAAAAATGTGCCCCTCCTCAAATACGTCCTTGATCCTTGTGAAGGAATTTTCAGGTTTCCATCCAGAATCGAGCACGGTGCCGCCGTCACGAAGTACACACCGCTAACCATTAGGCCACGTGGTTAAAACTCATGGATTTATCCGCCACGAACTTCAAATATTACAAAAAAAAAAAGAGGTGAAGACATTGGCAACACTGATCCGAAAAAAACCTCTCTCTTTGATGCCAGAACCTCTCATCACCAACAAACAAGCCATGGACGAAAACAGAATATCCCATCATCCCACGAATCTACATTCATTCTACTTGGGGAACGTTATTATTAAAATATTTTAACAAAAGATGGCACCACAGTCTGATAAATATAAAAACGAAAGGCGAGCAAAAATTATCTCGTAATCCGCAGAGGAAAGCGCAAGGAATTCTGGGAATTTAATCTCACTTTAGCACTGGATTCCGCAGACGCATTCGGCCCCTCCTTTTCCCCCCACTCAAGAGTTGGAAACACTGCGCACGGGACTTCGAAGTTTTACTGTTATATATTCTCGTTCCTGCAAGATTGCTTTTCCCTCTTCGTAGCAGAGAAAACGGTTTCATAAATTAAGACACCCCCTTCCCCCAACCCCCAAGCTCCACCTTGATTCAAAACCTTGTTTTTTTCGTCCTTTCTTTCCAAATTCCCTTCCCCCCATTCCCTCTTTTCTTCCATTTTCTTAATCGTACGAAAAGGGGTTGAGGTAGGATCGCAAGGGGGGAGGGAGGAAGAGTTATAACTGTACTTGTAGAGAAGGAGAATTGCATTTTTTCGAATTTGCATTAACCCCCCGCCCCCCCCCCCCCCGAACGCGAAAAGGTTTTAGAAAAAGGGAGCACGAAGGAAAATGCGCGTAGAGCAATTTGAGAAAGAAAAAAACCCAAAAAACTCGGACCATTCTCTTGACTTTAAGCCTGCATATAAACGTGACAAATCCTCCCCCCTCCACTGCAGTTTCTGAGTATCGTCCTACTTAATAAAAGCGTCCATGAATTGTGCCGTTATGTGCATATGCAAAAGCGTTTTCGGTTCGATTTGCATTTTTTCTTCTGAAGCCGAAACGCACTACTCTTAAGCCATTTCTTGGTGTGATATATCTTCATTGCCAAGAAAACGAACTCAAATTTCTTCTTCTCGAGATGTGCAGTCCCCAATAGAAAGCTTATCTTAAATCTGATCGACTTAAAACATCATCTTAATAACTTTCATGAACTTTATCTTCTCTAGCATAACTTTTTTTTATTCTCTGCAATAGGTTAACTTTATGAACGCATTAACAGAAGATTTAGTGTTGTGAATCTCTCCTTTTTGTACAGTACAATCGACACAACTGAATAAAACGTGTATATTTTACGGTTATGTACATTCGTCCACAACACAGACATCTAGATTCAGACTGGAAAACTGTCATTCTTACAGTGCCAGCAGTGGCGCTAGTGTCGCATGTTTAAATCACTTGGAAGCATGTAGTTCGCAAAATGTCCAAGGACACAGAGTATCGAGACAGTCATGTCTTGGTCTCGAGTGCGGATGTCAATTAAATGACGTCATACCAACACACGCGGAAGCCTGAAAATGCATCAATGAAAGGTTGATGAACTTTCGGTGCATTGACACAGTCTAACGTGTAATTTTGGTTTCTTGAAATGATTGTGGGGTGTAAAGCACCCAGATGTGAACCTCACTTAACTAAATGCATCATATCGATTGAGGCACCACAATGCATCGATTGATGCACTAGTGTGTTTTATGGCTTCTTCAAAGAATCAGATTCACATTTGATGCACTTGGGTGAATTTTTGTATGTCGTGAAAGAAACACCAAAGTGCATAATTTGATTCAAGTGAGGATTTATTTCAGTCGAGATGCACTTCAATGCACCAGTTGATGCGTTTTGATGCACCTTGATGCATTTTGATGCACCAGAATGCATCATCATCCAAAGTGATGCAGGAAGGTGCATCAAGGAACATCAACTGATGCATTGAAGTGCATCCCGACTGAAATAAATCCTCACTTGAATCAAATGTTGCACTTTGGTGTTTCTCTCACAACATACAAAACTTCACCCAAATGCATCAAATGTGAATCTGATTCTTTGAAGAAGCCATAAACACACTTTAGTGCATCAATCGATGCATTTTGGTGCATCAATCGATATGATGCATTTAGTTCTCTGAGTGTACACCCTGGACTGCATTTTGTAAACTAACGAGGCTCTGGCATCTGGACTCTCAGCTAGTAAAGCCCTCTGTGGAGCTCGTGTAATGTCCATATACTATGTCTGTCCCTTCATCACTATTCATCAGCATCGTCGCGATGAGCCAAAGAGGGCAGAAAAGTGACGTAAAATAAAATGAACTACAACAAAATCAACTTCAAATCGTAATATCTGATTTTCTCAATTTGATGCCTTTGCTAAAAATGATGCATTTTTGGTGCCTCACACAGATGAGCAGTTGCTAAAAGTATCCCTGATACATTTTCTACGTGTATTTTCATGCTCCAAAAATACATTGCTGGCATCTTATGCACTTTAATGTTTTACTAGTTAACATATCTATCATATCTGTATAGTGTAAAACAGTAAGTCCCTTCTTATGTGTAAATAAGACGCACGGTAAAGCAGATTTGATTTAAGCGACATTTTCCTTCACCTTACATTTTAATTCACTCTATCTCACACGGAAGCAGAGCCTGAAACAGAGAATCTAGAATGAAACTTCTCGTCTCCATTTTTGAACGGAGCTCTCGCCACCTATTATCAATTTTTGGAACCAGAATTGGAATATTGAAGCAAGACAAGTCAAATACTCATATTTGATGTATTTTGTTGTTTTACGTTGCTTTTCGGATCTTTAACCTAATCCAGGAGATGCTGATGAATTATGATTAGCTGAAATTGATGAAGAGACTCGTATCCTTTGGTGGCAAGGTCCTAAGGCGGCAGTCATCTTGGGTCCGGTTCTGAACTGGAATAATTCTCCTAGTCTCGGTTTGTGAACGTTTGTCTCGTTCTCGGGTCGAAACTAGTAATACACTCGCTGATCTTTGAGGATGCATTTCGGCTCTTGCGAAATTTGATTGCGAAAAGACCCCCTCCTAGCACTTCCATCTCAAACTCATTTACCCCCCAACCTCCGCGTCATCTCCGCAGCGCTGTACAAACGACATTAGCCCGCGATTACTCTTTCCTCCTTGTCCAGCGTCCTGATTTAGAACGGCCGATGCCCAACACTGGTAACTTCGATAATAACTGTCATGGCATCCGACATTGGGAGAAATATTAGGCTACCGGCGACAAACTCATTATGCCCCCTCGAAAGGGACCCTTGTTGAGATTCATCTCTCTCTCGCCGGGGCCCCCTCCCCCCTAGCCCCTCCTTGGAATCACGGCATGCACGACCCTCCCCTCACTCTCCTTGTTCCCACATCTGTAACGACCAGCACGGCCGTTATTGCTGTTTTCAAGACAGTGCCAAAGACTTACAATTCGACAAGAGCTTGTCATCGTTATTCTCCTAGTAAAAACTCTGACAAGAAGATGGCGCCGATAAGAACATCCAACCACACCATTAATTCGCATTACCTGACGTTTCTCGCTCTCCCCTTTCTCGTCGTTCATCGTGACGTAATCGTTATCCTGAACCCCGTGCACCATAAGATGAAGACAGAGTAAATACTGAGGTAATGTATTCATTAGGTTCCCCCCTAACGCCCGTGTATAAGGTTATGAATATATGGTACACTTAGAAAAGAACCATCCTCTGATAGATACCAGAGTATTATGGTCGAAAGAAATGCTCTGAAATAATTCGCTAACATGTTTTTCTTGAACATCTTCATTAAAACTATTCTTATATCCAAAGTTAGAGGTTCTTTTTATGGAATCTTGCGGTTGGAAAGTGACTTTTCCGCCACTTTTGGGATGGTGATAACGATGACATGAATGAAGAGACAAACACATATGGACTGCACAAGTCCTACAGAGGCTTATCCAGGTAGTAGTTCATCACGATGTAAGTAGTTCATCACGATGTCAGCAGATGTCTCTCTTCAATCTTAAATTATTAATTTGACTATGTTCGTACAGAATTTTGCAGAAAACCATAAAATTCAAAGTATTAAATTTGCAAATTAGCATGCTTTTATTTTTTGGAAAGAAAAGGACTCAGCGTGATCGTTTTTCCATTATTTTACCAAGCCCATCTTAGAACTCGTATACATCATATTCAGGAAGGATTTTAAAATATGCGAAGGTTCGTCCTGAGTACAAGGAGTGATTTTTTTCAAGTAAAAAATCAATCCATCGTATAGGCTACGTTGTTTAGCGTGGAATGTCTCGTCTCGTGGACAACGAGGCCTGATCTCGGTAGATACGCTCGTGTCTCGTCCCGTGAACAGCGAGGCCTGATCTCGGTAGGTACGCTCGTCTCGGTACCATCCCGAGTATGCAAATCATTCCCGCTTGACGCGATCAGTGTCACAAGTCGGATTCCATTGACTCGATTGAGATGGCTACCACTTTGAATCTAGTGACATCTCAGCTGGCCTCGCATAATGAGTCCCTTCGCACCACCAGTGATGAATGCCTAACTCCAATGTTCCCGTGGACGTAAATATCAGAAAGAGGACGTCCGATATATCTTCCCTGCTGAAAAGACAATCGACTTCCACATTCTGCAAGAGTTCGCCATTACCAGTCCCGCGGACAAGGTCTGGTGCGAGGAAACCAGCTACATTACCCCAACTGGATTGTTGTGCAAGTTTGGCATTGGGTGGTGGATGAAGAAGGGTGGGCACCGGATGTGAACCGAACCTTGGAAGATGGGGGTTTGGGGGTGGGGGAAGGATACTACGTCATCAAAGTTGCTCCGGGAATGGCTTGAGCATCGGATGTGAGGTCATAGATCACTCCTCTCGAGAAAGAGCTTGGAAAAAAAATGGGGTTGGGAAGGGGGAGAAAGGATACTCCCCATCTACATTATTGATTTAGTCATCAAGGGGTAAGTTTGGGACGGAGGGTGAGGGAATGGCTGCAGCAGTGGTGGTAGGGGGGAGGAGGAGGGGAGTAATGGCAGAAATGGTGATGCCGAGGAGCTCAAGTCACGTGCACTAAGAGTAGAGTGAAAGGAAGTGATTAAGATGCCAGAATTCGCATCACTCAAAAGAAATAGGAACAGTTGCAGGAAAGCAGTTCCTCATTTAAAAAAATAACTTATTTTTTAAAGGATGATCTACAGTTATAAATAACAGAGTTGTAACTTCAGTCGCATGTTAAAAAAAAGGAGCGGAGGTATAAGTGAAGTTCCTCATTTCGAAGAAAAACTGAATTATAATTACGGTGTTCGTTTCAGAATAACTCAGCTGTAATTGCAACTTCTTTATAGAAAAATAACCGAGTTGTGGAGTTCCTTGTTTTGAAGAGAAAAGGATAATTGAGTTAAAATAGCAGTTCATATTTCAGGAAGTAACTAAATATTAATTGCAATCAGTGGCGGCGATTAGGAGGGCAGTTGCCCCCTCCCCACTTTTCGCCACTTTTGCCCCCCTCCCCCAGTTTTGGCACCTTGCCCCCCCCCCCCCCCCCCCGTTTTGGAACTCAATCGCCGCCACTGATTGCAATTGCTCATTTCGAGGAGTAACAGAGTTAGAATTCCAGTTCATCAATTTCAGTTTAATTCCAGATTTTCATTTCGGAGATCAAGTTGTAAATTCAGATCCTCATTTCGAAGAGTACCCGAGTTCCTCTTGTCAAAAGTACCCGCTTAATACTTTGTACACTGTCCAGAAACTGCCTTCGGTCATTTCTGAGCACATTATGCTTGTTCAAATGTGCACAGAAAATGTTCAAACGTGATCTGAAAGTGCACAAAAGTGTTTCCTGCGTCTTTCAGTTCACACTTTTGAACATTTTGCACACCTTTGAGGTTTTTGTGGCACAAAATTTTTCGCACTTTTTTTTTAAAAATCAACACGATCAAAATGTTCCGAAAGTTTTCTTTTTCACTTGAAAGTCTTCTGCGTAACGTTAAAAACACAGTTAAAATAACTTTTATTGAAAAATTCGAACTAGAAACTGATTTTTTAGGCTAGGTAGCGCGTGCAAAGGAAGACACGAATATAAGGTACAGGGATAATTGTTACTATTACTATTATATCTTCTATTTATTAATAATTATACAAAAGCTGACCTCCGTGGAGGTTGCACAGCGAGCTACGACGCTTGGGTCCCCGGGATAAACACTCAATTTATAAAATGATAATTTCGTACAACTGTACAACATGTTCACTATTACTTCACAACATTATATCAAGATAGTCCCAGAATATAAACTGCCTAGTTAAATCTATCCTTGATCGAACATTAAGCTAACTCGTAACAATTCTCATCTTCGCGGATCGACAAAAGTAGAAAAGAAGTGAAATAAAGCAAGTCAACTAGTGAATCAATTATACAAAGATGAATTCCGGTTATTTGGTGTGTCTGTCGGCGTATATTATTGGAACTGTTTTGTTCAAAAATATGTGCAATAATAATAGTGAATGGTTGGTTAGCGAAAATGGAATTGTAGCGTTAACTTCACCTTGTATCAAAACTGTAAAATGAAATAAATGGTTGCAGTTACTGT
Source organism: Lepisma saccharinum (assembly GCF_977018435.1). NCBI lineage: Eukaryota > Metazoa > Arthropoda > Insecta > Zygentoma > Lepismatidae > Lepisma > Lepisma saccharinum. Next base: position 30,859,970 of record NC_139252.1, on the reverse strand, counting down.
AAAAAGTAAGTTCATTACACTTTCGAAGCCCGATCTACGTGAGGGTAAGCAGTTGGGAACTTGAAGAAACAAGCTCATGAAATCATCTTATGGACTTTTCTGGCACGAAGGGGAGGGGCTTTAGAGCAAGCGGAGCAGTGACGTAATGAAATGTCACGAGGGATTATATTTCAAGGAGAGAAAACAGTGGGGGAAGAGCAGACAGGGATGTAATATGAGTTATGATATCGTTCCCTATTGTTGGTTTTCCATTTGCTAAATTACGGCACATTCTTTCAATGGGAAGTTCCCACTGCTTCCAGCGTGGGGAGAAGACTTTATCAGTGTTTGCACAACTGCAGCTTAATCATGCTCCGTTCCGGAAGCAGCTAGAAAGAAAAATAATAATTCAGACTTCTTTCAACGAATCAAGCAATAAAGAAAGCTAGGAAGAGTCACTTCTCGTTTTGCGCTTGACAAGCAGACGCGTGTAGCTCCGACCGACAGATGGGGACACCGTCGGCTGCGCCCGGAGAAGGCGTCCTATTAAGGAAATTGGCAATATTCCTTATTTCAGCATCAGTCGTATATTAAGATTTGAAATTCCTAAATGATCTCCGAGCCTGAATTATGGCGGTCGACGCGTATTGCAAAGGGGCGGGGGGGGGGGGGGAGCGGACTTATTTGAAAAGAAGCTATTTCCGTTACTGGCTGACAATATAAACAGTGTGATATTTATAGCGCCTTTCCCTGGTGCAAGCCATGTGTGCCGTCTGACGGAGGTTCTGCTAACTAAGCGAGTACTGAGCTATATTGTTGCCTTCACGGGGAGGTTGATATTTGCAAAATCGCCCATTTTCGTGAGCCATTGCAACGACATGCACTGTTACTTTGAAATTCTATGAATAAGAGTTCAATTAACATCGTGCGATACAGAGATAAGACATGACGAAAACATGTTTCTCGACGCTGACAATTGTCAGTACATTTTTTGTACTGTTTTCTGGTTCTTTCTGTGACTCTGCATTACTTTCAGCGTGGCTGATTAGTGTAGAAAATATAAACGAGATGGCGCCTTAACAAAGTATCATAGCACAGAATGATTTTTCCTTTTTCTGTGGAGCACGAAGTTAAATATTTATTTAATAAATATAAAAACAAAATACCTGAGTTGATCTGGACTATTATTATTATTATGCCCCTATAATACGCAGATAATCAGTAATATTTCGAGACTCTCATTATAGGCATGTATCTTCCAAGAACTATATATTTTCGAAATAGTCACTACATGCAATGCCACTTTTTCTGACAATAATTTTACGTTTTGGTGCCACTAAGTTTTAACCATCTTGCACAACTTCTACAAGTAGGCAGTAACAGGTGTGCCATTGATGCCCCACTATAAGCCTTCCTTGTCCATCGGGACCAGGGAAATGTCACAAAGTGCCATGTCTGGTCTCTAAGGTGGATACGTAAGATTATGCTGTTAACAGAATGGGCTGGAGCGTTGCCATGGCATCCTGCAGTCACTGTCAGTTGGTTTGTCAAAAGAATGGTAGCTGAATGCCCAATGGCTGAATAAGAATGACACCATTCCTACACCTATTGGCCGCTTGAGACTCTAGGATGATTGGCGCTTTGTCTCTGGATCAAACTGGTAAATCAAGATTTCATCACCAGTCACAATATGTGACACCTTCCTAGAGTCGCCATTTTGGAAACGCTGGAGAATGTTTCCACTTACGACACAGTTAAAACTGTAATTTTGTCATCTTTGAAATGATCGTGTCTTATCTCCTCAATTGATGTATTTTTAGTGCATCACACAGAACAGCAACTGATAAAAGTACCCTGTGATGCACTTCTGTGTGTATTTTGATGCACCAAAAGTGCATCATTAACAGTATATGCATTTTATGTTACTGTGGTGAACATATTTGTGTCAGCTTACACAGTTTGGATTCTGTATGTCGTACTAACAAAACACTATCACAGCTATTTTCTGTGTGGTAATACAGCGTGTCCACAATGAGACTCCAACATTTTGAAAGTCTATAACTTTTTCATTTCAGATTGTACAGCTGTGATTCCGGAAGCAGCAGAAGCAGAAACTCAAAAAGTTTATGTGGTAACGTTTTAGTGCACGCAATAGCCGTAGTGGCGCTGCAGCACTCGATTGTTTGAAAATGGAGATTCTAAACGAGCGTGCACAGGTTCATTCGAAAGGAGTCCACAGATGTCAGTAAGACAAGCAGTGAAGAACTGTGTGAACTGTCGACCGTTTCATACCAAGTTCTCTCGCTGCTTGTCTAACTGACGTCTGTGGATTCGTTTCGAATGACCTCCGCACATTTTCTACAACCTGTTCCTGGATTCTGGGTTTACCACCACAGTGTCCTTTCAAAACATTGCCGGTCGCCAAAAACTGATCACACCACTTCTTTATAGTCGTGAATGTCGGAGGATCCTTAGTGTACACACGACGAAAGTTTCGTTGCACTTGAATAAGTGATTTCGTTTCTGCACACCACCACACAACCTGTGCACGCTCGTTTGGAATCTCAATTTTCAAATAATCGATTGCTGCAGCGCCACTACGGCTATTGCGCGCACTAAAACGTTACCACATAAACTTTTTGAGTTTCTGCTTCTGCTGCTTCCGGAATCACAGCTGTACAATTTAAAATGAAAAAGTTATAGACTTTCAAAATGTTGGAGTCTCATTGTGGACACGCTGTATATCTTCATTAGTGTCCATTATATCAGCTAATCGATTCTTATGATTTAAAGTAGTGACGTCAGATGTCAATGAACCATTACAATTACAAGTGATACGGTTGCATCAATTAAGTTTCATACAGTGTTCCTGCGATGTACCCAATACTAGAAATGATGAAAAACGAGACTGGAAATGTTGGATTGTGGCGCTAGAATCAGACACATTATTTTGGTCTGCCTCCTCGGTGTATCTTAGGCGCACACTCTCTCCCCACTCTTTTTCTCTTCCTTTGTTTATCTCTTGCTATCTTCCCGTGTCATCGTGTTTCTCTATCCTCCTCTCTGTCCTTTTCTTCATGTGGTTCTCTCTTTTCCTTTCGTTCTCTTTTATTCTATTCTTTGTTTTTCTATCTCTTACTTGCCTTACTTCCTTTTCACTCTTTTGTACTTTTTATTTTCGTCTTCAGTTTCTCTATATTTCTTTCTTCATTTTTGTCTCTTTCTCGCGTGTCTTTTCTCTGTATGACTGTTAATAACTCCCTCTCTTGCTCTAACACACACACCTTTCTCTGTCTTTCTAAACACACTGTCTCTATCCCTTCCCTTATTTCACTTTGCTTACTCTGCTCCTTCCTCTTATCTCTTCCACCCTTTCTATCTTCCTCTTTCATTCTGTTTCTCTTTTATCTCTTACCATTTTCTTTCTTTCTATACCGCCCCTTCCTCTGTTCTCTCTCTTTGCTCTATTATTTTTGTATCCTTTTCGTTCCCTTTCTTCTAATTCATCATTCTTCTTCAGTTCTTCTTCCTTTGTCTTTCCCCTGTCTCGGAGAGTAAAGGGAGACGAAGACCTTCGTTGAATACACTCAAGTGTCACACACAGAACCAAAGACGTGTCAGTTGACAGATATATGTTGACTCCATGCATAAACTGCAAATGCATAAACGGGTACTTTTATCAACTGATGCGATGCACTAAAATGCATCAATTGGGAAGATCAGACAAGATCATTTCAAATACAACAAAATTACCTGTGTCAATTGATGCATTAAAAGTGAAACTTCGTTATCTTTGAAATGGTATGATCTTCCCAATTGATGCATTTTTAGTGCATCGCATCAGCTGATAAAAGTATCCGTTTATGCATGTTCATGTGCTATTGGAGTCAACATATACAACATATATGTGTAAATTTGACACGTCTTGGATTGTGTGTGTGAGTATACTAAAATCTGAAGCAGAGACACCGTCCAAATCCAAACTTCAAATCTCAAAGCCATCACCGACGAAGAAAAAAACCCGTCCCACTATTATCATAAGATTTCAGTCGACTTAAAGAGACACTCAGGACGAGGTAAAAAGGGAGGGGGATAAAAAAAAGAAGAAAAAAGGGATTTTCCCTCATTCTGAAACTTCCAGAAGGGTATTTACTTTTATCTTCTTCACGAAGAACTCTGGGGGGGGACAAAGTTTGGAATAGCCCCCCTCCCCCGCCCCCTTCCAATCAACTTCAACCTTTCCTGATTACCCCCTCCACGAGCCATCATCCCCTAATTTATAAGGACAATTTAATTACACCCTTGCGAAGCACTTAGGCCTCCGTCAAGGGAACAAGCGGACAAGATTTCGAACGCTCAACATTGCGTCTGTAATGACGAACTTTGATAAAATAATTATTTGAGGAAATAATCTTAAAGTGATCATAATTGGAGATCCTAGAGGTTGATAATGGGCTTAATTGGCCTCGGATTTTTTGGTGATTTTTTTAAGCGGAGAAGGGGGAGAGAAAAGAAACAATCATGAAGATTGCAGCTGCTTGTGAGATATATTGGGGGGGGGGGGGGTAATCAAGTTGGTTGCTGCATAATGAAAGCTGGTCCTGTTGTATTCTCGTACATAAATTAGGTACATGTGACGTTGGATTAAGAATCTCTTATCTCATTATTCTCATGAACCATACAACAAGATATACTCACACAGACAAGAGTAGAAATGCATCACATAAAAGTTGATGCATTTTTTATGCATTCAATTGACACAGTTAAACATGAAATTTTGGTTTCTTGGAAGTCAGGAGCGTATGTATATTTTAGGCTACGTAGGCTATCTGCGAAGCCTGGAGTCTAGAGAATAAAATACAGGAGAAAAATTGATCAGAAATTGTAAACAAAATTATTCATATCAGTGAGATAGATGGTGATTCTGGAGTTGGAAACCTGATTTCTTATGAGTTGGCAACCTGATTTCTTATGAGTTGGCAACCTGATTTCCTATGAGTTGGCAACCTGATTTCCTATGAGTTGGCAACCTGATTTCGTAGGAGTTGGTAAACATTTCTATTCATAGCCTATAAGACCACGTGACAGTGAGATAGCCCAATACGCCACCGTTGGAAACGATCGTGTCCGATACGAAAGGACAGCTGATAAAATTACCGTCTGATGATGCATTTCTGTGTTTATTTTGATGCACCAAAACCAAAAAGTGCAATTTCAGCACTTTATGTACCATGATGCCAACGTATTTGTGTCAATTGACATATTTTTGGTTCTGTGTGTGTGTGTGTGTGTACGCATATGAAACGTTCCTGTTGCCAATTCACCATGCATAACAATACAATACTTTGAAAGATGCATAACAATATGTCTACGAAGGAGAGACATAGTACTAGCATCCCTCCCTTCCCCCCCCCTCTCTTGATGGACTGTGATTTATTTTTCTAGTAACAGGTCAGGTTACAAAACTCACAAGTAAAAATCACGACATTATCGCGAATCCGTGATGTGGGTTGATGCTAAATGTCCGTCAGACTCTATCATATGTGAACACTGATGCACTGTTCGTTCAAACTTGTTCCCGCTGCAATATACCCGTGAAAACCCACAGTCATAGAAATCACTTGAAATTATGCTTGCTATATCAATATGTGTAAAAATACAGAAAACTCCAAAACCATTGAGAATAACTAACTAGATTAGACACGAACAGTTGTGTTAGGAATGAAGAAAAATTGCAATACAATCCTGCGAATCTTAATTTTCAAGAATCTAAGTTCAAAATAAACTTTTGCTATTTTAGAGAAGGGTTGTTTATTTAATAGCATTTATTAGCTACGTGCTTCTTCGGGTTGTATGTGGTGTAAATGTTTCAGAACTTGCACGTTCTAGCATAAAAGTCGATGCACAACAATCAGAGCCATCTATCGGGGAAATAAGGAAGCAAAACTGGCCAAACGTAGAGGAAGTTAATTCTTGCATTGTGAACCTCGGATGCGAGTCGTGTATCCTGACTGGCCCTAAGATGGCGCCCGAGTCGACGCTGCAGAAAAGCCGAATGGCGTGGAAAACGGAGAATAATGGTCCAGCGGATAGGGAGAAGAGCGAAAAGAGAAGAAAAGGAGGATAGGAGATAAACCCATATGTCGAACCAGGATGGAGGAAGGATGTGTCGGGGTGTAGAGGGCGTAGTGAGGGAGATAAGACTGGATGGTGGCGCTTTTGTGCCCGGAATGGGAGGGGTTTCAATGGGGGGTGGGAAACATTCTTCTGCTGTAATGGGGGGCTATCCCGTATCGAGATTCTGCAATGACGTAGTTGCACTTTTTCTTTTTTGGCGCTAGATTTAACCTGAAGCTGTAGCGAAGAGAGAGATAGATGCGTGCTTTGGAACAATCCGACGCATACCGCTTCGAGGTGGGAAGTGTTTCCATCTCTTACCAGGAGAGACCAGATCTGGTTCCAAACAGTGTTGAATGCAGCATATACTGACAGAGTGACAGGAAAAGTGTGTAGACAGAGACATCTTGATTTTGGTACAGTATATGTTTCAGCAGCAATTTTCAAGATGACGGACTTTGTTTAACTCTCGATTCAGTTGGACTTAACAATAGAAACGAGAGCCGAAATATGAGGATTCTGGGTAAAAGAATATGAAAAAGGTCGTTTCAATTTTTATCTGGAGTACTTTAACCACAATTTTATAAACACCGCCATGGGAAAATGGCGGATCTATAGATAAGTCTAACTATCGATTGAGCCATTACATCCACAAATTGGAATATTTAAAATCTATTCATAGTACTATCTCACCGCCAATTTATAAAAATAGTGTATTAATTTAGTTAAGAATAATGTGCATTTTGACGGAGGGAGGTCGTCTGAAAATTCGACTTGGAGAGTCAAAAATAACCAAAAACAAACAAAAAAGCATCCTGTTTTGAATGTGAATACCCTATTTGTCATTTGGTGAATACGTAGACATTGTAACAGCCTCAGTAAACTTTGGGGTACCGATGTACGAAGGTCCTCATTACATTTTACTATCTCTTTCGACAATTATACCAAAAACAACGGTTGTTTGTGCTTTACCGATTTAGAATAAAGAGGTGGTGTAGTAAATGAAAATACCTAACAGTGTTTCCCCAGAAACATTCTTTCTCAGTGCTCAGGTAAAGTTTGAAAATTTTCTGTTGACTGGTTCTCGAGATATCCGTGACCAAATTTACCCCATAAGGTTACACGGGCTCGACAAAATGGGTTGGAGATAGACTTAAGAGACTTATGCCATAACAATCCAGCTATTATTTCCGTGTCTTCCTCGGATGGATAGCTAGGCATGGACCAACGTCGACTCGGTCCAAACCACCCTTCTTCTTTATTGGATTTGGTTCTATCAGTTCCCTGTGATTTGACATTGAAAATTTCATCTAATCATCCTTCGTCACAGTTAGCCAAAGGGGCAGAAACGCGACGTAAAATAAGAGAAATACAAATGAAGTTGCATTTCGTTCATTGATTGGTTTGTTTCTAAGTCCACTTTATGCACAGAAAGGCTAATCGAGACAGGACTTACAGTGGGATCCGAATCACTATAGTACCTCAACGGGGTATCTCACCCGGGATCTCTTGATTACAATGCAAAGACTTGGCAAATACGCCATAGGTGTTACCGTTTGCATATTTTTGAGTAGGTTAGGTATGGTTGCATTGGTATTTCCGTACATCCCTGTTCCTGACGTCATCCATCGAAAGGCGGAGCCTCTGCACCACGTTGGTGTGAATCGGACGCGACAGAAATTGCAATTTCGCATTTCCACCCCTTTTGCGCCACCCAACCCTCCGAACCAAATAGCCCGTATCGGAATTTCAACCATCACTCTCCGTCCCGCAACCCCCGCGGGTAGTACATCAAGGGTACGCACTTTGAGGGTTATCAGACGCACTGGACCACGCACAGGGGACGCATGAGGTTCTGTCCATTAGTGAACTCGGAGGGAAACGCATAACGAAGGCGCAAATTCTCATTGTCGTTGATAAATCAGCCGAAAGCGAAAGCGATTATTTCGATTTTTTTCCACCCAGATACATCGTTACGTGGTTTGTTGTACTCTCCAGTTATGCTCTTGTACCAAATATCATGCATCGTTTATTTGTATGGTGATTGGTTGAAGCTATCGTTGATGATGATATGGCCGTGTGCCCCTCCTGGGGGTCGTGTTATGGTTGGTTGAAGCGGACGTCCGTGTCACGGTCGTCCCGATGCAAGAGATCGTGTGGCATATGCTTCCATCTTCTCTGCATGATTTGGTGCAGGCAAGGGTTTTGCTGGGGAGAGGTTTCTTGTATACGCATGGCTAGAATCGATTAATGGTTGTGCGTGTGGTTCTTTCAGAACGCAGTTAGTATTCGATACGAGATCGAGAGTTATCTTGTTCTTGTCTCGTGTTCAGAATGTCTCTCCCCCCTGAATCTATTGGTCATGAAACCCAAGTTTCAGAAGGGTTAAGTTCAGGTCTTTAGGCTCCTGTCCTGTCCGCATGATTGAAATCCCTGTACCATTTGAGTCAAAGTCGACGTGGCCTCGAATTCGAAGCCAGTCCATTTCGAGTTAAAAATATTTTGCCCCCTTGAGTTGAAAGTTCCGGTTCTCTAGTGTTGAAAGTACCGGTTCTCTAGTGTTGAAAGTCCCGGTTCGCTAAGGTTGAAAGTCCCGGTTCGCTAAGGTTGAAAGTTACGGTTCGCTATGGTTGAAAGTTTCGGTTTCCTCGTGTTGAAAGTTCCGGTTTCCTCGTGTTGAAAGTTCCGGTCCCCCGGAGTTGAAAGTTCCGGCCCCCCGGAGTTGAAAGTTCCGGTCCCCCGGAGTTGAAAGTTCCGGCCCCCCGGAGTTGAAAGTTCCGGCCCCCCGGAGTTGAAAGTTCCGGCCCCCCGGAGTTGAAAGTTCCGGCCCCCCGGAGTTGAAAGTTCCTGTTTCCTCGGGTTGAAAGTTCCGGTCCCCGGAGTTGAAAATTCCGGTTCCGTGGAGTTGAAAGTTCCGGTTCCGTGGAGTTGAAAGTTCCGGTCCCGTGGAGATGAAAGTTCCGGTCCCGTGGAGTTCAAAGTTCCTGTCCCCTGGAGTTCAAAGTTCCTGTTCCCTGGAGTTCAAAGTTTCGGCCCCATCGGGTTGAAAGTTCCGGTACCCTTGGGTTGAAAGGTCGAGTCACCTCGGGTTGAAAGTTCCGGTACCCTGAAAGTTCCGGTCTCCTCGGGTTTAAGGTTCCGGTCCTCTCGTGTTTAAATTCGCGGTCCCCTCTGATTCAAAGTAGCGCCAAGCTAGTGATAATCCCTCGAGTTCAAAGTCAACTCCCTTGAGTTTGAGAAATGTCTCTTATCCCGCATGTAAAGCCTTAAATTGTACATTCGAAAACTAGATAGATTTGTACTAGCTGTGAATGTGTTTTGCATGAACATTCTTGCGTGGGGAGAAAAATTCAACAATGCTTATGTCGATAAGCGCACCGACTCCATTTTCCTCTTCATAATATGCATTTATTTATTCTTTCAAGAATTACACCACTCTTAAAAATTTCTCCATGTGTCTATATTCATGTCAGTTATAAAATTACATGGGTTCAAGTAATTGTTGACAAAGTTGAATTCAAGTAACACAAACCAAAATGATTTAACACTATTTGTGTTTCGTGCAGGGAGAATCGGAGAAGTTCCACAGCGATGTCATCAACAACGCTACGATGGCCATCACGGTCTACAGATCTTCATCCTACCGTTCCCTGAGGTAAGTCACAAAATTATATCAGAACACTTGATGTGGTGTATTAATTGCTAAATAAAAGCACAGATAACGTTGTAACACTCAAGAAATGATAGAGAAATGGAGGATTCACACCTGGCCATTTGAAACACCCAGTAGACTTAAAAAGTGCATAGATTTCAAGTTGATGCGAATTTGAGTCGCGTACTATTTTACACCTTATCATTTTCATGACACAGAGGCTTCTACCGTCCAGAGCTGTCTCACTGCAACCGTGTTTAACTGCAGATGCATCCCCCCAGCTAACTCCAAGGCTCGATCAAACATCCCCCAAGCTGACTCATTTCAAGCGGTGATCTCCTCCACAGTAATTGGGGATGGCCAAATCGGGATAAAATTCTAGCCTGATATCGGATAATTTTCTATCCGGATCGGATTTCAAATATCCAGATTATCCGAATATTCAAATTATCCAGATGTATATCCCAATTATCCAAAATATCCGAATGTGTCCATTTATCGTTTATCGGTTTTACGGGCTATCAACAGATTCATCATTTTCGTACTTTACTGTACGGATTTTCTAAAATCCTTCATCAAGTCCGTACTATCCGGAAGCAGTGGCGTGCCCAAGGGGGGGTTGGTTGGGGTTATAACCCCCCTCTGTCTCAGTATAACTAAGAAATGAAAATCAAAGGTAGGAAAAGTTGGCGAAATGAGAGCTGACTACCAAAAAAAGTGTACATAACCCCTCCCTTTCAAAAATCCTGGACACGCCACTGTCCGGAAGTCCAAATTATCTGGATACTATCCGTTATCCGGACATTGTGGCCATCCCTACCAGTAATGTGTTGCATATATTAGACATTTTTGAAGCAACAAGAAATAGAAAAATTCTAGGAATAACAGAAAAGAAAGTGTCAAGACCAAGAGTGAATCGAGCAGCAGATAAATAAAAAAAATCCAAACATTTGTCCAAATTTATTTTGCATCGAGACCGAGACGAGTACGATTGATCGAATTCGTATTTTAAGATCACTTTATGCACAGTAAGGCTAATCGGTACTGGACCTACAGTTTAAAGTGAGATCCGAACCACTATGTGCCTCCACCGGGTATCGAACCCGGGATCCCCTTCATTACAAGTAGTGTTGCCCACGAGACGAGACTTTGGTCTGTCTCGTCTCGAAACTATTCGTTTGTCTCATGACACATGGTCCATCTCGTCTCGTCTCGAATTTTTAAAAGCCTGTCCCGTCTCGTCCCGTGGGCAACACTAATTACAAGGCAGCGACGTTACCACTGCGCCATCGGAAGAACAAAACAAATCGACTCGTCCAAAAAGACGAGACGGCACTGCCTAGTATACTGGGACCCGCCATAATCAGGTTAAATCCGCCCCTGGGCACAAGTGGTGCAATGCCTGCTTCCGAGTTTCGTGCGTCGTACGCATTTCATCCCACCAAAGTCGACGCCCACTGTGCGTATTTGTGTGTGCGTTATCGACAAAATAAGCATCCCCCCTATAGCCTTTCCTTACCATTTTAAAAATCCGAACCCCCCGATAGGAAAAAAAAAAGCCCGTATCGGATGGCGTGATTCGAAAGCGCCAATTTGGAATGTCTGCAGAGTGGAGATAATATCGATTGGATACTCTTGGCTCCGGGGGATAAGAGAGACAGATCCTGAAGAATTATACCCGCTCCACGCTCGTGCCAAACCCCCGAATAGTATTTTCCCAGCTTCGAGGTACTTTCCGAAGTCGCCGGTAGGGGGCTACGGGCCGTTGACCCTTACAGTTTTTCTCCCGAAAGAAGAAAAAAAGTGACGCCTGTCGACTTGAGATCCTAAGAAGAAGTTATTCTCGAGATCTCGCTGGAATTTCTTCCATGGAAATTGAAAAGATCCAAAGGAAAAAGACTGGAAGCGTGGGGATCGGGAGTGGACCCTATATGCAGATGATCTATAGATTTCGGTAAACTGATCTATGGCTTTCTCATGTCTCCTTGTGTACTAGTGGGGCGTGGCATTCTCGTGTTGGAGAATGGTGATGAAAAGATGCCCACACGGAGTCTGCGAATTCTTGGTTTCCGGGGGAGTGAGACAGGTAGGGAGGGCTTCAGGTATGAACAGGAATTGGATATGTATGCAAGGAACTCCCCTCTTTTGCACAAAATTCATTTCGCGAAGTTTCACTGTCCCACACATGCCTCCGAATTTAGCTTTCAACCTTTATTAATCATGTTGAGACGAGATTTCCGGGCCGAAAACCCTGCTGAAACTGGTTTTCATTCTACACACGGAACTCAAAATGTGTCAATTGACACTAAACACTTTTGGTGCATCAAAATACGCACAAAAGCACGTGCGACCACAAGAGGGGCGGCGCAATCAGTTGGGGGGGGGGGGTATTTTCCTTAAAATAATATAAAATTCAACATGTATATATTTTTCTAAAATATATGTAAAAACGTTACACCTTGGCATCATACCGCAATATTCGCGATGAGGTGATGGAGGATGGGGGGGGGGGGGATGAGAAAATATTTCCTTAATAATTCATTGATTGATTTGGTGTTTAAAGTCCACTTTATGCACATTAAGGCTGTTCGAGACTGGACCTTAATAATGTACGTTAGCTAGTTCCAGGTAATTTTTGATACTAAAATTTTGGGTGCATGAAGAAGCGGAAGAATATAGGGGGGGGGGAGCAAATGAAGCAAAGTATTCAGTGAAGCTGAAACAAGTAACTTTCAGGAATAGGATAGCGGTAGACACACGGTCGTCATTAAATATTTTTATTTGTAGATCATGACAATCAGGGGGAGGGACATTGGCCCTGGGGATGGGAGGCACAACTTCACAGAAGTACATTAAGGGCTTATTTTCTCGGCTGCCGATCCGCGAGTCAGTTTTTCTGTTTTGAGTCCACTTTATGCACGGCTGGCCTAATCAGGACTGGACCTACAGTTTAAAGTGGGATCGGAACCACCATGTGTCTTTACCGGGTATCGTACCCGGGACCCCTTGATTACAAAGTGACGACGGGGAGGCATTGCTGTTACGTGAGATGCACTAAAGAAGCACCAATTGAAAATATCGCACGCTGTACAAAATGGAATGTTATTGTCGAAAAACATTACAAGATTGCTTCAAAAGGTGATCCGGCAAGATATATTGATATTACAAGTTAATATAGGCTTAAGCTACTGTGTGTCGGTGTTCTAATATTAAACGCCACCGTGGCGAGGCGTTGTAGCATCAAAGGTGTAGCTAACAAGAAATAATATTTTTCTGCCTTTACTCACATACTATGGCGTAATAACGGAACAAGACAGCAAACGGAGCCAATTATTTCTGCAGCTTTTCCACATTTCGAATCACGGAGCTTTTACCATATCAACATGGAAATGAGCAACAAGGCACTGCCAACACTTCAACAATAAAACAGTTGGATGATTGTCGTAACAATAGGCACCAGGTACACTGATTTTGGTGTGCCAAGGCACTTTCTGTCCCTCTACATCCACGCTACGAACTGAACGATGTTTATTTTATGTACAGGGTGAGGCAAAAGTCAGGTGAATGGCCACCACGGTCGTCAGACCTAACACCCTTGATTTTCACTTGTGGGCACACGTAAAGGCCATCGTAGAACCTGGACTACCTCGATAAAGAATAACAGACGCCATCTCCCCCAGCACACCAGCATTACATATCAATCATGTGACTGTTCGTATGCACGTATTTATTTATTTATTTATAACCTGACTTTTGCCTTACTCTATCAAAAACATGAGTAGCTTTTGTTTCTGTAAACCCCCTATTGGCTTAGTAGCAGTGGCGTGCCCAGGATTTTCGCAAAACTTTCGAAAGTCAGCCTTCATTCATTTTGTCAACTTTTCCTGCCTTTTTTTTATCAGTACAAAAGGTTTTATGACTCCCACCAACCCCCCCTCGGGCACACCACTGCTTAGTACTTAATATCAGTGACGTTGCATAGCCAAAGCTATAAATGGTTGCTTAGAAGAGCAACAGAACACGGCAAGAGGCAGATCAATTCATCTTAATTTCAACGTACATTTTATTCTCTTGAACACGTGTACATAGTGTCATTAAAATGGCGCCCGCGGATATCAGAAACGAACATGGAAACAAACAGCTCATCTCAGAAACATTTTTGTCGTTGGCGCGTCGTCTTTACCTAGGAACGTTCAAAGAAAGGTCGTTTTACCGCCTGTGTGCAGGCAACCCAACATAACACTTGATCGCATCGGTGACGTCTCTTCCCGTTTTGAAAAGGCGTGTGCTAGTGTTGCAAGGAACACGCACATTTTGCGAAAAATGACAATCTACCAATCACCTCATGTGTTGGAAAACGTACCAAGGAATGCGTTCAGTGACACAACGGGAAGTAAACCAACGATACGAAGAAAGGTAGAAAGAAGAACAAATAGCGTATGCAAAATTAAGTGGTGGAAGTGTAGTTGTGGAATGCGTCACAACTGCCACATTTTCGATCTAAGCAGAAAATAGGTGAGAAACTCCTTGATGCTTGCTTGGTTGACATCTGCGGCCTGTTTCCGTACTGTGAGCCTGCGCACGGTAGGTGACGTTCGAACTGACACCTGGCGGGAAAAGTAGCAACTGTACTGCACGGGAACCTTTCGATCCGGACGGTTTGGATTTCGCAGGAAAGCTACGGAGGAGAATACACTCACAGAATTAAATGCATCATATGGATTGACGCATCAGAATGCATCGATTGATGCACTAAAGTGTGTGTTATGGCTTCTTCAAAGAATCAGATTCAAATTTGATGCATTGGGTGCATTTTTTGTATGTCGTGAAAAAACACCAAAGTGCATAATTTGATTCAAGTGAGGATTTCTTTTAGTCGAGATGCACTTTAATGCATCAGCTGATGCGTTTTGATGCACCTTGATGCGTTTTGATGCACCTGAATGCATTTTTGATGATGCAGGAAGGCGCATCAAGGAACATCAACTGATGCATTGAAGTGCGTCTCGGCTGAAATAAACCCTCACTTGAATCAAATGATGCACTTTGGTGTTTCTTTCACGACATACAAAAATGCACCCAAATCCATCAAATTTGAATCTGATTCTTTGAAGAAGCCATAAAACACACTTTAGTGCATAAATCGATGCATTCTGGTACATCAATCGATATGATGCATTTAGTGTTGTGTGTACACGCCGATTCCGACACGGCCTTAGATACAAAAAAGTCAAATTGGGTGAAACACCAAAAAAAATCAGGCGCCTCGATTTCTTTTCGGCCATAGATTATAGTCAGTGGGTCATTTTGCAATGTACACAGTGGCGTGCCCAGGATTTTCGAAAAGGGAAGGGGGGGTTACATATCAAGGGCCCCTGAGCTTTATGGAAATAGTTAATGTAATTTGAATGGTGAAATTGTAGCGATATTTTACAACAAAAATATTGTTTTCTGTGACTTACAGGCCACAAGTTACAACAATTATTATTATTATTTGAAGTAGCCTTACATTTAAGCTTACAGTTTACTTTACACTGATTTATCTATAAAAAAAACAGCTTTTGCAGATATACAGGGTGTTCATAAAGTCCCAGTACCATTACAAAAACATAGCTTGGAAACTACATGTAATAGAACAATACTGTTGATTTCAAAATGAGCTACAACTCTCCACGTTTATATGTCATACACCTCAATGTTCAACCCTCTAGTTGCTCTCAGAACATGAAGGAGGTAATCCACTTCTGCCCATACACGCCGCAGCATATCACCAATGACAGTTAGAATACTCTCCGTTATTCTTCTTCGAAGAGTAGAAACATCTGGAACTGGTAAACACAATATTTGACATACCCCCAGAAGAAGAAATCCAAGGGTGTGATATCAGGAGAGCGCGGTGGCCAGGGAATAGGTCCATCACGGCCTATCCACCTGCCAGAGAAATCCCTATCCAGAAGACCTCGAATATCCTTGGACCAATGAGGGGGTGACCCATCTTGTTGAAAAATTATGGTTGGCTGGAATTCCTCCAACTGAGGAAGAAGTACTGTTCAAGACTGCCGTAGTATATGTTTTTGTAATGGTACCGAGACTTTATAAATACCCTGTAGTGTATACTTTTACTCTCTTCCTGCCTTTGACGTTCTCTGCCTCTCTCAGGAACGCTGGACCAAAGGAGGGCGGGGAACGTTTTGACCAGGGTCGTGATGGCGCCTGAAAAGTTTAACCGGGCGCCTATATTTTCAATTTCAGTGCTAAAAATGTCTATTTTCTTTAACGTTTCGAGTTACTGAAAATTTCGATTACCTTTCCTTGTAAATAATGAGCACGGTATTTTTTTTTCAATGTTTGTGTATTTTCTGTATCACGTGTAACATTAAACCAGAATAATGAAGATGGAGATCTTTCTCTCATTCTCTCTCTCTTTTTCTTTCTCTCTCTCTTTCTTTCTTTCTCTCTCTGCCCCCTTTTGTTTCTCTCTCTCTCTCTCTCGAAAGAAGAAAAGAAGAGGAAACAAAGAGAGAGAGAAACAAAGAGAGGGAGAGAGAAAGAAAGAGAGAGAGAGAGAGAGGAAGAGACCTTCTTTCTTTCTTTTTCCTCTCTCTCCTTCCCTCTCTCTTCAAGAAGGAAAGAAAAAAGAAAGAAGGGAGAGAGGGAGGGAGGGAGAGAGATAGAGAGAGAGAAAGAGAGAGAGAGAGAGATGGTAAAAGAAAGAGAAAAGAATGAAGGAAAGAAAGGGTAAATTTTCCGTATCCGGAAAACGGATTTCTTCAAATTTACAGGAGAAATTACTTACCGAAAGCAGTTTCTTTAAACTTGTTGAAGTTCGGGGAAGTGTTTTCTCGCATCGTTCATTTCATTTTGCCGGTAAATCATGTATTTTTCGATATAAATGTGTGACCGATGGACGAAAGCTGTTGCATCCATTTACTTCGAGCCGGATGTTGCCTGTGTGTGATGACGTAATCCCGGTCACTGTTTCCAAACACGTGTTTTTTGTAACTGAAGAAGGTACGCTTCCGCAAATGGTTCGTGGGGCTGTGTGTCAATGGTTCGTGGGGCTATGCGAGAACGGTGTGTGGGGCTACGCATTTTTTTTTCCAAACCAATTTTTTAACTATTCTAACCTAAACGCGACCCAACCTAACCTAACCTTACCGGAAATGGTTCGTGGGGCTATGCGTCAATGGTTTGTGGGGTATGTAGGTATTTTTGGGTGTAGTGGGGGTGGAAACACTGCATGCCGACTACGATAGTGAAACTGTGACCGCCATTTAGCGTGTTATCGAAGGGAACAAGAAACGAACAAAACTTACTTCATACGTCTAAAATATAGATTATTTCCGCAATTGCAACTTCAGCAATGTTTCTCAATGCAGGATACGTAAGTAGGAATATGGGAAGTGACATAAATAGAGAGTTTCAGGCAGTGATGTGCGTCTACGCGTAAACAACGATAGTCTACATTCTACGCGTAGACTATTTTATACACGTAGATTACGTAATCTATGTAAACAACATGGCGAAAGGTGATAACTTAGCAAAGGACGCCGTGGAATTAAAAGAAAATTGTACTGCGTATCAGTTGCTGATATGTGAAGAGAACTTTTCATACTCTTTCTTTCAAATTCGAACAATTTCTCACCTAGGAAGAAACCTAATGTAGGAAATATTCTAGTGTTTTATGGGGAAAAGACCACTCTTGCTTCACGACTGCCATCTGTTGTTGTTTTTTGCATACTATTTATCTTCTTCCATAGTTGATAATAGAAGAGAAGAGAAATTTTGTTGTAAATAGGATTATTTTCATTTCGTTAGGAACCAATATAGTTGAAAATGTCACTTTCCTTTCATGAAAGCCTTGAAAATTAATTTTAATGCACTTTAGATTGTCTACGTAGTCAATGTAAACTTCAACCCAATGTAATCTACGCGTAGATTACGTGTAGACAACGCATGTAGACGTAAACTTATAGTCTACGGCACATCACTGGTTTCAGGCGTTTTCCGGATACGGAAAGTTTACCGAAAAGAAGTCCTTCTCTACCTCTCTCTCTCTCTCTCTCTCTCGGTTTCTCTTTCTCCCCTTTTCTCTCTTTCTCTCTCGCTGTCTCTTTCTCTCTCTCTTTCTCCATCCCTCATATTTGTTTTTCATTTGCAAGCAGAATTTTAAAATCTGAAGCGATAGGGTTGGCTATGTACTACAATGTATTGCAGAGTTATTCACGCTGTTACGAGTTGAACCTTTAGAAAAACCACTCTGGTAGAAAGAAAAGCAAAAGTGCTTCCCTGTGCTATGCACCACGCCATGAAAGCGTATGGGGGGGGGGCAGTGCTCCACACTCTCTTGATCACGGCCGAAGGTGGGTGTATCAGCACCACGCCCGTGGCCGCCTTTTCCCCCCAGTTTTTCCTCCAGGTACCCACTTTATACGACGCTGGGTGGGCGCTTGAACAGGTGGAAAAAATCCCGGTTCTCCCCCCCGGGATCGAACCCGGGTCTCTCGTATGGTAGTCAGACGTCCTAACGACCGTACTGGCGCAAGTACTAATTACAGTTAATCCAATCTTGAATTAAATAATAAATGAAATGTTTTAAGATAATATATTAAGATGTGCAGCTTTAATTTAGTTGTCTTCATAACATTCTTGGAACAAAAAAGAGGAGGGGTTGGCGCCTGAACTAGTTTACCCCTGGTTATGGCCCCCACCAACCCCCCCTCAGGCACGCCAATGAATGTCTAGGAGCATTTTACAAAGTTCGTTTGCGAATCCTGTCTTGTCTTGTGCGGTCAACCGTCGCGATTAACATAGTGAAGCAGAATAGTGACGTAAATTGGCAAAATATACATAATCCGGGATTTGATTTTTTTCTGTAAAGAGCAGCAGCTTCTATCACAACCTCGTCACGTCTCCGTCTCATCACACGAAGGAAAACATTTAATTAAATCCGAGTTATCTGCGAGACACGAAGAGGCGACGAGAGCCTTCCAACATGGCCTCTCGGTGGTTCTGCTTCTCCCTGAAGACTCCCAGGAGTGCGTGACTCCAATACCAAAGACTCACGAAGGCGCTCCTCGAAGAGGAGAGAGGAGCTTCAAGGCGCATTTAGGCAGTGTTGCCAGCTGCACAGCCCGAAAAAAACACCATAAAATCCGAATAACGGCTATTCGGATTTCAAATTATCCGATGTCAGTTTTGAATGCAACGGATAATCCGGATAGTACATATTTGATGAAGGATTTGTAGAATATCCATACAGTGAAATGCGAATATAACGAAAAAAGAATTTGTTAAGATAATGCACACATTCGGATAACGGGACATTTCGGATATCGGATATTTGAAATCCAGATGCAAAATTATCCGATATGCGGTAAAATTGTACTCGGATTGGGCCACACCTAGCGGAGATAGACGGACTCTAAAGTCCGATTATTTTTTTTTGCCAACGAGGATGCATTTGGTGGCCTCAGTGTCGATAATGGAAACTGCGTATTTTTCTAAAATTACTAACTAACCCTCTGGCATTCCTAAACTTGATGGGTGGAGAAAGAAAAGGACAACAACAGGGAAGATAAGGTCAGGGAAGAGAAAGAAATGGACAACAAGAGGGAAGATAAGGTCAGGGAAGAGAAAGAAATGGACAACAAGAGGGAAGATAAGGTCAGGGAAGAGAAAGAAATGGTCAACAAGAAGGAAGATAAGGTCAGGGAAGAGAAAGAAATGGACAACAAGAGGGAAGATAAGGTCAGGGAAGAGAAAGAAATGGACAACAACAGGGAAGATAAGGTCAGGGAAGAGAAAGAAATGGTCAACAACAGGGAAGATAAGGTCAGGGAAGAGAAAGAAATGGACAACAAGAGGGAAGATAAGGTCAGGGAAGAGAAAGAAATGGACAACAAGAGGGAAGATAAGGTCAGGGAAGAGAAAGAAATGGTCAACAACAGGGAAGATAAGGTCAGGGAAGAGAAAGAAATGGACAACAAGAGGGAAGATAAGGTCAGGGAAGAGAAAGAAATGGTCAACAAGAAGGAAGATAAGGTCAGGGAAGATAAAGAAATGGACAACAACAGGGAAGATAAGGTCAGGGAAGAGAAAGAAATGGACAACAAGAGGGAAGATAAGGTCAGGAAAGAGAAAGAAATGGTCAACAACAGGGAAGATAAGGTCAGGGAAGAGAAAGAAATGGACAACAAGAGGGAAGATAAGGTCAGGGAAGAGAAAGAAATGGACAACAACAGGGAAGATAAGGTCAGGGAAGAGAAAGAAATGGACAACAAGAGGGAAGATAAGGTCAGGGAAGAGAAAGAAATGGACAACAACAGGGAAGATAAGGTCAGGGAAGAGAAAGAAATGGACAACAAGAGGGAAGATAAGGTCAGGGAAGAGAAAGAAATGGACAACAACAGGGAAGATAAGGTCAGGGAAGAGAAAGAAATGGACAACAAGAGGGAAGATAAGGTCAGGGAAGAGAAAGAAATGGACAACAACAGGGAAGATAAGGTCAGGGAAGAGAAAGAAATGGACAACAAGAGGGAAGATAAGGTCAGGGAAGAGAAAGAAATGGTCAACAACAGGGAAGATAAGGTCAGGGAAGAGAAAGAAATGGACAACAACAGGGAAGATAAGGTCAGGGAAGAGAAAGAAATGGACAACAACAGGGAAGATAAGGTCAGGGAAGAGAAAGAAATGGTCAACAACAGGGAAGATAAGGTCAGGGAAGAGAAAGAAATGGACAACAACAGGGAAGATAAGGTCAGGGAAGAGAAAGAAATGGACAACAAGAGGGAAGATAAGGTCAGGGAAGAGAAAGAAATGGTCAACAACAGGGAAGATAAGGTCAGGGAAGAGAAAGAAATGGACAACAAGAGGGAAGATAAGGTCAGGGAAGAGAAAGAAATGGACAACAAGAGGGAAGATAAGGTCAGGGAAGAGAAAGAAATGGTCAACAACAGGGAAGATAAGGTCAGGGAAGAGAAAGAAATGGACAACAAGAGGGAAGATAAGGTCAGGGAAGAGAAAGAAATGGACAACAACAGGGAAGATAAGGTCAGGGAAGAGAAAGAAATGGACAACAAGAGGGAAGATAAGGTCAGGGAAGAGAAAGAAATGG
Source organism: Lepisma saccharinum (assembly GCF_977018435.1). Lineage (NCBI taxonomy): Eukaryota > Metazoa > Arthropoda > Insecta > Zygentoma > Lepismatidae > Lepisma > Lepisma saccharinum. Next base: position 30,839,106 of record NC_139252.1, on the reverse strand, counting down.
ACAACAACAGGGAAGATAAGGTCAGGGAAGAGAAAGAAATGGACAACAAGAGGGAAGATAAGGTCAGGGAAGAGAAAGAAATGGACAACAACAGGGAAGATTAGGTCAGGGAAGAGAAAGAAATGGACAACAAGAGGGAAGATAAGGTCAGGGAAGAGAAAGAAATGGACAACAACAGGGAAGATAAGGTCAGGGAAGAGAAATAAATGGACAACAAGAGGGAAGATAAGGTCAGGGAAGAGAAAGAAATGGACAACAAGAGGGAAGATAAGGTCAGGGAAGAGAAAGAAATGGTCAACAACAGGGAAGATAAGGTCAGGGAAGAGAAAGAAATGGACAACAAGAGGGAAGATAAGGTCAGGGAAGAGAAAGAAATGGTCAACAAGAAGGAAGATAAGGTCAGGGAAGATAAAGAAATGGACAACAAGAGGGAAGATAAGGTCAGGGAAGAGAAAGAAATGGTCAACAAGAAGGAAGATAAGGTCAGGGAAGAGAAAGAAATGGACAACAACAGGGAAGATAAGGTCAGGGAAGAGAAAGAAATGGACAACAAGAGGGAAGATAAGGTCAGGGAAGAGAAAGAAATGGACAACAACAGGGAAGATAAGATCAGGGAAGAGAAAGAAATGGACAACAAGAGGGAAGATAAGGTCAGGGAAGAGAAAGAAATGGACAACAAGAGGGAAGATAAGGTCAGGGAAGAGAAAGAAATGGACAACAACAGGGAAGATAAGGTCAGGGAAGAGAAAGAAATGGACAACAAGAGGGAAGATAAGGTCAGGGAAGAGAAAGAAATGGACAACAAGAGGGAAGATAAGGTCAGGGAAGAGAAAGAAATGGACAACAAGAGGGAAGATAAGGTCAGGGAAGAGAAAGAAATGGACAACAACAGGGAAGATAAGGTCAGGGAAGAGAAAGAAATGGACAACAAGAGGGAAGATAAGGTCAGGGAAGAGAAAGAAATGGACAACAACAGGGAAGATAAGGTCAGGGAAGAGAAAGAAATGGACAACAAGAGGGAAGATAAGGTCAGGGAAGAGAAAGAAATGGACAACAACAGGGAAGATAAGATCAGGGAAGAGAAAGAAATGGACAACAAGAGGGAAGATAAGGTCAGGGAAGAGAAAGAAATGGACAACAAGAGGGAAGATAAGGTCAGGGAAGAGAAAGAAATGGACAACAAGAGGGAAGATAAGGTCAGGGAAGAGAAAGAAATGGACAACAAGAGGGAAGATAAGGTCAGGGAAGAGAAAGAAATGGTCAACAAGAAGGAAGATAAGGTCAGGGAAGATAAAGAAATGGACAACAAGAGGGAAGATAAGGTCAGGGAAGAGAAAGAAATGGACAACAAGAGGGAAGATAAGGTCAGGGAAGAGAAAGAAATGGTCAACAAGAAGGAAGATAAGGTCAGGGAAGATAAAGAAATGGACAACAAGAGGGAAGATAAGGTCAGGGAAGAGAAAGAAATGGTCAACAAGAAGGAAGATAAGGTCAGGGAAGATAAAGAAATGGACAACAAGAGGGAAGATAAGGTCAGGGAAGAGAAAGAAATGGACAACAAGAGGGAAGATAAGGTCAGGGAAGAGAAAGAAATGGACAACAAAAGGGAAGATAAGGTCAGGGAAGATAAAGAAATGGACAACAAGAGGGAAGATAAGGTCAGGGAAGAGAAAGAAATGGACAACAAGAGGGAAGATAAGGTCAGGGAAGAGAAAGAAATGGACAACAAAAGGGAAGATAAGGTCAGGGAAGATAAAGAAATGGACAACAAGAGGGAAGATAAGGTCAGGGAAGTGAAAAACATGGACAACAACAGGGAAGAGAAAGAAATGGACAACAAGAGGGAAGATAAGGTCTGGGAAGTGAAAGACATGGACAACAACAGGGAAGAGAAAGAAATGGACAGCCAGAGGGAAGATAAGGTCAGGGAAGAGAAAGAAATGGACAACAGCAGGGACGATAAGGCAAGGGAAGTGAAAGACATGGACGACAACACGGAAGATAAAGAAATGGACAACAGGTAAGATAAGGTCAGGGAAGAGAAAGAAATGGAGAATGGAAAGAAATGTGAGAACATTTGGGGATCTACCGTTCCGAACAAATTCGCAGTCGAAAGAAAACACATTCTTGGATCAACATTGCCCACTACCGCAGAAGCAAATGATTTTTTTTTGTGTGTTTCTACCTTAGATGTTGGCAACACTTAACCACATGCTGCAACCTTGCGTCTTTAGGCTACCATGCGCGGGCAGAAGGTAAAAGAAGAAGACGAAAAGGTGCACGACTCCCCGTGAAATTTGGATGCCGTCCTTAATGACACCTTGCATAGGGAAAGAATACGCCGCTTGGTGTCGCCACCTGCCAGACACGTCCTGTCCGGCAAAAATGACGGAGCTTGCATGAGGAATTTAGTCGACGAAAGTGCGCGGGTGTCCGCGTAGCAGGATGTTGCGTATGTGCATGGGATCCTATCTGAGACTCAAGGGGGAGGGAGAGGGGGGATGATGTTTCAGGTGATTGATATTCAGAGTTATCATTTCCCTGTTAAGTATCGTGTGGCGTCCGCGAATGGCCCATTAGAATCGTTTTGCGGCGTTTGGTGGGGCAGGTGGTGCTGGCAACACGTACGGAACACGAAAGGCTGTTTGCTCACGGCTAAGGCAAGGACACGCTCTTCTATCCTTGAGCAACAGTCTAGAATCTCTAGAAGAATATTAAAGTAAGGTGAATCAAGTTTCTAAAAATACTCATGTAATTTCATAAACAGAAACTCTAGAAAAAAAAATTCAAGATTCGAAAATACTCATGTAATTTCATAAAACAGAAACTCTAGAAAAAAATATTTCAAGATTCAAAAATACTCATGTAATTTCACAGAAACTGTAGAAGAAGAATATTTTACGATTCCAAAAAATAGCTACTCATGTAATTTGATAAACAGAAACTATAGAAAAAATATTTCAAGATTCAAAAATACTCATGTAATTTGACAGAAACTGTACAAGAAGAATATTTCACGATTCCAAAAAATAGCTACTCATGTAATTTGATAAACAGAAACTATAGAAAAAATATTTCAAGATTCAAAAATACTCATGTAATTTGACAGAAACTGTACAAGAAGAATATTTCACGATTCCAAAAAATAGCTACTCATGTAATTTGATAAACAGAAACTATAGAAAAAATATTTCAAGATTCAAAAATACTCATGTAATTTGACAGAAACTGTACAAGAAGAATATTTCACGATTCCAAAAAATAGCTACTCATGTAATTTGATAAACAGAAACTCTAGAAAAAATATTTAAAGATTCAAAAATACTCATGTAATTTGACAGAAACTGTACAAGAAGAATATTTCACGATTCCAAAAAATAGCTACTCATGTAATTTGATAAACAGAAACTATAGAAACAATATTTCAAGATTCAAAAATACTCATGTAATTTCACAGAAACTGTAGAAGAAGAATATTTCACGATTCCAAAAAATAGCTACTCATGTAATTTGATAAACAGAAACTATAGAAAAAATATTTCAAGATTCAAAAATACTTATGTAATTTCACAGAAACTGTAGAAGAAGAATATTTCACGATTCCAAAAAATAGCTACTCATGTAATTTGATAAACAGAAACTCTAGAAAAAATATTTCAAGATTCAAAAATACTTATGTAATTTCACAGAAACTGTAGAAGAAGAATATTTCACGATTCCAAAAAATAGCTACTCATGTAATTTGATAAACAGAAACTCTAGAAAAAATATTTAAAGATTCAAAAATACTCATTTAATTTGACAGAAACTGTAGAAGAAGAATATTTCACGATTCCAAAAAATAGCTACTAATGTAATTTCATAAACAGAAACTCTATAAAAAAATATTTCAAGATTCAAAAATACTCATTTAATTTGACAGAAACTGTAGAAGAAGAATATTTCACGATTCCATAAAATAGCTACTAATGTAATTTCATAAACAGAAACACTACAAAAAAATATTTCAAGATTCAAAAATACTCGTGTTAATTCACAGACAGAAACTCTAGAACAAAAATGATGGAAAATATTTCATGATTCTAAAAATAGTCGCGGAATTTCACAAACAGAAAATCTAGAAAGGAATTAATAGAAAATATATCTAAAAGTACCCCACCCCTTCACAACCATAAACTCTAGAAGGATGTAACAAAAAATATTCCAAGATTCTTTAAAAAATCCAAAAATGCTCTTGTAATTTCACAAATAGAAAATCTAGAGGGGATCAGTGAAAGAAATATTTCAATAATCATGTAGTTTCATAGACGAAAATAAACTATGAATAAATGAGTCTAATATATTTTACAGAAAAACTGAAGAGGGATATTAATGAAACATATTTCACACAATTTCAAATTGAAAAAAATAAATCATTCACGTTAACTAACGGAATACAATAAGTAATATATTTTTGTGAGATTGTAACAATACTTGTGCATCAAGAAGAAATCTAGAAGAAAATTTATGGAAATATTAACTTTGGGAATCGTACCGAGCTACGAATTCAGAGGCTGCAGGCTCGAAGCCTGGTCAGGTATGATTTTTTTCTCCATAACATGTCATCGTTCATGCTCAACGTCGCGATAGTCCACGCTGCGAAAATCACGTGCAAATGAGACATAATTGTAACTACAATCAAGGCATAAGAAATGAGTTTTGTTTGTTCCTCCGCCTTTACGAAACAAAAGCAAAGGAAGCTGGAGGAACAGACCAGCAGAAGGGTGGAGGACATTTCAACAATCCGGACACGCAGGGCGAGGGTACGCAGCCGAAGAGGGGCGTTTTCACAAAAGATCCCAAGAACGACCAACCGAGATCCTCGCTAATGGACAACGAGATTATGGCACGAGGGATTCTAACTGCGTCTCCAAACTTAAAATCCCTCAAATTCAGCCCCCAACCCCCTCCTACAGCTCGTTCCTGGAAGGTTTTCTAAAACCATCGACCGTCTCTCCTGGACTAAACTAATGGCCAGTATCCTTGTCCTGGAGAACGGTTGCAAGTTAATCCTGGAACTGGAATTTACGGTCCAATCTTCTTCCTCCAGGAAGAGAAGATGGGATTTTTTTCTCTCTCTTCCAGTCGCACTGGAGAAAAATTGTTTGGAAGGGTCGCCCCCTGATGCGAGTCTCAAACGGAACTGTTCCTATTGGAAATAATGGGGAGAATTTTTATAGAAACAATCGTGCCGAGAGAGAGAAAAGAAAAAGTAAATCTACGCTATACGCAGTACAGGATTTTAATCGGGAATCTTCGCCTACTTTCGTGAATCCTCGTGCTTCTTCGGATAGCTGTTGATTAGCCTGTTTGCAGGCAAATGTTGGATCCCTTGACTTGCTCGTGCAGATATACAATTCATTTATGAACGTAACCGAGCAGATGTAAGAAATCGATTCTCAAATCTTAGAGTAACGAACGATGACGTTTCAGAATAAATACGAAAATACCCGAATAGGTATGTTTAAAAGTGCGGATGAATTATAGGAAATCATATTTGCATTTTTTTTTGCACAATTGCTGTACAGTCAGTATTTGTTCCTATCCTTACACATAACGCAATCTTTCACAAAAAAAAAAAGTACCCATTGTTGAACAACAATACGACTATAGAGATTGCAGACCTAGTTAGAAAATTGTTGCAAATATTCAGAACTTGTAATGACAGAGGAGGAATGAAATGTGTAAACATGAATATAAAGGTACGAGAACTTAAATTTTACACGGTGCAAAAGCTGTAGCATTTGACCATGGTGTGCTGAGGTTTTGGTGGGGGGGGGTCAATTCCCCCGAAATGATAAAGCTAATAACAAACCATACGAAAAATTCAACAAGAATAGAATAGAATAGAATTTATTTCACGTATGAGCCTTTACAGCTGTACATACCATACAAGGATGTGTATTTTTTGTGTAGTGCAATTTTCCTACACCCTTCCTCCTCTCTGTCTACTTCCACATTCACACTCCTTGGGAGTTCACAAACACTATTTCATTTCAATTCTTTCCCTACACCTGCACTGTTCCCCGAGTGATTCCTAAATTTTCTCAGATGTATTTTTTTGTATTTAGTGGCCCCCTTTCACACATTTTCGCTATCCCCACTGAGCTTCTTTGCTCTCTCTGCCCAGACATAGTGTAGGAAAGTTCCCAGATTCCTTATTTGCGCCTCCCCCCTCCCGGTCTCTCCCTCCTAATAACGCTTGTCATTATATTCTCAATGTTAGCTTCATTTATTTCCCTGATATATTTTTGTCTTGCCTCCAACAAGCTTTAAATCGCTTTTTTCTTCCAATATAAATTATTATTTCTTTTTTTATTTTTGTGATGTTCGTGTCCGGTAGGCATAACGCGTTACCAAAAGTTAAATGGGTAACTGTAACAATACTGGTAACGTTGCGTTACATCGATAAATTCAAAACTGGAGGATTTTATGCCAGGACGAAACATGTAGGCTATGCATCATTGTGTTGTAATAATAATAATAATAATGTTAATTTATCTGCGCTTGCAAAAATATGTAGACACGCAAGTGCGTGGCGACTGGGTTTTAAACCTTCCCCGAAATATCTTGAAACAGTTGTAATAAAATAAAGCATGAAAGTTAGGTTTAACTGTTGCACACTCTTTTTTTATATTGTAATAATTTACATATTAATGTTCTCGATTTCTTGCTTACAGATGGTGCAGCAATTGTCATATATACAGATGACTACATTGTGTTATACTGTGATACGCACCCACTTATTGTATCATTTTAAGTGTTTAATATGTCTATTATGACGTAATTTGTTTTGTTCAATTGGGTAGTCTGTTATGGTTATGGACGAACCTTAAAACATTTGATTGTGGGTTGTGAGGTGAGAGATATGAATGTTGCTGGATGATGGAAGTGATTTTGGAAATGTGAATGTGTTTAGTCAAGAACAATTATGATCTTAATACAATTTTGTTTGTAATAAGGAGTTAAATTGCGAACGCAAGTGTAATATAGTGCGAGTTAGTAAGGTTTACGTAAACATACCCTTGTTTTCCCACAACCTGAGGACTTCATAGTAGGCTGTTAAGTCTCATGTTCGCCGTCAAGGAATAAAAGTAAGTTGATCCATTGACAATAAACCGGGGAACGTAACAACTGAAGATTTATTGAAACGCAGACACACACAAGCAAACAAACGAATTTATCGCACATAAAATGTGTAAAGCTAGAACCTAAAGAATATATTTAAATGCACAAGCTGTTGAATATCCGCCAAGATGCACGAGATATTGTGTAAATAATATGTATTCCACAGACCCATCCCTGTTACTCCACACGCTAAAACATACATATTTGACCCTGCGTTATTATACGTGTGAGCGCAGCGCTTACCCTGGGATATAATTGTAAGTTTTTCAGGCCCAGATAACGATATCACTATCTGGTCTTGTGTAGCTGTATTTTGGAATGCCTATGACCAGATGATATACGTTTTGTGGCATTGTTCTCTGTCTGCACAGACATGTTATTTTCATGAAAGTCCGTGGCGCTCACACGTATACCAACCGCGTAACCATCTGCAAACATATTTTACTCCTGTGCTCGCTGAATTCGTGTTGTGTCACTGTTTTCTGTTTTGATTGTTCGGTAATTATTTGATATAACTCCATTCACTTATTACGGCTACTGTTTCTGGCTAAATGAACTTTGAAATCTGATATTCGCCACGAATGAAGAAGAGCAGTTCCGAAGCATGGCTTGCGGAATCTAATGACTAGAAAAGGGTTGATCCTTAGGGCCCAGAACATAATGTTTGCTGACGAGTCATTGAAAACTAAAATTTAAAGCAACACGGATCAATCTTGAAGATTAACTTGTTTTTACTTGTCTTTTCCACTCATTATATTGGTCGGGTTGAAGCTACGAAGTGGAACGTATATATTATCTTTTCAACATTTGAATTTGTTACTATTGTTTTGCAAATTAGTAAATATCAAAAGTAAATTCTTACTAAAATTATAAATATTGTTGTGTTTTTCTTGATAATTTGTCTCTCGTAATAGGCAATCAGTAATATAATACAAGAATATAATTTTGTTATTATATAAAAAAATAAGATAAATTCTAACTTGTAAGTGATATATAGCCTATATTAGGCAACGCATATTTATAAACTATTTTTAACATGACGAATATAAAAAGATATTCGAAAAATAAAAAAGAAATAATAAAATTCATATGCGAGAACCACGCTCACAGTACACCAACCGCATTACTCTGAAAGACGTGTACCAACAAAGGGTAAAAAACTACGCTATTTTGAATTCTTAAAATATAATCAGTCTATCCCGATGTTTAGAAAGAAAAATCCCTTTTTGGAACGAAGTAAATAAATATACACTGTTAAAAATTCCGTATATTTTCCATGAATAAAAAAATTCAATAAATTAAATAAATTACCTATAACAAATTCGTGTTTACATTTGAATCCGCCAAGAAAATGTTCAATCCTAAAAACTGCAAAAACAAATTATTCATTTTCTTCTACATCGTGCAAGTATACGGGGGGCAACCAGATTTAGGAGTTTCTTGTTTTTTTGTGCGGAGATGTGTCGCATCTGAATTCCTCATTGACTTCCACGCCACCAGATGTCTCTGCGATCCGCCCACGAGCAAGATAAAAACGTAGCTCGTTCTGCTGTCGATTGCTCGTTCCCGTTATAAGCCGTCATTATGAAGTCGTTGAGGAGTGTTTACGACGGAGAAGGACTTTGATAGGGCGTTAAGTGCTCGCCCAGCTCTGCTAATGCTTTCTCCTCTTTCTCGGCAACCAAGTCTTGCCGGGAGGTGTGCGCTGATGGATAGGGCCTCCACCTTTGGTGCCCAAGGTCATCGGTTCGAACCACTGCTCGAGCAAATCTCGTTCGTTCCCCAAATTTATAATCTGGATTCTTAGTATCGAGACGAGACCAGGTCTGTCCCGTTCTCGCCTCCTGTCTCCAAATACAAGGTGATTCAAAAGTCCCTTAACATCACCTACAAAATATAAAGGGGGTTATAATAGTGCCGCCGTACGAGCCGGTCCCCAATCACAGCGCAGAACGGTTCTTTTGACAAAATCCTGTTTCCCTATTGGCTGCTTCGGAGAGGAGGGCTTCTATTGCTGCCGCTTCTTCCCCAAGCACTAGGCCTAATGTGTTGTTTGACCGCAAGTTTCTTCGTAGGTAAACGCGGCAACAGAGGGTCACTGCCATAAAGGCGGTTCCCGTGCCGAATGTAAGAGCGGCGGGACTGTAGGGCCCCACACTTTCTTGATCACGACCGAAGGTGGAGGTTATGTGATCAGCACCATGGCCCTGGTCGCCTTTACCCCCCAGAGTTTCCTCCAGTATAAACAATGCTTTTCTGACATCTCGTTTCGACGCCACAACCCTCGTAAAACGTTATTTTATCCTTAATGTATGCAACCACGCCACACAGATACTGTTGCAATGACAATAAGGAAAATATTTTGGCAAATATAAAAAATCGGCTAGATACATGCTGGGTTTGTGTGTATAATTCTTACGGACAGAACCCAGAATGTGCCAACTGACATTTTTTTAAACTCCTCTAACACATTAAAATGCATAATCTTCTAATGTTGCATGTTCAGTTCTGTAATAAGATTATAATTTAATGTTAAGTTGCTCGCTAGATGGCAGTGAATGTTGCTATGTGAAGGATTAGTCATATGTAGAGACCGGATGTTTAGGCACTAAAAACATATAAAATAGGCAGGCAAATAAGCACTTATAATTTTCAAAATAGGCAGTAAAATAGGCATTAAAATACAAATAGGCAATAAAAAAGGCAATGAAATTTAACTCAAAATAATGAAGATAGACATACAAAGAGAAATAGGTGTTTAAATAATATAGAGACATACCTGTACATTCTTTATAGTTGCTTAAAATAAACCAGGAGCTCATAATTAGAGACAGCAGTTCAATATTGTACTTAATAAATCACTGCAAACAGGAGTCACGTCAGCCCAATTTTTTTTATTGTATAATGGCTACACACAATAGTCTGACAAAATAAATTGTTGGCTACTTCCAACCAAACTATTTAAATATACACTTTATCACTGCACACAGGGTTATTTCAGTTAAAAAAATTTACACTGTATATTCCACACAGCAGTTCGAACTAAGAAACTTTAAATGCATTTCAAGTTTGTACTGTACAGTTTGGCAGTATCTGAATAAGAAGCACTAATCGCGGTTTCACATCACAACAAGGTATTTCTTCAGGTGATCAACCGGCAAGTTATGTCTGCAATCGGACAACACATTTTTTTAGAATTGAAAAAGATCTTTCAACCTCCACAGATGTTACCGGAGCATACATAAAGCACGCGAGAACATGTGGATCTAACTCAATTTGTATATTTTCACCTTTCAGAACTTGTTGGATTGCCTTTAATTTGTCCAAGTTCTCAATAGCTGCAATAACTCTCTAACTGTTATTTTTAAATTTCTTGGAAGCATCGGAAACTAATCCTGGGAACAGGAAATTTTATGCACAGAGTTCAGTCATGTCCCAATTTTAAAGAAAATGCCTAAAATAGGCAATATCTGGCATTTATGAAATAATATAGGCAATATCGTATGAAATAGGCAAAATAGGCAAAATTAAATTGCCTTTAAGTAAAGCTAATCCCTCCCCCCTGGCCTTCGCAACATTCGTTTTCATCATATCTCTAACAGGAAAGAATAGGCATTTTGCCTAACATCCGGTCTCTAGTCATATGTATGCGAGATTTCATTCCTTCACCCAACACGGATCAACACACTCGTAACGCGTTTGTTCAATGCACGTTTGGTGCATCAAAATACAAAGATAAATGCGTCAAATTGTTCAGTTGCTTTTTCGTGTGATGCATCAGTTGAGAAGACCAGATACAATCATTTCAAAGTACGCACGTTTCATCACCGAGAGCTAACATCGGTATTTGTCGCGGGGGAAACGTTTTTCGTTACCGAGCGAAGTACGGCGATTTTAACGGAGACTTACCGTCACATTGACGGTTGTCGAGCGAGTATTAATGGAAAATAACTTCCTCAAAAATTGTTTCCAACATATAAAACTGTCACGAACAGGCATAGGACATAAAGTCTACAATTTTAAATGAAAAATGTGCTGAACTAATAACACCCAAAGTAAGTTTTGGTTATAATGTGGCGTTTTGCAACTTGTCCATACTTGCAAACATCAACAGCTTCTTTGGAAGAATTCCCAATGCAGGCATAGTCTTGATGGGACACAGTGCCAATTCAGTTTATTTTTTTTTTATGTTAACGTCCCGTAAATTATCGAAAAGGTCACCGCAAAGCATGATCGTTTGTTAGGAAGGGTCAACCACCTCCGATTCCATCTGCATACAATGCTTCGCGCGCGCCATCTGTACTCGGGAAGTTCGCTCGCATATATTTCTCCGCGCCCGCCCCAAGTACTCTCGCCATAGAGGTTTGTCCGCTTGAAGGGAGACACACGACCGCCATTTTGGCTGTCAGAACAAACACGGCGACCTGCCACTGTCCATCACATGCAAAAGGGGGGATCCCTAAGGGGGATCTCGAAAACCTTCTTCTCGTATGGAGGTCGAAAATGGGTTCCGACGGCCGTAAGTCAGCGCCGTAGAACAAGATGGCCTTCCTAGAGGACAGGCAGAAATGGGCTTGTCTATCTGCGGACCGAGCTAAAAGAGGAAAAGTAAAGAAAGGGGGGCGGGAGCTGTAACGTTTGTGCATGAGTGAAACTTTTTTCGCAGCGGCGGATCTTGAAGACATTCCGCGACATTAGTCGAAGCAGAGGGACACGGGCATGCCATTAGACATAAGTTACTGGAACGTCAGGGGGAAGTTTTCTTTCTGCGGAGGAACAAAAATGGCTGAAATACCGGAAGATGGGAACCGGAAGTGCGTAAGAAGCGCCAGGATCAGAAAAAAGGGGGGAGAGTAACGTTGAAAGGGAAAAAAGGAAACAAAACACTGGCGACCAGTCGCAGTTTCCTGACAAAAGGAGAGTGTGGGAGAATGAAAACATTGGGGAAGTTCGTCTGAAAGGGTATGGGAGGGGTAGTTGAAGGAAGACACCCTGAAAGCAAATTGCAGAACGAAGACTGAAAAATAAGCAGTGTTGCCAACTTTTAAGTTGGCAATGACCGGGAGAGAAGTTTGTAAATACTTTCAATGTGGATCACAGAACACTTTTGAAAAGAAAATCATCAACTATTCCGCCAAACATCGGCCAAACTTTTTGAATCGTAAAGCGCGACGGTAAGGTGGTTAGACTCCTGATTACGTAGTAGGAGGTGCATCAAGGAACATCAACTGGTGCATTGAAGTGCATCTGGACTGAAAGGAATCCTCACTTGAATCAAATGATGCACTTTGGTGTTTTTTTCTTTCACGACATACAAACATGCACCCAAATGCATCAAATGTGAATCTGATTCTTTGAAGAAGCCATAAAACACACTTTAGTGCATCAATCGATGCATTCTGGTGCATCAATCGATATGATGCATGTAGTTTTCTGTGTGTGTGGGTTCGTTTGAATGAATGATTTGGTTCATTTTACTTCGCTTTTCTGCTACTTTTGGATAATCGCGAAGATGAGGATGAGGGGACACTCACCCACGCACAGGCAGGGAATCGAACCCGGGACCCTGGCGTCGCAGTGCGCTGTGATAACCACGGAAGTCGGCGTGCCGGGTTCGAATGCTGGGTAACGTATGGATGTGTCTGTCAGTTCGTGACACATCTTCATCGTCGCGATTAACCTAGAGGAGTAGTGACGTGTAATATCCAAAATATTTCGATGTGTCACCACTGGGGATCACTGGATGGTATACAGTGTAATTACAAGGTGACAACGTTAGCCATTGTGCCATCGGGGATGTCCAGTAGCCAAATCAGAATTATTTTCTGTACCAACTTCGTGTTCTTATGTACAAAATGTACATTGTGCTTGACGAGGAGGATATTATTTTAATTGCTTCATTTAAATTGAGGAAAACCATGAAAATGAGAAATTGGGTAAACTGAATATGAATTTTTAGTATTAAAAGAAACTTGTCTTAACCCCCCCCCCTTCCAGTACCTTAGTGGGCAAATTGTCACGGAGCAACAACACACACGGGGTTCTAACAGCAGTCTCCATTAGCAAACACCAGCCAGTTTTACTGCACATGTTTTCTCCATACTCGTGGACAATTTGTTGTCTCCTTGTCTTACTGTTCTGCAGTCTGGACCAATCAAAACGAGATTAGCGGGGCAAAATAGTGCAGGATGACTACTCTCCATTTAAAATCTGCTTCCAGCAGTTCCTAGTATAATTTTGCTCCTGAACAGACCATGTTTGTTGCAAACATTCCACTCTGGGGTATATTTACACTAAAATTCCGCTGCCCAAGATGAATACCTACAGGTGGGCCTGACTTTCCTGTGTGTACCTTTTACAGTGTAGCCAGGTATTCCACGGGTGTCTTTCTTCCTCACATCGTTCTGTTTCCCCATCTTCTCCTCTTTTAATTCATTCACTAATTATGTTATTTCTTAAAGAGTTATGCGCATCCAAAAATTAGTATTTGTACAGCTAAGCCTGTTAATGTATCTATTAGGGAAGCGGATATACGGATGGGTATTCCCTAAATATTCCCTAGGAAGAACACCTGTTCGTAATTAAATGTGGGCCTGATCTAATTAGCAAAGCTGGTTGAATTAAAGGTTGAGGAGTTCTGCGGCCTCCTTCCACTAGCTCCCAAGCTAGGGTGGGTGGACGAAGACTTACTGGAAGAGGGGCGTGCCCCCCTAGTCCCCCGTGAGATGTTTCTCCGCCGAGGCTATTCCCAGTTGTGTCCCGGGAGCTCCCCGTTTAATTTACAGGAACTTGCCGCCCGGTTTTAGTTCTTGTTTGTGGTGAGGGATACGGTGTTGCAGGGTGATGAATTTTCTCCCCCCGCCCCTCCAACCCCTGCGGAGTTTCTTGCCTTCTGGGGACGTAGTTGCTGAAACGCTGACTGCTCTGAGAAAATGCTGACCGCATGCACGCTGAGAGCGCCGAACGGGGAAGAAAATTCAGGAAATGTTGTGCTCACAGCTGGAAATGTATGAGGAAGCTGGATGTCCAAGGAAGCCCGACGTACTTTTGATGTATCAGAGGGATATTGATGCATTTTCTACTCTGAAACCTGGCACTGTCCCTTGATGCACCAATGAAAACTTGTTTCTGCCCCTTGACGCATCGACCTACACGTGCTGATCCCTTGATGCATTCATGGAAACTTCATGAGCCTTTGATGCATTAATGCATCAAATGCATTAATGATGCCTAGGCACACAAATTTATGGTAAATAAAAACTGAGGAGAGCGGTAAATAAAATGTTAGATCAGCGGTATATACCAGCGGTGGAAAAAAAATTTGCACACACTTTTTCATCATGAGAGGAAACAACATACAAAAGAGCTATAAATTGATAAACTACTTCATTTTTATATACTGTACACATGCACAAGTACTTAGCTGTCCAACCAAAAAGAAAACATCAACACAAAATCACTTCATTTCTAAATTGAATATATCTCAAGTGATTTATTCATTGTATGTATGTAAAGGATATCCTTGCTGTCCAACAAATAAAATATGTAATCACTACTGCACATACAGAAACACATGTTGAAAATCACATGATGATAAACAATATTCATTCATGACCAAATGACGCCATTGTTTCCCTTGATGTACGGAACAGACTAATCTTATCGCTGCTACAGCTAGCAAGTTCAGTGAAACTGGAAGTTGAATAGACATTCGGGGGAAGAAAGGAATGCAGCTTGACAAGGAGCGAAGTTTTCGAACTGAGATTATGTGCCTCGGAAATCCCAATTTGCAGCGTCTTCCTTATGTGATCGAAGATAAAACGTTCTTCAGCTGCAAGTGGTAGGAAACTTTAGGCAAACGCTTTGTTACAAATCGACAGTTTGCGCGCACAACCTCGATTGCTGGTTTTTGCGTGTTTTCTACTTAATTTGATGATATTTCACGGTTATTTCGCGAAAAAGCGTTCATTTCGTGGAAAAGCACACATTTCGCATTACTTCGCGAATAAAACTCATGCATATTTCATCATTGGGGGTGTAATTACGTGCAGAATGTTCAAAATTGCATTTTTTTTTCACATTTCGCGATTTCGCGCATTCAATGTCACTAATGATGCCCCTTCATGCATCAAAGGATACTTGATGCCTTTTGATGCATTAACGGAAATTAGATGGAATCCTGGTGCTCTCTTGAGGCATCAAATGAAACCACAAGCATTACCCTTGCAGGGAACCGAACATATCAGGATCTGTGAGACCCATATTATTGCCGGTGAGTGTACATAGGGGAAAGTTGCCCAAATCGCACCCGTTTTCAAATAAATGGGCGTAGCTGCAAAACAAGTGACATGACGTAAGTTTTTGATATAACAGCTGGTAAAGGGAACTTTTACCTATCTTCATATATCTTTGGCAAATTGTATTCCAATTGGAAGTACCAGAAAAATGTGAAATTCCAAACCTTTGCAAATGGTGCGATTTTGGCAACTGGTCTAAATCACACCACAGGGAGCCCAAATCGAGCCTCTATTTAAAAGATAGAGATAGGACATGTTTCAAAGGCCCAAATACTACAAAGGACAGTGTCAAGTTTTCTATTGTAAGCATGTTCATTAAGAGCCACAGTAATTCCAAACATACGTGATATATCAAATCTTTAGTATTATAAATAACAAATGCAAAATGTTACTATCTACAAACTCAAATCTTCGTAGTTTTAGCGAAATGCTAACTTCTTTTCTTCTGCATTCCCTGTAGTTTGTGCTTATAGGAACTAGATGTGAGCAGTACAGCTATTTGGAGACCTGTTGCCTTGCAATTGGTTTCGTTCTGTCCGGTCTCATCTCTGGTACTTTTCAAACCTTGAAGATTTTTCTGTCTCCATTCCAGACGTTAGCACTCTCTCGCTGTGTTTTTCATGTGATTCTGGATCAGGAACATTTCTCCAAATGGGGTTATCGATTCTTCGGGATTCCATACTTTTTACATGGATTTAATCCAATCTTTCCCTTATTGTATTCAACCAAAGTAGATTTCATGATCTTAAGACTTCCATTCACCACATACACTCAGAGAACTAAATGCATCATATCGATTGATGCACTAAAGTGTGTTTTGTAGCTTCTTCAGAGAATCAGATTCACATTTGATGCATTTTTGTGTGTCGTGAAAGAACCACCAAAGTGCATCATTTGATTCAAGTGAGGATTTATTTCAGTCGAGATGCACTTTAATGCATCAGCTGATGCGTTTTGATGCACCAGAATGCATCTTTTTTGATGATGCACTTAAACGTTGCGTCTGAGCTGCATAAAGTCATTAGCTCAGACCAAACGTTTAATTGCATCGTCCAAAAAAGATGCATCACCTGCATTAAAGTGCATCTCAACTGAAAAAATCCTCACTTGAATCAAATGATGCACTTTTGTGTTTCTTTCACGACATACAAAAATGCACCAAAATGCATCAAATGTGAATCTGATTCTTTGAAGAAGCTACAAAACACAGTTTAGCGCATCAATCGATATGATGCATTTAGTTTTCTGTGTGTACCCTTTTCACGTTCTCTGACATTTTTTTCCCTCCATTGCACTTGATTCTAGAAAAAGAAGAGAAAACACAAATCGCACCGATGCAATTTTGGCAGAGGGTGTGATTTTAGGAGCCCCCACATTTTGGAATTAAAAACATTCCCTGCCTCACTGCTTAAGGAAAGCACAATGCGAATGTGGTAAAAAAAATATATAACAGAATTGAAAAATATGACAAATAACTAAAGTTAAAAAAAATATAATTCACTTCTCTCCTATATTCTTATGAAAAGGTGCAAAGAATAACATGAGGGATAGGTATTTAATTCCAATGCGCATAACATGCATGGATGTTCTTTGTAAGTGTCTCTTCATTATTCTCATCGTCACTCATCCTCATCGTCGCGATTAGCCAAAGTGTCAGAGAAGCGAAATAATCGAAATCAATTAATCAAAGTTATTTGCTTGGAACTTTCATGTGCTTGAAAATACTTCACCCTTTTTTAAAGAGCGCAATTGTTTATTAACGGAGACAAAATCCTTCTACACTGAATATATTATGGGGGCAACTACCCCCCCCCCCCCCCCTTTGCCTATCCGCGCTTGTAATGAACCTGAGGAATTAGGAGAATGGACAAGGGGAAAAAATAACTGTTTTTACAATGTCGAGCTGTAGTATTAACTTATATAATGCAGAAAACGTTATTATAAGACACTGCTTTTAATATTTACTTTGTTAACAGAATAGTACAATAATTTCTTCAAAACCTGCTCAGTGCGTAGGTTGAAAGAAGTCTACTAAACGGGAAAAGATGAGCAAGTTTGTGGGCAAAGACAGGACGCAAGACAAAATGCATGCTGAACAGTATAGGCAGAGGCATCTCGTGTGAGAACCCGGAACTACTACAACTCGGCGGCCGATACGCGGACGACGCATGCGCCCACATCTTCGCCTGGGGAGGAAAAACTGTTTGTTGCCGGTTGGAAGGGGGGGAATATCACCTTCTGCCCATTTCGACTCGAAAATGGCGCCTTTAGATGGCTTTGAGTGCCTACTAGGCAGTCTTATTGGACATTTATTATTTCGCTTATGCAAAGGAAAGGGAGTGGAATAGCAGATAGGATTTTAGCGATGCGATGCCTTCGCTTTGGCTAGAATTCCCTTGGAATGGTCCGGCCGCATCAAAACCTCGTTCAAACACCACCTTTTTCTTCTTTCACCCTTTGCGGTTGAAGTTTGAGGTTGAGCACGTGGATTTTCTGAACGTACCAAAATCGTAAATCAACATTTTATCATGATATCTTAGCGTATTCTTATTGGATTTTAATAGCGTGTTTTCAATGGAAGCTTGTATCATTTTAATTACCAATGATTGTACTTTAAGTAATAATAGTTGATAAATTAAACTGAAAGAGTTGCTTCTGCTATCTCGGTAACCATTTTAACAATTATATTTTATAACTGCAACTATTATTACATTAGAACTGAGATTGCAAAGTGTTTATGATTCAAAGCTGGTTGATGTTAACTTGTATATTGTTTTCGTTTATGTCTTCATTACTTTTACTGTCATCATCATCATCATCATTAGTGTTAATAGTATTAGTATTACTGCTATTCTTAACCATCATGCGTATTGGCGGATTTAGCAGGGGGGGGGCACGTACCCCGAAAAGGTATGACTAAATATGAATTTTAATTTTGAATTTGAATTTAAAATTTTGGGTACGCCAGGCTATTTTGCACCCGTCACGTTATACGGGGTCCAGCCCCTTATCATAACTAAAACAACATAACGGTGATTGTCGTGTAACTAAAATATTAAAATATTCTGACTTCGGTTAAAAGCTGAGGCTGTAAAGGGGCACTCAGCACCCACAAGGTCAAAAAACAGAACATCACACAAAATTATACAGCCCATAGAACAAGACGCCAGATCCTCGTTAGTCTGCAGAATGCAGTCCAGGTTGTGTGACTAAACATGAAAAGTGATTATTATTTCAGCAACACAAAACAGAAGCCTTCAGCAATATTCTGGTCCACACTGCAAAATATTTCTTGAAAAATGTTAGCACAAATCGAGTTGATGTTTTAAGTCCACTTTATGCGCAGATAGGCTAATCGACTGGACCTACAGTTTAAAGTGGGATCCGAGCTACCTGGTATCGAACCCGAGACCCCTTGGTTACAAGACGACGACGTAAGCACTACGCCATCGGGGAGGCTCGATTGTAGCATAAATAAACGAATCGGTACTGTATCCATTTGAAATTTAAATATGCCACCACTGAAAGTCGGATCTAGGACAAGAGTTACAGGTGGTTAACTTGTTCCATCTTTGTAAAGTTGCACTAATATACAGCGTGTCCAAGAAAAAAATTCGCTTTTTGTGAGCTACCCGCAAAATAAGGGTAACATGCCAATGATTTGTGCACACACTCTCAGCACACCCCAAAATGTCAACACTCCCCCAAAAAGTTTCACAAAAGCTCAATGTTTGGTCATTTTGGCTCGAAATGTACCTTTACACTCGTCCACTAGCCGTCTCCTCTTCTGTACCGTTATGCGCGGCCTTGCTCCAGCTATTACCGGGATAGAGTATGTGTTCTGTGGCCGAATACTTAGCTGAGCAAGGTGAGCAAGCATTGCGCTTAGAAGAAATCTTTTATTTATGCAGTATTGCTGAAACTCTCAATACACGATCAGTTAACATGTATTTGCATAAGCCTGTATTATAGTATGATAACCCAACGCGCTGGTAGCAAGATATTTTGGGTTAGAATCCCAGGATAGGCATCCTTCTTGCACAGAGCGACCACAAGGACTTCGGGCCATAAGGAAGCATGCTCCACCCTGCCCCTCCCCTCCAAGCGGGAGTACGATGCGCAGGAGTCGCGGGTCTGCGCAGGCTCTTTTGCCTGTGGTTCCACTACAGTCATGATTGCTCAAATACAATACAGTAATTCATGTTGTGTATTTCGTTTTTTACGCCGATTTTCTACCTCTGGGTTAATCGCGACGATGAAGAGATGAATGGGACAAACACAATGATACGTCCATACCTTGGTCAGGACTCGAACCAGGGATCTCTGGTTTCACAGCGCGTGATGTGGCCGAACTCATATTGTGAAAAATGCATGCAACAATGTGTTGGAATTGCTATTTCTTTGCTTGTTAACAATGATCAATAATGAATTGCTACAAATTTTCGTTGCTATGTTTTCTGTAAATCAATGCAAGTAGCCAAAAGTGAGATGTATCCATCCATTGTCCTAAAAGATAGAATTTCCTCAGTTTTGAATATTGGAGGATTGTGAACTGCCTACTTAACGGGGTGAGTTCAGATAATTTAAATATTTCTTTTGAGTGCAAATGTATGTGTAGGTGTGTTATTGTGGCAGATTAGAATAGGTAATGTTGCCGCTGTATCTCCATACCATTTTTATTAGCACGTAAGCAGTTTTTACCGTGCTTTTCTTCAGTCACTTCAGGTGAACGTTAGGTGAACCTTTATTGTTCCTTTTTTCTCGCGCTTAACCTAATAACTATAATTCCGCCGTCGTAGGAACCGGTCCCAAATCACAGTACGGCTATTTTGACAAAATCCTGTTTCCCTCATTGAATTTCCTGCTGGCTGTTTCGGGGAGGAGGGATCGTAAGGTTGCTGCGTCCTGCCCAAACAGGAGGGCAGCGGTAGGCATAATTGGCTGTTTGACAGCAAGTTCCTTCGCAGGTTAACGCGGCAACAGAGGGCCACTGCCATAAAGGCGGTCCCCGTGCCGGCTTTAAGGGCGGCGGGACTCTAGAGTGCGGATTTTTTTGTTTCCATTTTTATTTCTTTGTATTAAAAATTAGGCGTCAGTGTTGTAAATTCGTTTCACGTTTTCTCGAGCCTCATAATTCGTTTTTATAATGCTTATAAATGCCTACTCTGTCTAAACTTGTTTAAAATTCCGTATTTGGTATTTTTAGTGCATTCTTTGTTTACAGTAAGGCAGTGGTTCCCGAAGTCTGCTCCGCGAAATGGTCCAATATTTTCAGTGAAATGATATGATTGATTAGTCATTAGCTCAGTCCAAACGTTTAAGTGCATCATCAAGAAAAATGCAGGAAGGTGCATCAACGAACATCAACTGATGCATTGTAGTGCATCTAGACTGAAAGAAATCCTCAGTTGAATCAAATGATGCACTTTAGTGTTTCTTTCACGACATACAAAAATGCACCCAAATGCATCAAAATGTGAATCTGATTCTCTGAAGAAGCCATAAAACACACTTTTGTGCATCAATCGATGCATTCTGGTGCATCAATCGATATGATGCATTTAGTTTTCTGTGTGTATAGCGCTTTTCCAGTCTTACGGCGGGCGCTCTACATGCTGGCAAGGGAAGTGGGAAGCGACCAATCCAGCGCCATAAGAAACGCAGCAGCCAATAGAACTTTCTCCACGCGGCGCCACCGCTGTTGTCTGGTTGGTCTGCTGCGTATTCCCCGCTCTCCACTTCCCTTGCCAGTATTTTGGTCGCCCGCCGTAACAGTAGAAAATACCTTTAAGTGAACCATATTTGACACCATGTGAAGGGGGGATTAAAGTGATCAGTAAATCTAAAAAATAGTGACTTTCAGTAATATGATAGTAGTGGACAGGCTGTCGTAATTATAAACATTATGACATAATCTGGAGGACAGTCTATCCACCTTTTGGGGGTGGTGCACCCCTGGGCAGTAGAAAACTTTACTTTCTTCAAAAGAGCATCCAGAAAACAACGCTGAAGCTTCGTGCAATAATTTTGGAGACTTTACGAAAATAAACGAAGATATACTATACCTACACTTGCGATAGTCTTACTTCCTTACTCCACAGCTCATTCAGGGCCTTGGCCTCCTTGGTGATAGCTGCCCACTCGTCTGAGGCCTTCTTTCGCCTGGTCGAGCCATCTCTTCCTGGGTCTTCCAACACTCCTCTTGCCTTCTTGTTTCCCTTAATAGATCTTATATACCGCTCTGTCTGGTTGCATCCTTTCTACATGTCCCAGCCAGCTAAGGCGTTTGGATCTTATTTCACTTGTTGGTTCTGGTAAAGTGTTGCTAGTTCTTCGTTTGTCCTAATTCTCCAGATGCCATGTTCATTGATGGTCCATTTATCTTCCGTGAAACCTTCCTCTCCCATATATCAAGCCTTTCTTCTTCCTTTATTGTCAGACACCAGGTTTCCGGCCCATACATTGGTCTCATTATGGTTCCATACAGTCTTAGTATGAGCTTTTGGTTCACTTGTGAGGATTTTAAAATATTTCCACATGCATATCGTACCTGTTGCCTGTTGCTATTCTTGCTTTTACCTGTTCGGCAATGTTATGATCTTCTGTTATTGTTGAACCTAGATATTTGAAATTTTCAACTCGCTCAAACTTTTGGCTGTGTGCTTCGAACTCATTTATAGTTTGATACTTGATCTTGTTTCTTGTTGTTATCATGTATTTTGTCTTATCCTGGTTTATTTCCAGTCCAATCTCGTGTCCACCTTGTTGTAATTGTTTCAGGGCATCTTCTAGGGCTTTTGGTGTTCTACTTAGTAAGGCAACGTCATCAGCAAATGCAAGGTATTGTATTGTCGTATTTAAGATGGTTCCTCCAGGATTTATTTCAAACTTTCTAATTACATGTTCCAAACTTATGTTAAACAGCAGTGTCGTAGTCCATTTCCAATTTGGATTTGAATTTCTTCAGATATTGGGTTTTGTATTCTAATTTTGCATTTCGAATTTCTTAAGGTCATTTGTGTCAATTTTACTATTTTTTCTGAGATATCCATATCTTATAGTGTTTGTATCTTTGTATACAGTCAAATGCTTGTTGAAAGTCAACATATAATTGATGTATGTTCATATTGTGTTCAAAACTTTTCTCTAATATCATTCTTAATACCAAGATTTGGTCTATTGTTGATCTACGACTTCTAAATCCGCACTGGTAGTCCCCTGTCAGTGTTTCTACGTATGGTTCTAGTCTTGTATGTCACGTTAAGGAGATATATGCCCCTATAATTCTTACATGTCTTGTCATTCTTTTTGTGTATCGGACATATTTTTGCTACTGTCCACTCCTTTAGCATTTTAGCAGTAATTTGATCTTCTCCTGGTGCTTTGTTATTATTAAAGCTTTGTATGGCTCTTGTGACATCCTTTAGCTCAAGCAAGTCTTGCTCTTCATCCCATTGTTGGTAATTTCTTACTTCCGATATCCTATTTTTATTTTCATCGACACCTAATAATTCTTTAAAATATTCTGCCCATCTACTTATTATTTTATTTTTATCTCCAATAAGATTTCCTTCTTTATCTCTGCACATTTGTTCGCGGTTGGAATCCTTTCTTAGAGTTTGCTATTCTTTGATACATATTCCTTATTTCTTTCTTATTATGTAGTTCATTTAATTCTATTAGGTTTTCTCTTTCCCACTTCCGTTTTTTTCTTCTACATTCTCTTCTTTTCACTATCCAATTCTCTACACTTGCTCTGTTCTTCCTTTGGTGAACTTTATTTCTAGCTACGTTTCCTTCATCTAATGCTTTCTGTCAACTCTCGTCAAACCATTCCTTTCTTTTAGTTTTGTTTTCGCAACCTATGTCTCTTCTGCTGTTTCTGGATGTTTTCCTTTATTCTTTCCCATTTTTCTTCTATTGTTACGGGATTTTGTATATATTCAAAGTTTTGTTTCAGGTCTGATATTCTCTTCTTTTCTCTGGATTTTTTATCAACAGTTTTACATTATATTTGGTCTGTCCGATCCCTTGTTCTTTCTTTGTGTTTGAGATCCGCTGTCTATATCTGATGGTTACTAGGTAATGATCAGAGTCCACATCTGCTCCTCTGTAGCTCCGTACGTCTAATATATCGCTGTAATGTCTTCTGTCTATTAATATATAGTCTATCTGATTGTTTGTCATACCATCTGGAGACTGCCAGGTAGCTTTATGTATGTTTTTGTGTGAGAAAGTCGTGCTACTCAATCATATTTTCACTGGTAGCAAAATCTACTAGTTTTTCTCCATTTTCATTGCAGTTTACGTGTAAGCTATGCTTCCCAATAGTTGATTTATATACATCCCCCTCTTCATGAAGTCTCCAAGAATTATTATAACATCATGCTTTGGTTGTTTAGTATATATTCTCTCCAGCTGCTTCTGAAACTGGTCTTTGTCCTTTTCTTTTGCTTCCTCAGTTGGTGCATGTACAGTGATAAGTGTGGCGTTAAAGAGTTTTGCTTTTATCTGTATTCTTAATTTGCATATACTTTCACTGATTGGTTTAAAATCTATAACAATCTGTTTTTATTTATTTATTTATTGAACTCAACAGGTACATACCTAATTACAGAGCCCATACGAAGGATACATAGTCATTACAATTACATATATTTCTGTAATATAGAGAATTCTTGTCACTAAAAAAACAGTTCCAAAGGTATTTTGACCATGTCCACTATAGAATATTGTGTAGTCTCCCGTATCAATGATGCCTCTTCCTTTCCACCTCATTTCTTGTAGTGCAATAACTTCGATCTTATATTGCTCCATTATTCGTTTGAGGTTATTCAATCCTCCTGCTCCATTAAGGGTTCTCACATTCCATGTTGCCATTTTCCAATTGTTTTTCCTTTTGCATTGCCTGTGCCGTACCTTCATATCCATCCGACTGCTATCACTTGGTTTCGTAACGAGGATTGTTTTCTGGGGTTGGACTGTTAATCCCACGCCCAACCTGGTAAGGGATTACCTCTCTCAGCTTCCAGGATCGCTGATTTTTTTTTGTCAGGGTTTTGTCTCTTCCTTAGCCTTTGAAGATCCCTCTTCTTACTACAAGGCAATAGTTTGCAAAATTTAGTATTCCTTTCAAAGAATGGACATTTTTCAAGAGAATGAAACATATTTCATGTTCTTGGGTGCCATACAAGTTGAATAATAAGCCAAAATGTGATTATTATTTTTTTTACGAAAAATAGGTAATTTGCATTTTTGGAGGAAATTCGTTGTAACTCGCGCACTATAAGAGCAATCTACTTCGGATAAGTTTTGTTTTGCAGCTAAAACATCATAGCATGCAACCGTGTACAATTCAGAACGCCGAACTGAGGAAGGAGGGTTTGGGGGCGCGACCAGTGAATTAAAAATTTAAAAAATCTGGAATTTGCCCCCTCTTCTCCTGCTATTTTGGGCGCAAACCTTAGTATTCTCTTCAAAGAATGGACGTTTCCAAAGAGATTGAAACATGTTTCATATTCCTGGGTGCCACACAAGTTTAATAATGAGCCAAAATGTGAAAGTCTGTTCGGAAATGTGGCACGGATATGTTGCAGAGAGAGGGGAGGTTGGTCATCAATATGAATTTCCCAGCCTTGCTCCAGACCTGTGTCAGAGTTTCCACCCAAACATAAGAGTATGAAGGTCTAAAAAGCACATTCATTTCGTAATCAGCACCATGATACCATATGGTATCATCGGGCCAGTACGACCTTACTCTGATGATACCATATGGTATCATCGGGGGAGTAAAGGTTAAGCCTCTAAATATTACGTGGAAAATGCATTGAATTATCATTTTTTCTTGTCCGTTTGGGAGTAGTAAGGGGACTTGTCAACAGATGGATGGGATACGAGCGGGTTGGGCCGTCCGATAGTTGTCGGACGTCGTAGTAAGGCATTTTGATGGGCAAACTGAAGGAACATGGAAACAAATAGGTTCCATTGATACATAATTTTTTTTGTCGAATATCGCCACCCGACAGAGTATCTCCCTACAACATGCGACAGAAATTGCATGGACTGCAACATCCAACTAAAATTGTATGCATAAACAAGAAGAGCTTTAGACTGCAAATATGCTGCTGGAATTTTATTACCCTTCTGGCTCACTTCGCTTTATTTAATGTAGCAGTGCTTACGAAGGTTTTCTTTCATCATCCTGACGTATTACTGGTTTTGCACAAGTTAACATACGAGGGGCGATCAGGTTGCTCTGACCCTAACATAGAAAGAGCAGCAATAGGGTTTCAATTTTTTTTTTATTTTTCAACATACTCCCCTACAACTCCAATGCACTTTTCCCATCGGTGCTCCAACGCCTGGATACCTTGCAAAAAAAATTCTTCCGACTGGTCCTCCAACCATGAGTCCACAGCCCTTATCACCTCAGAATCATCAGAAAATTTTTGCCCACGAATGTCATTCTTCAAATGTTTGAACAAATGGAAATCACTGGGGACCAAATCTGGGAAATAGGGTGGGCGGGGCAGCAATTCGAACGATGCATATGCGATAGCGGCCCTCGCAATGCGTGAGGTGTGGACAGGTGCATTGTCCTGGTGAAGGAGCACACCACGGGTCAACATCCCACGCCTCTTTTTCTTGATGGAATCACGTAATTTCTTGATTAGGTCACTGTAGTATGTGCCAGTGATGGTTTGTACTCTTTGTAGATAGTCCACAAGAAGGACACCCTTGCAGTCCCAGAAAATTGAGGCCATCACCTTCTTGGCTGACGTTTGCACCTTGAACTTCTTCGTTGGTGGAGAATGTGGGTGTTTCCACTCCATGCTTTGTGATTTTGTTTCTGGGTCGAAGTGATGGACCCATGTTTCATCCACAGTTACAAATCGGGCAAGGAAATCGTCTATATCAGCACGAAACTTGTCAAGAAGTTCTCGACTGATGAGCACCCGGGTGCGCTTCTTATCTGGGGTGAGGTTTCGAGGGACCCATCTTGCAGCAATTTTTTTCATTTGTAATTCCTGGGTAATTATGTTTTCATAGTGCCATATGACAGGCCACACATCTCAGCAACATGACGGATAGTGACTCGATGATCCTTCAGCACGATATCGTGGACTTTGTTAATGTTTTCGGTCGTCATGACAGTTTTTGGTGCTCTCTCCCACAATGAAACTCACTACACCATCTCTTGACCATACTGTATGAAGGAGCAGTGTCCCCTAATGTATCCACCAAGTCCTCATGAATTTTGGATACCATCCACTTCTTCTTCACAAAATATTTGATCACCGCCCTCACCTCAGTTTTCCCCATTCTGGCACATTGACACAACTTCACTCAGTTAAACCCCTGTAAAAAGAAAACTGTACGCTACTCAGACTTGCAATTCAGAATGAAAGCATATAAAGGATCACTAAACAATAACAAAATAAAAAATCAATCGTAATGTCATTCCTTCTATGTTAGGGTCGGAGCAACCTGATCGCCCCTCGTACGTTTACAATGACATTGCACTATTCTTAGATATCAAGAAGAATCCAACCAAACGGGATATATATTGAATACTATCACAAAAAAGTTAAACATAAATCTGCATTGATGAACGTTATAAAAATTGGCAAGTGTATGCTCCCAACCTCAAATTTACTGCAACACTAGTATTGCAATGAAATTAACGCCACTCTCTGTCCTGTTTGTTTAAACTCGTGAGAGATGGTCATTAATCTCTCACTGAGTGAAGTTAATGTCCAATATTGTGAAATAAATACTAATAATAAATACGTAAATATTTTAATATCATACTCGTATTTACTCGAATCATTCAATCATAAAAGCAATTCACTTTCTTCAAGAATTGACTTTTCTCTGCCAGCCCTGCTAAATTTTCACTTTCCATCTACTGATTTATACGAGGGGTGGCCAGAAAGTAATTTCCAATTAGTAGGGACATTGATTTTTCGCAAACGCCAAAACCGTGAAAAATGGTAATTGCTGCGAAGTTGTGTTTGTGAATGTGCAGTGATGTCTGGACACATTTTTCGCCCGTTCGAAATATCGAAATAATGCAAATTTGGCATAAAATGCGAATTGTTGGCGTTTTTAGCGATTTTTTTAAAAGAAATGTACTAAAACAACGAAAAAATTCCATGAAATCTAACATTCTTGTCTTTTCTAGGCCATGTTTGTGTACGTAGAACATGCAAGTTTTCCAACATTTTCCTCAAGAGTAAACTATAGAGTTATACGTACATGGAATAATTCCGACAGCTACATTAAATCATGTATTTCGCACGATTTTTTCAACTTTTATCAGAACCATTTGCATCACAGGGCAAAGTGGCAGGGTTCTAACAGGAGAACGAGTGCGTATCTACCGTCACACAGGAGCCACATCTTTGTATTCGTCGCACGAGATATCTTTTGAATTACCAAGCTAAGTGCGCACCATCGGCATTTGTCAAGCGAGTAATAATGAAGCTCAGTCGTTAGGGCGTCTGACTACTGTGCGAGAGACCCGCGGTTAATCCCCTGCGGGGGAGAACCGGGATGTTTTCCACCTATTCAAAATGCTCCGGCGCCCACCCAGCATCATATGAAGCTGGTACCTTGAGGAAATTTGGAGGGATAAAGGTAACCAGGAGTGTGGTGCTGATCACATCACCCCCACCTTCAGCCGTGATCAAGAAAGTGTGGGGCCCTAACTCCACACCCCTATACACCGTCATGGAAAAGTGCAGGGGAGCACTTTACTTTTACTTCCTCAAAATCTGTTCCAACATATCAAACTGTCACGAAAATACGTAGACCATGTGACCTACAATTTAAAATAATAGTTTAAAAGCACATAATTTGGCAGATAAATGTTCTAAAATAAAAATGCGAATTTTGGGAAACTTAACACTAACAAGTCAAAAAAAGATAATGCCAAATTTTGGTACCATAATATATCGGTATCTGTCACGTGAGATTGATTGATTTAAATTTTTTGGGTGCGTCGCCACTTATGGTCATTATGCACCCTTCAGTATATACGGGGGAAAAAAATTCCATTATCTAAAATCCTTACCTTAAAATTAAAAAGGGGGTATGGAAAATAACTTTCCCAAAATAAATTTCAAGATATCAAACTCTCACGAAGAGGCGTAAGCCATGTGACTTACAATTTGAAACAGTAGTTTAAAAACACCACGAAGGTATAATTTCAGATATTTGCCAGAAAATGTGCTAAAATAAAAATGTTAATTTTGGGGAAAATAACACCGTATAGTAAAAAATAAAAAATAAGAAAATACACCAATTTGAAAAGAAAAAAAATATCAAGGTCCCTACCGATTAGGCATAAATGAAACAAGAATATCAGTTGTAAGTTATTGCATTAGTAACAGTGAGTCCTAACCTAATTTTCGGCATAATCACCACCGTTGTTCTAGCATTCGTCGTAGCACTGCACTAAATTTTGTATGCCCATTGCATATGTGTCTGACGGCAAAGACTGGAACTATCTCTACCACAGTGTAGCTGTCAAATCCTTGCCCTGCCAGAAACCTCTTCAGTTGAACAAAGAGATGAAAGTCTGTACATTCAAGGTCAGGGCTGTACAGGGAGTGGTTCAAGATCAATCACCTGAAGTGATGCAAAGGCAAAGGGCCCGTGTGTACTCAGCTGTATGGGGTTGTGCACATTCGACTGGCCTTCCGTGAATTGTCTGCACCATCGTCTGACCATACTATCCGGTCTGTACACCTCACATGATTGCTGGTGGCTCTGTGCCAAATTCTGCATGTGTGTGTGTCGCTCTCCGACCACTAGTGCTGCGTATAGGCACCATTGGAGCTTTTTTCAGCACTCCCCTCGTATATGAACTTTCAGAAGTTTATATTATTAGTGTTCCTGTTTTAATGTGTGGTTAGCTAAATCAGATACCTATACAATGCTATTCTATAAATTCCTTGCGTTAAATTTCTAATAGGCAACCTACATACCCTTTTCGTCAGCATTAATGGTATAACTGCATGTTGTCAGTTTCATAGTAGTTCACTTGGATATACTGTACTGAAGCAGAAATCCCATTGATAATCTAAGGAAATATGACACTTTATTTTGTTCGATTCAATTGTTTCACTTATATGCAAGAGTTAAGTTGTTTGCTTTACAGAGAAGAGAGAAGTAGCTTTATGCATTGAAAAATGAGTCCGCACTCATGGTTCTTGCAAGCAGAGGGTTCCTAACCTCAGTGGAAATATCAACATATAATACCGAGACTGATAAATTACAAATTGTATTTCTTAATCAATCACTCTTCACTCTTACCTCATTTAGTCGTAACTTTAAAAATAATCAAATAGAGCCTCCCCCATGGCGCAGTGGTAGCGTCATTGCCTTGTAATCAAGGGGTCCCGGGTTCGATACCCGGTGGAGGCACAAGTGGTTCGGATCCCACTTTAAAACTGTAGGTCCAGTCCCGATTAGCCTTACTGCGCATAAAGTGGACTTAAAACACCAAATCAAATCAAACCAAAAATAATCAAATATTTTATTTTAAACTTACTGCGTATGACAAAATTCCGTAATCCTTCCCTAGCTTGTGAATTGTAATAATTTTCCAAATTCACTATTTTGCAGTTTGAATTCAAATCATAGAGAATAGAGAAATTAAGTCAATTTCATAGAAGATGATATTGGTACTTAACAAAACCATACGTGGATCTGTATGAGTTATTATTTCCATTTTGCAAAAACATCGATTTAGTTTAGTTTGTAATTGTCAGGGAAAAATGTAAATTTTGTCCTGGAAAACCTGGAAAAGTCAGGGAATTTCATTTCTGCTTGTTTGTAGCCACCCTGTATGATAAAGTATATATAGCCGTGAATTCAGCTTAGCAGATAATATTTTCCATTTAACACTGTTATTTATTGAAAGGTTCATGACATTTCAGCAACAACACAAATGGATATTTCCATAACTTTTAAGAACGCAATCTAGCCGAGGTCACAATGCGCTCTCTACAAAAATATGTTAAAACTAATTGAACTGTAACATGCTAATAACATCATCCTATAGTTAATTTAACTAAAATCATAATAAAATGAAATATACCTTCTTCCAAATTTCTAAATATATGTAAAATAAATTGCCGGCAATTGTAAATTTGTTGTTACCATATAAGGTATAATATTTAATGTAATATAGTGTTCTAAACAAATTATCTAAATTGTTCACAGGCATTTCTACTCTATTAGAATTTCAGCAACTTCGACAGATGTGCCACCTGTTGTTGAAAATTTAAGTCTGTTAGAATTTTGTTGAAATACGTGCAGTATGTCAACGAGAATAAGAGAATCATTTAACATTTACCGATTCGATACAATGAAACTATAATTCCTTTAGAAAATTGACAAAAAGTTTTGGTTATTGATGATACAGAAAAAAATAACTTTCTTTTTATGTATGTATATACTGATTTAAAATGTAATTAAGATAAAATGTATGCAGTAACTTCGTATCAGACCTTTTGCACTATTTACACATTTTTAGATTTGTGTCGATGTGTTTCATTTGCCACTAATGTTTAATTTATAAGTCCGTAATTTTTACAGTAACATATGAGCTGATTTTTCTATATTTCAATATTCTCTAGGCATTTTTCATTTAATAATTCGTGTTGTCAAGGCGTTATCCACTGTGCAATTCCTCGTGTTCTGTAGGCATTATCCACTGTAATTCCTTGTGTTCTCTAGGCATTATCCACTGGCTAATTCCTCATGTTCTCTAGGCGTTATCCACTGAGTAATTCCTCATGTTATCTAGGCATTACCCACTGTCTTAATTCCTCGTGTTCTCTAGGCATTATTCATTGCTCAATTCCTTGTATTCGCTAATATCATGTTTCAGAAAAAGTGCTTCTTCGGTCGCATTTGTATTTTCGTTATTCATCGTCACTTTTCTACCACTTTTGACTAATCGCGACGAGGCAGATGAGTTGTGACATGATTAAATTCATGCTCACGCCGGGATTTCAATCCGGGGACTTCGGAAGCGAGTCCGAACCAGCGGCTTTTCTTTTTCATTTAGCTTTCAGGCCGAAGTGACAAGACACGTGTTATTTTGACAAAATTCTGTTTCCCTAATGGCTTGTTTTCAACGTTGTTAGTTCTTGCCCAATAGAAGGGTGTAATTGGCTGTTTGACCGCGAGTTCCTTGCAGGTAAACGCGACAACAGAGGGTCGCTGTCACAAGGGCGGTTCCTGCGCCGGATATGAGAACGGCGGGACTGTAGTGCTAAATTCATAACTGGTAAATGCATTCGCAAGGATGTTTTGCAAATAACGAATGGTCCCGGGTTCGAATACTGGCCTGGGATGGATGTTTGTGAGTGTCAATTCATCAATTTCATCATATCATCATCACTCATCCCCCTCTTCGCAAATTAGCCAAAAGTGGCACACAGAAACCGAATTAAAATAAATCAATCAATCAAGCAAGCAAATAACGAATTGTGAAATCAATAGCATCATCTCAGGAAGCAATAGCACAGATAATCATTCACTTACGTGTATGTTTATATTTAGATTTATTTCTCATCTCACGTGCGAGCCATCGGCTGTGCGTACTACCATGATTTTTTCCCCTACACTTTGGTGATATAGCGCTTGGGTTCGGTTGAATTTCCTTGTGCGCCAGCATTTTATGGCACTGTTTCACGTTACGTTTTTGTTTAACTATATTCCTTTTCCGTAATGTCTGGAGTAGCGACGCGCAGAGGCGAAAGCTTGTGGGCGGGGCCAGACTCTCCTGAATGCAGAATTCCCACAGAACTACTGGACCAGTCGAGCCGCCCCCTCCCGCGCGTTCATTGGACGAGGCACACACCGCAACATGCGCCCAGAACGCGTTCGCGTTCTCTTACTCCAGACATTCCGGAAAAGGAATATAGTGGTATCGAGTTACCTCACCATTTTTGTTTAAATTAACTGTAACGAGAAACCATTTGGTTAAAGTAACTAACGCATTACTTTTTGTGAATGTAAATGTATACTCGTGGTTAAGTAACTATAACATGTTACTTTCTCGGTTAAAGTAACAGTAACGCTTTACTTTCTTGCGTTACTTTTGGTTGAAGTAACCGTAACACAATACTTTTTCGGTTAAAGTGAGGGTAACGCACTTGCTTTTGGCTTTTAGCAACTTCAACTACAGTTGTTCCGGCCAAAGAATGGACATGGAAATTCTATTCTTATCTTTTCTGTCGAAAAGAACAGAATTACACATTTAGCCGTGTCAATCGATGCATTAAAATTGAAATTTTGTTATCTTGAAATGATCTTGTCTGATCTTCCCAACTGATGCATTTTTAGTTCATCACAAGGAACACCAGCTGGTAAGTGTGTCCTTTTATGCATTTGTGTGCGTATTTTGACACATCGAACAGTGCATCGTTTGCAGTTTATGCAAGTTATTGTGTTATTGGAGTCAACATATATGAGTCTCTTTGTAGGCAATGCGATTGGTCCTTTGCGACGCACGTCACGGCAAGTGGACGGAACAGCCAATCAGACGAGCATGACTTTGGAATCCGGATGGCGAACTCCACGGCTTCGCAACGCTAACCACTCCTCCACGGAGGTATCCCAAGTCGGTCTTCGATGTTACGGCACGCTGGAGAATACAAACGGTAAACAAGAACATTGAAAATTGCACGGAACTATGAAAAATAGCATACTTTGGCCGGAGTGGCCCCATTTTCCGAAACTAAAACAACATAGAGACCCTGAGAAATATATGGGAGGAAAAGGAAATTGGTCTGCGCAACCAGGGGAGGGGAAGGGGGGGCAGGGCCATCGCGTATATCACCCAACGTTCTCTACCCACTATTTTCTTTCTCTTTTTTTCGTAAAAAAAAACGTAAGAGAAAGGAAAGTCTGAGGAGATGGCATATTTCAAAAAGCTTTTACATTAATGGGATACGAGTTCGAGAGAAGAAAATTGAACTGCCATTTTTTTTTTCTTTTTGGCTTTTCTTGCCGTACTTCGATCCTGTCGTTCGTTTTTCCTCAAGGGGGGCTAAAGATACGAATTATTTCAGCTGTGAGATACGAATTGCAATCAGTTTCTAGGCGGGGGAGAATCGTTTGTCAGTTGTTTTTTTTTGTTTGTTTATGTTACCCCTGTTCTTGAGAAATATCAAATAGATGGCGTAACGGTTGTAAACTCACTCGGATTGCTTTAGTAAACATTTTTGTATTCATTATACTGTGAAGAGAGCAATACTGCAGAATCGAACACTAAAATGTTTGACAGGTTTGTGAAAAATATATTCTCTTAATTTTTCCACTTCAATGATTGGTTTATACCTCTTCAACAAAGAGCCACTTTCCATAAAGTGCCAAAAGAGGGATGTCTCTATATGCACTGTCTGAAAGTTGAAATTGGAACACTTTTGGATACTTTGAGAATACAATAAGTTCCCAAATGTTGTACAATTACTTTTGATGCTTTCAGAGTTACATAATCCTAAGAGTAAGTTAATCACGATTAGTCTTACTTTCTCGAAAGTTACTTTCATGGTTCAAAAGTATAGCTAACTATAAAGACGTCTACAGTTGAATACGATAAATTGAGAGTTCGAAAAAGTAATTTCAGGATTAACTTTACAGTTTGGAAAAGTATATGTAAAGGCAGTTTCGCATTTGAAAAAGTTACCCGAAGGACAGTTTCCCACTTGAAAAAGTAAACTCGACAGTCACTTTCACAGTTGGAAAAGTAACTCGATAGTCACTTTCACAGTTGAAAAGTAACTCGACAGTCACTTTCACAGTTGAAAAAGTAACTCGACAGTCACTTTCACAGTTGAAAAAGTAACTCGACAGTCACTTTCACAGTTGAAAAGTAACTCGACAGTCACTTTCACAGTTGAAAAAGTAACTCGACAGTCACTTTCACAGTTGAAAAAGTAACTCGACAGTCACTTTCACAGTTGAAAAAGTAACTCGACAGTCACTTTCACCGTAGGAAAGGTGAATTTTGCAGTTCACGAAAGTAACTGGAAACGCACTTTAATGAAAGAGTAAGTCTCCAGTCAATTTTACTGTTCAAGTTACAGTTCATTTTGTTCTAGAGTTCAAACGTAGGCTTGGTTTAAGTCCACTTTATGCACAGATAGTCTAATCTGGACTGGACCTATAGTTAAAAGTGGGATTTGAAGCACTATATGCATCCACAGGATATCGAACCCGGGACACACTGAATATTTTCTACTGAACAATTGTACTTTAAAATTTACTTCCCTCCGCCAATTTCCAGAAAAAGGTAATCCAAAAATGTCCAAATTCTTATACATAGTAAACTTGAGTTCGCCATTGTTCTCCAAATACAGTGAAGTAGTATCTCTTCTGGGATCATTCGAATTTTCCTGCAGGGGGTGGCTTTGATTTTAAGGATCCAATAACCAAAAGGACATATCGCAGATAGTTCCCCCATTGTTGCGGCAGCTCAACAATCAGGAATCCTGCCATTAGCCGCTCTGTTACTTCCACTCTTCGGCTGTTTGCCCCGAAGCCAGTCGGAGATTTGAGCATCCCCGTCGCAGCTTCCTGAAGAGAAGCCGTTCGCAAGAGCCCTACATCCATAATGGACCCATTAAAAGCGCGTTACTCGGCGGTTGATTGCTCAATCAATTAGGCTCCTTATCGTCCCAGATGCACGCCGACTTCCGCCTCCGGAGATCTGGAACTCCATCCTTCGAGATTAGTTTCAGATCACGGATCCCCCACCCACCCTCCTGGAGCACTCTTTTTGCAGAAATAAATTCAGTCAGGTTTTCGTTTTAAAGGTTTTCCCCTTATAATTCCAAAACATTTTGTTTTGTTGGTATGTGAACGTCTCGAAACATCTTCCTTTGTTGCTATGTGCACGTCTCAAAACATCTTCATTTGTTGCTATTTGAAAGCCTCAAAACATGTTCCTTTGTTGCTATTTGAAAGTCTCGAAACATGTTCCTTTGTTGCTATTTGAAAGTCTCGAAACATGTTCCTTTGTTGCTATGTGCACGTCTCGAAACATCTTCCTTTGTTGCTATGTGCACGTCTCGAAACATCTTCCTTTGTTGCTATGTGCACGTCTCAAAACATCTTCATTTGTTGCTATTTGAAAGTCTCAAAACATGTTCCTTTGTTGCTATTTGAAAGTATCGAAACATCTTCGTTTGTTGCTACGTGAACGTCTCGAAACATCTTACTTTGTTGCTACGTGAACGTGTCGAAACATCTTCCTTTGTTGTTAAGTGTACGTGTCGAAACAGCTTCCTTTGTTGCTATGTCCACGTCGCAAAATCTTAGAAAATATTTATGTGAGAATAAAGCACTCAGTCATATGAACTAATGATTCAATGAAAACAGTAAAACGAATTAAACTTCGATTCAAGTACAGAGAAGCTAGCATTTCAGTATTTCGCTTAATTTGTCTTAACGTAATTTTATCTTGATGCATTGAAATGCATCGGACCTGAAGTTTCGATCAACAACGAACAAATAAATTAACAATTACAATCGGAATGGTGCCAAGCACGAGATGAAAATCGTCTAGAATTTTTACAAGCTGGTCAGTGTTCTTTGTGACAAACTGTACAGCGGCGTACGATAGACATATGTCCTTGGGGATCCTTCTCCTCCGTATATAACCTATAGGCTATGGTGTATTTATTCTGCTTTATATACTTGTGCATATAAAAGTATTAAAATACATGATGAGGCTGGACAAGAAGTATAATTCTGTACAAATCTATTCTTATGCAGGTTCCTTTCATTTTACCTGACGCGGTGAGCCTGGTGATAAGGGGTGCCAAGAGGAATTGTGCGGTTAATGGATGCCGGATGCAGTGGAGTCTGATGGTACTTGGGTAGGATGGGACTTACTTGCCGCTGTCGCAAGAAAAGTAAGTAGTCTTCATCCATTTTTCAAAAATATGGATTTGCATTTTAATTTGCCTGTATTAGAAACCCTCATCATTCACACTGCGTTTGAAAATTATGTAAATTACAATGCTATCTTGAGAGCAAAACGTAACGCAGAAAATGGTAAAAATATTTCTGCCCTGCCATCTATTATTCACACAGAACTCGAAATGCATCAAATGAATGTTGATGCACTCTTCGTGCATCAATTGACGAAGTTAAAATTGTAATTTTGGTTTCTTTGAAGTTGTAGTGTCTCATCTTCTCAATTGATGCATTTTAGTGCATCACACGGAACAGCAACTAGTAAAAATACATTTCTTAAGTATTTCTCAGTGTATTTTGATGCATCAAAAAAGTGCATCATTAGCACTTTAATATGTTACTGTGGAGTAAGTGTGTCAATTGTCTCACATTACATTTCTGTATGTACAGTCACCAGCAAAAAAAATGGGACACCTTTATCCTGAAAGATCCGCTTCCCAGGACGATCACCGTATTTCCTATTGAAAAGTTGCTATTGAAGTTGGCTTGCCGCCGTCGAGTTAGGCAACACACACAATGCATTCTAGGTGTCCCCATTTTCATTGCCGGTAAGTGTACATCGTTTTAGAACACTGTCCAGAAACGTATAGCAAAAAAGTGTAAAAATTGTGTGTTTCAGAGTGCAGCAAATGTGTTAGAAATTGCTAAACACTTGCTGAACACTTTTGGGCACTTTCAGGACACACTTGAACACGTGTAGTGTATTCAAGATAGATCAAAAAATGTTCGAAATGCATTTTTTTGTAGCAATGTTAAGATTAATTGTTTTGCATAATTTTTAACAGTGGAAAAGTTGAAGTTGCCAAATATGAAATATCGTGGTAACACTTTTTTTCAAAAACAAAAACCCACTGACTTTTTTTTAGCGAAAAACTGTGTTCGTTCCATTAGCCTCATAGGAGAAAAGCAACAACAGTCCAATTTAATTAGATCTAATTAATACATTGTCCGATAGGTGGCAGCACCATTGTAGTATTTTGATAAAGCTCGTTTAGACACCGAGCGTAACATGTTCAGGCTGTAGTAGCCGCTGGAAGATGGACGATAATTCTGTTTGTTATTCTCGCTTTTTTTTTTGTACGGAATGAACTTTCCGCGGTATTTATTGTCTCGGTTTGTTTATATTTTCCAATTTATATGACACGTACAACAAAAGTTTCTGGTATAAATGCCCCGTTCCGGCGGTGTATGTTATTCTGGCGAGAATGTGTAAAGAGCTCACACCGTACGCGTTCGTGCTATTTCTGAAAATTACGATGTGAGCAGAAGGGTATTTTTTTCATTACTTATCCTATTTTTCTGTCAGGCACGGAGCAAGGGGGATGGGGGCAAGGGAAGAGAGTAGTGGAGGGGGGGGATGCGCAAGAGCAGTACGCGCTAGGAGTTAGGGGCTAGCGATGCAGCCATGCGGTACGGCGAGCGCCTGTATATCTGCAACCCCGCTTTGCCCAGGAGAAGGTACGGGCTGCATAAATCACCATAAACATTTTCTCCCGGCGCGTTCTGAGTTGTAAATAACGCAGTTTGGCGCACGCTACACCTCCCTCGTTGCAAGGTGGCGGGTTGTTTTTTTGAGGGGGGGAAGGGGATTAATTTCCTGTAGCCCCCCACCTCCCCGAAATACGGTGGAAGGGCTAAGAGAAAATCGAGCACGGTGGCGAATTCGAACTCGGTGAACGGCCAGCTGCAAGAATGCGGCAAAGTTTCCTTGTCCAGTTCGTTTTCCCTCTGCAAAAAAAACTCTGTACTTTCTGAAACTGGATATGTGTGGATACACAGAATTCACTCTTGCACTGTATAAACATTCAACAATTCCAACGTTCCTGGAATTTGTTTCTGATATCTTGAAAAGCCAGCCCAAAGTGAACAAGTTGCAGGCCCAGGATTTAGGGGGTCTGGGGCTACGGCCCCGTGTTTCCATTTACAAACGCACTGAGAGTAAAAATGCTTTGAAAAGTACCACAAAACGAAAAATAGAAAAAGATTTAAAATGTGGTGAAGAATTATAATTGTATATATGGAACCTTACGGTGCAGTTAGTCCTGGACTCACATATATCTAGTCAGAGAACTAAATGCATCATATCGATTGATGCTCTAAAGTGTGTTTTATGGCTTCTTCAAAGGATCAGATTAACATTTGATGCATTTGGGTGCATTTCTGTATGTCGTGAAAGAAATACCAAAGTGCATAATTTGATTCAAGTGAGGATTTATTTCAGTCGAGATGCACTTGATGCACCTTCCTGAATCTTTTTGGATGATGCACTTAAACGTTTGGTCTGAGCTACAAAGTTTATGTAGCTCAAACGAAACGTTTAAGTGCATCATCAAAAAAGATGCATTCTGGTGCATCAAAACACATCAGTTGATGCATTGAAGTGCATCTCGACTGAAATAAATCCTCACTTGAATCAAATGATGCACTTTTCTTTCACGACATACAAAAATGCACACAAATGCATTAATCTGATTCTTTAAAAAAGCCATACAACACACTTTAGAGCATCAATCGATGTATTCTGGTGCATCATTCGATATGATGCATTTAGTTTTCTGTGTATATTCGGACCTGTAAGTCGTGTTCCAAATGTGGCGGCATACATTCCCCAAAGTTAGTCTGATTATTTTCACACATTTTTTGAACAATATTGTACGTTTTCAGCATACACTTGTAAGCATTAAAAGTGTAGCACACTCCGTAGAAGGGTGTTTGAGTCCAGCAAGGTCAGTGGTGGCACTCGGACACTCGAAACCTACACTTGCTTTTATTTTCCGAATGAGGATAATTGCAACGGTGATGGTGATCCTCCGTAACCCCGCGAGAAAAATTGTTATTCGTATGAACGTTTCTTGTTGTTTCTAGCGCGCGGAAATGTGTTATAAACGAGTAATTGGCGATTTTATGATGCATGATTTATGACGTCATGCACACGAGGAATGCCTACGTTGTTAAGTTTGGTTCTCTTAGCTTAAATATCGTTGAAGTGAACGTCGCCAGTGGAAAGTGTGCTGCTACCAAACATGTCACGTTGTTCTACGATATTTAAAATATACGATTTCTTCAGAAGATTAGATTTATTCTTTCATGTGCGAGCCATAAGCTGTACGCGCTACATAACATTTGGATTTTTCTTCTACTTTATATATTGCATTTAGTTTATATTTTATTCTGTCTCTTAGTTGTCTCCTATGTACACATTCTTTCTCCGCCCCTAACAGCTCATTCACTACACACACAAAAAAACTAAATGCATCATATTGATTTATGCACTAGAATGCTGGAGCAAAAAAAAAAAAAAAAAAAAAAAGTGTATGAATGTATCGATAATGCACACAGAACCCCAAAACGTGTCAATTGACACATATATTTTGACTCTCATAACACATTACTGTGCATAAACCGAAATGATGCACCTTTTGGCGTGTCAAAATACACGAAGAAATGCATAAAAGGGCACTTGCATCAGATTCTCTTCCGTAGGATGCACTAAAATGCATCAGTTGGGAAGATCATTTCAAACAAGAAAATTTCACTTTTAATGCATCAATTGACACAGCTAAATGTGTAATTTTATTACCGCACGGAACTTCATCTGATAAATAATCCCTTTTATGCATTTCTAAGTGTATTTTGACTCACTTAAAAGTGTATCATTTGTATTTATGCACGTTAATGTGTTATTGGAGTCAAAATATAGGTTCTGTACTATTAACAATAATATCAATTTTAATTCATTTATATGGTTTCAAATAAAATATTTTTACGAATAGACCTAAAAATTACATCAACGTATAAATTAGTAACGTTTTATATTACTATTATTTTTATGAATATTTCTGAGGCACTTGGTTCGAACCCCTCCCGAATACATTTCTAGATACTTGCCTGAAAAGAACTGGAGTTTAATTGTAGTCAGTATGTCTGTTTCCCATCGCGAAGTGCTGCAAGTATTGGGTCCGCAGAGCCGTGCCATACCATTGGTTCGTAAATGCGTGATTTAGCGCATCAAGGCTTAGCGCCGTAAATATTTAAGCCCCCTTACCTTCGGGAGAGCTACGGCCGGCCCCGCGCAGAAACAGAACCAGCTGATAAATCATGCACCACCACCCTTGATCTCCAAAGATAGCATCCTCCTGCAGGTCCCTGACACCGGGCCTTCGGGGAGAGATCGGTTTTCACCCCCGTTCGATTCGGATTCTGCAAGGGTGCCGAGGGGCGAGGGGGTGGGTGTGAAGCATGTCAGTCGGAACACCCACGTGGAAGGAGAGATAAGAGGGTGATATATATATATATATATATATATATATATATACATGCCTCGAAGAAATCATATTGTTCCTTGTTGGGCGGCGCATACTGTACGCACCTGTACACACAGAAAATTTAAATGCATCATATCCATTGATACATCGAGTGACGCACTTGTGTTTTACGGCGTCTGTAAAGAATCAGTTTTACAGTTTGATGCTTTTTGTATATTCCTTGTAAAGGTATGATGCTTTTTGTATATTCCTTTTAAAGGTATGATGCTTTTTGCATATTCCTTGCAAAGGTATGATGCTTTTTGTATATTCCTTGTAAAAATATGATGCTTTTTGTATATTCTTTGTAAAGGTAAGGCCAAGGTGCCTGCATCTTTCTTGATGATGCAGCTGGTACAGTGGGATCCATGAGTATTACCGTGCAAATTGTCCATGACTATTTTCATTAATTTTTCTCTTACATCCTATGCGTTTTTAAGCGATGGATTTTTATGTATGCTGATGCAGAAGTTGCCAACAGCTTGTTTTGAGTTTTCTTTTAATTCTTGAAGCTCTTATTGGGTCAAATAATGTGCACGAACATGGTGATGGACAATTTGCACGGTAATACTCATGGTGATGCACCAAAATGCATCATTATAACAGAGTCAACATATTTGTGTCATTTGCGGCATTGCAGCGTTACGTCCTTTCATAAGATTATGAAGTACTTTGTGGTGTCAGCTAACAAATGAAATAAACCTAAGATTTTCATTGGGTGACGCGTGGTCAGCGTATCGAGTCCCATCGTCGCTGCTTCTGGCTTTCGAGACCGGAGCCCGTTACTTCTTTTCAAGTAGCTCCAAATTGTCCTCCCGACGCTTCGTCAACGCCGAAGTTTTTGTGGGCTCATACCGGGAATCGAACCCGGACCCGCTCACACAGCAGGCGAGAGCGCTATTCATTTTGCCATGCAGTAGCCCAAATGAAAAGAAAATGAGTATTAGTAATATGACGACATAGCCTGAGTGCATGAAAAGCATGTGCTACGTGTGTGACGCTTTCAAAATGTAGCAAAGTTCGACTTCATTTCCCTGTGAATGAATCTGCATGATGCTAATGATTTGGTTAAATATGCAAATTACAATCATTCACAAACATTTAAACCTTAATGAAATTAAAAACATTAATAATTTTTCATGTCAATTCATTTTCTTACTAACATGGAATATGACAACGTTTCGTGGAATGGCCTATTTAGTTCATTTGCGAGGGTGCAGCTTCGACACCCATCAACATGCCCAAGTGTACGACTTTTTAAGCCTTTTTTTTTAACGATATGAGCAAATCTACGATACCTTGCTAACTGGGTTTAATTTCAATACACGCAGACATTTGAGAGGAATATCTTACACAGAAAAATAAATGCATTAACCAATGCACAAAGTGCCTGAAACTGTAGTCTAGGATACTAAATATGCCCTAAAATGTACCTGAATTTTATGAATATATTTTATATGAAGCCTACACTCAGAGCACTAAATGCATCATATCGATTGATGCACCAGAATGCATCGATTGATGCATTTGGGTGCATTTTTGTATGTCGTGAAAGAAACACCAAAGTGCATCATTTGATTCAAGTGAGGATTTCTTTCAGTCGAGATGCACTTTAATGCATCAGCTGATGCGTTTTGATGCAACAGAATGCATCTTTTTTGACGATGCGCTTAAACGTTTCGTTTGAGCTACATAAACTCTGTAGCTCAGACCAAACGTTTAAGTGCATCGTCCAAAAAGATGCAGGAAGGTGCATCAAGGAACATCAACTGATGCATTGAAGTGCATCTCGACTGAAATAAATCTTCACTTGAATCAAATGATGCATTTTGATGTTTCTTTCACGACATACAAAAATGCACCCAAATGCATCAAATGTGAATCTGATTCTTTGAGGAAGCCATAAATCACATATTAGTGCATCAATCGATATGATGCATTTAGTTCTCCGAGTGTATATCTTACCTCCCCCAAGAAAGTTATTTTGAATTCATAAGATGTGCAGTAATTAGTTTTTTCGTGTTTTCTTAAGAGTTCAATAACAAACAGTTCCATGTTCCAACTTGTTGCCAAGAGTGTCACTAACACTTTACACACACATAAAATGTACACGTAAATACGTGCAGTGCACCACACTGAAAGGTGTCTTCATAATTCGTTCCTTGCATTCATGGTAGCAGTCATTGATCAAAGCAAAGACGTTGCTGTAGCAGATTAAATAACGTAAGCTAC
Organism: Lepisma saccharinum; assembly: GCF_977018435.1. Taxonomy (NCBI): domain Eukaryota; kingdom Metazoa; phylum Arthropoda; class Insecta; order Zygentoma; family Lepismatidae; genus Lepisma; species Lepisma saccharinum. The sequence continues at coordinate 30,796,103 of NC_139252.1, read as the reverse complement.
ATGTCACGAGTCACCAAGATTAATAAGCCAATATACTAGTATAATAAGGCAGGGATTTTTGGTGAAGGAAAGGGAAATTTGTCTTATGGAAGGGAAATTTTATGAAACTGATTTTCGTCGTCGGATATTGCTAAACGAATTTTCAGGTGTAACGTACCAGTGACTTTGTAACTTGACTCTGACAGCTAAGGACAAAATAACGGGTTCTGTTCTTGTCCACACAACAGCCAGACAGGCAAATGGCCCTTGCAAAACGGTTTTTTCCTATCCTTTGGGTCTTTTTTGTCTCGCCCTTAGAAAAAAAAGGTTGAAAAGTACCACCCACAGTCACCAGCACAAAGCCCTTCTTGCTACATTTCCCTGGAGATCATAAAAAAAGGTGGGATAAGGTATGCTAAGGGTTGGAATTGTGCTAAGACAAAGTTTCCGCTACTCCTTTGTTCGCCAGTGCGGAAAAAAAAAGTATTGCAAAGGGTTCTTATTTGCTGATTGCCCTAAGGGAAATGCCTTGGACCCCTTTTCTTTCGGTCCCCCCCTTTTTACCCAAATAGAGGGTTCTGAGAGTTGTCCCCGTGTAGGGAGACCATTTTGTCTTATCTTGACCATTATCTCTTGGGAAGACGTTAGGGGTTGAGTTACAACTTCATCCATAGCGATTGTGGTCGATCCCTCAAGGACAAAAGGCAAGAGCGACCCCTTCATCTGTCTTCCGGGCAGCGGCAACAAAGCCAACTGCAGAGTTTAGTTGGTGAATGGCAAAAATTTGGCACCGTGGGAGGGGTTGTCTTCATTTAGCAGCTGCTCCCCCCTTTTCCATGACCCCCTGGGGGAGGGGGAAGGTACTGAAAGATGGATGGCTCCAAGGGTGATGTTTCTTTTTCCTCCCTCCGTGAGGATGGTCTTTGCAAAACTCGCCAATCAGCTTCAAGGAACTGTACCGACAGGAATTTGCCAAGTTCGAGCTGACAATGGGAACTCGCTGTGCAAATATGAGTCACGGATCCAATGGCTTTTGGCCTGCCCGGCCGAGAAACAAATGAAACCTCAAAAGTATACTTTTTTGCTGTAAGCAGGTAAGAAAACTGCAAAGAGCTGTGGTTCAAACGGTACCTGACAGTTTCTACTCCAACACCAGGTCAAAAATCGGATCAGAATTCTATGCTGAATAAACAATTATTGTATTCTTAAAAAGTAAAGAAGAAAACTTTATTTGTTGCACTTCTGACAGCAAATGTTAAGAATTACTTCTCGGAGAGCATATCAAATGACTGATCAAGTACATTTTTAAGACGTGCACATATAATTGTTCCTTTGTCGATACCTAGGCAACGATTTTTACTGTCCGCTGAACACTTATTACCTTCTGAAATCGCGAGGTGATAATGACAATCGATCGCCATTACACGTGATGCATTGTTAGTTTCTGGTTGGCTAACTTTCCTGTGACGTACGTTGAAGATTCTCACAAATTTCCGATTAATGCAAAAACCTTCTCTTGTTCGGTGACGATTGCAAAATATATAGTAAAATCTCTAATTTCAGTGACGTGACACTTCTGCAAAAGAATTTAGTTTCTCTAATAAAGTGGTGTGAATTATGGAACTTAAACCTCAACCCTCATCATGACCTTCTCCTTAAAGAAAAACAGATTTAATACTAAATATTTCATAAAAAATAATTGTGTTCAAAGAGTTGCGGCACAAAAGGACCTGGCCGTCATATTTGAAGAGAAACTTTCCTTTTCTGAGCACATCTCTACAGTCACAAGGGGTTCAATGCGTATGCTGGGTCTTCTCTATCGTTTCACGGAAATAAACAACTTGACTGCCCTCGGCACCTTTTACAAATCTTTTGTGTCACCTAAAATTGATGTCCCTCAAATTCAGATAGACTAAATTCCGTCCTAAATTTCTTCCTGGCCATTGTTCGACACCGAATTCCGTCCACAAAACACTTGCAAAAGTCCATCCTCCTGCAAATGTTAAATATTCAAACTCCTCAAGAGAGACATAGACTGGCTGACCATATATTTCTACATAAAATAGTGAATGGCAACATCAGAAGTGACCGCCTTATTCAGGAAATTCACTTTCGTGTGCCTACCCGCTCAACAACAAGCACTCAACTTTTTGCTACTCAGAAGCCGAGATTTTGCCTCATCCAGCGCTCTCTGTTCCATAGACTGCCTAGTGAATATAATAATCTAGGAAGCCAAATAGACATTTTTGAAAATCTGGACAGTTTTAGAAGAAAGTTAACTAAAAGTATGTAAGTCTCTTAACCACATGTAATTTTTCTATGTTATTATTTTTTTTTGTATTATCTTATTATTTTTGTCCTTATGTTCTATAAAATCGTTCCAATGTAAAATGGCTAACGCTGTAATTGGAATCTTCTATTAAAATAAATAAATAAAACGACATTTAACACGAGTTAAGCAAACGAAGATAAATAGTTACAATGTTGAGAAGGACATTAAGATTTGAACTCGCTAAGAGACGTTTAAGGCAATATTTCACAATGTCGGGACATAGCCAAGGCCTGTACGTACAGGTGTGTCAATCGCTGGTGCTGAACGGGCATTAGTCGACGACAAATGACGTCTATGTGGGTTTCTGAGAAACACAACTGCGCACTCGGCTCTCGTGAAGCTCGAAAGTTGCTGAAAAATGGATGACGCTACAGTTGCGCTTCAACTTTCGGTAACGCGAGAAACAAAAGAAACGCGGAAAGCGTGCTAAAGTATTAGCAGTCCGCCATATACGTCAGGAGAAAGGCTGGGAATTATTAAAAATATCACTTCGAAAGAAACAAAAGGCACAGAAGCGACGTGAAGTTTCTCGCAAGAAGAAGTGAGGAAAGGGGAAAAGAAGCGAGGCAAATGTGAATAAATAAGGACCCGAGGCCATTCGTTATAAAACTTTAATAATGTCACCCGGGCTTACTCGCTAGCCGTGAGGGATGCATTCAGAGGGGAGTCTGAAAAATATATCTAATTTCGTGAAAGAAATATATGCTGAGAGAGGGCGCACAACTTCCCCTCACGTAGGTCTTATCTCAAAGTCTTCTTATTTTTAAATCAACTCCTGGAAAAAATCCCGCTCACTGGATTTTCGTTCTCCCTCACTTGGAGAGGACTGGATGGGGAGCGCTGCGATCTCAGCGCTCCACGCGGCCATCAGCGGAAACTCTTGATGGGCCGCGGCACTGCCGTTTCGAACGCGATCATGTCGTCGCGCAAGTACTCGCTTTATGGCTTTCAACTGTTTCTTCAGCTGTGCTTGCTGGAAACCGCATGCCATAAACTCATCATCAAGGAACTTTATTCTTTCTTTATTCCCTTTTCTTCTTTTTGTAAGCTTGCAGGTATTACAATGCTTTAGAGGTTACTGGGGAACTGAAGGTAATTGTTAAAACATGCTAATATCCATGTTACTTTCATCTCTTCATAATATTCCACAGTTAAAAAGTACAATACGGTTTTCTACTCCATTGTGCAGCTAGTGACCCATTCCTAGGCACGGTAAGGAGGAACTAAACAACTAATTTCGAGGGATACTAACAAATGCATAATTATCTCCATACATAATTAAAAATTACGCTTTAAACCTTCATCCTCTGCTTTGAACCATGATCGCTACTTCGAACATTGATCGTGAAACCATGATCCCTACTTCGAACATTGATCGTTAAACCATGATCCCTACTTCGAACATAGATCGTTAAACCATGATCCCTACTTCGAACATAGATCGTTAAACTATGATCCCTACTTCGAAAATTTCTCGTTAAACCATAATCCCTACTTCGAACATTTATCGTTAAACCATAATTATTGCTACGAAAAAATAAATAAATAGACTTAAACCAATTTCAATTCTTTAATTATGTTGATAACAAACGCAGAATTTTCATTTCTTACGAATAGAAAATTACACCAGTTCTAAATATACAAAGTGTCTGATTGACCCGCCTTTATGTGAACGTCTTGGAAAGCCGCGGGAACGCGAGGTGGAAGAGTTAAGTACTGATGTCTTTGTGAAGATTATTGTACAATGGCCACTCAAAAAAAGGGCTGAACCTATACGATGAAGGCGTGTTTAAATTGTTTGTTTAATCCTCACTGCTTTCATAGTTTGTGACGTCATTTATGCAGATTTCACAATTGATTCTCTGCAAATAGTCAGGAGGCATCGCGAATGGAATAACTTTCTGAAATTACAGAAAGATATTAACAAAAGCAACAGCAGGACGTCGTAGCGAACATTCCACGGTATTATCACAAAGCCCTTGAATTCTCTTCCGCCGCCATTACCTTATACAACGGCCCCTCCCTTCCAAACCCCTGCGTCCCTCGGCCCCCAACTTCTTTCTGGCAACTTCGAAGGTAATCCCAAAAGGCAATAATGATAAGAACAACGCTTAGAAGAACGACAATCCCCCTCCCTTCTAACTCCTTCTGGGAAGGGCCCCACTGACCCCTCTTAATCCCATTAGATGAGTGTTGTATTGCGATAACAGTAATCGACTCTCGAAAACTTGCTCCGGAAAGAAAGAACAACACACTTTGTCAACATGTTTAGGAACACATAGTAGGTTCGGAGAACGCTTTCAAACACGCTTCGTTAAATCCAGATTTCCCGTTAAGGGAAAATTTGCGTCACCATTAGACAAGTCAACTGCAGTTTCTGATGTTTTCTCTTGGCTGTTATGAATATCAAGACTGTAGGTAGAAAATAATATTAGCGCGTCATGCAGAGAAATGTATTTGTTCTCGAAAGCCAGATAACCAGAATACCATGCAACCAGGATTCGAACCTTAGGCAACACTTTACGAAATGATGTTCAAAGCAGGGATCAAGTTTTAACGAGTGTTGTTCGTAGCAGGGATCAAGTTTTAACGATGATTGTTCGAAGCAAGGATCAAGTTTTAACAATGATTGTTCGAAGCAAGGATCAAGTTTTAACGATGATTCTTCGAAGCAAGGATCATGGTTTAACAAAGAATGTTCGAAGCAGAGATCATGGTTTAACGAGCAATGTTTCAAGGAAGGATCAAGTTTTAACGATGATTGCTCGAAGCAAGGATCATGGTTTAACAAAGAATGTTCGAAGCAGAGATCATGGTTTAACGAGCAATGTTTCAAGGAAGGATCAAGTTTTAACGATGATTGCTCGAAGCAAGGATCATGGTTTAACAAAGAATGTTCGAAGCAGAGATCATGGTTTAACGAGCAATGTTTCAAGGAAGGATCAAGTTTTAACGATGATTGCTCGAAGCAAGGATCATGGTTTAACAAAGAATGTTCGAAGCAGAGATCATGGTTTAACGAGCAATGTTTCAAGGAAGGATCAAGTTTTAACAATGATTGCTCGAAGCAGGGATCATGGTTTAACAAAGAATGTTCGAAGCAGAGATAATGGTTTAACGAGCAATGTTTCAAGGAAGCATCAAGTTTTAACGATGATTGCTCGAAGCAAGGATCATGGTTTAACAAAGAATGTTCGAAGCAGAGATCATGGTTTAACGAGCAATGTTTCAAGGAAGCATCAAGTTTTAACAATGGTTGCTCGAAGCAAGAATCATGGTTTAACAAAGAATGTTCGAAGCAGAGATCATGGTTTAACAAAGAATGTTCGAAGCAGAGATCATGGTTTAATGAGCAATGTTCCAAGCAAGGATCAAGTTTCAACGAACGATGAGCGGAAGATATTCTAAGTAAGGATCAAGTTCTAACTAGTCTTGTTCGAAGTCGTTGCGTGGTAGTCGGCGGCATTTGTGTTTATTTTCATTTTGGTGTGGCCATATCATCAACTCCAAGCGACTGTAAATGCCATGACTTTTCGTATGACTGCAAATGGTCACTGCGCCTTATGGTACACAACAACGAGAAAGTCTGACGAGGAAATTGTTAACATTTGCAAACTCAGCGTGAGCATGAGGTACCAATCTAAATTTAAGTAAAACATCAGGTTGTTCACACAGAATCCAAAATATGTAAATTAATACAAAATATTCCTTTTTGACACATTAAAGTGCATAAACTACTACACTTTTGGTACATCAAAGAACACATAAAAATGCCTCGAAAGGTACTTTCCTCAGCTGTTGTTCCATCTGATGCACCAAAACGCATCCAAGAAAGTGTTTTTAGATTAATCATTTAAATTCAATTTAATAATGGTACCTTCAGACAAGATCATTTTAAAGGAATCAAATTTAGACATATCAATTGACACCAAAAGTACGTTAACATTTATTTAATGCATTTCCAGTTCTGTGTATGACCTACCATATTGTCACAAGTTTAACTGAATGCATTTTAACTTTCCATTTTCAGACTATAAAAGATCGGTGTCGACACATCGCGAACAAGATACATAAACTTAACGCAAGCCAATTGCTTGATACTGTATGAAGTCACATAGCGAACAAAACACCATGCTTGTTTTTAAAGCACAATTAGTCTATTGTCGTTTGTTAAGGATTATTAAAAGTTACATTGAAAGGTTAAAATTGTCAGAAGTTATTTTCATGTAACAAATTGTTGATTTCTTGCACTTGTAGAGATTTTACTGAGAGGCCGGGGCATATATTAACTTTGGATGTTAATAAAAAAACACTGAATGATCGTGAATGACGGCCATTGAATTAACACTTTGCTGAAGAAATGTCTTTGATCAAGCCTTCAGTACGTTCACTGTCGATATGCTACTCGTTTCGCTAACGGTGTGCGCTGAAGTGCCACGATGACGTCACTTGTCAGTATCCAATGCCCGCTGACCGGCAGCGATTGACCCACCTGCATGTACAAGTCTTCGTTATGAGAAAATTTTCGTTCAAATTCCGTAGACGACTTCAAATCTCGATGTCAACATTGTCTGGCCCTTGTACTTCGAAAGAAGAAACGAAAAAGAAGAAAGACGCTTTCCGCGTCCCCCTACTCTCGTGCTCCTTAGGGAACCTGCAAATCTCAACACGAAGCCCCCCAGTTTGAGTCCCCAGTCTTCGCTATGGGTCCCCTGACGGCGTTACGGAAAGATGCCAGCATGAGGCTGGAACTACCTTCCCATCTCTTTCCTGTCTTGGAGAAAAAAAGAACTTCTCTCCCCGCTGAAGCGATGACGAAAATACGTTGGCAATGTCGCCCTGTCTTCAGTGGAACTTATCTCAACGTTTCAAAGCTACTTTTTGGCCCCCTTCACTCAATGATATTTTACTGATAAAACTGCGCGCATGTGTGTCATCAATTTTAATTACTTTTACATATAAACCGTTGTTTACTCTCAACTCGAATTGCATCGAATCAAGGGCGATGCACTTTTGGTGCATCAGTTTGCACAATGAAAACGTGCAATTTTGCTTTCTTTGAAATGATTGTGTCCGATCTTCTCTTCTACTGCTAAAAGTACTCTTTGATGCATTTATGTGTATTTTAATGCGCCAATAGCAGTTAACGCACTTTAGAGGTATTACTGAAGCCAAGCAATTTGGCATATTTGTGTTAATTGACATATGTTGGGTTCTGTATGTATAGGAATAAGAAGCGAGGGGTCTGGAATTTAAATAATGCTGCATAAGTGGAAAGGTAAATTACTACTATTCGAAAGACATTTCAGGTTCCTTCTCCCCCCTCCCCCTTTCGGCACGCTTTTGCTGTGGGGATCAGGGGTGCCAATCCCCCCCAAGGCCCATGACGTACTACCCCCCCCCAAAGGTAGAACATTGACCCCCGCCCCCTGTTTATGCCGAATTAATTACGTAAAAATATTTTGGTCAGACGAAATTTGCGGAAACAATATAATACCAGAGGTGCAACCACGAATTTTTGTCTGGGGCGGGGGGGGGGGGGGGCAGTACCAGCATAAACGTACCAATAATAATAACAACAATAATAATGGCTTTATTATTAGTCCTACTACTAGTAGTAGTAGTAACATCAAAGACGTTATTATCCTCATAAATTACGCAAAAAGGGGGTAGAAGTCTGTGCTAAAGCATTTCTTTGGAATAAACTATTTGAAATATTTTTCAACACCGTCAATTTCACATTAGCTAATAATGGAAAACAAGCACACAAACTGTATTTTTTAATGGCAGAAAATGAATGATAAATGCATTCCGAAGATACAACTTTCATGTACAACATATGTTTTACACATGCAACATGGAGCGACATAAAATAAGAAAAAACATCTGTAACAAGCTAACACTAAATTGTGTGCGTATTCAAAGCTTATTGAATACAAATTTACAACACATATTATTTAAATACATTACATCACAGAAAACAAGGAGAATTCGAGCGAAGCTTGAAAGAAAATTTTTAGATCCAATTTTTGCAATTGAAAACAATATTGATTTAATAGGGCGCAAATAATTTCACTGGACGCAATGGCATTATCTCTTTTACAACTTTTTTTTCATTTAGATCATCTGGCGCCAATGGCCGCCTCCTAGCTGCAGCTCGGATCTTGACGAAAATGATAAAACAGACATTGCGAGTGAAGCGAGCAAGAATACTTTACAAATGTATTTTTATTTGCATAAAATTTGAAATCGAAGGGGGTAATTGCTCTTCTGTGCCCTCCCCTTGCAGGTGCCCTTGTGTGAAGATATATAGAACTAGTATAAATCATAGCTCGCACATGGTACTGAGTAACTGGGGAGTAACGTGACGCGTTACTCTTTCGGCACTTGCGTTAGTAACATGTTACCCAAATTACGAAAGAAATTATAACGGTAAATTTGCGTTACCTCATTTAATTCAGAACCGGAGGATGATGCACTGGCCAGGACGGGAGATACTTTGTTGTGTTGTGTTAAACTTGTGCAGCTAAAGTTACACTGGGAAAACATTCACTAAAGATAACAGATGTGCTTCTTGTGCACTAACAAGGTCTTTATTGCATTACAAAGTAACGGTGAAATTTATACACACAGAAAATGAAATGCATCATATCGATTGATGCACTAAAGTGTGTTTTATATGGCTTCGTCAAACAATCCGATTCACATTTTGGTGCATTTTTGTATGTCGTGAAAGAAACACCAAAGTGCATCATTTGATTCAAGTGAGGATTCCTTTCAGTCGAGATGCACTTTAATGCATCAGTTGATGCCTTCGCATGCACCTTGATGCGTTTTGAGGCACCAGAATGCATCTTTTATGATGATGCACTTAAACGTTTCGTCTGAGCTACTTAAACTCTGTAGTAGCTCAGGCCAAACATTTTTATTTATTTATTTATTTATTATTAAACACAACAGGCGAATGCCCAATTACAGTGTTCTACATTTCTTGCTCTGAGTTGTAAATTTACAGTTTGATAAGAAATATTATTTTGCAGAAATGTAAATAAACATAAAACATGTCAACGCTAAATTATATGTGTATACAACAGTTAACAAACCGAGTTATAATAATACATGTTAATTGAAGAGAGTGGAATAAAATATCTAACTATTATCTACAAAAATAGCCTACATGAATACAAGATTTCAATTATTAAGTACAATGCACAACGTATTTATCTTTACACTCAGTATTTCAGATCTTTACCACCATGTACAATATATATATATATATTGTATATAAGAAGATATATATATATATAAGGAGATACTAATATATTATAAATTACATAAAATATGGAATTAAAATAAACAGTATAAATCAAGGATAGAAGTTATTTACCTTGAAGAAATACATTAATTATGTGTGTAATAAAGGACCTGTAAATAACACTGGGGAACAAAAAAAAATATTTTGTGGCATAAAGTTTAATAACAGTTTCAGCACACAAAACAGCTGTGATTGCCAATTGTATGATTGGTTCAGTTGAATTGACTCCAGTTACAAAAATAAACAGACCATGGAAAATGTAGGAGGTAAAATTACTCGACGCTTTTCTCGGTAATATCAAAATTTGATAATGGACTGAAATTCCCATTAAGAAACTTATTTATTTATTTGTAAATTGTTGCTAGGCAACTTATGAAGCGTTGCTAGGCAATATATCTCTTAATGTTGAATTTTGTAGTATAACTAAGCGAAATGCGTTTAATGTGAATACATTGAAAATATGAGTTCCTCACGTAGTAAGTGTTTCAATAACCCAACACGGATGTAGTGAGAGATTTGTATCAGGCTTATTTTGCCAAAAATCTGGAACAACAGAATAAAAAAATGGGTCCCACACATAGTTTGCAAAACTTGTTTGGAGTCACTTCATTATTGGGGCCAAGGCGGACGAAAGGGACTCAAATTTGGAGTGCCCATGACATGGAGTGAACCAAAAAATCATGTTAATGATTGCTATTTTTGTGCTGTGAATGTTAAAGGCATGAATAGATTCAAAAACCGTAATTGGGTGTACCCTAATGTAGAGTCAGCAAAGCCGCAAATACTACACAGTGAAAATTTACCTTTACCAGTATGTACCTTTTCGCAAATTATCGACGATGACGTTGAGATATCAGATGAAAGTGCTAGTGCAATACAGCAGGAAAACGATCACATAGTTTGTTACTTCATTGTGTACATATTTTCTTAATTATTACGATCACATGGCTATATTATATTATTTTTATAATAAAAAGAAATATTAAATTGTTGTTGGAAGTTCATTTATGTTTCCGCCATTTTGGTTTAGTTGCATTTATTTCATAAATTAGAGCCAATTCAGGAAATATATTATTATATCATTATTCAGCAGCATAAAATTGCCCTAAATTAGCTCTCAAACACTGTGCCGCAATTTCAATGTTCCCCAGTGTAATTGACACACTAGAAAGTACGTACATATATGTAATTGAGTATAAACTACGAAATAAATATATATTTACAAAGATTGCGTTTATGTTTACATTGTTGACATTTGTTCTTCCATTCCTTGAATAACTTTTTTGAATGTCCCAATAGGCATGTGAAATATATCTAATTTTGGTTCCGGGGAACCAAAAAGATGCAGATGTTTCTTTCACGACATACAGAAATGCACCCAAATGCATCAAATGTGAATCGGATTCTTTGAAGGGAGCCATAAAACACACTTTAGTGCATCAATCGATGCATTGTGGTGCATCAGTCGATATGATGCATTTAGTTCTCCGAGTGTACACTTGCAAGCATAGTAACGGAACGGCGACATGTTACTTTTGAAAGTAAAGCAATTTACCCGACTTTGGTTCTGAGCGTTAAGTCTCTGTCTCGTTTGTCTCCGAGGACGAGACATTGTATAAATCGAGACGAGGCCGTGACGGTATGTCCAAGACTCTCGGTCCCGTACGACACGTATATTCCTTTTCCGGAATGTCTGGAGTAAGAGAACGCGAACGCGTCCTGGGCGCATGTTGCGGCTGAACGCGCGGAGGGGGCGACTCGACTGGTCCAGTAGTTCTGTAGTAAACATGACAGCTCGCAAGCCTACTAAGGGAATTCTGCACTCTGAACCCTTCCCCACCTAGTCTGGCCCCGCCCACAAGCTTTCGCCTCTGCGCGTCGCTACTCCAGACATTCCGGAAAAGGAATATAGTCTACCGAAACATAATTTACTAATGAGGGTTTTCCAGACCGATGGGATATCTGCCTCATCAATTACATATAAGTCATACGTTTTGTTTTTATACTTGAAAAGCCAATCTATTAACACGTGAGCTTGTGCTGTGCGGTTGCATATATATTAAGGATAAAAATTATATTTTTTTTCCCCCGAGAGGTCATAGCGACGAAAAGGCGCGTAAATAAATAATAATGAAAAAACTACCTCCATACCAGGGGCGTATATTCTAGGCCAGCTAAGCTATCTGCGAAGCCTCAAGCCTAGAGAGTATAATACAGAAGAAAAATCGATTTGAAATTGTGAATAAAATTACTCCTTTCAACAGGAAGATGATCGCGATTCTGGAGTTGGCAACCTCATTTCTTAGGAGTTTGCAACCTGATTGGCGTTGACATGGGAACGATACTTCCTTGAAGACGCCGAGAACAAGCGAAATGGGAGTGTCTAAGATGGCAGAGTCTTCTCTCTTCCTGCATAGCCTAGAACCAGGTGTCGTAATGAAATAGTTCAGATCTTGAAGTCACCATACGCCATTGCTCTATACGCTGTGGAAGTTTGTAAATCAACTTTATGTACAGAAAGGCTAATCGGGACTGGAAATACAGTTTAGAGTGGGATTCGAAGCGCTGTTCAATGTGCCTTCACCGTACCCTGGACCATTATAAAGTCCGCGCGTTCATTATGTCCCCATCGGCAACCCTTTTATAAAACTTAACACTGACAACAATAGCAAACAATAGCCAAGCCGCTCCCGATAAGCGCGTGCACTCAGACGTTGTTGCCACATTTTCTTTACTTACATTTCTTGTAGTTGCAAGGCGCCTCTCATTATTTTTGCTCCATAACCACGTGCGGGGTTAATTCTTTTTAACTAGTTGTGTTGCGTTATGGTGCTGTTTTGTTGCTTTGTTATAGTGTTGTGCTTTTAGTTTTTTCCTTAGACTTTGCATAATGCAAGTTATCACTCACGGCTGCTAGTGAAAATCCTAAGTATGAAGACAAAACTGCAGAATATTATTTCCTTCATGGAGAGCACAGGTGCCCACCCCCCTCAAAGCCAATGGCGCATTCCCCCCAAATATCATGTCATGCGTCCCCCCAGATTATATCATGTGCCCCCCCAAAAACATCATTCGCGCCCTCAAACCATATCGTAATCCCCACAAAGTATTTAATTACGACAGTGTGTCTACCGAAAGCAACTTGTTTCTTAGCTTTACAGAACACTATACTTGATCTGCCCTTATTCCCTAAACAGGGGTGCCCATCACTCAAGACCACCCCTAAACCCCCGAAAATAGTTTGGATGAATGTATAATAGTTGATGTCTATTTGAATGAAATACCATGTTACATTGTCCATATTTTTTGATTGTTCGATTTTCAAAAAAAACTTAAAGCTAGCACATTGATTGGTTAAATGTAGTAAATTAAAATATGTAAATATGCATATAAATAGTATTTTTGAGTGGGTTTATAAAACTCAATTTGAGTATTTAACGTGTTTAATTCAGAATCCCAATATGTAAGAGTTGGATATCCCCCCCCCCCCTTCGATAATACCTTTAAACACTTCCTTTTTAATCTTTATCTGTATTTATTTTCTCTTTCTTTTTCTTTTTTCCTTACAATTTCCTTCTACTTTTCCTGTTTATCTCTTCAATTTGGCAACATCGATTTCCTACTCCAGTTTGTTGCTTCTACTTCAAAAGAAAACCGCCAGCTTGGGTGTTTCTTTTAACAAAGAGTACCGCTCCCTTTGTTAACCGCTGGGGATGTAATGAACGCGCGGACTTTATCCCCAGCGGTTAACAAAGGGAGCGGTGCTCTTTGTTAAAAGAAACACCCAAGCGGGCGGTTTTCTTTTGAAGAAACTGGAGTAGGAAAGCGATGTTGCCAAATTGAAGGAAAGGGTAAAGAAAAAGAAAGAGAAACAAACAAATTAAACAATATGTAAAGAGAAAAGACTCACGCACCCGCCTGCTCCGCCTTGCAACTACAAGAAATGTAAAGAAAATGTGGCAACAACGTCTGAGTGCACGCGCTTATCGGAAGCGGTCTGGCTATTGTTGGCTATTGTTTCCAGTGTTAAGTTTTATCAAAGGGTTGCCGATGGGGATATAATGAACGCGCGGACTTTTTTTTTTACCACTTTGCCATCGGGAAGGCCCGCGGTGACATGGAATGAACTTCCGCCCTCCATTACCTCCCTCCCCAGTCCTAACAAATTTAAGAATAACCTAAAGAATTTTCTGTTAGATGAACAGTATCTCTGTTCAAGCTCCCACGAGTAACACTACACAATACAGTTTAGATTACATACGAGCCTCGCCAATCCAATCCAATCCTTGACAAATCTACAACTATATTGTAATATTTAGGTATGCGTTGTTCTATCGTATCTCACAAAACTACCATAATCATGTACATCAATCTCAACATCCGTGCGTGAATGTCCTGCTCAGAAATGTTTAGTATGTGTGTTTTAATGTGTGTGTGTGTGCGTGAATGTGTTTTTCTCTCTTTCTTTTTTACGTGTTGTCTTGATTTTTTTTTTTTTAATATCATCTTTGTTCTTTCCTTGTAACCATTTTTTATTGTATTTTCTTCTCTTTTTTATGATTTTGTTTATGTACACTAGGTAAATGTCAAACGGGGTTAGGTGGGAGAACAGCCACAGGCTGAACCTCGCCCTTTAATAAAGAAAATTTGAATTTGAATGCCTGTATATTATACTTAGGATCGGGCTCTATACGCCGATCCAAAAACTGAAATATTTGACAGCTTATATCTTTTAAAATATAGAAGTGATAAAAAAAATTCAATATTCACTGTTAAGATTCATCCTTTCTAATCAATTTACCACAAAGCTCATTCAAATACCTCAAATACTTTTCGAGTAAAAGTGTACTGAATGAATGTCTCTTTTTCCGCTGCCCATGATATGGCCCTCAAGATCGTTCGTCAAGGATCCTCCCCTTTCAACCCCTCGCTTGTGGCCCCATGTTTCCCCTGCACTACAAGCACCAACTTCTGAGCCCATCCACACGCCTATCAGCATCTACTTAAGAAATCACCAAATTCAGTAACTTTTTATACGCGGCTGGCAACACTGCCGCAAAATCTTCCTGCAGCTTTTCCCCCCACCTTCCAGCTTCCGTCGCCGGGCCAATGGGAAGACGGGGAGTTTCTGGGGCGAGTGGAATGGGGCAGGAGAGACGTGAGATGGAAGTGGATGTCGTTGAATGGGGGAGGATGATTATAATTGGAAAAACTGAGGGGTTAAAGAAAACGTAGAAGAAAAAAACAGGGAAGACAATCTCTTGATCTGTCCTGCAGGGACAACAGAGGGTTCCATCCACAGTGGTTCTCTCCCCCTGACCGTTGCAATGAAAAGTTCACTAAAAAAAACTACCACGATATCGGCAAAGGCTCTTTTTTTTACCTTTTTAATCGAGTCGACGACGAGACTTGAACAAGAAGATCCATTCGAGACGAGACTGGAAGAAATTATGGTGTATAAAACGAGAGATCGCGATTCATATATTAAGCAAGACACGAACAAGAGATTCCAGACGAAATTTTTAAATTCTTAGAACAAGAAAGAGACTTACCTTTAAAGAACAAAGGTGTATTGAAATTGATCGACTGTAACATGAGCTACAGCGTAAATAAAATTATCTATAACCCGGGCTGCAATCTGGCTGTACTCAGAGAAGAGCTAGATATAGACCGAACTGCAGTTAAAAGAAATCTGGTTGTTGTCTAAGTTTCAGTCCAAAGACAGCTGGCTGTAAAACCAAGCTGCAGTCTAAAGACAGTTGGCTGTAAAACCTGGCTGTAGTGAAACAAAAACTAGTTCTTGACAGAACTGCAGCCAAGAAAGTTCTGGCTGTAGTCAGAGCTGCAGTCAAAAGAAAGCTGGTTTTTGTCCAAGCTGCAGTCTAGAGACAGTTGACTGGTTCTAAACAGAGTTGCAGTCAAAAGTTGCTATCAAAAGAGAGTTGACTGTTTGAGTTCTTCTTTTAAGTCCACTTTATGCACAGATAGGTTAATCGGGATTGGATCTACAATTTAATGTGCGATCCCAACTAGTTTGTGCTCCACCTGGTATTGAACTCGAGACCTCTTGCTTAAAAGGCAACAACGTTCTCATTACGCCATCGGGGAAGTCTACAGTAAGCTTTAACGAAAGCTAGATGTAGACTGAGTGAGCTGCAGTCAAACAAAAGTTGGTTCTTGACCGCACTACAGGCAAGAAATTGTCGTAGTCATGTGTTGCTGTCAAAAGGGAGCTAGATACAGTCCAGTCTGCAGTAATGACAACTGGAAAAAGACAGAACTGCAGTCAAAAGAAAGCTGGTTGTTGGCTAAGCTGCAGTCCGAAGAGAGTTGGCTTTAAACCGAGCTGCAGTCAAAAGAAAGCTGGTTGTTGACTAAGCTGCGGTCCGAAGACAGTTGGCTTTAAACCGAGCTGCAGTCAAAAGAAAGCTGGTTGTTGACTAAGCTGCGGTCTGAAGATAGTTGGTTGTAAACCGAGCTGCAGTCAAAATAAAGCTGGTTGTTGACTAAGCTGCAGTCTGAAGACTGTTGGCTGTAAACCGAGCTGCAGTCAAAATAAAGCTGGTTGTTGACTAAGCTGCAGTCCGAAGACAGTTGGCTGTGAACCGAGCTGCAGTCAAGAGAGGGCTGGTTGTTGACTAAGCTGCAGTCCGAAGACAGTTGGCTGTAAACCGAGCTGCAGTCAAGAGAGGGCTGGTTGTTGACTAAGCTGCAGTCCGAAGACAGTTGGCTGTGAACCGAGCTGCAGTCAAGAGAGGGCTGGTTGTTGACTAAGCTGCAGTCCGAAGACAGTTGGCTGTGAACCGAGCTGCAGTCAAGAGAGGGCTGGTTGTTGACTAAGCTGCAGTCCGAAGACAGTTGGCTGTAAACCGAGCTGCAGTCAGAAGAAACCTGGTTGTTGACTAAGCTTAGGTGCAGTCTAATGACAGTTAGCTGTAAACCGAACTGCAGTAAAACGAGTGTTGGACGTAGAGACAGAGCTACAGTCAAAAGAAAGCTTGTTCTTTACCGAACTGCAGCCAAGAAAGCGCTAGGACCGAGCTGTAGTCACAAGACAGATAGATGTGACGGAGCAGCAGTCAAAAGAAAGCTGGATGTTGACCGAACTGCAGCCACTGGAAAGTGGGCTGTAACGCGAGCTAAAGTTAAAGAAAGGAGGGGGTCCTTGTGAAACTGCTAGAGTTACCTCTCCAGCCAAAGTAACAGTGGCAGCTTTCCAAATAAGTTACTTTCATAGAAGTAACTCCTCCAAAGAAACTTGCATGTGTGTGTTTTTTGTCCTGTGACCACGATAAAGCTTGGAAAGCCAGGACGGATAGAATGCATTCGCAAGAAGGCAACATTCGGATACGGAAGAGCCTTGGATAATATCCCCCCTCAGCCCCCCTTCTCCAAAGAGAAAAACGGGACCAGGAAACGTAGCCACAACGGCATAGCTCGGCTTTCTACATGGGCCGTTGAGAGGAGCTCAAATGGGGGCATTTCAGCTTGCCCTAAGTTGCCGAGTTGTGCCTTGAATAGCCTTCCCCACCTCCGTTCTCCACCTATTCTTTGCATTCAGTCCCTCCGCTCCGTGGAAGAGAGGGAAATAGAAAAAAAAAAGCAGGAAAGAAATAGCGAAAGAGTGTTATCAGCATAGCAGTCAATGGGGTGGGAATAAAGCGAACTCACTTTTTTTCTTCCAAGTTTGAAAACCGGAAATGGCGGAATGGGAAAACAAAATGGCGCCAAGGTAAAGAAAACTGAAATGGTTATTGATCTTACGTTACTCTGCTGGGGCGAGGAGGGGTGGGTTGGATGTATTTATTATTATTTCGTAGAACCTATACCAAGGTAAATGTTGCATGAACGGATGGGAATGTGTTTTTATATCAACTGTAATTTTCTTCTGCTTCAGTTCATTCTGTCTAGAGATGAATGAAAGACTAACAAAAAAGAAAGTTATGGAAAACGGATAAAAGGGAAACCAGAGCCAAAGGGAAAAGCCGCAGACGAGAGAAATAGTTGAAACTAAATATGACAGATTGAAACCTTGGTAGTTCAAGGGTTTGGTTTGAGTTGGTGTTTTAAGTTCACTTTATGCACAGTAAGACTATCGGTACTGGACCTACAGTTTAAAGTGGGATCCGAACCACTATGTGCCTCCAGCGGGTATCGAACCCGGGACCCCTGGACTGATAGTTATTTTATTGCTTATTTCCTTTGAACTAAGAAATAAACCGCAGTCAAAAGGAAGCTGGTTGTTGACTAAGCTCCGTCTAAAAACAGTTGGCTGTAAAACCAAGTTGCAGTCTGAAGACAGTTGGCTGTCAAACCAAGCTGCAGTCTGAAGACAGTTGGCTGTCAAACCAAGTTGCAGTCTGAAGACAGTTGGCTGTAAAACCAAGCTGCAGTCTGAAGACAGTTGGCTGTAAAACCAAGTTGCAGTCTGAAGATAGTTGGCTGTAAAACCAAGCTGCAGTTTGAAGACAGTTGGCTGTAAAACCAAGTTGCAGTCTGAAGACAGTTGGCTGTAAAACCAAGTTGCAGTCTGAAGACAGTTGGATGTTAAACCAAGTTGCAGTCTGAAGACAGTTGGCTGTAATCCAAGTTGCAGTCTCAAGACAGTTGGCTGTAATCCAAGTTGCAGTCTCAAGACAGTTGGCTGTAAAACCAAACTGCAGAATAAAGACGGCGTCTTGTCTTTAAATATGATAGATTGAAACCTTGATAGTTAAAAGGAAATAAGCATTAAATTGACAGAAATTTTCTTATGTTTATTTCTTCAAATTCCTGCTCAAAGGCACCACTGTGTTTGTGCTCCAACAGCTCAACACGGTACCAAGTTATCTAAATGTGTCTTTTTCTCAAAACAGTCTAGAATGGAGTTACGTCACTTGTGCTCTGAACTCCTTGTGGGTGTGTTCCATACTGGGGGGGGGGGGGGTGAAATGTTAGTTGCGAAGCAAACGTTGCACAGGTGATATCGACTAACTTGTAGCAAGCGTAGTTCTACATTTCCATGTTATTCCTTTCGGTGTTTCTTGTTAAACAAGAAAATACTTTGAGCTTTATTCACCCCTCCCCTTTGTTTTGCTATTTTCAGTTTGGGATCCTCTCTGTGGAGGTAACTATGCGCTTGCAGAAGGTTTCTCAACATGCGATGTATCCGATGCTTGTTTGATTCGCCCGCGAGCATCGCTCGGCTCCGTCACACACGAATGTTAACGATGTTAGCCGAATACAGCTGAATCCATCGTATAGATTCGTGGCTTTCCAGCCAACAGTTGAAACCGCGGCTAGTAGAGTTAATCGCGACGATGAGGATGGATGACAACGAGACGGCATTGGTGAAGGAACAGTTACATGCCCGGACCGGGAATCGAACCCGATCCACGGAAACATCTCCAGGAAGAGGATGTAGACCAAGCACGATTGTATCAGTTGATGCATTTGAAGTGTGTAAAATAAATTTTGATGCATTTTATTTTCAGATTTCAGTTCCCGTAATCCTTTTACACACAGAAAACTATACTAATTTAAGAGTTGAAACAAGAAATGCATACAATTTTTAGCTGAAATCAAATGTTTAAAGTGCGTTATCGAGAAACATGAAGGAAGAGACATAAAAAATGCATCATATGATGCACTTTGGCGTTACCTTTACATACAAAAATTCATCAAACTGTAAAACTGATTCTTTGGAAACGCCACACATCCCCTAAAATTTCTTCAACACCCCTTAAAAGTTTTCACAAAGGCCCAAATAATGGTAATTTTGGCTCTTGAATTACCCTTACACCTCCCAGGTGGAAAATTCTGGATAAAAGCCTGAAAACACACTTTAATGCCTCAATCGATGCATTTCTGGTGCATCAAACAGCTTTGATGCATTTAGTTTTCTGTGTGGTCAACTGTGAGGCACACCAACCCTGAGTTTGTGCATTACGAGTTCTGTGTAGATAGTTACAATCATGACTTGTGGGGTTGGTTCTTCCGTTACGACAAAGCCAACCAAAATGAGGACGGGAGCCATAATATTCCAGAAAAGGTTCCCTTTTTTATTATTTCCTCGCGGGTCGTACTGACCCCTGGCTGCCATATTGGAGGCCGACCACCATTTCCCCGTCAAAAGGACAAATACAATAGCCAGTTTTACGGCAGCTGAAGACATTTTGCTTAACTTTTGGACATTATCTGTCTTTCACAATCTCTTCCTTACAACCCTCTTCCTCGTCCCTCTTTTAATGTCCTTCCAGGTGTGTGGGCAACAGACGAGATTTGCCTTCAGTTTTGGTGGAAAACCTATTCGTCTGTGATGTGTTCGCGTGTGCTGTGTCGGTAGTGTGATTTTTCTATTTCTGAACTTTTGATAAAACATATGGATCGATATTTTCCGTTACGATATAACGTGATGCTTCCCTAACTCAGGTAAGTCGAAAATTGGCTAGAGACTGTGTGTGTACAAGGGCATAGCCAGTATTTTCTTTCGGGCAAGTCTTTACTAGGAACAGTGTCGAAAATTGGCTAGAGACTTTGTGTGTGCAAGGGCATAGCCAGTATACTTTTTCCGGGCTTCCCTAACTTAAATAAATCTTTACTAAAAACAGTGTCGAAAATTGGCTAGAGACTGTGTGTGTACGAGGGCATAGCCAGTATATTTTCTTTCGGGAAAGTCTTTACTAAAAACAGTGTCGAAAATTGGCTAGAGACTGTGTGTGTGTGCAAGGGCACAGCCATTATATTTTTCTCGGGCTTCCCTAATTTGGAAAAGTCTTTACTAGGAACAGTGTCGAAAATTGGCTAGAGACTGTGTGTGTGTGCAAGGACACAGCCAGTATATTTTTTCGGGCTTCCCTAACTCAGATAAGACTTACTAGGAACAGTGTCAATATATTGCTAGAGACAGTGTGTGCAAAGGCATAGCCAGTATTAATTTTTTTTTTGGGCTTCCCTAATTTGGAAAAATCTTTACTAGGAACAGTGTCGAAACTTGGGTAGAGACTATGTGTGTGTGCAAGAGCACAGCCAATATATTTTTTTCGATCTTCCCTAACACAAATAAGTCTTACTAGGAACAGTGTCGAAAATTGGCTAGAGACTATGTGTGCAAAGGCATAGCCAATATATATTGTTGGGAGACGGGTCAGACATGAAAAAAATAAACAGAATAGCAGGCAGTGGTGTTTAAACCAGTCTTTCGGTCTTCAATCTCCGATAAAATAGAGGGGGAGGATTTGAAAACTATTACTGGGTGAAGGGGCAGTACTGAAATAACAGCTTGAAATGTACAGAGGAATGCACAAGTATTACTTGGCAAATTGTGCATGACTATTTTCATAAATTTTTCTCTTGCATCCCACGTGTTTTTAAGGAATAGATTTTTACTTATGATGCTGTAGAGGTTGTCAGTAGCTGTTTGGAATTTTGTTTCAATTCTTGAAGCTCTCAGCGAGTAAAACAAATGGGAATAAACATGGTGATGGACAATTTGCTTGATAATACTTAGGCACCCCTTTGTATACTCGCCTCATTTCTTTATACAGCGTTTTTGTCCTATGTGTATTTCGACCGATATTAACTATAAAAATGTTAACTGGAAAAGTGACTGTCGTGGTCTAATGGCGCGAGCGAAGATATTTGTTATTACAAACAAAATAATTCAACTTCACAATTCTATTTTGATGACTCATATGGTATTATTATTACAACTTCAGAAGAGTGTGTTTCTCTGCATTCATTTTATTTTATTGAAAATTATAGATAATCGAGTTTGGACTCCAATTAAAAAATAACCAGAAGACTTACATAAAAACGAGTTACATAAAAATTTAGCTTATTCAATTCTGCGTTAATCTATGGTAACCAAACTATTTTTTCTAGTTTTTCCAGTATGTCTTATATTCTATGTCGTCAGAGAACAACAAGAAGTGCCCTTTTTTTAGTTTCGAAAACGACCACTTTCTTTGAAATTCTACAAATAATAAACAAGTGGTCCTGTGGTGATGAAATTTTAATATGTTGCAGGTAAAAAGCTTTTAAACACAATTCTTCATTTTCTATTTTTAAAATCGGTCAAAAAGCCATTCTTATGAATTTTGTGGAACAATTTTTCTTAGTATTGAATAGTCCTACAAATACGCATTCTTGGACTTGTTTTGAAGCTCTTTGCAGCTATTGTTAAAAAGCATTCCTCACACTGCGAAACCGATTTTATACAGATACCCTCAATAATACTGAACACTTGTGAATGTTCATTCACTGATCAATTACGAAAATTCTGAGAGTTTATAATTTAATGAACAAAAACAACTCATTTGGATCATGCAAAATATAGATTTTGCTACACTCAGAGAACTAAATGCATCGTATCGATTGATGCGCCAGAATGCATCGTTTGATGCACTAAAGTGTGTTTTATGGTTTCTTCAAAGAATCAGATTCACATTTGATGCATTTTGGTGCATTTTTGTATGTCGTGAAAGAAACATTAAAGTGCATCATTTGATTCAAGTGAGGATTCCTTTCAGTCAAGATGCACTTCAATGCATTAGTTGATGCGTTTTGATACACCTTGATGCACCAGACGTTTAAGTGCATCATCCAAAAAGATGCAGGAAGGTGCATCAAGGAACATCAACTGATGCATTGTGAATCTGATTCTTTGAAGAAGCCATAAAACACACTTTACTGCATTAATCTATGCATTCTGGTGCATCAATCGATATGATGCATTTAGTTTTCTGTGTGTACCATTATACATTTATGAAAAGGCACTTTATGTAAAAATGAAAAAAACAGCGCAGATAACTCAATAGAACACAAGTAGGCTATAACACTCGAAATAAATACACAATAGAACTACATTTACCAGATTGAGGCCAGTTCCAAAAAGAAGCAGAACATATAGCAGTCGAATCTTCCAAATGATATAAAAAGCACACACAGAAACTCGAAATGGTGCATCAGTTGTCACAGTTAAACGTGTTATCTTTGTTTCTTTGAAATAATTGTGTCTGATCTGTTCAACTGGTGCATTTTAGTGCATTATACCGAACAGCAGCTGATAGAAAGAACCTCTTCGATGCATTCCTGCATATATTTTGATGCCAGTTTATGCATTTTTATCAAATCAAAACAGTTCGCATATCTGCGTCAGTTGACACGTTTTCGGTTCTCTGTGCAGAAAATTATACAAGATTCAAAATGAAAATTGAACAAGTTTATTAATAAATGAATAATATTGTAGTGTAAATGAGTATTTACTGTAGATTCTAAATTATAGACATTTTAAAATTATAGTCTTTTAGTGAAAAATGAATGAAAATACAGTAAAACTTCGTTAATCCGGACCCCGATAAACCGGACTTCGCTTAATCCGGGCAGGCAAAAGGGGGAAAAAAGGCAGAATGCAAGGTTTTAAATGTGGCTAGAAGTCAATAATCGCATTCGTCATATTGCTCCGTAGCGGACTCCCCTTGCTTTAAGCCAACACACACATTTTTGAAGTCGAACAACATTCAGGAACAAGTTTGTAAAAAAACACAGCCCCTATACTGTACTGTATAGTGTATTCTAGGCCTATTCCCTTTAAATACACCATAATAAACGTGTGTTTTTTGCTATAAACGGAGTTTTAATGCACTTTCTTTTTAGGCTATTTCAGTTAATCCGGTCAACTTAGTCAGGATTAACGAGGTTTTACTGTAGATAAACATAGACATGAATGAAAGGTTGTCTTCTTCAGCTAATTTTCCGTTTGATGAATTGAAAAAAAATTACCAATTCCACATGTCAGCACGGCCATTTCAAAGAACTAAAGATTAGGCACTTCACTGTGTCGTTAGGTTTGCTTTGATACATTTAGAGTTCAGCGTGAAACTAAAGACGTTCTTACAAGTGTGTAAAACCGCTGAAATTGCTGCTATGGTACCTTTAAGAGCGACTTTATCCTTTCGTCGTGCTTCGGGATAGAAGGAAGAAAAAATAAAACCAAAAGGGGAAGAGAAAAGAAGCCCCTGAATGATACGAAACGAGCAAAGCGCCCTCTCTACTGCGGGCTGGGTACGAGAGGCATTCCATAGACTACGACCTCGTTCTAGACCCCTTCGCAGCAGTCATGTGCCATGATAACACGGGCTCTAGTGCTCCGTAACGTCTGTGGAAATTATCAACAGAGCACAAATCAACACGGCCAGAGAGGAAGGAAGAAGCTGGTTTTCAGGTATTCAGGCACCGCGTTTAAACGTGCTAATATTCCGACATCTGAACTCTGAGATGCACTTGTGGTATATTGCGTTGAGCTAAATTGACAAATATATTTTTCATCCCTGTCACGGAACTTGAGAGTAAAACAAATATAAATAATAATTGAATCTTTGTACATGTACAAAAGTGAAAGTAAATATACTTCACACAAATAAATTGTTTATCCATAATTGATTACATTAACATGTCAAAACTTACAGGATAGATGGGGTATTTTTATAAATCGTGAAAATAAAGATTCTAACAAAAATGGGGAAATTCGATATTACAACGAAAGTACACTTTTATTCAAGATTAATTTTGAAAAATTAAAAATCTTAAATAAAAGTAACACGTTCTTTTCTTTGAAATATGTATTGCATGTAACCGAAAAAGCTTAAAGATCATTGTTTAATATTTAAAATCATTTTCCAAAGATCAAAAGCATTTTATGTAGGAAGGAAAATTTTAGATTTTTATGAAGGAAAATTATTTTGGACCGAAGTCATAAAATAAATAATTCGGTATATATTTCTGTATCATTGTAGTCGCGGCAAAGTAGTACGCAATTAATATTTTTATTCAGAGTACTTCCTGCGTAATATATTTCAGGAAGTATTGCAGTTGAAAAAGAACATTTGTATCACGAAAGTATTTGCATTATGATTATGAAGCATCATGATAATTCTAAAATTAAACAATGTGATAGCTAACTATATTGTTTGTTCGATAGTCTTGTTCAGGGTTATTTCAAACGCTTGTAGAAAATGGACAATCACTGTTGAAAACTATGAGTGCTCCCTTATATCTCTGCTTATGACAGAAATGACGTCATAAAATTTTTAGAAGGTGCTCCAGGGGGATCATGATGGCAGAAGGAAGGTGTACAAAAATGTTGAAAAGTTCGTAAATTAATACAGAATATTTTATGTAGTAATAATAAAGCTACTATATTTATCGAGTCAAAATATTTTTCTAAAAACATCCGCCCATCTGGGGGCCGTGGTCCCCATTTTAAGATCGCCACTGGGCTGTAGATATAGAACCAAAACTTTGGGAGGAAATGTTAGATAATTAAAAAAAAAATGAGGTGATCGTGTCAATTGATGCTTTTCGGTGCATCACGATTCGGAACAGCAGGAGCTAAAAATAAATTTGCTGCATATCCTGTATGTATTTTGATGCATAAAAATGCATCATTAGCAGTTTAAACA
Source organism: Lepisma saccharinum (assembly GCF_977018435.1). Lineage (NCBI taxonomy): Eukaryota > Metazoa > Arthropoda > Insecta > Zygentoma > Lepismatidae > Lepisma > Lepisma saccharinum. Next base: position 30,771,037 of record NC_139252.1, on the reverse strand, counting down.
CTTTAATATGTTGCTGGAGTCAACATATTTGTGTGTCAATTGACACATTTTGGGTTCTGCGTGTATAGTTTTCTCAACGTAATATTCTTATTTTAAATTTCCATCAAATTCAAAAACGAATTTCTATGTCTCCCCACATCCCCTTTGTTGGGAGTGACCCAAAGTATAATTTTATAGGCTCACTGTGATAGTATTGGCTGCTAAGACTTCTTCACATTCTCATTATATCTACGTCCCTTCCTCTCTACTATAAGCAACCAAATGGCTTATTGGCGTTTTATGAAAATTTCTCATATCTGCTTTTGGGGTGGATAGAACGCCCCCTCACCCACCAGTGACGACGACCTTGTCACGATTACGCTCCCATGCACGGGGTTTGCAACAAATTCCTGTTTACAATGCATTTCCAGTGCATTAAGCAACAACACAGGCGAATTTGACTATCTAAAAGATAACATGACGTACACAAGCCACCCGCCATGTTTACATTAAACAGACCCAACAACGCGCGACTAATTCTTCTTTTGTTTCACGAAAACTTCCTTCTCTTCTATACAGCGCGATGTTTCCGTGTTCCTTGTCGTGTTCTACACTTCCAACTGTCTTTTTCCGGTAGCTCGATGCTTGTGAATTCTCGCCGGAGGAGTTCTAATGTAGTGTTCAGAGCGAGTTTTACATGTGAGCGAGTGATTGTCGAGCAAACGAGGCATTAGGCAATTAGCAAGGTTCGCTGACAAGACAGTTTGCATAATTTGAAGACATTATCATGCTCTGTTTTGAAGGAGGGGAGGAAGGGAATTGTGACAGATATCATTCCACTACTCCTTATCTAAACGGAAAAACAGCGCCATCTATCGTAGACCGCTCCAATGATGTTTTCACACCGATTATACAACCAAATCCAAATTGTATTTACCAGGGGATATTGGGGAGTAGAGTCCCTAATTTTGATTTGGTAATAAAATCACCAATTAACGCATGAAAAGTTTGCTTGAAGTCCACTTTACGGCCAATCAAATCGGTTCTGGACCTACAACACTAACTGGAATTATAACAACTTAAGAAAAAGCAGTTTGGGGCAGTTCTAAATAAATGGTTCGAATTTTGTCTGTGTGTCATTAGCATATTTAAATATTTCTTTGATTGCATGGGCGTCTCCAGAAAATATTGTAAAGAGCATTTGATGTTAAATTTAATATAATAATAATGTTCTTGGATACACGTCTACACCACATGAGTGAAAATCGGTCACTTTTTCTCTATTTTTCATATTTCTTATCGTTAATATCCTGAAATGCATAGTATATCTATTCTATTATGTTTATGTTGTGTGACCTATCGCATAATCTAACACAGTTCTTTTTTTTTTTCCTTCTTTGGTTATTCTGATCGAATACTAACTGGAGATTATTTCTGTTATGAACAATAAAAATAACAAGCTTTCTGAATTTTTATAACTTGAAATGAACAATGCCAATTTCCAAGGGGGGACTGGAACCATGCTTCCAATTGCAACTTTAACCAGTGTATAAGTGCACAGTGGGACAATTTACACATTCCGTATTGTCTAATGCACTTAATGTGCACCGAATGTACTTGATGCCATTTGATTTTTTGGCTTGTGTGTAAATCAACTCCTTTCACCAAGCACAGCCAAGATATTCAGGGAGAGCATCATTTGGTTGTCGACCCACTTGAAGAAATATGCTACATACCTCGTAACTCCTCACTCTCATACCAATTACAGACTCCTATGATGCAGAGGATCGAGAAAAAGAAAAGAAATTTTACATCCCATCCCATTAAACAGCTCCATTTGTTACTGTGGCGGGCTCTGGAAAGCCATTATGTTAATCGACCCGAGGGGGGAAATGGAATCAGAGAGGATGGGGGGAAGCGATTGTAACGTTAGGTTTGTTTCGCTCAGCCACCGCCAGGGGCGCAGCGAGAGAGGGATTTTTCGGCCGGCATCCATCTTGTAGGGGAAGAGGAATCCATTATTGATGATTTTTCTGCCGTAGCAGGTGGTATGGATTCCCGAACCGAAAAGGATGCGGGCGGCCTTGATAGAGAGCCTGAATGCGATTGGTTGTTCTGGCTAATACATCATTCCACCGAACTGGTAATCAATTTACCTCCAGGTTCCCCATTGGCCTGGCCCGTTCCTCCCCCATTAAAGATTTTCTTCTACTCTCTTTCTCTCTCTTTCGCCCCGGGGAAGGAGGAAGGAAAAGAAAGAAGAAAGTGCTCTTAGAGTAATTTGGTAAATGGTTTTCTCCCGCGTTCTGCTGCTAATGTCCCCCGATCACGAGGAGATACAAAACTACTGCAGAGTTTCATTTCTTTAAGATGCCAGCTTTGCCACCGAAAAAGCACATACACGCTTCATCTCAAACTCTCTTTGCAGTAAAACCCCGTACGAAAACAGAGGAAAACATCCCTCCCATATAATTCCATACATACACAGGAAACCCAAAAGTAGATTATGGTTGTAAGTAAGCGGATCTAGAATATTTTTCGTAACACTGGAAACATAATGTGTACATTTTCCTCCATGCCAGCACAGCCTCATGTTTGTGCGCGCAATGTAATATTCGCGTCAGGACAATAACAAGGCCTTGTTTTATGGCCAATTTGTACACCAAACCCGAAACGTGTCAATTGACACATATACCTGTATGTTGACTCCAGTAACACATTAACGTGCATAAACTGCAAATGATGCACTATTTGGGTGTGTCAAAATACACACAGAAATGCATAAAAGAGCACTTTTATCAGCTGGTGCACTAAAATGCATCAATTGGGAAGATAAGATGACAAAATTTTACTTTTAATGCATCAACTTACAGCTACATGCGTAATTTTGTTATATTTGAAATAATCTTGTCTGATCTTCTCAATCGATGCATTTTACCTGTTAATGCATTTCTGTGTGTTTTGATGCTTTTTAGGGGTGTAAGGGATGAACTTTCACGTAGTTTACCTAATTGTCAACTTCACTTCCACGTAGTATACCCTGGATTGCATTTTGCATACGAACGAGACTATGGCCAGCATGGACGTCCGCAGGAATTTTTTCCAGGGAGGGGCAAGGAAGGTATTTTTTCCAGGGGGGGCAAACAAGGCACATTTTCTCCAAAAATAGTGTTGTTCCCTAAAAAAACATTGCTTAAATTTGAATTTATGATGTTCTTGCAATAATTAACACATATTATTGTGGCTAAAATGAAATTATATGTGTGAAATACATAATGTTTGGTTGACTTTCATTTTCCAGGGGGGCCACGGCACCCCCTTGTCCCCTTCCGTGTCCTGTGTCTTGTCCTTATGTCTGCTGAGTGCCTCTTTACAGCCTCAGCTTTTAACCAGTCAGAATATTTTAATATTTTAGTTACAGCACGACATTACAGTAACGTTTGTTTTAGTTCTGTTAAACTAAGTCAGAATATTTTAGTCTTCCAACGTTACAGGTATGCAGTATGTACACAGAGAAAACTAAATGCATCGCATATATTGATTCACTAGGGTGTGCTTTATGTTATTTGCCAAGAATCAGGTGTAGAGTGTGATGCATTTTTGTGTATTGTCTTGAAAAGGTAATGTCAAGTGATGCAAGTGTAATCTGCACTATAATGCATAAATTCATACTTTTTTATGCATCTCCTGCATATTTCTCGATAATGCTCTTAAACAATTACTGAGAGCCACAGAATTTATGCATTTTTTGTTTCAAGTGATGCATTTACTTTTCTGTGTGTGTATTTTTTTCCCTGAAGAGTATAATTCCACACACTATACTCGAGACTATAAAAAATTACTGTGCTTGAATAAAGCTTGTTTCATGAATTCAAAATACAAGCGGTATTCCACAATGCCTGATCTTCACGTAGCACCCTAAATGTGTCAATTGAAGCGAATAGATTGACTTCACTAACAGATTAAGAACTGCGTGCATCAAAGTACACAGAGAAATGCATCAAAGAGTACTTTCATCAGCTGCTGTTGCGTATGATGCTTTAAAAATGCATCAATTAAACAGATCAGACACAATCATTTCAGACAAATCAAAATTGCACTTTTGTGTCAAATGATGCACCTTAAGTGCATAAACCTTGATTTGATGCATTTCGAGTTGTGTATGCATTATTTTGCATAAACAAGACAACAAATACAGTAAATTTAATAGTGGCTTCGGTTTTTAAGGGTAAGTGAACTTACTCTTTAAAAATTGCTGCGTTGATGTATGCCAAATATTGCCGAGAAGTTGGGAAGATTTTTCCCCCCTGATATATAGAAATATAAAACTATTTTCTGAAAGAGAGAGTAAACACCGTACCAGCTAACTGTAGACCAGGCGAACGAGAACAAGTCTCTGCGCAAATAGTAACGCGAGACGGCTCCACCAATGAACAGTGAGAGAAACGGGATTGTGTAATGGGCGACGGGAGTTACCCGCTTTCCTTGCTTCACCCTGTCAGCGTTGCAAACTTTTGAAAAGTATAATACCGAACGCACATGGCAAACGGACCGTATTTTTGTATCCAGGTCCGTAAGATTGGTTTAAGAATTTCTTAAGGAAATATTAGGGATAAAACTGCAAGAGCAAATTTTGACAAGCCGTGCATTTAGCGTACGGACTAAGGTCTGGACCGGACCGTACGGTTGGCAACGCTGCGCTTTCACCACTCAATTTCCCTCTCCTCCTCTGCCGCCATGCGCGGCCCTGCTCTACAGTTAGGTGGGACAGGGTATAGTTTAGAGTAAACCAGATATTTGTAAAGCTTTTTCTGTCCAGAAAACTAATAATGCATAAATACGTAGGCCTAATGATGCATGTATTTTGCAAGATGATACTGACGTGCCTATTTCAATAGTTTTTAACTTTCAGCGCCATCTGCGCAGTTCTTTGTGTCTAGAAATCCTGGCTCCACGTATCAGTAAGGATATGTCCCGTCAATATATTCGTTGTGTAGTTTTTTAACACACTAGTCTTTGACAAAAGAGAGCCAGCCAACTTATGGCTGGGAAAAAATACACATACGCATGAAGATCCCATATTCTTATTATAAAAAATTCAATATATTTTCCTATTAAGAGTTTAGTATTATTAAATAGAGTTTTAATATTTACATGTAATACAAAACAGAAGAGTTAGATTTATATCTGGGAAGAAATATGCAATTCTGATATATAATTATTATTTTTGTAGTGAGAGACATCTATTGTCAGTTTTTTAACTTGCAGGTCTTTTGCAACATGCTGTAAATTGCGTTTAATATGGTTTCCTGTAAGCTAATGTGATCTAACCAAACATTTGTTTGGTATTTAGCGGAATTATTTTACGCCACGATTGGCGTTCAAACAACACAACTAAGGAGCTCCCCCCCCCCCCCCCAACAAACTGTGGGATTTGAAATTCTGGTTATTTTTAACGAACATGTACCAGTACTTAATACTTATGACAAGGGTTGGCGAAACCCGGATAATATTTTACCGGAATATCGGATCATTTTCTATCTGGATTTCAAATATCCGGATATCGGATATTCTGATATTTGAATTGTCCGGATTATCCGTTTTAGGGACTATCCATATATTCATTTATTTATGTTCGTATTTCACTGTACGGATTTTATACAACTCCATCAAATCTGCATTATCCGGATATCAGAATTAGAACTTGCATTTTCCTTTTATTATTATTATTATTTTAGAAATCATAAAATTGAAATTAAGTGAAAATACCTTGGCGCTGTTGACAAATTCAGACTTGAGTCCACTTTTTAATACAAACTGGATTCGCCTGTTTTTTTCCATAAACATCTGCCATTTTAGTGAGGACTAAAAGTGGTAAACGTTGTAAGTGCCAAAAGCGAAAGAGTTGGGAAATCTCATTGTTCAGCACATCAGCCCGTAAGAACGTTCACACTAGTGACCTCTTTACACGCATTTCGAACTACTTAGAGGGCTACAAGCCACTTTTCACGTTTACCACATTATAAAGCATGGCACATTTCACAGTTTAACGTGGAAAACTGTGTTTGAATTATTGTGGCACTTACAGCGTTTACCAATATTAGTCGTCAATTCTATTATCCTTTTGTCCATTTTCACGATGCATAGATATCAAACAAGGGACCACTTAATCACCATCATGGCGGCTATGATGCATGTTTTTACGCGTCAAAGGCTTTTGTATGAAAGAATAAGTAAATAAAAACAATGGTTTGTGAATTACAGGATCGTGTTGAGAAGTGGTAAATTATTGGTCTTTTTTGTGCTAAAAAAACAACTGGGTGTATGCAAGGGTTTGATATTTCCAAGAGAACGAATCAAGTAATAATACTCCCATAAGCGCAATGCATTTCTCCTTGCCTCCTACGGCCATCCTGGCAGTGTTGCCAAACCCGATGCGCATAAAAGAGCTAAATTTCACCTTAATGGAGTTAAAACTGACTTTCAAGGAGCTAGATTTACGAAGGCTAGATAAAGTGCCTCCTAGCGTAATGTTAGTTGTCAAAGGGGTGGGGGCACCGTTAACTCTAAATTGATGACAATTTATTTTTAGTTTTCACCATCTAGAACCGACAGCATCACGGCTCAATAATCCACCGATGGTCGTATGAAATCGAAAATAAAGGATTCGCTGATAACAATATTATGTCAATTTCACGTCAACACGGCGCTATAAAAAAAGTAGCTAGATAAGAGGGGGTGGGGCGACGCAGCCAATATGACAATATCACGCCACGTGGAAAGTGTGTATAATCATGGTAAAACTTGCTATATGTTGGCCGGAACCGTGTACGAAAGAGCCAGATCTGGCTCCAACAGAGCTAAGTTTGCAACATTGCCACGGAAGGAAGAGCCCCGTGGAAACTGTTCCGCATAGTGTGTAGAATTCGAGATTTCCACCGCGTACGTAAATTTTGAAATTTCCAGTCCCGAACGACGGGTTTGTAAAAATTTCCTTTCCCCAATCCCGTTCTGACCAAAAATGTTCGTCCTGCACACCCCTAAATAGTTATAGCAGTCAAAGATGATTCCAATGGCTGTAATTGTTCTTTCCTTACGTTGTTCGACATGGCAGTAATTGCTGTAACTTACAGTCTGCAAGTCACAGAAAAGAGTATTATTTGTAATAAAATATCACCACTGGAATTACATTGTTTTTTCCTCAGATATCTCGGGGACGGGGGCAAGCGCCCCCCATTTCGGGCACCTATGATGTCCACGCATATGCAATCTAAAAACAAAACTGAGTACAGGATGATATGAGCAGCGTGATCGAAAAACGAACGCACAAGTAAGATTACAATGCGAAATATTTGGCGGCCCATCCCCCCGCTGTTAATACATGCTACGCATAAACTGGATGCGTACTGGACCTAGTCTTGTGACGTTCAGAATTGCAGGGTTCGTTTGTCAGGGAGGCGGTAAACGGGGAGGATGGGGGGGGGATTTGTAACGTTCCCAGTCGATTCCGCGTAATGTAATTTGCGCGCGTTACATGCCTTCGACCGATAGAACTGAGAAATGTTGTTACGGCCGTCGCGCCATGACAGCGCGCAAGTTTACGTACCGTTAACTACCATTCGCCATGCCAAGCGGTATTAACACCTGAATTATAGATTGTGGTAACTGCCCCATTCTACCGCTCCCGCGCAATGAGCATTACTTCCCCTCCCCTTCCCCTCCGCTGAATTTGCGCGCTCCAATGAGAGAAATAGGTACGGCACATACGTCACAGCGAGGAAACAAAACAACATCGGATTCCGAAGCTTTAATTCCCAAACCTGCCCCATTCTACGGTCTGGCGATGCGGTGCATGTTCCGCTTCATAAATTAACAGAATATACAGCGCCACGCCGGGCAGAAGCCGTTAGAATGTGTGGAAATATGTTTAAACTCAATAACGCTTGGTGCGTTTATCAGAGAGAACATTGTTTTGTGCAAGCTTGGGTTGCACAGTATTATTAATAATTCGATGCGGTTCTGCAGCTTCTCATTTGAATGTGTGTAGGGCAGGATACTATGTAAATTTCCCTGCCATTCGTACCCTTATACATAAAAGTAATTAAAGCGGCAGTAGTAGTATATAATTGCCTGTGTGTGTGTGTATGTACACATAATACACTAGATTATATACTGAAAAAATATTACTTACTGCCATGCCTTCTACTGTACCGCACTGGAACACTGAAGATCTGTACAAAGAAAAACAGCATAAATTAGAATAAGTATTCAATGTACAGGGTGTTCAAAAAACTTGCAACCCTTTTGAACCGGTTGGGCCCTACTCAGAACCTTCTGGAGCCCGTTCAAAGCAACGGATTACGCTGAAACTTGATAGAAACGAGCTAAAAAAAAAAAAAACACGAACATGCTGTACGAACATGTTATTCAAATTACTGGTTGTTCTTTCTTCAGCGCCACATTTCCACCTGGTGGTGAAAATCTAAACGTTTTCTTTTTCCACAAGCATTCGCTTCCCCATGGTCTCCATAGCCTCGAATGGGCTCTGAGTAAGGCAACTTTAATTGTGGCCACCCTGTATGAATGAAAAATACAATAACGGCGCCAGAAAAAAATAGTTGGGAGGGACGAGGGAATATTTCCCCGGCGGTAGTCACTACTAAATACCATTCCAAAAAACACATCCTTGGGTGAAAGGAGCATTTATTTATTTATTTATTTATACTTTGTTGTTTGTTCCCTTTGGTCTCCTTTTGGCGTCGTCACCGAAAAATATCTCGATACACGAGATTTTGCAAAAAAGGGTAAATACGTTTCGCGTATCTATTTTGTTTGTTGGAACCTATTTTACGTTTATGCTCCTAAATCAAGCCTTTTTTTTAGGTTTTTCATATACTTTTAAAGGTTTTGCACGATGTTTATGTCACACAGAGGGTTTTGCTTTCTTTGGTCATGAAAACATTCAATGACCACTCGCTGTCGATTTCCCTTCCTCCAAGTCCATAGTGATTTTTCAAAGTTCTAAACAAAGTAAAATGTCTGGTGCCACTGTTACCTGTACAGCTCAAAGTGCAAACTTCTGATCTGTGTGGTCTTGCTTACTTTCACGTCACTTCGGTGCTTTGTGGCATTCACGTCTTGCAAACTAACATTTCAGCATTGAAGTTTGCACCACTGACTATGTTCTTGTTGAAAGATTATTTTCATCATATAAGATGATCCTCGCAGACAAAATTGCAGTGTTGACTGTGTATAACCAGTGATGTGCCGTAGACTATAAGTTTACGTCTACATGCGTTGTCTAAACGTAATCTACGCGTAGATTACATTGGGTTGTAGTTTACATAGACTACGTAGACAATCTAAAGTGCATTAAAATTAATTTTCAAGGGTTTCATGAAAGGAAAGTGACATTTTCAACTATATTGGTTTCTAAGGAAATAAAAAGAATCCTATTTACAACAAATTTCTCTTCTCTTCTATTATCAACTATGGAAGAAGATAAATAGTATGCAAAAAACAACAACAGATGGCAGCCGTGAGGCAAGAGTGAGCTTTTCCCCATAAAACACTAGAATATTTCTTATATTATAATATTTATGAAACTTTTCATAAAGATATTAGAATAGAATGCTTTATTGTTGTTAAGCAACCTGAAGTTGCAATAGACAGCGTCATACATGTGCTTTTCTTAGATCACGATTTTATTTTGAAATTACACCAAGATTTATTTACTATTCAGTAGTTAAAACAAACAAGTCATTACATTCCAGAGTAAAACAAAATGATACTCACTGCTTCTTTTCTTCTGTGGTTGGTTCTTCTTTTTAATACTGCAAATTTCTTTTCTATAGTCACACAAAAACATACAGACACAATGGTCGTTGAGCACGCACAGACTGTTTCACGGACTAAATTGTCTGTCCCGGTTACTCCCGCAATTTGAATTTATTCTTAATTCCTCATCGTCCCGATTCCGTAAGGCGAAGTAAGTGGCGTTACATAATAATGATGATGACAAGTTTCCAGCAACAACCAGCCCCCCGAAGTTAACGATCTGTTTTGGTGTGCTTTAAAGATGAATATTTCGATTTAAGAAAATCTATTAATTTCCTCGGAACATTCAACTTGCTCCTTCTTCAATTTTAATGAGATTTATCCAATTATCAAATTGGTACATTAAACAAAAAAGTATTGATAGTTTCATGATGCAATGCGATATCCATGTGTTCCAGGAAAAAAATAGTTATATTTTACTTACTTACTTACTTCCTCTAGTCCCCTTCTGCCATCATAGCGTAGGGTTGGTTGCCTCGATCCATCTCTTCCATTCTTGTCTGTTTCTCATCATTCTCTTCATCATATTTATTGTATTATTCCTTTCTCTTCCAATCTTTTCCATTCTGTCTTCAAACATTATCCTTGGTCTTCCTTTACCTCTCCTACCTTGCACCTTTACTTCTAGAATTTGTTTTACCTTTTTGTCTTCATTCATTCTGAATACATGTCCCCACCACTTTAGCTGTCTCTTTTCAATTATTTTCTCTAGCGACTCCTGTTCCACTTCTCTTCTTATTCTTTCATTCCTCACTTTATCTCTCCTAGTCTTATTAACAGCTCTTCTCAGGTATTTCATTTCACTGGCCTGAATTTTACTCAGATGTTTATCTTGAAGTGGTAAACTTTCCATTCCATATGTTAATGTAGGGACCAATACTGATTTGTATAGCTGCATTTTTGTCTTTACTGCCACTTCTTTCTTTCCCATTATTGTTTTACTGAACTGATAATATACTGTATTTGCTTTTCTTTTCCTATTTAGGATTTCTTCATCACACCTACCATCACTTGTTATGATGGTTCCTAAATATTCATATTCACCTACTTCTTCCAAGTTCTCGTTTCCATATCTAATTGCTATTTCATGATCTTTTTCTCCTTTTGCCACCTGCATAACTTTACTTTTCTTAATATTAATCTTCATCCCTTTTCTCGCAAGTTCTTCTCCTCATTCTATTACGCTCCTCTGTAAATTCTCTTCACTACTAGCAATTAACACTATATCATCAGCATATAGTAGTACTTGCAGTTATACTACTCTCATATTCCAATATCCTATTTGTACTCTTGGGATTCTTCTTTTATCCATTACATTAATGAAAAGTAAAGGACTGAGACTATCTCCCTGTTTAATTCCTTTTTCTATTTGAAATTCCTTAGACTCGTTTCCTTCTATTCTTACTATTCCTTTTACGTCCTTATATACACTTCTTATTGCTTTAATAAGTTCCTTAGGTACTTCCTTACTTTCTAATGCCTCCCATAGATATTTTCTAGGTACCGAGTCAAATGCCGCTTTCAAGTCTAGAAATGCTAAGTATATTCTTTTATTTTTGTCCAGCATTTTCCCCATCATTGTTCTTAATATAAAAATGTGATCTTGAGTCTGTCTCCCAGGTCTAAATCATTTTAGACCTGGGAGTTATATTTTGTTATTGTTTAATGTTGCTTGCTTTCAAGTGTGTTACTGCTTTATATAATGAAATTGATTTATGTTCATAAGATATTCATTTGTCAAAAAAGTATAAAATAACAATCGATATGACCAACAACACAAAATGAAATCATGTGCTACAAAAGTGTACAAGAAGTGTACAGACTTACTTTAAACAAAAGTGTACAGAAAGCGTTGAAGAAGTGCACACAACTTTGAATGTGTCCCCAAAGTGTGCAACAAGTGTACAAAATTTCGTCATTTCGGGTCGCACACATCTAGAACACTTTAAGTACACTTTTGCAACACCTTCAGTACACATCTTGTGCATATTATATGCAAGAAAGTGTACCAAAAGTGTACAAGAAGTGTATTTTTTTTTTACAGTGTAGGTTTCTTCCTAGGTGAGAAATTCTTCGAATTTAGAAGAAAGAGTATGACAATTTCTCCTCACACATCAGCAACTGATACGCAGTATAATTTTATTTCAATTCCACGGCGCCCTTTGCTAAGTTACCACCTTTCGCCATGTTGTTTACATAGACTACGTAATTTAAGTGTATAAAATTGTCTACGTGTAGAATGTAGACTATCGTTGTTTACGCGTAGACGCACATCACTGTGTATAACATGAAAAACGATTGTTGCCTAACTATAAGGCGAAGAGTGGATTTTAGTAGAGAATTTCCAATGGTAAGTTCTGCCATCGCCGTAGGGTTAGGCAACACACATAACGTTATGCAAGAAAGTGCGTATTTCAGGATACAGTTGTCCCATTTTCATTGACGGCGACTATACTTAATCAGTATTTTTTTAGGAATTTTGAACTATTTTAAGTTTCTTTTAACCTACTTCAGGATTTTTCGAAGCCTAACAAGATATTTACGACCTATTTTAGTATTTTTAGAGCCTATTTTAGTATTTTTAGAGCCCATTTTAGTATTTTAGAGCCTATTTTAGGAATTTTAGAACCTAGAAGTCCGAGGTTTCTTATTTCTTGTTGAATTTCACCGTAAGGAAGACATCAACACAGAACACAAACTATGTCAATTAACAAAGATATGTATATTTTTGACCCCAGTAACACTTAAAATGCATAAACTAGCAATGATGAACTTTTAATACATCTAAATATGCACTGAAATGCATCTGCTGTTCCGTGTGATGCACTAAAATGCATCAATTGTTGCACCAATTTGATGCATTTCGAGTTCTGTGCGCAAATTTCATATCAATAGCCTGAATCTCCTCGTACAAAAATTTCTTGCCGACTCCCATGGAACGCACGCTGCTATTTCAGTGCCAATATTCAGTATACATAAATCCCCACCATAGTCTTCGGCCTTCCTTGGCTAAAGCACTTTCCCCAAGAACTTTTCCACCCCTCTTGACGTTACAAATACTCCCCCTTCCTGCTCAAAACGACGAAACCGAGGATTAAGTCGAATGAGCCCCAAGTTTTCTCCCCCCGCAAAATCGCAAGCTGCGGGATTTTCTGGAATTAAATCCCACAGGGCTGTAAACGATGATTTTAAGGTTATAAGCACATCGTGAATTTCCATTGCTAATCCCTTTATGATACCTCCTAAGCCAAAGACACTGAACTTTTTTTTTGTAATGAATAACCCAATAATGCCAGGAAGGCATTTTCGATGGCGATATTACGAAAAATATGTATCTGTTTTGCATTGTTTATCGCCAGAATGTGGTCGTATTAAGCGATAAATTGTTTAAATAATCCATTTCAATAGGATTTACTTATGTTGGTTGTGCTGCAATAAAGTTTGTTAAAAAGTGGGAGAAATACTGTATTACTTAAGGGGCAATTAATAGACTGTTGCACTGATATAAGCTTTTTCGTTAAGGCGAAGAGGGACAATTACGCACCAGGCATGCATTTATTCCAATATCGTCGGAATGAGCAATGCTACTAAAGAGATCTCCGCCAGAAATGAAGAGTATGAATTTCTCCCCATGTGGCAAGTGGAAGCGGTTTCCTAAGTTGATTATTAAGCCTTATACGATTTTTGAAAAATGTGATGAATTAGTATTTACAGAATCCCATGTATTCCTTATGGGACATCAACTTCAACTTCAAGTTACGGCTCATCAAATGGGAGTTTCGACTTTTCCTACTGCTATGACATAGTTCTACGTGTCCTTTTTCCGTCCATGTACTTTTCTACGTCATCGGATGTTTGATATTCCCGAGAGAACGAATAAAATAATGGTCCCATAAGCCTAGTGCATTTCTCCTTGCCTCCTACGGCCATCCTGGCAGTGTTGCCAAACCTGATGTGCATAATAGAGCTAAATTTCACCATTTATATAGCTAAAGAGGACTTTCAAGGAGCTAGATTAACGAAGGCTGCATAAAGGGCCTCCTAGGGTAAGTTTAGTTGTCGGAGGGGTGGGGGTGCTGCTATTACCGTTAGCTTTAAAGTGATGGCAATTTATTCTTAGTTTTCACCGTCTAGATTTGGCGGCATCACCCATCTCAATAATCCAATGATGTTAATATAAAATCGAAAATAAAGGGTTCCCGGATAACAAAATTGTCATCTTCATCTTACCACAGCGCTATATATAAAAATACATGGGGAGGAAAGAAGCGGTGGGTGACGCAGCCTATAGCTATACGAATATCACGTCACGTGCAAAATGTACACTCATGGCAAAAGTTGGTATTTATGGGCCGGAGCCAGTGGTGGCATCATAGTGGGGCAGAGGGCGGGTGCCACAGTTCACAGTCAAACGAGTGCATGAAAGAGCCAGATCTGGCTCCAAAAGAGCGAAGTTGGCAACAGTGATCAGCAGCTGCCCCAGCGAGAAAGACCTAGGGGAAATTGTCCCTCCTCGCCTTAAGTTAATCTCTTTTGATAACCATTAACTCACAATATGTAGCTTTTACTAAATTTCGTGAATTTGAATAAAGAGTTTGGTAACTAAATAAATCATTTCGTAATATTAAACATAAAATGCAATTGTTTACCAGTGGCGTAGCATGGGCATTTCGGGTGGGAACGCCAAGTACGAAGGAAGGGTCGGTCCTTTTTTTGCTTAATAATTTACTTATGGTATTAGTCGCCACATGTATTGTTTATTTGCCTGAAGTCAGCTGGGTTTTGAAGAAAACATCATCCATGCATGTTTTAGCTAGACAATTAGATGCCTCACTATGCCACAAATGTTTTGAACTCTGGTGTTTTATACTTTTCGGTATGACGCAAGTCATTAGAAAACCTACCTGAATCACAAGCGCCTCTGAACAACAGTAGATATGAATATGAGTGATTATATTGAAGAAGGTACACTCACAAAGAACGCCCGTGCTCACGCCGGGATTCGAATCAGGGGCCAATGTCGTTTTGGACGAGGACTTCACCAACTTATTTGATAAAAGCTTTGTTGATCTTTTAGTTTCTAATGCACATCGCTGTTCGTGCGATAAATTATACAATGCAGTGGCCATTAAGAAGTGGTATATTTGAGTTTGGTAAAGGTTACGTCAGTCAATATTGCGTATTGTAGCATCACATAGCACGAGTGGCACGAGCGCGAAGAACCGGGTAGGAATTCTACTGCTGTCGTCTGCTTCAGAAGGCAGGAAGGGTCACATGAACCAATCACCGTAGCTCTCTGCTCCGTACGCTGGCGTACGAGAGACCATTTACGCGCGTGCTGTAGAGATCCAAGCTTTCCCTCCAGAAAGGCAGCAAGGAATATAGAGTCCTTTACGCCGAACCTGCTCGGCGTCCGGCCAGAATGGCATTGCAAAAAATGCTAGAACGAATGTTGTTAGTGGAGCGTTGCAAGCGGATCGCGAAAAATAGCTAGTTTAATGCCATGAAGGTCAAACATATATGAAATTAGTCAAGTTTTACTTTATATTTACAGCATTTACGCATTTTTGAAATTTTAAATCGGGGAACGCCTGGCGTACGATAACGCTACGCCACTGTTCTTTACTAAATTTGCTAATTTAAACCTAATTATTTGCTTATACTAAACAAATATGCACTATTACTAAAATAATTTGGTTCTGATGAATGAGAATTTGCTTCTAGTCTATAAAAACAAATATTTGGTTAAGAAATTACTTTTTGGTTGTTCTATACCCTGTCCCAGCTAACTGTGGATCAAGGCCGCGAATAGCGTCAGAGAAGAGAAGGAAATCTAGTGGCCAAAGCGAAACTGGTAATTGCAGTGGCTTTCCTCCACTCCACGCAATTTCGTTTCTCTCACTGTTTATTGGTGGAGCCGTCTCGCGTCACTACTTGAACAGTGACTTGTTTCCATTTGCCTGCTCCACAGTTAGCTGGGACGGAGTATAAACAATTTTTTTCAGATCTATATCAGAAAAAAAAACATAAAAAGAACCCAAATTCAAATCTGTAGAATTATTTGCTAATTACGCATTTTGTGAATTAAGTGTGCAATGCGATCCACTAGTGTTGATCGGCAAATTGTCCATGAAAATTTTCATTGTTTTTTTTCTCTTACATCGTGTGTGTTTTTAAGCGATGGGCTGGCGCAGAAGTTGTCAACAGCTTGTTTTTGAGTTTTCTGTTAATTCTTGAAGCTCTTTATTGCTCAAATAAAGTGCACGAATGATGGACAATTTGCACGGTAATACTCATGGATCCCACTGTACCTATATACAGAGTGTATCACAATAGAGTAAACAATTCTTTAAGGATTTATTTCGACTAACCTTTAAAACTTTTTTTTTCTTGAACGAGGTGTGTTAAGGACGGTCCACACGCTACGTCTTTCATTACGTCTTGCTTGAGCAGTTCAAAACTGTACAGGACATGGGCGTCCGAAAAGGGGGGGGGGCAAGGGCCCCCCACTGGAAAATGAAAGTCAACCAAAAATTATATATTTTTGACAATTTCATTTCAGCCACAATATGTATTAATTATTGTATGAATATGATAAATTCAAATTTAAGCAATGTTTTTTGAGCGAACAATACTGGGGAAAATGTGCCTTGTTTGCCCCCCCCTTGAAAAAAATACCTTCCTTGCCCCTCCCTGGGAAAACCTGCGGACGTCCATGGTACAGGAGGAGATGTTGCAGTTCTGCCGCGTCCACACGCTACGTCTTGCTGTACAGTTCTTCCTGCTCACTTCGTGGAGGAAGTCCTACTCTGGTTAATTTTGGCAGTTTGTCTTCCAAAGGGATGGTAAATTAAACGTCTTAAGACCACGAGACGTTCAGGATGGTACAAGCGTTAGCTACTGAAAATTCACCAATTTTCTCACGTCACGTTACTTCGTGAATTGCGTGGTGAGAAACATTGTGCTTATTTACTTATCACTAGGGGTAGGATTTTCATGACTTGGCATATATTTTTGGGTAAGGGTGGTGTTTTCCCTAAACATGCAGAAATTCATATTATGAAGAAACTAATTAAGTTAAGGTGCTTTTTAAGATCATATTTAGGCATATCTGGCCATTTATACATGATAGAGCATATTTTGATGAATTTTCAAGGAATATACAGTCATTTTCGAAGTGGATTCGTTCTTACTCACTTTTTTTTTTTTGCACTGTAGCAAAATCTTTTTTCATTTTTATTTGAAAATTTAGAGAAAGTATTAATTGTGTATTGCAACTTAGGGCCCATGAAGTCAACTAAAAATAGCACGTATGTGAAAATATCTCAGCATTTAGACATTGATTTTTGAAACAGTCCAGTTATAAGGGCATATTTTTCAAATTATAGTGCATATTTTGTAAAAATTTTAGGTCATAAGAGCATATTTTATTTGGCATATTTTGGTGATTTTTAGGTCTTAAAATCTTAGCCCTACTTATCATATATGTCCTCTTATAAATATGTGAGTAAATAAACCTTCATTGTAAACGTATAATATATAAGCAGTAGTACCTACTTTTATCAGCTACTGGTCAATGTAATGCACTAAAAATGCATCAATTGAAAAGATCAGACACAATCAGTTGAATGGATTCAAAATTACATTTAACTGTGTATTGATGCACTGAAAATGCATCAACCTTGATTTCATGCATTTCGGGCTCGGCTGGCCCTTTGGCATGCAAATGGGCGATCTTTTTCAAATTTTCCTCTCCATTCGAAAAACTTCTTGGATATTTCAAAATGTGAAACAATACACCAGCTTAGAATTCCTTCTAGAGCATTGACGTGAATTTTCATGTAGTTTTATTTCATTGTTGTCTAGATATTATCAATAGTTTAATAGACTTATGTAATCACAAAACTATTGATAATATCTAGACAACAATGAAATAAAACTACATGAAAATTCACGTCAATGCTCTAGAAGGAATTCTAAGCTGGTGTATTGTTTCATATTTTGAAATATCCAAGAGTTTTTCGAATGGAGACGAAAATTTGAAAAAGATCGCCCATTTGCATGCCAAAGGTCCAGCCGAGCCCCCGCGGAGGTCGGTTTTTAGTTTGTAATACCGTAGTTATAAATTGTATAATAACAATAATAACTATTATAATTATTATTTGTACTATTGAAGTTTTATCAATGGCCTGACCCCCCCCCCAGTACAATACTTTCTGGGGACACCCATGATGTGGACGCATGTCTACCGACTGATGCATTGTAAAATGCACTATGAATGCATTTACTTGTTCCCGCGTGCGGGGAAGTTTTATTTCTCAGCTGGCAATGCTGAAAAAAAGTTGCGTGGGCGGACGGGAGATGCAGGGGAGAACGGGCGAGGAGAAGGAAACGAATAAAGAGGTTCGAAGGGGGGTTAGGGGGGGGGCAAGGAGAGGTTTCTGCGGGAAGAGAAAAGGAGCGGTTGAAGATGAAGAGAGAAATGCCCCCCCTTGATTACCCCGGGGAGTCTGAGGGCCGGGGGCGGTCTCTCAAATGAAACGGGGGGGGGGGGGGGGGGGCTGGCACCGCTCTGTCTCCGCCACGCACGCCAGACGCACCACCACACAGTGGACGACGCACTTCCGGTATATGAAGAGTGTGTGTGTAATAACGGCGAAACGGACTAATCGCGAAAATTTCAATTTTTACATTAATTTTATTTGCCTTTATACAAATTTTAGCGACCTTAACTACACGTAAGCTAGATAATGAATATGTGCTCTTATATCTCTATTATATTGTTTTTACTTATTAAAGTCTATGGCCCGGGACTTTATGTCCTATAAAACTGTAAAATATGTATGTAATTATGTCATATAAATTGGAAAATATGTCATGAAAAATTACAAATATGTCAGAAAAAGCAGAAATATTCCCAGTAAAGCCAAAAATATGCACAACAGTATTCTCGAATTTCTCCCATACCCGATAGAGTAGAGTAGGGGCTGTAATGTACCGAATGTTATTTTTACTTTTGACTGATTTTTGTGAAAAGCGAAAAAGGCAAAGAAATGAGAACGAAACTTCTTTACTTCCCGTGCAACAATGGGAGAGAACATTTTTCCTCAATAATGATTGCATGGCTATCAATTGTCGGCGGGATAAAAAAAAGTGGGGTATTATATTGTTCTGTACTAAGAAAACACGACACCTTTCTTCCTCCGTAATTTCCATATCCTGCCATCGACAATATGAACTATCCGTTGTGCTAAAGCTACGAAGAAAAAAATATGAAATAACCGATTATGTGCGAGAGAATTACGAAATTATACAGAAATATGTCTTATTACAACAAAATTTAAGAAATATGTTGTAAAAACGCGAAATTGGTGAAATATGTCAAAATATGCTTTGTCAAGTTTGTGTATTTCGGCTGATTTTCATCAGATATGTAAAGTTCTCACCCCTAAAATAGATCCGAAGCCAAATGAAAAATATGTTATAACAAAGTACCGGGCTCTAATAATAACAGCCAGACCCTGTGGCCGAATGGTTAGCACATCGCGCTGCGACGCCTAGGGTCCCGGGTTCGAATCCCGGTCGGGCTTGGTTGTTTGTGAAAGTCCATTCATCAATTTCATCATTTCATCACTCATCCCCATCTTCGCAAATTAGCCAAGAGGCACAAAACGCGAAGTAAAATAAACTAATTCAAATCAAATCAAACCTAATAATAACAATAACATTAATTTGCCGATTTTTATTAATATAATTTGTAGGTCTATTTATAATAATAATAATAATAATAATTAAAATATGTAAACTAATTAATATTGTTATTTCATGAATAGGTTAAAAGACGTTGTAACGCTAGTGATAAAACAATATATATTCATTATCTAGCTTACGTGTAGTTAAGATAGCTAAATTGCGTATTAAGACAACTGCACACAGAACCCAAAACGTGTCAATTGACACATATATATATATTTTGATTTCAATAACACGTTAACGTGCATAAACTGCAAATGATGCACCTTTTAGTGTGTCAAAATACACATAGGAATGCATTAAATTGTATTTTTATGAGCTGAAGTTCCGTGTGATGCAAAAAATGCATCAATTTGGAAGATCAGACAAGATCATTTCGAAGATAAACTTCCACTTTCAATTCATCAATTGCCACAGGTAAATGTGCAATTTTGTTATCTTCGAAATGATCTTCTCTGATCTTCCAAATTGACGCATTTTAGTGCATCACACGGGACTTCATCTAATAAAAATACCCTTTAATACATTCCAATGTGTATTTTGACACTCTAAAAGGTGCATCATTTGCAGTTTATGCACGTTAACGTGCTATTGAAATCAAAATATATATATGTGGGAATTGACACGTTTTGGGTTGTGTGTGTCCCGGCAAGGGAATTTATGTAAAAAAAATAATACACCTAATAATAAATAATTTTCATCGTTATTCTAATCAATATTTATTACTGATATTCTTGTTAATTTGTTGCGAAAGATCTTGAACATTATTTGTTGCATTTCACAAAAGGTAACATTACTCTAAATATCAGGACTGATCATGTTTTAAGAATTCAAACTATGATTTAGTATTGTTTGGAAATAAGTTTACACAATTTAGGATACATTTTAGCAAGTCGTCTAATGAGATATAAATAATATTTACACAGAAAAGAAACAGCCATACTTCTATATGCAACATGCATTCGACCTGCACTTTTTGTACCTTCTCGATTAACTTGTAAACAAGTGAAATGGGCCATACTAGAAGGGACTTTTGCTTTCAAGATAATCGTAATATAAGTCACGTGACTTTGGCAAGTGAAGGATGACTTCTGGTTGCATCAATAGATCGTCTAGGAGCGCAGTTAAGGTATGTAATTTCCACATGAGGCCAATTAAAGTACCTCAATATGGGGGCCTTACGAAAAGGCTATGCCATGCAGAGAAAATCTATTTCGTAGTGGCTGTAATGAGATAAATATGGCCGTCGAAGTATTACATTACGTATCTTCCCCCTTTTTTTCTCGGTCCCCAGTTTCGGGTTGGGTATGCGTGTTTGTAAGGACTGACATGGCGAGGTTTCTTTTTTTTTATTTGAACTTGTCCACGGTTCGTTAAAACTTGACACACACACAAGAGTAACAACATTCTCCGTGCACACTCTCGTGTCATAATTTGTTACCTGGTTTATACTCAAGGACAACTTGAACCTACGTTACAATCCTCGAAGAACTGGTATTTCAAAATGGCCACGGATGGACCTTTCTATAAAGGTCCTGGTCGAGAACGTTAATTTCGACTCGTCCACTAGATGTCTCTCTCATCCATTCTTGTACGTTTTTTCAGTCATGTTTGCCGTGTTGAACCGGACAAGCAAGTTAATGTTGAAGAGCAGGGAGAAGAACACAAAAGCAAACAGAAATGTCCAGCCAATGCTCGCTAGATCTCGAGATTAAGACCTTCCAATGGCTTTCCTCGTTCTTCTGTTCATATGTGCAATAAATAAACACGAGATGTCACTGGTGAAGCAACGCTTATCATGCTCTTTGTACAGCATGGTTGCCCGTTCTTCTTCCCTTGCTTGTATCGCTTTATGAGAACAATAATTACGCATGATGTATGTTGTCTGCGTAATTGTGAACTTTCTCTTTTTCTCTACGTTGTGTCTTCTTTTTTCTGTATCTTATGCAACGATTATTTCTCATAATCTTCATGTTACAATCTGGCGGAGAATTTGCATGTGCAGTACAATAGTTTGATGACACTTATCTTGAACATCATTCGGATGCCACAAAAATTACTATAAAATCATTATTATTATTGTAGGAGCTCATTTCAGAGCAATGGATCCAGGGTGTTATAAAATAAAAGAGTTTTTTGAATTGGAATAAACGTAAGCAGTGTCCGAATCGGCAAGTGCTGCCACCTAGAGCACAGTTCCAAACTCAAAAATCCTATATCGACGTTTCAACTCGCTTTAGCTGTACGGGTCTCCCTTATCGCACAACGCTAGGACAACCTTGCGTTCTGACATCACCGGAGAATGTTTTTATTTCTAGTCTAAATGCCTAAGCTGTTAGGTTATCTTAGCATAAGTAATACATTTGCAGTGTATTTATGCTAAGATAATAAAACCTACCAACGTAGGCATTCTTGATCTGACGGCAGAAAGCAAGTTGGCCTAGCGTTGTGCGATAAGAAAGACCCTAGCTGTACACTCGACAGCCATATCGCAGCTTTCACTTTGTAGAGACGACGTTTATTAAATTGGCGACATAAAACTCAATGCTGCTTGGACATTTGATCAATAAGACTGTATTTAGGAAAAAATGTTAAAGAAGAAATTCCATGAGACATTTTTTAATAATAATTATTGAATAGATGGACAATGTTATGATGCTTGGTTGGCATCTGCTTCCGTATTGTGCTCCTGTATCGGAGAGAGAGGCGATAACGTTCGAACTGACACCTGGCGGGAAAAATTGGGAACTGTACTACTCGCGAGCCTTTCGATTCGGACAGCGCAGAAAAGCGCCGGTAAAAATCGTCGGATTGTTGCGGATTCGGACGCAGCAGTATTTTGAAAGTCGTGTGACGTCGTTGCTTATGGGTATTTGTAAAATAGAAATGTTTTAATGTAAGCATCGAGATAGTGTTAGTGAAATAATAGTGAAACGAGAGAGAGGGTGATGATTGATTTGTTTTTTTAAGTCCAGTTTATGCACAGATAGGCTAATCGGGACTGGACCTACAGTTTAAACTAGAACCACTTTGCAATGTGGTATCGAACCCGGGACACCTTGATTACAACTTTACAAGGCGACGACTAGATGGAAGAACGCAATGGCTACAAAGGAACTCATGTTCTGGCCGTGACACAAACCCAGAACCTTCTGATGGGACCCTAGAACTCCCAAGTAGAGGTGGCCTATTTGTTTTGAAAAATTCAAAATCAAAAGGTATTTTTTTCTAAAACCGAAAAAAATTCTCGTTTTTTTTTTTTTTTTTAAATGGCCATCCCCACTCGCAAGCGCTCGCCTATCGTGGCTACGTATATTTTGCGAAGGTTGTGTCATTCATACGAAAAAAGAAAGACACTTTTAAGGGACAGGGAATGTAAGGTAAACTTTGCCCGAGTAAAAAAAAATGAGCGATTGTTCTTTTTTTTTAAGAGGGGAAAAAAATCTTGCCCACTTTCACAACAGATTCCCCCTCTCAAGCCTTTTTAATCATTCGATCGTACACACTCGCCCCACGCGACCAAACCGTGACGAACAGGCAGATGAAGAAAACTATAAAAATGCTGTAAATGCCAGTCCGGGACTGCAGGCTCGTAAATGCAGGCCAATAACATGAAGATAGTACCGGGGCGGTGTGCTCTGTTCGCTGCCGTAGGTAGCCCGTCCTATTCAGACACACTTTCCTCTCTCTCTCGCACAGGCACCGTTGCTGAAGATATATCAGTCATTGATCACATCAACACTACCATAAAAATAACCATTCCCCCTCTCCCCCCGGTGCCCCCCCTCGGTCCTTTTCCCCGTGCTTTTATTAGCACTCCTGCGTTATTTACAAGTTATAACAATGACACTAAAACGTGAACGGGCTGGGGTTTCACGTAATGTATCTCAATTGCTCGTTTTATGTTAAGGACCGTCCCGCAATAATGACTTTATGCACCTCATTGTTGAACACTGGTAGCTTGTTCTTCCAGATTGAAATGGCGAAGAAAGGGGTACTTATCTTTTTCTTGACGTGATTGTTACAGTGGGAAGAATTAACACGTGATGTAGTTTACCTTTTTTTTTATGAGTACAGGGTGCGTCCAAAGTAGCGTCCAGTTTTTGAAAAGCCGGTTACAGCTATCCGAATACTCCTGTATACGCGCTGAAAGAGTGGGGAGAGCTTTGTCGGACAACAACTTCACAAAGGAAGTCGTTCATTGGGAAGTCAACAGAACAGAAACGTGTCTCTGTTCAGCTAAGACACTAACCACAAATCGTGTCATGTGTTCCAGAACGATTTGGCCAAGAAATGAATTCTCAGCATAAACCCATTTGGTTCCAAATTTTAATTTTTCGTGTACTTGATTTTTGTTATTTGGCTCGATGTAAACGTAAACAACGCCATTATCCAGTTTTTGACCCAACAAACAGCCCCAGGCTTCGAAAAAGCCTATTCATAACAAAAATTTAGTGCAAAATTCTCTATTTCAATATTTTCTTTAAAATGGAAACAGTAGGACTAAAAAGGTTTAAGATTAAATCCGCCTGTCCCAATTAAATGCATTAACATTTTTACAAATGCTTCTTTAGCTTTTAACAGTATAATTTATCTTCACAAATGATGTTTAATTTTATTTTCTTTCCTGGCTGATATGTGAACAGTCGCGGAAAATATATTTCGCACACCGCGCTTCTTGTATGAAATCCCTATATGGAAAGCATTTATTTCCGCAGCTGTACACAATGGGGAGGAGCATGTCCAATCAAGTGGCGACGCCTGAAGAGGGTATAAGGGGACTTGTAGTGAGATCGCGCTTTCTCCCGGCCCGGGGCGGGACCCGCCTTTCTGGCATTGACCCTCTGTTGCCGCGTTTACCTACGATCAAACAGCCAATTAGGCCTACCGCTTTGCCAACATTACACTCTGAGAGCTAAATGCATCATATCGATTGATGCACCAGAATGCATCGATTGATGCACTAAAGTGTGTTTTATGGCTTCTTCAAAGAATCAGATTGACATTTGATGCATTTTTGTATGTCGTGAAAGAACCACCAAAGTGCATCATTTGATTCAAGTGAGGATTTCCTTCAGTCGAGATGCACTTCAATGCATCAGTTGATGCATTTTGATGCACCAGAATGCATCATTTTTGATGCACGTATTTCGTCTGAGCTACATAAACTCTGTAGCTCAGACCGAACGTTTAAGTGCATCATACAAAAAGATGCAGGAAGGTGCATCAAAACGCATCAACTGATACATTAAAGTGCATCTCAACTGAAGGAAATCGTCACTTGAATCAAATGATGCACTTGGTGTTTCTTTCACAACATACAAAAATGCACCCAAATGCATCAAATGTGAGCCTGATTCTTTGAAGAAGCCATAAAACACACTTTAGAGCATCAATCGATATGATGCATTTAGTTTTCTGTCTGTACAAAGCCGCCCTCCCAGAAGCATCCAGCAGGGAAACAGGATTTTTTCAAAATAACAGTTCTGAGCTATGATTGGGGACCGGTTCCAGAGCGGCGGCATTATAGTTCCTACAGTCTGTGAATCCACCCAGTTATCCCTCCCAAAACAGACAAGAAAATACAAACTTAATAAATAAAATATTTTCTTTTCCTAAAAATGCATTTTCGTGTTACATTTACGGATGTAAAAATAATCTCGGCACTCTTTTCTGTTGAAACAGGGGCGATCCCCAGCTGCCCCCCCCCGTCAACTATCTAGACACAGAAAGGAAGAAAGAACAACAGGAGAAAAACAAGAAAGAAATCTGGAGAAATAAAAAAGGTAAATGAAGAGAGGGAGATGCAGAGTTAAAATAAGAGTACCAGAATCAAAATTTCATAATTATTTAAAAATAAATGTTGATATTTCATATTATATTTCCCCTTCTTTCCAAGTATCTTTCCCGGTACTTAATTTTATTTTGTTCCCTCGAACTATTTCGGCCCTTTGTTTGGAATCTTGTCATGGCTGATGCGTTTCAGTCTCTCTACATACATTCTAACTCGTTGATTTACAACTGTGAATTTAAGTAAAGGTGGTCAAGCATTCCAGAGATGGTACAATTTTTGTAACATACATTTTTCCACTCATCAGTTGGCACCACTGACAGCTTAGTATTCATGCTTCATAAAGTTAGCCCCAAGATCCGTTGTCCTTCCAAAAAGAGATCAGCAACTGTATAATGTATTCTAAATTATGCCAGGCTCTACGTGCAGAAGCAAATATGCAAAAAAGGGAGTCCTCTCTTCGCTTGTTGTCTTCCAGAAGCAGTTTTTCTTGCGTTCCCCTTTTCCTCTGGCTCAGGCTTCTTGCGGCGGCCTGTAGATGTAGCTACTTCCTTCAAAATGGCGACGGAGCTGGGGCGGGGCATGCAAATGGAAGTACGAGGAAGTTTCGAGTCGGTTTAACTCGCCGTTCCTGGATACGGAACGAGGGAAATGCGCATCAAGGAACAGGGGATGAAGGAGGAACGAATGGTGACTGGATTTCAGCTTCTTCATGGAAGATTTTAAACTTACTGCAATACCTTGAATTTTACACAGAATCTTAACATGTTTCTTGAATTTTTCACTCGTAACGTGTTTCGTGATTTCTCCCTTTTGCTCTGCGAGTCAAACATTCCCTGATACAAAGATAGACTAAATTAAACCGAACCTGCATTTCAAAGTGATATATGTATCAGTGGCGCATACTGAGTCCAATATCTGTGCTATCTCACAATGTCACGTGGTCCTAGGATATAAATAGAAATAAAAGAAATCAGGTTGCCAACTCATAAGAAATCAGGTTGCCAACTCCAGAATCAGCATCATCATCTCACTGATATGAATTTACAATTTCTGATCGATTTTTCTCCTGTATTTGATTCTCTAGACTTCAGGCTTCGTAGATAGTCTAGCTAGAATAGAATATACGCTCCTGATATGTATTATTTCCTTATCTAACATCGCTTTCCTACCTCTCCAGGCTAAGTTAGCGTTATTTACTAAATCTTTAAAAGGACACACAGAACCCAAAACGTTTGAGTTGCTGTTTTAAGTCCACTTTATGCACAGTAAGGCTAATCGGGACTGGACCTACAGTTTAAAGTGGGATCCGAACCACTTGTGCCTCCACCGGGTATCGAACCCGGGACCCCTCGATTACAAGGCAATGACGCTACCAGAACCCAAAACGTGTCAGTTGACACATATATTTTAACTCCAATGACACATTAACGTGCATAAACTGCCCTTTTAAGTGTCTCAAAATACACACAAAATGCATAAAAGGGCACTTTCATCACCTGGTGTTTCGTGTGATGCACTAAAAATGCATCAGTTGGGAAGATCAGGCAATCATTTCAAAGGTAACAAAATTACACATCTAGCTGTGTCAATTGATGCATTAAAAGTGAAATTTTGTTATCTTTGAAATGATATTGCCTGATCATCCCAATTGATGCATTTTTAGTGCATCACACGAACTACGAGCTTATAAAAGTGCCCTTTTATACATTTCTCTGTGTGTATTTTGACACACCAAAAAGTGCATCATTTGCAGATTATGCACATTAATGTGTTACTGGAGTCAACATAATTGTGACAATTGACACGTTTTCCGTTGTGTGAAAAAAAGAAATAGAAGACAAATTTTGTAAATGAGCTTATAGTATATGGTAAATTCGTTGACCCCTCGACTATATTTACTGTTATTATTTTGTTTTTTTTCTGCCACAGTTACTACGACTATCAGAATATACGGTAATTCTAGGAGAAACAAACGTATCAATCTTGGGTGAATTTATTCTCGATAACTGTCATTAGGTATTGCATGTAGAGGTGATTACTGATTGCACATTCTCTAAATAACATCTTGAAAATTGATTTTTTTTCAATCTATGTTCTATTTTTTGCTCAGACGTTACATATTTCATTGGTGTAGGATAGATAGATATGTTCCTCATACTTTGTATTTCTATTTATAGGAAAATAAGCAGTCTGTTCATTAAAATGCATTAAAATACAACTTGACATAGAAAGATCCATCATCGGATGCACTTCGGGGCATTAAAAATGCATGAAACTCGAAATCTGAATCATGTGTAGGGTTTTATTGTATCAATTGATGTATTTTGAAAATGCATCAAATGCATTTGATGTGTTTTATGCGTGAAGAAGCAAAGATTGGAATATATAAACAAATATTCGATGGTTGCAGTAGCTTGTGTGTTATTTAAAAGCACAATAGTAATTATTTCATGCATATCTTTGTCAGACCAAATTTCGTGTAGCGAACTTAATTCCTGCTTTCTTTCGCCTGGTTTGCAGCCGTAGACTTAAATGAGACATAAAGAGCTAATAAAATTCACTTTATGCCTTTTCAGCTAAATTTCGCAGACAAACGAGAGAGCTAAGTTGGCAACAGTGCTCGCAACTGCCGCGAAGGGGAGAGCCTAGCGGAAACACTCCCTCATGCCTTTAACGTAATACAACATGGATAGAAAAACGAACATCACATATGAAGTTTAAGGTATATAATAATTATAATTGTACATTAAAAAATGAACACAAGAAAGATACGACAACATGCTATAGCCACAAGATGCTATAGTTTCAAATATTCAACAATTATCAATATTTGCAGAACGTGACGAAACGAATACACACGAGTAAAATCTGACAAAGCGTGAAACTTTAAATGGCCCATTTAGCCGATACTAAACGCTTATATTTGCACTAACTTGACACCGTCGAACGCTTTTCTAGGGTGTAGTTCGTGTAAACAGTTCCAAAGAGCATTATTTCTACCTTAGGCAAAGGAAAGAAACGTTTCCAGTTCCCGAAAAGGGCCAAAAAAAAGGGGGAAAAAAAGCGATTCGATATCAACTCGAGAGTCCTGAAAAAGATCGTTACATCTTCCTCCCCCCACTTTACCCAATTCGACCGAAAAAAAGGGGGGGAAGAAAAATCACCATTAGAAGTCATTCTCATATCTCAAACCGCCCACTTGTCTCTTCCTTCTTGAGGTCGTAACTCCCCCCACGGAAGGCTTGTTCAGAAAAACCGAGGGAAGAGAGAGAAACAAAAGAGCATCGTAAAGTTACCGGCCATCTTGTGTACTGTAACGACGCCATTCTTGCTTTTGCTAAGGCCCCATCAGACGCCGTTCAGATAAGAGCTTTAAGCCCATTGCCCCTGGCTCTAATCAACTGTTGGTTGTAAACCCCGCAAGCGGTCCTGTGACCTTTTTAAAAGAGTTTCTTTTCAAGGAAAAAAAAAAAGAGAAACATTTGTTTCATTCCTTCTCTTTCAACAGGAGAAAAACGTTGCTTTTGCGAGACATGTTCAAATTCTTACCATGTCGAGACAGACATGGACATGTTTAGGCTGGGGAGTCCGAAACCCACCCCCCCTCCCCCCGAAAGAGTTACCAAGTACTGAAATTAAATAATGAAAATATATACTTTTTTCAGTATTTATTGTGTTGAATAGTTTCCTGGTTCCTGGGTGTGTTGTCTCGTGTATTCATTCACTCTGGCGCAATGAAACATGTATATGTAGACTTACTTAAACTTTAATCATATGGAGCTTGTAAATAACACTAAATATAATGAAGAGTTCCGCACAAATTTACACGTAAATGTCGAGGCATACAACACCAGTAGGTCGTCTCACGACTCGACTCGGGACTTACACTGCGCATGCGCACACTGCATGACATCACTCTGCGCATGGGAACAATGCATGGCATCACACTGCGCATGCGCACAATGCATGGCATCACACTGCGCATGCGCACAATGCATGGCATCACACTGCGCATGCGCACACTGCATGGCAACAAGCCCATATGAATGAGAATTCGTCTACTGGATCTAACATTAAATTCCTCGCCAGCGCAGTTGTTCTGGTACAATTCTTTTCGATATTAACTTCACCTAAGCTAGATAATGAATACGTACTGCTTTACTTATTCACGTAATAATAACAATACATTATTAATTAATTTACATATTTAATTGTCCTCCTCCGTGACCCCGTCGTCAAAGGCGCTGTGCTTTAGGCTCCGACTGCGGGACGACATGGGTTCGAGTCCACCTAGGTTCTCGCACTCAGAGAACTAAATGCATCATATCGATTGATGCACCAGAATGCATCCATTGATGCACTAAAGTTTGTTTTGTAGCTTCTTCAAAGAATCAGATTCACATCTGATGCATTATGGTCCATATTTGTATCTCGTAAAAGAAACACCAAAGTGCATCCATCATTTGATTCAAGTGAGGATATATTTCAGTCGAGATGCACTATAATGCATCAGCTGATGCGTTTTGATGCACCAGAATGCATCATTTTGGATGATGCACTTAAACGTTTCGTCCGAGCTACATGAATATGCAGGAAGGTGCATCAAGGAACATCAACTGATGCATTAAAGTGCATCTCAACTGAAAAAATCCTCACTTGAATCGAATGATGCACTTTGGTGTTTCTTTCACGACATACAAAAATGCACACAAATGCATCAAATGTGAATCTGATTTTTCGAAGAAGCTACAAAACACACTTTATTGCATCAATCGATATGATACATTTAGTTTTCTGTGTGCGGCCTGAGCATAGACTGGTGGCAATCCACCATCGTGAGGCAATTGGGGAGCTACCAGTGAGTAGCGTAACCCGGTCTTGGAACTCTTCTATAACGGCTGAGGGTTCGACGTGCGGACCCACGTCACCCCATTACTGGCTGAAGATCTCCAGATCTCTAGGTAGGATTGTGGGAGGGAGACTGGCAGTCGGGAGATAGGCCAAGGCCGTTCAAGAGATGTAGAGCCGCGGGTTTATTTCATGTTACATATTTAATTAATGGCATTACTTTATTTTAATCTTCTGTGAAGTTGTATCCTGGTTTTATGCGTCCCCAGTCGCCCTATGCAGCCACTTCTACTGATGTCGGAAAAAGATATATCAATTGCACAGTGGCGGCATTCACTCATATATATTATGCAATAGAATTTTGGGGGAACTCACCGGCAAGTTTAGAAGCATTTAGAAAGCAAAAGCAAGCCATTAGGATTATAGCAGGAATAAAGATTACGGAATCTTGCAAAACGTTGTTACAAAATATTAACCCTCCCTTCAATGTACATAGGCTATATGAAATGTAATTATCTGCGAGAAAAAAATATTACGCCACGAAGTTCAATAGAACATGCAGGTAACACCCGAAATAAACAGTTTCTAAAGCCATACTTCACCAGGCTAACATTAGTTCAAGAAGGAACCGAACAGATGGCACTGAAAATATTCAATAACCACAAACGATATAAAAGCAGAAAATACAAGTTTCAAAAATAAATTGCAAAAACTATTATTAAATAAGGAATATTATAGTGTCAGTGAATAGTTGAATTGTAAATTATAGAAATGTTGGAATTATATTTGTTTGTTTGTACTCTACTGAATCCAAATACAAATGTAAATAATTTATATAGAGCAATAAATTCGAGTGCAACTTATACGGATGTTCAGTTTAGTCCAACGAATAAGTTGTCATTTATTATATTTAAAGCATTCTCACAACTTCATCACTGACTGTTATCAAATATTTCAATATAAGTAATAACGCAAACTGACGCAGGTGAAAGTACACGATAATAGAAGTAAAAAAATAAAAAATGTGTCAGTAAACATGGGTCTGCAAACGAGCCGTTTTCGAGATAATCGCTAATGTGTAGTTTACAAGCCGCCACTGACTTCATTGTTTGTAAACGTCGTCCTAGTTGGTAAAGCCAGCCCCCGTGGTAGAGTGGTTAGCACATCGCGCTACGGCGCCAGGGGTCCCGGGTTCGAATCCTGACCTGGGCGTGGATGTTTGTGAGTGTCCATTCATCAATTTCATCTATCATCACTCATCCCATCTTCGCAAATTAGCCAAAAAGTGGCACAAGTAGCGAAGTAAAATAAAGCAATTCGGTCAATCAATAAATTAGTTGGTAAAATGCTAATAATACAGTAAGAAAAGTCATTTGAGATCTCATTACTACTCTGTGTACTGCTTGTATCCATCCTGTTTGATTCCAACGCCACCTCTCGGAAATGTTCTGTTTTGTAAACGAAGAGCAAACCTGGGAACGCGCAAGAAGAAAAGCACTCGGCGTTTACAAAACGCCGGCTTCTAACCACACATTTCGATTATCTCGAAAACTGCTCGTTTGCGGATTAATGTTTACTGAGACTTTTTTTTGCATCTATTATCGTGTACTTTAACCTGTGTCGGTTTGCGATATTACTTTCGAGACACCCTGTATGATAGGAACTAAAAACTCAAAATAGCCAGGGGAAAACAGAAAATAACAAAATATGGACTATAACCGCTCGCAATCCCATGTTGCCAAACGTATTGTAAAACGGGAAAGTGTTGATTAGCGCCATTACTGGATAAAAGTTGTACAATAGTACACAAAGCACGGACAATTAGTACACAAAACACCCATACACGGCACAAACAAGCTGATATAAGCAACTGACAAAAATAGACGTACACTTGGCAACGTTGTAGCGGGAGAGCGATGTTGCCACTACAGCTTTTACTTCGCAACTGATCTTGTTAACGCTCATCGAGGCACGCCCCCGAAGATAATTGGTGGATAGCAATAAGTAGGTCAGCCGTGATCAGTATGAAAGTGACAAACATCAAAAGATTTGTCATCGTTTTCCAGAATTATAATAGTAATTCAAAAAGCAGGAATGTTCGAAATAGACATTCAAGACTTAAATATGCAAAAACGGCCAAGCATGGATTGTCCTCAATTTCTCAACACTTGGCACCACTGCAAATATATTAGGAAAATCTAACATTCTATAAGTGAAGTCATCAATTTTGCTTCAATTTTCATTAAACCTGTGAAGGTTATGTGGAAAATCTAAGGGAAGACACTCGCGGAATCATTTATTTAAAAAGTTTCATTGACATTTTCTTCTTTTCCGAGATAAATGTGTAATGTTCTACGATTTCATAAGTTTGTTTTCGCAGTGCCATCTGTGTTTCATTTTTGCATGAAGAGTTTCAGAACTGTTGGATGGAGTTACGATGGGAAGGGTGGAAGAACACACCCTCAGTTCACCCTCTAGTGCAGAGAAGGCATTTGCAGTGATTTATATTTATTATCCGAGATCTCGCTCCCTGAAGAAGGGAAGCGGGGGTGCAGTGTAGCACAAAGGACAAGGGGAGAAGGAAACAAAGATGGGGAAGCGTTTGTGTGTTGTTTTGTTGGGTGTGGTTCAAGCATTTGGGGAAAAGGGGGTGTGGATACGGAGAGAATCTCGTCTCTAATTCTAAAATGCATCTTATTCTCTGTAATACTTACTTTGTTGTCTGTTAGTCTATTGCTATCACTAGTTACCAGATTTGGAAGTAACTGGTTACTTGCACACAGTTGAAAGTAATAGTTAAATTCTAACTGAAACTAGCTAGTTAACTAGCTGTAACTGAGTTACTTTTTGCTACAGAAGTAACGTCATCAAGTTACTTTTGTAAATACTTTACGACTCCTTGCAATAAAAGTAACGTTATAAAATTACTTTTATAATTACTTTGCGACTTATTGCAACAGAAGTAACATTATCAAGTTACTTTTATAATTACTTTTCGACTTCTTGCAATACAAGTAATATTATCAAGTTACTCTTATAATTACTACGACTATTACAATGGAAGTAGCTAACGTTATCAAGTTACTTTTGTAATTACTTTACGACATCTTGCAATGGAAGTAACCTTATCAAGTTACTTTTGTATTACGACTTCTTGCAATGGAAGTAACCTTATCAAGTTACTTTTGTAATTACTTTACGACTTCTTGCAATGGAAGTAACCTTATCAAGTTACTTTTGTAATTACTTTACGACTTCTTGCAATGGAAGTAACCTTATCGAGTTACTTTTGTAATTACTTTACGACTTCTTGCAATGGAAGTAACCTTATCAAGTTACTTTTGTAATTACTTTACGACTTCTTGCAATGGAAGTAACCTTATCAAGTTACTTTTGTAATTACTTTACGACTTCTTGCAATGGAAGTAACCTTATCGAGTTACTTTTGTAATTACTTTACGACTTCTCGCAATGGAAGTAACCTTATTAAGTTACTTTTGTAATTGATTTACGACACTTGACAATTTGAAATTGTGGGGAGAGCTAAATTTGATAACTTTGTCAACTGCTACACGGGAGATCCAGGTTCCACTCCCGGGGTGGGTGACTAAGGTCGGAATTTTTCCGGCCTTGTCCCTGCATAAAGCGGTTCTGGGGTTCACTCAGCTTCGAATAAATGGGTACCTGGGCGGTAAAGGCGGCCCCGACGAAACGAAGGTGAAAAATTCCATATCTTCCCAGGACTTGAACACAGAATCTCTGCCTTATGATTTTGATTATGAGGTTGCCTTTGCCCTCAATGGCAGTTGCCGCAAGGGTTATATTCTTATGGTGATGATCACGGTACGAACCAAGCTTTTTACTTTGGGAGTGACGTTTTTGTGATTTCATTTGTGGGGGTATGCTAATTTCTATTTAGTCAGTAACTATTGCCTTCCGGTTCTAAGTACCGCAGTGGCGTATGCTGAGTCCAAGACATGGACTATCTCACTTTGACACGTGACCCTAGGCTATGGAGGAAGGATTAGTCTCGCGTAAACCACCGGTATGAGTGAGTATAGACACACACATTTTGCTCGTTGCTATCCCCTCGAGAGGCAGGTTGCAAATTTCAAAGAATTCAGGTTGCCAACTTTTAAGAATCCAGGTTGCCAACTTTTAAGAATCTAGGTTGCCAACTTTTAAGAATCCAGGTTGCCAACTTCTAAGAATCCAGGTTTGCCAACTTTTAAGAATTCAGGTTTGCCAACTTTTAAGAATCCAGGTTGCCAACATTTAAGAATTCAGGTTGCCAACATTTAAGAATTCAGGTTGCCAACATTTAAGAATCCAGGTTGCCAACATTTAAGAATCCAGGTTGCCAACTTTTAAGAATGTAGGTTTGCCAACTTTTAAGAATGTAGGTTTGCCAACTTTTAAGAATGTAGGTTTGCCAACTTTTAAGAATCCAGGTTGCCAACTTTTAAGAATCCAGGTTGCCAACTTTTAAGAATTCAGGTTTGCCAACTTTTAAGAATGTAGGTTTGCCAACTTTTAAGAATGTAGGTTTGCCAACTTTTAAGAATTCAGGTTGCCAACTTTTAAGAATCCAGGTTGCCAACTTTTAAGAATTTAGGTTTGCAAACTTTTAAGAATTCAAGTTTGCAAACTTTTAAGAATTCAGGTTTGCCAACTTTTAAGAATCGAGGTTGCCAACTTTTAAGAATCCAGGTTGCCAACATTTAAGAATTCAGGTTGCCAACATTTAAGAATTCAGGTTGCCAACTTTTAAGAATCCAGGTTGCCAACTTTTAAGAATCCAGGTTGCCAACTTTTAAGAATCCAGGTTGTCAACTTTTAAGAATCCAGGTTGTCAACTTTTAAGAATCCAGGTTGTCAACTTTTAAGAATCCAGGTTGCCAACTGCAGAATCGTTTTCTTTTTGAAATCAGGTTTATTCACAGTTCCTAATCGATTTTTCTTATCCTCTGGGCTTCAGGCTTCGCAGATTGTCTAGAATATACGCTCCTGCGTAGAACATTGGTTCTAACCTAAGTCATTAAAATCTTGTGATAACATTAAACATAATTTAAAACAGTCTATTCGCATCCTAAGAAAACCCACAAAAGGATATATGGAACTATTAAGAAAACTTGACCATTGCCAAGTTTAAACTTAACGTCCGTCCAACCTGTACTCTATCCCCGGAATCTGTAGTCGTGCATAGAAAAGAGGGGGGGGGGGCTCGATGGGCAGAGCGAAGCAGTACACGCTATTGCGAAGGCTGGCAACTGCTGGAGAGATTCCCGGGACAGGGTGTACCTAAAGTTTCCTGTGAACACTGTGCCACGAGAATTTAAGCTGAAAAACACCCTGCTGTGTTTTGGATCAGTGACATTGTTCAGTTCCGGAATGGTGTCCTCCTTGAATCCACAAGGCTGCATACATTTCGGCATGGACTTTTTAGTTCTGTTTCTTGCATCCTTAACAAAGTGTTAACAAAGCATATGCTTTCAATTAAATTTTCTTTGGGGGGGGGGATAAAAACCAGGGCTGTTAAAGGATCGGAACCTTTTTTCTCGCACAATTTAAATTCGGTCCAAGTTGCGTATTCTCTCATTGGAAAAAGATTCCTGGACCGAATTTAAATTGATCCGGATGAAAGGTTCCTTCCTATTTCCTCTCTCGCTTCCAATTTCTTCACGGATTCCACGATCGCGACACCAGATCACGCAGCTCCTCATCTCTCTCTATCCCCGTCCACAGATCAAACTTCTTCTCCAACTCTTTCTCCGTATCGGCTGTAAGACAATGGAATCAGTTGCCAGAAAGCACTAGAGCAGTAAGCTCCGTCGGTTCCTTCAGCAGACGTGTTCGCCACTCTCTTCAGAGTAGTCGTTAGATCTACCCCTGTCAAGCAGACCAAAGGGCAACTGCAAGTGCATTAATTCTTAAAATACTTTGTAATTACTTCTATACAATTTTAAATTTTGCATTCCAATATCGTATTTTGTGTATTATATATTTTGTATTTTGTGTGTTATATTCAGGGCGTTAAGACTTGTGTGTATGAGTATAATGTGTGTGTGTGTGCGGACTTATGTGAAACGACTTAATGTACTTTGTGAATAATATAATAATGTATAATTTTATGTGTATGGTTGTGGAAGAAAAGGCTTTGTACGGCCTTAACTCCGCCATTTAAAACAAGACGTTAACAAATAAATAAATAAATAGATTGAGCCGGAAAAAATGTTCCTGGACCGAATTTAAATTCAGTCTGAAAAAAAAAAGGTTCCTGGACCGTATTTAAATTGATCTGGGAAAAAAAGGTTCCTGGACCGAATTGAAACGCTTTACAGATAAAAAGGTTCATTACGGTCCAGAACCCATTTACGCTTCCTGATTTTTCTCACCTGGACCGGAATTGAATTTATTTAAAATTCCTGGACCGGAATTGAATTTATTTAAAATTCCTGGACCGGAATTGAATTTATTTAAAATTCCTGGACCGGAATTGAATTTATTTAAAATTCCTGGACCGGAATTGAATTTATTTAAAATTCCTGGACCTTTAGCAACCCTGATAAAAACATCCCTAGTTGGGGGGGGATATTTTTGGGGGGCGAATCCCAGTCATCCCCTCTTTAATTCGCACACTGATGATAACAATAGAGTATTCCATGAAACAATATTTTTAGAAGAGAGAAATTTCATCTCGCTTGGTGAGTGGTTATTTACTGAACTCAATAAGGTTATAAATTATAACACCAGTAAAGATGGCTGAGGAATCGTGTGTTTTCTTACACATCATTACTGTAACGGTAAACAACACAGTAATAATGCTCTCGGTGTAGGATTACTTCCATCTTTACGATATCATCTATCAGGAAGCTTGGAAGGTAAAGTCTCGTTATTTTACCCCCTCGTGCGGTCCGGGACACTTTGCTTTCCAAACCCCGTTCCAGCCCGCCCTCAAGTCTGATTCATATGATGACTTTCATAGTGTTCCAGCCCCTATTTTTCTCCCTGTCTTCTCTTTGGAGGAGTTTTAGCTGCGCTGTGCTTCACCCCCTCCCTCCCTTCCCATTCCCTCGCAAAGATTGCTTTTGCACTCCCTGCTTTCCCACAAAATCAGTGTTGCAAGGTTTCTCGGAAAATCCCTCGCAGAACAAAAATTCCCTTCTTAGCGGCCCATGCAAGTATAAAAATCCCTGTTCTTATCAAAATACCCTTGCAGAGGGAAAAAACTCTACACAGTAAATAGGGTCTCCCGGATGGCGTAGTAACCTTCTAATGAAGGGGTCCTGGGTTAGAACTGGTTGATTTGGTTTTATTCAACTTCGCATTTCTTTACCACTTTTGGCTAATCGCGACGATGAGGTTGAGTAATGATGATGAAATTTAAGCCTAACCGAGAACGCACATGCGCAGGTCAGAATTCGAACCCGGGACCCAGAGCGTAGTAGCGCGCTGTGTTAACCACCCTGCCACGGAGGTCAGCATAAAACAGCGGTGTTGCAAATCATGAATGAATAAATGTATATGCAGAGGGGGGGGGGGAAATCCCTATTAAAATTTTACTGCTGTGTCATATTTTTAACATTTAACTTGTAAAAAATATATTGATCACACATATCTGTTTCATCTAGAAATGTTAATCACCAAGGCAAAATGTAGAAAAAGAAGAAAATTACTGAAAATGCGGCCCCACCCCTCCCCTCGCCTTCAAAAGCAGATCTCCACTTATGCACTAGTCACATTGCTACATACGGTAGGATGGCCTATGACGGATTTCTTGTTTTCTGTTCTGGTAGGCAATTTTGGCACGTATCGAAAACATAACTATCGTAATAAAGACACATTTCTTCTAGACCTAGGCTTTATTATGTATTGCATAAACTTGTACAGATTATAAAAATGACCACCACCGCAAGATCATATATAAAGTGTACTTCTGTAAAGTATAAGTAAAATAATTGTGGTAAATTTATCCAAGACAATTTACCGCAAAATCAACCATTTCCTTTCAAAACATAGATGATATTCTTTGATTACTGAAGTACCTAGATTATTAGAAAGCTGTTTACTTTACCACACTGCCATCTGTTGTCGATCTGAAGAACATCATTACCTTGGAGTTTAGGTAGGGTTAAAGGTTTACGAACCCATAAATCTTGATTGGTTCTCCAACAGGACCGGAACCTTTCTTCTCGCACAATTATAATTCGGGCAAATTGAGTATTGTTTAATTGAAAAAGGATTCCTGGACAGTATTTAAATTGATCGGGGGGAAATGTTCCTGTACAGTATTTAAATTGATCGGGGGAAAATGTTCCTGTACAGTATTTAAATTTATCCGGGGGAAAATGTTCCTGGACAGTATTTAAATTGATCGGGGGAAAATGTTCCTGTACAGTATTTAAATTGATCCGGGGAAAAACGTTCCTGTACAGTATTTAAATTGATCCGGGGGAAAATGTTCCTGGACAGTATTTAAATTGATCGGGGGAAAATGTTCCTGTACAGTATTTAAATTGATCGGGGGAAAATGTTCCTGTACAGTATTTAAATTTATCCGGGGGAAAATGTTCCTGGACAGTATTTAAATTGATCGGGGGAAAATGTTCCTGTACAGTATTTAAATTGATCCGGGGGAAAATGTTCCTGTACAGTATTTAAATTGATCGGGGGAAAATGTTCCTGTACAGTATTTAAATTGATCCGGGGGAAAATGTTCCTGGACAGTATTTAAATTGATCCGGGGGAAAATGTTCCTGTACAGTATTTAAATTGATCCGGGGGAAAATGTTCCTGTACAGTATTTAAATTGATCCGGGGAAAAAGGTTCGTGGACCGAATTGAAATACTTTAGAGATAAAAAGGTTCTTTACAGTCCAGAACCCATTTACGCTTGCTGCTTTTCATAGAACACTATAGTCATCGACAATGGCAAAAAAGGTTATGTTAACGATGCAGCTGAACTAGTAGAAATAACGGAGCAGAGATGTACTATTGTTATTGCTCTTAAAATAAATGGTAGTAGGAAGTGAAAGGCGAAAAATCCTGGACCGGAATTAAATTTACTTAAAATTTCTCGACCTTTATCAACCCTGGTTTAGGGCAAGTTTAGGAATAGCTCCCATCCACAGCTTGTGTGCACTCAGAGAACTAAATGCATCATATCGATTGATGCACTAAAGTGTGTTTTATGGCTTCTTCAAAGAATCCGATTCACATCTGATGCATTTGGGTGCATGTCGTGAAAGAAACACCAAACTGCATCCACTTGATTCAAGTGAGGATTTATTTCAGTCGAGATGGACTTCAGTGCATCAGTTGATACGTTTTTGATGCACCCTGATGCGTTTTGATCCACCTTGATGAGTTTTGATGGACCTTCCTGCATCTTCTTTCAATGATGCAGGAAGGTGCATCAAGGAACATAAACTGATGCATTGAAATGCATCTCGACTGAAATAAATCCTCACTTGAATCAAATGATGCACTTTGATGTTTCTTTCATGACATACAAAAATGTACACAAATGCATCAAATGTGAATCGGATTCTTTGAACAAGCCATAAAACACACTTTAGTGCATCAATCGATGCATTCTGGTGCATCAATCGATATGATGCATTTAGTTCTCTGTGTGCAGAGGTGAGAGATCATCCATCCACTTACGGGGTGACATGTGGTCAGTATGAAAATAGGCTCTAGATATGAAATTATCTTCTGGTGCAAAGTATTCTACCAAGTTTAACTCCATAAAAGTTGTAATTATAGAAACCTACAGATTGAATTAAGTGTCTCCTTCGGTCTCGCTTTCCCTATTTCTGTTCCTCCCTTTCTTCTTCTGTTCCTGTTCTATCAATTTTATTTCTCTCTCTCTCCCCCCATCTTTTTTTCCTATGTTTCCCCATTTGCTTCGTCTTAATTTCTTTCCCGTCTTTCTCTCTCTATCCGTCTATCTTCTTCTCTTTCCCCTTTTTGTTTATTCTTTTTAATTTTCTCTCTCTCTCTCCCCCATCTTTTTTTCCTATGTTTCCCCATTTGCTTCGTCTTAATTTCTTTCCCGTCTTTCTCTCTCTATCCGTCTATCTTCTTCTCTTTCCCCTTTTTGTTTATTCTTTTTAATTTTATCTCTCTCTCTTAATTTCACTCTTTCTGTTTTCTGTCTTATTTTCTATCTACCACTTCCTTTTTATATATCCAAGTACAAAATATGTACATAAATATATAACAATAATTGATAAAATATGTACCTAAATATATATTATCAAAAGGATATGTAGCTAAATATGTAGTATCATAGAATATGTAATATTAATAATAATCGAGTATCCGAGCAATTTCAAGGATTCTGCAAAAAGATTATTATATTTGAACATATTGAACATAATTTTAAAGACATAAGTTGTTCAAATCAAAAAATTGTATCAACTTTATAATCTCAAAAAAGCACAGCAACGTGCATATATTTCAGAAGCCAATTTTGTCAACTATAATTACTTTTCACATCGCAATTTATTGTAGAATATGTAAATGTGTACGAGAGCTCTTTGTAAATTTCGAAAAAAAAGAAAAAAAAAGCGTCTACAGAAAGAACAATCGAATGAAAATACATAGATAGTTTTGTACTTTTTTGTACAAGGGAACATATTGTGTACGAAAGTATCTTGCTTGTCCACCGATGTCAAGTTTCTAGGTGCTTTGACTAAACCTAAAAGCGAAACGAAAATATGTAATCAGAAAGGTGGGGGAGGGAAACTCCAGTTCCAGTATTTGTTTTTCTTTAGCCTGTCTTTCGACTTGGCAGTCAATTTTAGGTGACTGTGATGTCAACTGAATGTGAAAAAAATCCACAGAAATCACCCAAAATCAACTGAACTAAGTGATTGTCATGTTGCAATCATAGCATGATTTTCTTTTTAGGTTTTCGTGTAGAGATTTACTATTTTTAGGCCTTTCCCATGCTCATTTGGGGTTTTTGGGAGCCAATTTTTATAAAGATCCCCTGAAACAATGTGGCAACACTGCTCTCCTCCCACAATTCCTGCAGAAAGTTCATTTCGATCGCTCTTCTTGGCCCATTCCCACGAACGCCGTATCTTCTCACTCGAGTCGTGATAAATAAGCGACCGAGGCGCCATCCTGACAGAACAATCTCGGGCCCGGGGCCTCTCCGCTTGAGACGGGCGAAAATGCCTCTGCAAAAACCGAATCGGGCGCTCTGCCGGAATAATTCGTCCTCCAGGGTGCGTGCACACGATTTCACACTCTCACTAGCGCCATCTTGTGAGAAATTTTTCGTTTCTTTGTCCCTCCCTCTCTTTTACATAGAGAGGGAGGATTTGCATGCACACATTAATCTTTAAGCACCCTGCCCTGAACTAAACACTGGAAAATATCATTATGTGATGCATTCAGTGTTTGATTTGTTGTTTTAAGTCCACTTTATGCACAGTAAGGCTAATCGGGACTGGACGTACAGTTTAAAGTGGGATCCGAACTACTTGTGCCTCCACCGGTTATCGAACCCGGGACTCCTTGATTACAAGGCAACGACGCTACCACTGCGCCATCGGGAAGCCCTATTCAGTGTTTGAATCTGGTACATAGAAATGAAAGTGGCAATTGTTCAATGTGTGCAACACGGGTGACACGGCACACATCCACACGATAGGTTAGTTGTTGCCACACTCGCATCAACATGGGCCTGCCGATATGTCCATCGCTGCGATGATACTCTCCCTTCGGGCTGCGATATCACGCGGCATCGGTGAGACGAATACCCTGTTTTTGATTAAACCCCATAAAAAGAAGTCGCACGGTGTAAGGTCCGGTGACCTTGGGGGCCAAAACATTGCACAGATGAATGATTGGGCGATTTGAGTGTCGCCTAGAAGCAGGGATGTGAACTCCCAGCTTAAAACATACACGCACAAACGGTTTGCATTTCTCGATCGTTCCGGACTGGTTTCATTAACGTAACTTCAATAGTTAACTTGCAATAAAATTTTGTAACCCCTCAATTATTTATGAAACATCCTGTATATTTTAAAAAAGTAAGTTTAAGTATATCCCTTCTATAATATCAACTGCCACATGGGTATTCTAAGTTTACACTATAGCTGGGACGGCCTAGGATCCGGCTCGGAGACCGCCTTTATGGCAGTGACCCTCTGTTGCCGCGTTTACATACTTAGGAACTCGCGGTCTACTGATTGGGCACAGGACCGGAACCTACCGGAGCCGACAAGGTTTTTAAAACAGCAAAACGGGACACTTTTCATATTTTCCTGAAGGCAAAATGTACACATGTTAATATAAAAACTGTTTCGTCATAAATACTTATGCTTGGAAACTAATAAAATAAATAGATGTGTAAATAACTTACATAATATGGTGCATTCCAACCAATCAGAGCTTTAGAATAGAAGTCGTTCTTTCATATTTTGCCGATGAATGGTTCTTCTGAATGTTACTATGCCATACTTCATAGTAATAGTAGAGAAGGTGCATTGTTGCAGATAAGTCATTGTCACCAAAGAAGTGAAATTTTGGTTTCAGTTTTACGTTAAAAAAAAATCTGGACAGAGACTCAAAAACAGCGATTGTCCTGGCAAGGACGTATTTACGGGGGGGCGGGCCAAGGGGTCCTGACCCCCGTCCGAAAGACTTACTAAGTACAAAAATTAAATAATAAAATAACTCAAATTAAATAATGAAAATATACTTATTGTTTATGCCAGGGTTGTTTATTTCTGCCAAACTTATTGGAAGGCAAGGATTATATTAGTATCATACGACTTTGAATGGTAGTGCCAAAGAAGATTGATTACTACTTATAACAACATGCATAAAATACAACAAGGAACGTTACTTTTCGTCATCTGGATCTAACATCATTTTTAATGTTCAATAAATGTTCAATTGTTTATCTATTTGACATTAATTTCCTTGTTCCAGGACTCTTTTTTTTATATAAATTCTTATGCCGTCTTTTTACCTATTCGTGTAATAAAAATATAATAATTAATTTGAATATTTGAATTAATATATTTTTTAATTAATTTAATATAATTATTTTTACTTTAAACCTTATTATTATTATTTTGAGACACTTGTTTCGGACCCCCCTCCCCCTCGAAACATATTTCTAGATACGTGCCTGTGTCC
This sequence comes from Lepisma saccharinum, assembly GCF_977018435.1. Classification (NCBI taxonomy): domain Eukaryota; kingdom Metazoa; phylum Arthropoda; class Insecta; order Zygentoma; family Lepismatidae; genus Lepisma; species Lepisma saccharinum. The sequence continues at coordinate 30,727,662 of NC_139252.1, read as the reverse complement.
TGGCTAATTCAAAAGTGAGAATTGTCTGTGCATTAGTTTGGACACCCCTAGCAAAACAGAAAAGAACAGCTTATATAGCTGACGCTTGCAAATTTAACCCCTTACCTGTGAAAGTTTCTGACAAAATGGTTTCCCGTTCTGTGTATTTTTTTTCCGAGTTTGCGTAGTAATATTTTTAAGTAGCTACTGCTTCAGCACAATTCATCCGAGTATCATGGTTCATACATCTTTCTCTTCAGAATGGAACAGGCTTTCAACAGCGCACATGTATACATCAAGTATGAGGAAAGGGAAATCGGGGATAATTCGGGAAATTTCCCTCCGAAACATCCCTTTTGGTAACTTTGGGGCCCTCTGGACCGGCCCTGGATATAGGTACGAGATTATAATCTACCTTGAAAAATACTATGGTCTATACGTAATGCAATATCTTCAATAGGTATGAGAGATGAGGGAAAAAATATTTCGCAATCCTGTTTGACAATACTATTAGAAACTCACAAACTCAAAAACCAACAATAAATCACCAACAGTTCAAATAACGCAACACCAAAAAAATGTACATAAAGCAACTGACTAAACGCGGCACACAAACAAACTCACGTTTGCACTTTGTCAGCATAAGACAAACACAGTTTACTTTCCTCTGAACTTCTTTTTGTTGGCACTGAAAATCGTGACTAAATAAAAGGTCGTTGTTTCTTCAATAGCAAAGCATATGTTTCACCAACAAAAAACTTATTATTCCGTTTAACACAGGTTACTTCAGTCAGAGATGTTCGCGGGGGTAATATTACGCCCAACACAGAATATCGCCCCGTTCAACACAGGTTACTTCAGTCAGAGATGTTCGCGGGGGTAATATTACGCCCAACACAAAATATCGCCGAACACAGGGAAGGGGAGATTGGTTGAAGGTATCTTGCGAAATAAAATGGCATTGAATCTTAAATTGTCGCGTTCAGTTTACTACAAAGCAGGATGGAATGATTTTTTTTTTTTTTAAAAAAATCACTGATTTAAATAACTGTAAATTAATAACTTTTAGAATAATGTACATAGGGTAAGGACAGGGCAAACGGACACCCTAAGCACAATTTTCAAAATAACTGTGAAACATTTTATTGACAAATGAAAATAACTATTGGCAAAAAAGGTGTGAAGTTAACACATGATAGCACATAGTATGCGAACAAATGAACATCTGTCACAAAATAGTCTGATCAATCCCCGGATGCGGCAGTGTCCGTTTACACCGCACATTCGGGGCAGACAGACATTTGATCGGGGCAGATAGACACGTGATGATTTATGAACTATCATCACTCTCACAATAACAGCACACATAATATGGGTCATTTCCTTTGCAACATAATTTACATGGAACCAGAGAGAATACTCTAAGCACTGCACCCAATTTTGACACTGGTTGTACACATCTTTGCATTTACGGCACTCATCACTTGTGGTGCGTTTAAACTTCTTTGATTTTTGCTGCAGCCTTCAGTTTTTTGTTCTTGAAGCAAGCGATGAATGAAGAATCCCTCAATACATGTGATTGCCCAGTTTTGCGTTTCCCGCTGCAGGTTCCAGAAGTTGATGGCAAAGGGTTTAGCTCCACAAAACTTCCACGAGATGACACATCCTCTTCTCTTGCTGTAGGCTCTGATGATCGCTAATCTTGAACATGGACAGTTGCAGGAACAAAGACATGCCAAGGCAGTCGTTGTGGATTAACGGGATATATTCCATAAGCATTGAACCCATTTACAGCGTTGTTCGTTCTCGATGTCTCACCATCCTGTAACAAGGGCACATTGTATTAGAAACAAACATTTGAAGGGTACGAAATGCATTCTATACAATTCACACTTGCCATTTACATTACTGAGTTAAATATACATTAGTATCTCAATCAAAAAGTACCTAACAATAGTTAAATGAAATACAATTCATCTATGTCCGTTTGCCCCAACGGCAACCTCTCCATCTGCCCCACTTGTAGCCTTTGACTTTACATTCCGAAAAAGTCCACCAGATGGCAGCACAATGTTGTCAACACGTGTGTATATATAAAGGAATCGCTGCCTTAACCACACTTGAAATCACAACTTCGGCGGGACCATAGTAACCTATTCAATCCTTGTGTTCGCAACACATTTTTTTAGTATTCAAGGTTTTGCACCTACATTTTCTGTTTACCTGGTCAGGTTTTTATGCTGGATTCGCGTTTCTTCTTTACGATTTCTTCCGACGCTCAACACAACTGCTCGCAAACGTTCAGGTTCGTACTGAAATCAAACTGCTGCACTGTTGTTAACTTCAAACCGAAAATATCCGTACTTTTCTTAGGGGATGTCCGTTTGCCCTAGTGTCCGTTTGCCCCGCCCTTACCCTAAGGATTTTGTAGACATCGAACACTTTTGGTGAAAGTACATTAATCTCCTGATCATTTAATGGCGATTATTAGGCTCTAACAAAGGAAAGGAAATCTATGTACTGATGGTGTGAAGCTCATACGAAAGAAAATGTAAACACATTTTCCTTGATTTAAAATTCAATAATTTTATGGGCAAAAATTGCGAACATTTTGTGTAGAAAAATATACAAAACACTAATCATGTTAAACCATAAATAGTGTCAATATCATTAAACTGGCAGCTGATATATTTCGAACTATCATTTTAAAAAATCTCCAAAATTCAGGTACAAAAACTAAAAAAATATTTAAGTTACAATTATAGCCTTTATATAAAGAAAAACATATCTATGTGCATGGTGCCAAAAACCATGCAAGCAATTTTAAGCATGTTTCTTAAAAAGTAAAACAAATCAACAAAAATTACTTTTTAAATAAAAATCATTATTTTTAATCCACCCTGCCACAAAGAAATTTTGTGACCACTTTTAAAAAGCGTATTAAATTGTGCGCGCTCACAATTGTTCAGAAATGGAACAAATGCGAGCAAAATTGGTATTTAGTTGACGCACATCTTGGAACACCCTCTCTCTTGGAACAGTTTTAGTGGAACACTGAGAGGAATGGCTGTTGAATTTTCGTTTAGTCCTCCGAGCGTACATGCACAGAGAGAAGATAATGCATAAAATGTATTTGATGCACTTCAAATACTTCAATTTTACAACAGGAAGTTAATTATATTCATTCTTTTAACAGCAAACATTACAGACATCTTGGGTCATCGCTGTTGAGAATATTTACACAGTTTGTGACTTGAGTACTTTTTCCGCGAACACCCTAGAATTGATGTGTTGGTCTCAGATTGACCGATTCTTCTGATGCGATGCATTTTTAATGCATGAAGATTGATTGACTTGCTTAATTTTACTTCTCTTCTTGTGCCACTTTTGGCTAATTTCCGAAGATGGGGATGAGTGATGATATGATGAAACTGATCAATGGACACTCACAAACAGGTCCGTAGCCAGAATTTTATTTGTGAGGGGCTCATCCCTTATCAGCACGGCCGTCGCAGAAATATTTGTAGAGGGTGTCAGGCCATAGACAAAACTTGATTAGTACAAATAATCATGACAATAATAATTATTGTCATTTTACAATAATAACTATTATAAGTTAATAAAAATATACCAATTTCAATTCAAATGTATTGTTATTACATAATACTACTTGATCCACCGTATCAGTGAATATCTAACACAATTGTTGTTAATTATTTTTTAAATATTTTGTACAGTTAGTGTACTGAAAATTATAGTTACTGTATTTTGTTATTCACTTTTACACAAGCGTTCAAAAAAAGCTTTTTAACAGTTGGTGGTAAAATTTAGTCATAGACCTCTCACAAAGAAAACTATAAGTTTTGGAAGCTGTGGATCCATTTATTCTTTGGATTAAATGGTAGAATATAAAAATACAACCTGGTTCCTTTATTATACACTAATTGTTTTTCGATGCAGTGGCGTGCGGTGCCCATTTAGATAGCCGAAGCACTGATTATACAATTTTTAAATAAACAATAGTACATCAAGGGCCAGGCTTGCTTTGTATGCACGCCACTGCTTCGATGTAACAGTTGGGCTGAAAAGTTCGTAGGCTGACTCATAGATGGCGTTACTAGAATTAAATCCATGTGATTTTTACTTAGTACTAACCTTCAAAAGATACGTGTATAAATTTCACAGCTGCAGGATAATTAGTTCGTGAGATATAGCATTGTGAGTGAAGCAGCTTTTGTTATTGTGAAAGAATGGATAAAAAAGAATTTCGTGTGTTAATAAAGCATTGCTTTTTGGCGAAAAAAAATACTGTTGAAGCCAAGGCTTGGCTTGATAAACATTATTCGGACTCTGCACCAGGAAAATCAACCGTTGAGAAGTGGTTTGCTAAATTTAAACGAGGCGAAATGAGCATCGAAGACGATGCACGCAGTGGACGCCCCAAAGAGGCGGTTACCGACGAAAACATCAAAAAAGTCCACAAAATAATTTTAAATTATCGTAAAGTGAAGTTGATCGAGATAGCTGAGACTTTAAAAATATCAAAGGAACGTGTTGGACATATTGTGCATGAATATTTGAACATGCGAAAGCTGTGTGCAAAATGGGTGCCGCGCGTGCTCACAATCGATCAAAAGCAACAACGTTTTGATGATTCGGAGCAATGTTTAGCGATATTCAACCGTAATAAACACGAATTTTTCCGTCGATATATTACAATGGATGAAACATGGCTCCATAACTACACTCCAGAGTCCAATCGACAGTCAGCCGAGTGGACTGCACGTGATGAACCGAATCCAAAGCGTGGAAAGACTCAACAGTCGGCTGGCAAGGTTATGGCATCAGTATTCTGGGATGCGCATGGTATTATATTCATCGATTACCTCAAAAAGGGCCAGACCATCAACAGCGATTATTACATAGCGTTGTTGGAGCGTTTAAAGGATGAAATCACGAAAAAACGGCCCCATTTGAAGAAGAAAAAAGGGCTGTTTCATCAAGACAACGCACCGTGTCACAAATCAATGAAAACGATGGCAAAATTATATGAATTAGACTACGAATTGCTTCCCCATCCACCATATTCTCCAGATCTGGCCCCCCAGTGACTTTTTCCTGTTTGCAGACCTTAAAAGAATGCTCGCTGGAAAGAAATTTAGCACTGATGAAGAGGTAATCGCCGAAACTGAGGCCTATTTTGAGGCTAAAGAGAAATCGTACTATAAAAATTGCATCGAAAAATTGTATGACCGCTATAATCGTTGTATCGCCCTCGAAGGCAACTATATTGAATAATAAAATCGAATTTTGTCAAATAAATATTTTTTACTATGTTAGCCTACGAACTTTTCAGCCCAACTGTTAATGCAGTTTTTACTGTGGTTATAATTTTATATCTGATATTAACATTTAACAATAAAACAACATTTAAATTAGATATTTGTAGAATTTCGGGGGGGTGGTTTCAGCCCCCTTAGCCCTCCCCCCTGGCGTCCAAGCGCGATATGCTAAAATAAATTCAGAAATTTCTTCCTTTGCACACAGAAAACTAAATCCATCATATCGATTGATGCACCAGAATGCATCGATTGATGCACTAAAGTGTGTTTTATGGCTTCTTCAAAGAATCAGATTCCCATTTGATGCATTTGGGTGCATGTTTGTATGTTGTGAAAGAAGCACTAAAGTGCATCATTTCATTCAAGTGAGGATTTAATTCAGTCGAGATGCACTTCAATGCATCAGTTGATGTTCCTTGATGCACTGCAAACGTTTGGTATGAGCTACAGAGTTTATGTAGCTTAGACGAAACGTTTAAGTGCATCATCAAAAAAAGATGCATTGTTGTGCATCAAAACGCATCAGCTGATGCATCAATCGATATGATGCATTTAGTTCTCTGAGTGTGGGGTTTCATTACGTTCCTCAACTTCCACAGACACTTTCAGAATTGCGAACGTTCATCGACACCACCATTGGAGACGTCACACAAAACATGCTTGAGAAGGTTCAGCAAGAATGGGAGTAGCACCTCGACATTTGCGTCAAAATCCAAAATCGTCCAATAATTTATGAACACCCTGTACATTTTAAGTATTATAAATGACTTAGTCTTGTTTGGAATTAAGTTTCTACAATATTTGACACATTATATTGATTTCATTTTTGTTTTTAAGTCTAATTTGTGCATTCATAAGTTAATCAGGACTAGAACTAGAGTTTAAGGTGGGATCCGAACCACTGCGCAATACGCCTCTACCGGGTATCGAACCAGGGACTCCTTGATTACAACGCGACGACGTTTCCACTACGCCATAGGGGAGACCCCATATTTGACTGAGTCGAGTAATATGATATAAATAAGTGCAATGCAAAACGTGGTGCAATGTGGCTATAAGGGTACTCGAACCCGGGACCTCTTGATGGAGAAACTAGGGTGGCAGCGTTTTCAACTATGCAGTGCCCACTCTCACACAGAAAACTGAATGCATCATATCGATTGATGCCCTAAGTGTGTTTTGTAGCTTCTTCAAAGAATCAGATTCACATTTGATGCATTTGGGTGCATTTTTGTATGTCGTGAAAGAAACACCAAAGTGCATCATTTGATTCAAGTGAGGATCTTTTTCAGTCGAGATGCACATCAATGCACCTTCCTGCATCTTTTTGGATGATGCACTTAAACATTTGGTCTGAGCTAATGACTTCATGTAGCTTAGGCGAAACGTTTAAGTGCATCATCAAAAAAGATACATTCTGGTGCATCAAAACGCAACTGATGCATTGAAGTGCATATCTCGACAGAAAGGAATCCTCACTTGAATCTAATGATGCACTTTGGTGTTTCTTTCACGACATACAAAAATGCACCCAAATGCATCAAATATGAATCTGATTCTTTGAAGAAGCGATAAAACACACTTTAGTGCATCAATCGATGTATTCCGGTGCATCAATCTATATGATGCGTTTAGTTTTCTGTGCGCTTTGCCCCGAGAGAGACAAGTAGCTTCACATTCACTTCTGAGGTCTGCTATGGCACTCGGCACTATCAAGGCAATGTCGACGAGATTTGCACTTCATAAAAGCAGAAATAACAGTTCCCATCATGCATTACGGTCACGTGCGCGCGTGAGAGAGCGAACCCAAGTCTCCTAACCCCCCCCAAATCCCCCCACACCTACATCACAACATGGAGTCCCTTTTTTTTGACAACTCCATTCCCCCGCCATATGGTGGCTCATTCTTCTTCGAAGAAAAGGTTCCACCCTCTCATACGTCAGCAGGTACTCTGAAAATAACTTAATCTTCGTTTTTCCCTTTTTTTTCCCTCTCCCCCAGTCCCTTTTTAACCTCTCATTCTCTTCAAGATTAATTATCCTTCCTTTCATGGATATTTTAGAAACTCTGCTCCCTGATTGGTCGTTTCCCTGCCCTCTACCAGGATCTGCCGTCAATGTCCCCGCAGAAACTAACAAAAGGCGAATTCCCACCAATCACTCTTACAGAACTTTTAACATTGTTCGGCAAACGTTTCTTGCTTGTTAGTCCGGGCTGCGTAAATCACGTTCCAGGCTTTGTAGATGTCGCTAGCGTTCCCTCGCCGACTTGTAATCTCATCTTTCGGCCATCACAGGTGGCCGGTTAATCTACCAGGGAACAGTTCCGTGATGTACGAGCCTTGTATGTGTTCCCTATATCTCAACACGAAGCTTTACCTCCCCTTAATCCTACAAGGTTCCCGGCAGGTTCTGTGTTATTTTTTCCCCATGACTCAACCGCGAAAGCCATCTTGAAGGACTTAATCCGAAACGCACCTCTGTTCAAGAGTTCCATGCTTGCGTGGAACTTATGTCGTCTTAATCTTTCAAGCTACCACATCTGACAGTTTTTACCCCCTTACGCTGTTCTTGTTCCAACAGTTCAAATTGTGATTACATTTCCTGAAAACCCGCTACAGTTTCCTACATACGTTGTAAAAGTTGACGGGAGAACCGACGGTCTACTCTATAGAAAAATCAATTTCCTCTGCCATCCATTGGCGTACACATTGGAGTGCTAATGGGACTAGTTACTCGCGAAATTTTGTCAAAATTTTCAATTAAGAACTCGAAAAAACAAAAGGTGTAAATGAAATCTCCAATTCACCGATTAATTTTTCTGTTTTTGACTCCAATTTTAATAGAATGGAAAGCTTCAGTTATACGAAATATTTATATGCATATTGTTCGCTAAATTCTAGTATTAGACTTTACAATTCCAGCTCCTACCTATAAAAATTCCTTCATACGCTAGTGTTGCCATCTAACAACCGTTAAAAAATACAGTTTTTAAAGTATTAACCGCCACTACATAGCAAATCTAATCAATGAAATTTTAATGGTTCGGTTTAAAACTATATATGGCTAAGGTGATATGATAAGCACCACGCTCCGGCCGCCTAAACCCCCCTCCAGTTCCAATTGATTAGAGGATGGGTTGTTCCCAGAAACATTTTCTCAGGGACGTTCCCAACCCGGGATCTCTGGTATGCACAGGTCACTTGAATAATAACTAAAACAGTAATTATTAAAAAAAAAATTAGCATTGCACTCTAAAAAATATGCACATGAACAGTAGCGTGTCCAGGATTTTCAAAAGGAGAGGAGTCAGCCCTCAGTTTGCCATCTTTTCCTGCTTTTGATGTTCTTTTTTAAACGATTTCTGGGCCAAAATGGGGGGCGGTTATGACCCTCACCAACCCCCCCCCTCTTGGGCACGCCAATGCACCTGAGTTGCCACAAACAATAGCGTGACATACATTGGTGTAAGGGAGAATTCACACCGAAGCGACAGGCTGGCCTTGTCGGTGTGAAACGTTGATGTTGATTGGCTCGTTCCCAAGCAGCATGTGTCGCTTCAGTTTGAAATCTTCCTAACCCAACACCTAATCGAGTGTTGAAGATCTTCATGCTTGGTGTGATTTGACAGAAAATGGTGTAACAAGACACCATTTTTGGTGCCAACTCAATGGTGCTTCACACCAGTAAGGGAATCCTGACTAACACGATAGATATTACCCTTAATGACGCCAGAGTACCTTTGCGCAATCATTTAAAGGAATCATTATAGACCCCCAAGCTAAATTTTAACCTCCAAATAAATAACTATATTCGTAAAAGCTATCACCATGTTTACATATTTCGAAAAATTCGTAAATATCTCAATAGAAATCTTAGTAGACATTTCTACCTTTCCTTTATTCGTCCCGTGTTCGAGTATGGTGCTAGTCTTAATTTTGGCGGTAACTTAACTCATCTGAAGAAACTTGAAACTATCCAAAGCAATGCACCCCAAGAAAATAATTCCCAACAATTGCGCAAGATTTACAACATACCACACAGTCACTTCGAGAATACATTACATCTACCTGAATAAGGTATTCCATAGCATACATAACAAATCATCTGCATTGCATAATAGGATTAAGCTCCGCTCTGAGTTCAGCACCCGAAACACCAAATCGTCCTTGCGTAGAGACCTAGTAATCGCCAAACCTAACAAAAGCAGACTTGGTCAGAAGTCCTTCTCGTATCTAGCAGCGGTAACCTGGAATTCACTCCCGACGAAGGTCAAACTCAGTACCAGCAAAGCGCAGTTCTGTCGTCTTCTACGTTCACATGCCTATAAATTCCAACTCCAGTAATATTATTTTCAGTGCTTACCCTCCCCCCCCCCATATATTTTAAAATGTTCATCCCTGTACTTCGAACAGTAATTTCATACACACTCATACCCAAACCCACACACCATTACACTTTCCTTTCTTCTAAATGTGTATAACTCTCAAACTTTCTTTATTTCATTGCTACTATAGAACACTTTATACTGTATACTCATGAAAATTCATCATTTTCCTTAGATGTAGCTTTATTCTGGATCTCGTAAACTAAGTCTCTGTCTCGTCTCGATCTAACAGATCCCGAAATGTTCGAAGTGACACAAATATGTTAACTCCATTATAAAGTGTAGAAACTGCTAATGATGCACTTTCGATGCATCAAAATACACATGTAAATGCATCAAATAGTACCTTTATGAGGTGTTGCTAATGTACTAAAAATGCATCAATGGACACTGGTAAGAGTATAAAGATGGCTAAAGGGTCTATGCCGGATTTGATGTAAGAGTTTATATTCTGTGACTTTGTGGTTAGGGATTGTGGAGTAATGGTGTACACGTTGTGCAGTTGAAAGAAATGATTATTTTATAAATTTAGTGTTCATTCGAAATTATAAAAATTAAAGTACATGTTCTTGAATAAACTCTAAATTTATAAAACAACTGTACAACATGTACACACTCCACAATCCCTAACCACAAAGTCACAGAATATAAACTGTTAAGTCAAATCTGGCCTAGACTATTTAGCCATCTTTATGCTCTTGATAAGACACGAGCATTTCAAAGAAACCAAAGGTACACGTTCAACGTGACTGTTAATGCACCAAAACTTTAATTTGATGCATTGCGAATTTGTCAGTTTTCTTACGGATGTGTGAAATAATTCAAACAGCTCTACAACATTTACTTTGGAGGCATCAAAAAACTCCTGGAAGTAGAATGCCCATTGTCAACTCATTTCCCTTCATGAGCAACCCTCTTCCCCCACAATACTCACAAACCACCCCCTCCCCTCAAGAGTGCAATGGTCACCCTTTCCGTTGCTAGGCAACGCTCTCGCCCCCTTCCATGTTAATTAGTTTGTCTTCTGTTTCCCCAGGACTCATCCAATCCCGAAACAGAAATGCCCAATGTAGATTGGCGGTTATGTATGATAATGCGTCATGGATGCAAGGGGTTGAATAGGGGTCGAGGGTTGTATTTTCCAACCCCCTTTTCTGAAAACATTTTTTTTTCATCAAAAGGGAGGAGGATGTTCAGTGAAAAGGGTTGGGGTATAGAGACGTATAGGGAAAGGGCGCGTTAATTGTGTCTAAAAGTGATCAATTTTAGAACACTTCGCAGGAATGAGTTTAGTGCTCTTGTGAGGGTCTCTAATAGCTCCATGGTGCGTACAGACTAGCTTGATTTTAGTACGTTAGAATATGAAGTATTATCCGCACAATTAAAATTAAGGAAGAAACGAGTGCAAAAGCTGCAAATAAGGCATATAGTAATAAATATTAATAATTTAAGAGTAAATTATTATATTAATAGAAATATGCTCACATACAAACTAAATAGCATTAATTTAAAATAAAAATACATAACACACTGATTAGAGCAATCGCCACACACAACTCGAATGTATCAAAAACAAGGTTTGATGCATCAATTGACACGTTGAACGTGTACTTTGGTTTCTTTGAAATGGTCTTGTCCAGTGATGCATTTTTAGTACAGTACACGTAACAGCAGCCCTTTTTTCTCGACCTTCGTGGCGCAACGGGTTCGAATCCCGGCTTGGGCGAGGATGTTCTTTGTGAGTGTCCCTTCATCAATTTCATCACTCATCCTCATCTCAGAGATTAGCCAAAAGTGGCAGAAAAGCGATGTGAAATAAACAAAATCTATCGACCAATCAAAATGCATCAAATCAACGTTTCGGTGCATCACCTGACACAATTGACCTGAAACTTTGATTTCTTTGTTTTGGTTGTGTATATTGATGCATTTTAGTGCATTACACATAACAGCGGCTGATAAAAGTACCCTTCGATGCATTCCGCTGTGTAATTTGACGCACCGAAGTTGGAGTCATTTTTTTTATCCAGAATTTTTCCATCTGGCGTGGGTTGGGCGGGTGGTCACTTGACACATTCTGAGTTCTGTGTGTAGCTTCATCTTCACTCGGCGCCATCCTCACTACTGTTGGTACTGTACGCACAGGTACAACAATGAACTTGCATTAAGAGAGAGTTGGGTGAACAAAGATGGGGGGGGGGGGGAGAAAACTGGAACAGACCGAACGAGCTTCTTCGGAAAATGGCCAGCATAAATCTATGTTTTGGCTTCGCAACTTTCACTTGCCCCCCTCCATATTCTCCTGTACGCTCACCAAATTACATGGGCGTAGGATTAGTCTTCTCGCCCAGAAACAGCCCCCCCTCTCCAGGGTGGCGCAATTAAAACGGCGTTTAATTAACAGTGTAAATTATATCTTAATGAAAACCTGTGATAAATTCATGAGCGAAAGTGAGGATCATATATCGCGTGGGAATTAGGGACTCCAGGGGTTTCCAGTTGAGCTGGAGGCGGTGTAATGCGGTTTTCTGGAAACTGCGCGGAAGGATACTCGAGAGAAGAAGCAAGATGTATTGTTATTGCTGTTATTATCTTTCCCTGTGTATATTATGGAAGGCAGAGGCGGATACGAGCGAAAGACAGTAAGAAATATTGAAGACGGTGTAATGATCTTTACGGATACGAGTTGAGATCCCGCGAACATATCTTCCTCAATGTGACACCCCACATCCGTCGGTGAAAGAGCCGCTAGGACATTAGCGTCTGCTTAAATGTGACATATATCAATAAAGACTAACTTGATCCAGAAGGTCTTTAGAGTTTCCCTCTTCTTCCTTCAGGAGTTGCTCCTAAGCCGGGAACGTCGTTGGTGGGTTCGTGGTTCCCGAAAACTTTTCGGGATTGCTATACGGGAAAGACAGGGAGAACAGCTCTTTGCCTCGAATATTAAAGTCCATATTTTAAAATTTCCCGCTCCTGCAACGGTTGGGGGGAGATTCCCTGAGGGGGGCATTAAAGGGGTGATGCTTTTCGATGGGTTTCCCTGAGAAGAATTTACGGGATTTGCCCTCCCAAGCTCGTGGAAGCGGCTTGTGGGTATATCGTTCCTACTCGAAGCACCTCTTAAGTTAGTAGGCACTTTATACTGTTGTATAGCCCCTTTTCTTGATGCGCAATATGGTATCCTTGTCTGACGCATTCCGAAAATGGTTTCCGGAACGCCGTGATCATTGTAAAAATGACTCTCCCCTCACAACAGGTACGAACGCGCTCTCGATTCACTGAATCGAAGCGTTTAAATTGTGACGTGACTACAGCCTGATGATACACTCGGAGCTTGACTATCTCTTGCTGATATCGGGCTGATTGTCACAGATTAACCGCAGATGTGTCGATATGGTATACCCGTCCGCAGCGCCGCCGACGGCGTGGTCCTAAACTGCCTCATTGCAGAGGAATTCGCCGTAACTGCAGCCAGTTACTTTTTACTCTATTGCTTCTTTGTCAGTGTTACCAGATACGGACAGTTAGGCTTTCTTGAAATAGTCCTTGCAAACATTTTAGCAGTCTCTCGGAAAGTGTTAAGCTTGCTTACATTACGTTCACATTAAAGATCAAAGTCTTGTGCAAAACGTTTTCATGAACACTTGAATACGAACTGGCTGCTATTATTTTCATCTCACACAGTCTCTATCTTGATTTGTCTTTGTGCGTTTCCCCAGTCCATATCCTCAACCTCAGTTTCTTGTTCTCTGCCGTTCTTGTACACATGTCTTCCTTCCTAGTCAACCCTTCTGCACTGTAAAACGTTGGAAAAATAATATCAATTCCCACTGTCATTCAACCACCTTAAAAAAATGACCAAAGCAGTTTTTCAAGCAGTTATTCAATCTATTTATGATACAATTTCTAATTTGAAGAACTTGAAGGCTGGTTTACCTACGCCACTGGTCGTTCTCCATCGCAACCCTTTTGTCCCGGTTGGACGGAGGGAGTCGAAGACAAAGTGCGCAAGAAAAAAAACAGCCATTTCCACAGCTGCAAACGGCGTTGGCGGGTGAAAACTGCTAGTTTCTTCCAGCTTTCTGTTCCGCGCTTGGCAGAGGCAGTGTTGAAACTTGAAGGGAAATTTCCCTTCGTGCAGGGAAATGTAGGTTCATTTTAGGTAAAAAAGGGAATTGGGTAACATTATCGTATGAGGGAAACGGATTCCTTCAAATTTACAGGAGAAAGTACTTACGGAAATCATTTTCTTTAGCGTTGTGGAAGTTCCTGAATGTAGATTTGATCAATTTTAATGTGAATGCGTGTTGTTTTCTGCGAAAATCTCTGTCCGACACGCTGTTTCTGCTCCCGCCATTTGCTTTCTGCACGAGAGTGCAATGTTCCGTGTGTTAAGATGATTCAACCCCATAGCCAGTGTTTCAGCCTCGCCGTGTTTTCACTAGAACATGACGTGTCGAGTATGCTTAATTTTTTTTTTAACTATGCTTGCCTAACCTAACTTAACCTAACATAACCTTACGGAAAATGGTTTTTGGGGCTAACGTGAATGGTTTTTGGGGCTAACGTGAATGGTTTTGTGAGGCTAACGTCAATGGTTTGCGGCGTATTAGCATAATTTCAAATCCGGACACGAAAGTAGATATTTTTTGGTGAACGAGGTTGCAACACTGCATAAATCGACAAAACACTCTCATAACGCCCCCTAAACCAGTACGCTATCACGACCATAATGTGTTACAGATTCGAAACAACAAGTAACAGTAAGAAATAGACATTATCTTAGTTAGAAATGCATTATTTCACCTTAAGAAATGTTCCACATTCGAATATAACACGTTAGCAATGTAAAGAAGTCCGAAATATATGATTCGTAGGTGTTTCCCTCGCCTATGCGAGAAGTAAGGATGATATCGAGACAAGACGAGACTTGCCGGGAACCTAGAGTTGAAAATGCCTGTCTCGTTCTCGATGCAGAAGCATCCGTCTGGAGTCTCGAAATATGGCGTACAGAGGTCACTACAGGCAAATAACTTTCTTAATAATGTTTCTCTCTCTTTGACGCGTTACTTCGTCTCCATGAGCACTTAAAAAAAACTTAATTTTATCTTGAGTATATATGCAGCAAAGCAGAGCAGGTTCACAATCACCACTGGTGGATTAATTTGTACTCACTATGACCTTCCGTAAATAATTTGTTAAATATCCGCTTGATGTATGAAGGTGCCACAGTAACTTGTATCATTAGTAGAGATATTACATGTAATTTTTTGTAAAGGTGCAGGTACTATTGTAGTACTGTGCGCCCCACACCGATCAAAGTCAAGCATCGTCGGGCCTGGTGAGTACTTGGATGGGTGACCGCCTGGGAGCACCGAGTATCTGAGCGATGCTCGCTGAACAATCGCTCGTTGAGCAAACAGATCATTTACTTGACGCTGTGTGCTCATTCATCAAGATAATCAGTGTCTTTGAGTAATCTGTGATCAATGTGGCTGCGGCGAGTGGACAAGATTTAAGTGATTTTGAAAAGCTGTTATAGAAATGGCTGATGTGAAAAAATTGTCGAAATTTTAATTTCACACACTTGCACAACATTACAAAACTCGGTGTATTATTTGCAATGAACAACACTTCCAATTAAATACAATTACGAAAAGTGGATCAAGCCGTTAATATATTTCAAAACTGCTAAAGAGATAGGTTTGGAAGTTAACAAAGAGAAAAATAAATATATGCTTACCAAGTGTTAGGTAATAATCAAAATCTAATTATTGATAACAAAAGTAAAATTAATAGAAATAAGAATCTAACACATAATCAATATATTAGTTTTGAATTAGTAAATGGGGATTCATAATATTCATATGCTTGAAGAATAGTAAAATATACTCCTAATATTAATGTTAATATAAGTGCTTTCGTTTGAACCAGTTTCCAAATTCAAATACTTAGGAGTAATATTAACAAATGAAAATTATATTACAGAGGAAATAAAAAGTAGGCTTAATTCAGGAAATGCATGTTACTTCTCTCTTCATAAACTTTTGTCTTCTCGTTTAATATCTAAGAAACTAAAAGTTAAAATATACAAAACAGTGATTTTGCCTGTAGTATTATATGGATGCGAAACTTGGTCCCCTACATTGAAAGAGGAACATAAATTGAAAGTATTTGAAAATAAGATCCTTAGGAAAATCTTTGGACCTAAAAGGGATGAGGAGACAGGTGAGTGGAGAAGGTTACATAATTTAGAACTACATAATTTGTATTCATGTCCAGATATTATTAGAATGATTAAATCAAGAAGACTTAGGTGGGCAGGCCATGTGGCACGAATGGGAGAGGAAAGAGGAGTTTACAGGATTCTTGTTGGGAAACCTGATGGTAAGAGACCTGTAGGAAGGCCAAGACGAAGATGGAAGGACAACGTTGAGATGGACCTAAGGGAAATCGGTAGGGATGGAAAAGAGTATATAGATCTTGCTCAAGATAGGGAAAGATGGAAGGCCTGTGTTGCTGCAGCCATGAACCTTCGGGTTTAAGAAGGCTAGAGAGTTAGTTAGTTTAGTTTTGGATCAAGCCGTTAATAACAAATGCTTATTCATTGGCCGCCGTCTTCACGCAATTCTCCTCCTCTTGGTCTTTGCCTCACGAGATGGAAACACAACAACGATATATTCTGGACTAGGGATCGCTACAAAATACGGATAACGGATATCCGAATTTCAAATTATCCGATATCCCTTTCGGATGCAACTGATAGTACAGACATCAGAATAATTCTGATATCCGGATAGGATAGTACGCACATCCGGATAGTACAGATTTGATGGATGATTTGCAGAAAACCCGTTCGGTGAAATACGGACATGACGAATAAAAGAATATCTGTGGATAGCCCGTAAAACGGATAAACGATGAAACTGTCCGGATAATTTGGATATCCGGATAACCCGGACAATATGGATATCAGAATATCCGATATCCGGATATTTGAAACCCGGATAAAAAATTATCCGATATGCGGATATTTGAAACCCGGTTAGAGAATTACCCGCTATCCGGATATTGCAACCCGTATAGAGAATTATCGGATATCCGGATATTTGAAACCCGGACAGGAAATTATCGGATAACCGGATATTTTAAACCCGGATATTTGAAACGCAGATTGAAAATTATCCGATATCCGGATATTGGAACCCGGTAGAGAATTATCCGATATCCGAATATTTGAAACCCGGGTAGAGAATTATCCGATATCCGGATATTTGAAACCCTTATAGAAAATTATCCGATATCCGGATATTTGAAACCCGGATAGAAAATTATCCGATATCCGGAAATTTGAAACCCGGAATGAAAATTATCCCATATCTGGATAGAAAATTATCCGATATCCGGAAATTTGAAACCCGGATAGAAAATTATCCGATATCCGGAAATTTGAAACCCTGGTAGAAAATTATTCGATAATCGGATATTTGAAACCCGGATAGAAAATTATCCGATATCCGGATATTTGAAACCCGGATAGAAAATTATCCGATATCCGGTTTAAATTTTATCCTATTCCGGACCTTTGGCTGATGCCATAGCCGCTATTTTCAAATTTTGCCCTTCTTGCGTGGGCTATGATATTACAAAATCTGATAATTTACATATTCTTAGAAATCCTTCTAGAACATTCACGTGAATTTTCGTTTGGTTTGAATATTTCTATCTGTATCGAGCTGCACCTTAATGCATGAATTGATGTGTTTTTGAAGCACCTTCCTGCATCTTTCTCGATGATGCCTTAAACATATAGTCTGAGCTACAAACTGTATGAACTCTTTTGTTTCTGATGATGCATTTCATTTTCTGCCTATAGATGGCACCTACATCTAAAATCTAAGACACAGCACTCAACTTCGTCAATTTATACAAAAATGGACATTTTTTGGTACTCAAGTAGCACATTAAAGTACATAAAATTCTAGTGATGCATTAATTCTTCATCTGCTGGAAGAACGAAGTTAGCGTAAACAAAACAAAGTGATTTCCGAGATACAGTTTGTGTCCTGATCCTACTTATATAGATAGCTCACAGCTTCAACAAAGTAGCTGCATTCAGTGTACTCTATATGAATGCGCAAAATTCCACAATAGGATTTCTCAGTAGTCAATGTGTTTACACTGCCTTGGTTTTTACAGTAGACAGAGAATAGATTCATATAACTACGCTCACTCCAGAAACGTTGTCTTTTCAGCTGCTATTCCGTTTAATAGCAGCTTTATAAAACTGAGTCTAATAGGAACTAAACCTCCTATATCAAGTGATTTCACAATTTATTGTTATAAATGTTATTGAGAAGGAATTTGGGTGCAGAAAAATTGGCACATGACTTCAAAACACATAAAATAAGGTCTTTTAAAATAATTTTAGTGGACGTTTCGAAAATCCTGAATGACTCGCAGCATATTTTTGTGCAACAATAATCGAAAATGGCGTCCATCTCGTCAAAAAGGGGGGACACATTTCAAGATCACAACTCGAAAATCCAGTCTCGCACCGTGTGTTCTTTACCGCGCCTAAAACGGTGCGTAGATATGAGTTTTGTATGTGCCTAAGGGTCGTTTTAGTACCATTCCGAAATTGTAAGGGCACTTAAATATCCTGTTTATTTACTCACGGACGCTATCGCGGCGTTTCATCTTCCCAAAATGCACTCTTCCCCTCTTACCCAGAATGCATTGTTAGTGAAAGGGCCGGTCGGCGTAGTGATACAACTCGGAAGAATTGTCTGTATGCTGGACGGGGTGATACGTCAGACGCCTTTCCTTAGGACATAACTTAACCTTAAAGTATGTCCTCATCTCGAACGCCCATTGGCCGAGCTGCTCCGTGTCGTCATACCGCCCGCCCAACACCAAACCTTGTGCAGTTCCATTTTCCGCCGCCAGAGCGCAGCACGAGATGTCCTCTAGTGTGCACGAAAATTGGTAGAGAGAGAGATCGGTCTCCACGAATTACTTTTTTATTCTCTTCTCGTGCCTTTCTAGTTCTCTGTGCTTTCAATATGTCGTCTTTCTACCCTGAAGAGACAACATTTCGAAAGATAAAGGCAGTTTTCTGTACCGGAAGATTGGGGAAAGTGCTCAAGAGATGTCGCCACTATTCATTATTTAAATAATGTTTTCTTCTTGCCAAATATACAAACAAATACGGTCTTACAATAGCAGCTAATATTAGAAATATAGAATACGCAAAAGGAATGAAAATTAATATCAAGCTATGTTTTCTAGACGTTCATTTTGAAAATAAAATCACACTCTTAATAACGAACTATCTAAATATGATTATAATAAGTTCCTTTTGCCTAACTTGGTTACGAAAAGTTGAACTGGTCTTGAAACTATTATTTTCATTGTCAAAGAAAAAAAGGCGCGTTCATATTGAAATAATTTTATTACGTAATTTCTGAAGAGGACAAGTGTGCGAGTTTTAATTCCAGGCAGTACACCATAGAAATAGCATTCTTGCACGTTGATGAGGTTCAGGCGACCGAACCCACGGCCAGATTGGTTTATTGAGTTACGTTCGTGGCTGTGAGGATCACTGATGGATGATGTGATGAAAATGATGAATTTTGATGCACCACAATGCATCTTTTTGATGATGCACTTAAACGTTTCGTCTGTACTACATAAACTCTGTAACTCAGACCAAACATTTAGGTGCATCATCCAAAAAGATGCAGGAAAATGCATCAAGGAACATCAACTGATGCATTGAAGTGCATATCGACTGAAAGATATCCTCACTTGAATCAAATGATGCACTTGGTGTTTCTTTCACGACATACAGAAATGCACCCAAATGCATCAAATGTGAATCTGATTCTTTGAAGAAGCCATAAAACACACTTTAGTGCATCAATCGATATGATGCATCTAGTTTTCTGTGTGCAGACGAAGATTTGAACCCGGATCTGCTGGCGAAGCATGCTGTGCTAACCACTCCGCCACGGAAGTTGTCTTCTCTGAACTTTTTAATTTTTAGTACAATTTGCGCTATGTAATTCATAGCTAGACCATACTTTTAGCATTTATTGCATGGTAATTCGCAAATGCTTGGTTCCCTCCCTTCACCCACCCACCTTTTTTTTTTTAATTCGTATTGACCAGCTAACAGTACACAGAACTCGATATGCATCAAATGAACTTTCGGTACACATGTTGTGCACAGTCGTGTCTGACTGATCTTCTCAAATAATACATTTTAATGCATCACAGGGGGCACCAACTGAGAGAAGTACCCACCCACTCATGTATTCTGGGCGCAAATCCACATCATTAGAACTTTATGCACCTTTAATATGTCAACTCAGTTCTTGTATGGTAATCAAGATTGTTCAGGATTCAGGAATTTTAAATAAATTCAATTCCGGTCCAGGAGAGAAAATCAGCAAGCGTAAATGGGTTCTGGACCGTAAAGAACATTTTTATCTGTAAAGTTTTTCAATTCGGTCCAGGAACATTTTTGTTCCGCATGAATTTAAATGAGTCCAGGAATCTTTTTTCCGAATGAATTTATATACGGTCCAGGAGCAAAGATACCTCGGGCGAGTGAGATACACAAATGAAAGTAAATCAGAAATTTGGAAATCATGGTTAAAACGTAAAGTGTAATAAATGGCATTGGAACCTCTAAGCCGCACATATCGTTCAGGGCGAGGGGGCTCTCCTGGGGGGGTGGAGGACTGGCAGATCTGAAACTTGCAATCGCCTCCCAAAATGACTGATGTACATTAAAATGAAACTTACTATTTGTGGATTGTGTAATAAATGTTAATATATAACGGTGTCGCCTTGTAATCAAGGGTTCAAGTTTTCGAAACCCGGTGGAGGCACATTGTACATAGTGGTTCGGATCCTAATTTAAACTGTAGGTCCAGTCCTCATTAGCCGTTCTATGCATAAAGTGTATTTAAAACAAAAACGCACATAATACTAAAATAATAAAACAATATGTAACTTATAAGATTTTATAAGTATGTACATATACCAAACTAACGATGCAACTGAAGAAGGATGTCCACAAATGACAAAAACCTGTAATTTTTCGAATTTACTAATACTTGGTAAAAAAAAAAACACACATAAACCCCTTTAAAATATATTTCGAAGAAAAACTATTAAAGCTTTTCCCTGATTTTAAATAGTAGAGAAGGGTAACACTGCGCGTCGGGTAATACCGCAAACCGTCATTTTCAGGTGAAAACCATACACTGCTGCTCCACCATCACTTCGCCCGAGATAAAAGGTAGCCGTGGATGTTAGTGAAGACATGTTGGTAGTTCGTTGTGCTGAGAATGGAAAGCGAGAAGAATTTTAAGGTGTTCACTATTTATTTTTATATTACGGTGTGTTAGAGAATATCACGATGCTGATTCATAGAGGCAGTTGTCAACGTTGAGTCCGCCTGTGTATTCGCTTTCATTTCATTGCATTGTCAGGAAGTTTCATTCCTCCTGCATTCATCTTTCCACGGAAGATGCACACAGAAAACTAAATGCATCATATCGATTGATGCACCAGAATGCATGGATTGATGCACTAAAGTGTGTTTTATGGCTTCTTCAGAGAATCAGATTCACATTTGATGCATTTGGGTGCATTTTTGTATGTCGTGAAAGAAACACCAAAGTGCATCATTTGATTCAAGTGAGGATTCCTTTCAGTCGAGATGCACTTCAAGTTGATGCGTTTTGATGCACCAGAATGCATCTTTTTTGATGATGCACTTAAATGTTTCGTCTGAGCTACAGAGTTTATGTAGCTCAGACGAAACGTTTAAGTTCATCATCCAAAAAGATGCATTCTGGTGCATCAAGGAACATCGACTGACGCACTGAAGTGCATGTCGACTGAAATAAATCCTCATTTGAATGAAATGATGCACTTTGGTGTTTCTTTCACGACATACAAAAATTCACCCAAATGCATCAAATGTGAATCTCATTCTTTGAAGAAGCCATAAAACACACTTTAGTGCATCAATCCATGCATTCTGGGGCATCAATCGATATGATGCATTTAGTTTTCTGTGTGTGGGGTACAGCCATCTGCTATTCGAACGATAATGAAAAAAGAAAGAGTACAGTTGCCCTGGTTGCGATGAGAAGTACAGCGAACTCCAAGTCGATGACTAGATCCATTGTGCCACTTCACATGTGAGGATTTGTGTTCCTTTTTATAGGACCTTCATACGAATGTGATTCTTACCCGAACGTGATCCCAGTCTTACCCCGCGCTGCGGGTAAGACTGCGCGCTTGCATGCTCATGCTTTTCGTTTGTTTACTGCTGAAATATTGTTTACCGAGTTTTCGGAAATTTACTGTATGTTGGCAAAGGATAGTGCATTCTGTGTTACTTTTTTGGAATGTTACTAGAGATTCATAACTTCAATAAAACATAATGAACAAAAACTGCGCAGTCTTGCCCCGCTATATATATATATATTCAAAGAAGCCATTATCGACTTTCCAAAAATACAAACTATCAACAACTTCTAAATATGTCTGATAATTCATTCATTTCCCTATTGCATCTTAAAACATTCTACTTAATTCTTCTTCGCATCCTCTTTTAGTTAATACTTTTGAATTATAATTGTTGCAAAAGCACTTCGAAAAGATACATCAAAGTGTAAAATTATACATATAATTGAGTCAGTTGATTAAAACGAAAATAACAGTAAGTTTGTAAATACTTACATAATTATTTTATAACATCTCTGCCATCTATACTCTTTGACAAGTACTAAAAATGCATTTTCACTTCTTGCAGGAACTACAGGGTAAGGCAAAAGTCCGGCACCACCCGATATGGGTAATTGGGGTGGGGGCACACCAGATGGGGCTAGTGTGTATCATGGCGGCCATCTTGGAATTACATCCAGATTTTCAAATGGGAAGGGGGTCGTGTAGCATATCATTTTACATGTGCGTTTTCTCAGAAATAAAGATATGCAGTTATTTTTCCCCTAACTTTATTTGGTGAGGATATTTTCACAGTTGAAGTTCACATTTGGCGTAATGTAATGGGTTGGTATTTATTTGTCCCGGGTGATCTAACATGGCTCTAACCCTCCAAGAAGGGTTCGAAATTGTTATAAGTGGGGAACGCAGTGCCAGGATCATTGCAGAAGATTTCAATGCCCGGCATCCAGAGAGTAATCGCGGCATCCTTGGTCAAGAGCCCGAAACGCAGTACCTGGCGTTTGGCTTCAGTGTGAGGAGTCAGTCAGAGATCCATACTCCGTGTGTTGCATACTAACAAGTGGCATCCCTACAAAATTCAAATGCAGCAATTCTTAGCCGAGGATGACCCACACAGGCTGTTATAGTTTGCAGACTGGGCTTTGGCTCGTTGCAACGAGGATCCCCAGTTCCCGAAAAGTGTTCTGTTTAGCGGTGGGGCCATATTCTTCGTGAACGGTGAGGTAAATAAGCAGAAACATCGTTATTGGTCAGATACCAACCCATCGTGGACAGATCCTCGTAAGGAAGTTGGTGCGGCAAAGGTAATGGTGTGGTGTGGGATATGGAACACCAGAATTGTGGAACGTGTCTTCATTCATGGCAACCTGAATTGGGAGAGATATCTGAATATTCTCCAGGAAGATGTGTTCCCCTCACTGATGAACCCAGACGGCGAATTACCAGCCTATTTCCAGCAGGACGGCGCGCCTCCGCACTACGCGTTATGTCAGGCAGTGGTTGGATGAACAACTCCCTGGTCACTGAATTGGTCGAAGATGGCCCACTGAGTGGCCACCCCGTTCTCCGGACCTTACGCCCCTTGACTTTTACCTTTGGGGTCATCTTAAAGTCATAGTTTATCAAGAGAAAATCACTGATCTCCGACATCTCCAGCACCTTATCGAACAAGCATGTGACTCGGTCGACCCTGCAGTGTTATTGCGTGTCCATGAATACTGGCTGAAACGTCTTACGTTGTGTGTAGCACAGAACGGCCAACACATAGAGC
This sequence comes from Lepisma saccharinum, assembly GCF_977018435.1. NCBI lineage: Eukaryota > Metazoa > Arthropoda > Insecta > Zygentoma > Lepismatidae > Lepisma > Lepisma saccharinum. The sequence goes on along the minus strand of NC_139252.1, from coordinate 30,703,910 downwards.
ACATCTTGTAGGATGCCAAATGTGAACTTCAACTGTGAAAATATCCTAACCAAATAAAGCTAGGGGAAAAATAACGGCATTTTCTTATTTCTGAGAAAACGAACATGTAAAATGATATGCTGCATGACCCCCTTCCCATTTGAAAATCTGGATGAAATTCCAAGATGGCCGCCATGATACACACTCTCCCCATCTGGTGTACTCCCACCCCAATTACCCTTACCCGAAATTTCATCGCTCTCCGTCAAGTCCTTTTCAAATTGAAAGGGTGGTGCCGGACCGGAATCTCCTTTTCCTGCTCCAACAAAAATAGGCAATAGTTAGGCTGGAGAGTTCAATGAATAACCGATCTCTAACAAAACTTGATTTGTAACCATAAGATATACTAGCTACAATTTGATTATTGCATAAGTACACTTATTACCTAATCTTACTTGAACAATTACATGTTTGTTTGGTAAGTGCGTAAATAAGATACAAAAACGAGAGAAATTTAAATCATTTTGACAGCGAAACAAGTACGAGTTAGGTCCAAAGATATCCACTCACATTTATTCTAACAGGCATAAGCATTAGACGCGCCATCGGTTGGGAAAAAAGGGAACTACCCGCCCACAGACCTTACAAGAAGACCACACAAGACCAAAATTTCCGGGCAAAAATTACATGTTTCGTCAGTAAGTCTTTGTTTACCGTGAAATGCATCTTGCCAGGAGGCGTGTAGGGGGAAAATGGACGATAATGGAGCATTGTAAGTCGTGGAAAAGTATTGAACTCTTGCCGAAGAACTGTTACCAACAATTAAGCGCCATAGACAACGTCAGAAAAGCCATCTTCCGGAACATTAAAGAAACAAAATTAGTGGACTGGAAGCTGCCGAGCTTACATCTGTCTTTTTCAGCTTTGGGAACACAGGCCGTGCGCTTCGAAGAGTAGAGGTGTGCCAGTTACTTAAGAGTTAAATAATGCTAATGGTATGCCAGCTGTTTGCTCACACCGACGTATGTCCTCATTTACCTCCATCTATAAGTGTTGCCAACTATTTGAATAATATTGTTGTAACAGAGCAAAGAAGTGTACTTTTCTTAAAATTGCACTTTGTGTTCACATTGGTAAATCGGTTTAAAAAGCAATGGCTTGTTGTTAAGTCCTTTTTATGCACAGGTAGGCTAATCGAGACTTGACCTACAGTTTAAATTGGAATCCGAACCACTTTGGGCCTCCACGGAGTATCGAACCCGAGACCCCTTGATTACAAGGCGACGACGTTACCACTACGTCACCGGGAGGCCCGACTATACAATGGCGTGCCCAGGAATTTCGAAAAGGGGGGTATTACATGTGCTTTTTTTTAGTAGTCATCCCTCATTTTGCTATCTTTTGACGTTCCTTTTTTTTTTAAAGGAATTCAGGGTCAATGGCGGGGTTATAACCCCCAACAACGCACCTTTGGGCACGCCACTGTAACTATGCAATGCGACTCCACCGGAAATAGAATCCGAATTAAATTAGGAAGACTGATATGCTGGTAACTAAATACTCCTCCCCTCTAAGGGACATCCAAAAGTAATTAGATAAATAGGGAACACTTCCGTTGGAATGTCTAAAATTAAGGATACTATAAATGAAATTAATGTAAGAGTAGAATAAGAAATATTACATGTATTCAATTTGCATTCTGATATGTGCAAAAGAAAAAGTGCAAAATGAATCATAGTTCGGGACAGTGCGTATTGAAAACCAGTTTTTCGAAATTGTCCACAAAAAATATTTTCTTTCTAAGTATAGTGATATAATCTCACAAATGGAAACACTGCTGTTATTTTCTTTACGGCCTGACTGTTCCTTAAAACCACGCCTTTCCTTGTGTTCTTGACATTTCCCGGCAATCTCTCCGTGAGGAGTGTTTGCAACGCGAAACGAGACGATGCATGTAAATGTCCATTGTGTAGTACATGTGTGGGTTCATACGGCGAAAACACTTGGTGTGCCCCATCCAGATGATGTTCTAAGATAATGGAAGATGTAGGGGAGTGAGTTATGAGCAACTAAATGTGAGTGCTGAATCTCAAGGTGTTCAGTTGAAAACTTCCCTATTTAGAGGAATTAACATTTGAAACAGTGGCGGCGATTAGCCCCCCCCTCGCTCCCTTACGTTTTGCCACTTTCTTTGGCCCCGCACTACATAAATGCTAAACCTTGTCCCCCCTCCCAATTATCCAGTTTTGCCACCCAATCCCCGCTACTGGTTTGAAATTACTGTAGACGAAGAAAACGCAAGGAAAAAGTTAAACATTAAATTATTGGACATCGTGTTTAATGAGTTTATTGAGCAATTTTCACACCGGAAGTACCCCTGAGGGGTATTGGTGCATGTACATTACAAAATACAACATGTTGAGTTGTTGACATCGCACATAATATATACCTAGACATCAATTTGGCAGATTTTTTTTTTAAAATAATATAGCCAGTGATGTGCGTCTACGCGTAAACAACGATAGTCTACATTTTACACGTAGACAATTTTATACAAGTAGATTATGTAATCTATGTAAACAACATGGCGAGAGGGGATAACTTATCAAAGGGCGCCGTGGAATTAAAAGAAAATTATACTGAGTATCAGTTGCTGATGTGTGAGGAGAACTTTTCATACTCTTTCTTCCAAATTCGAACAATTTCTCACCTAGGAAGAAACCTAATATAGGAAATATTCTAGTGCTTTATGGGGAAAAGACCACTCTTGCCTCACGACTGCCATCTGTTGTTGTTTTTTGCATACTATTCATCTTCTGCCATAGTTGATAATAGAAGAGAAATTTTGTTGTAAATAGAATTCTTTTCAGTTCGTTAGGAACCAAGATAGTTGAAAATGTCACTTTCTTCTCATAAAACCCTTGAAAATTAATTTTAATGCACTTTAGATTGTCTACGTAGTCTATGTAACCTACAACCCAATGTAATCTATGCGTATATTACATGTAGACAACGCATGTAGACGTAAACTTATAGTCTACAGAACATCACTGAATATAGCATAATATAATAGTAAAACATACAATGACAAATTATTTCTTGAAGTGAACTAGTGCTGTAAAAGTACAATATTATATAGGCCTAGTGTATACAATCTAAATTTATTTTATAAAAGTTATATAATTCCTGAAATTCTTGAACTGAATATAATGTGTATTCCAATAACATTTTTTTCACTTTACTTTTAAAGATCGTGGTTCTTTCAACATTTTTGTAACTTTTTGGTAACATATTGTATAACTGGATGCCTGAGTAAAAAAGGTCCTGTTTGGTATGCAGTTAGCTGCACTTTGGGAATGTGGAAGTTATCTTTTTGTCTGGTATTGTAATTGTGAGTGTCTATGTTCTTTGGATAGTTCGATTTTGTTTCGTGTATGAAAGTAAGTGTTTCAAGTATGTACAAACTTGGAAGTGTAATATACGAATTTTTTTAAAAAAAAGAGGTTTACATATATCAGATTTGTGTGCATTTGCCAAAATACGCAATGCTCTTTTTTGAATTTAAAAAATCCTCTGCGATTGAGCCGAACTCCCGCAAAATTGGATACCATACCTCAAAATACTTTCGAAGTTTGAGAAATAGATATTTAGCATACACACTGTATTGAGACTATTTCTTAAAGTTCTTAATTGGTAACATACGGTGTTAAGCCTCTTGTATAAATGATTTATGTGAACTTTCCAGTTTAGACACTCGTCTATAAATATTCCAAGAAATGTATTGTTAGTAGCTGTTATAAAGGCATGCCCTACTGTGAAATTATCTTGCTTAATAGAAGAGTTTTTGGCTCTAGATACACCAAATTTTTATTATATTAGTTTTTTCGTTGTTCATAGAAAGTTTGTTTGCTGAAAACCAGCTTTGTAGTTCAGTAAGAGCTTCTTCCGTTTTTTTAATTAAAGTTACATCGTTAACAGAATCTACTAAAGCCGTAGTATCATCAGCGAAAAGAGTAACTTGGGTGTTTCAACATTTGCTGGAAGGTCATTTAGTGAAACAGGGCTAGGATTTTCATAACTTGGCAATTTTTTTTATAAGGGTGATGTGTTCCCTAAATATATAGAAACAAATATTATGAAAAACTAATTAAATTAAGGAGCTTTTTAAGGGCATATTTAGGTATATTGAGCCATTTCTACGTGAGAGCATATTATTTAAATTTTCTGTCATATTCAACATATTTTCGCTTTTTAAAGTAATATACAGGATGACTCAAAAGTCCCTGACCACCCCGTATAAAATGAAAGGGAGAGTTGATTACAGCAATTGGTCATGGTAGTAATATGTTAGGCCTAGGGGGAAACTTTTTAGTGCATGTCATGACAACGGCCGCCATCTTGGATCCAACTTAATTTCTTTAAATGGGAAGAGGGGACATGTGGGGTATGGTTTTGGGCTAGAATTTCACCAAGAATTCAGTGGTGAAGTCAGATTTGGAAGTCAGCACATCAATTTTCGAAGTGGATTTCTTCTTACTCCCATGTTGAATTCTTTGTGCTCCATTGCACAAAAATTTCTCTCTCGATTCTACAGAACTTGAGCCGAACGCCATTGTTTACTTTAAATATGCTCCTCTTGTGCCAGTCAAAGTAAAAAAAAAGCTTTATCAGTACAAGGCTTTTCTGGCTGACGATAGGCAGTCATTTTAATCAGAAAATTTACATGGCAACTCGGGGCTCATAAAGTGAACTAAAAATAGTATGAGAAAATATCTTAGCATATATTAAATATTGCTGTTTTAAACAGTTATATTGTAAGGGCATTTTAAAAAGTCATAAAAATCCAAGCCGTAATAGTAAATATCAGCGCCTTTACTTTTAATAGCACACTTAATAGATTTTTCTGGTTTATTTACGGAGTTTCTCCTATTCCTACACCCGTGATTTAATTACTCATACTTGCAAACCAGAAAAGAACGAATATACGTAAAACATGGTGAAGCGTCAAAAAATTTATATTGTCAGACTACAACAGATGGGAATGACACAACTGAGGACAATTTTAGTGTTCCTTGTGCATAAACATAAGAAATTATGCCCGTCCTAGTTAATGTATTGTTCCTTAGCTTCATGAGAATATAATTATCGGAAACTTACGACTCGCTACATTACCTAAAAGGTTTACAAAGCACATATTTTATTATCGATGTAGGACAGAAACTGTTCGCGTCGGTGAAAATAGCGTTTTAATAACACTCAGCAACCACATTCAATGTAAAGCTTACAGGAGAACCAAATGACGAACGAATGTAACTATGGTGGCGCCGCCACCGGGAAAGTTTGGCAGTGAATAACAGTCTTGTTCATTCTAAATCGCTCACATTATTGTGTTATTTTTAAAAGAAACAAATGGAACGTTTAAAACATAATGCCAAGAAGACTTATTTCCTAATAATAATTGTTATTAAGGAATCGGTTAACCATCCAAGGAAATGCTGTCGTTTCTAGTTATAAGTAACACTTGACTACTTCTTAAAATACAATTTATGCTAAATCTCGCATGTAGGCTGTTCGAGAAGGTTCAACTAATCCACAGTTGCCAGGTGCCATTCTATCTCCGTTGTAGCTGTTTTCCGAAATATCACATTTTAATGCGAATGAAACAATATACATTCTACATTCATATTAAGAATAATGTACGATAAATGCGGAGCAAAAACTGCTTCATCCATATACTATTCCATTATAAAAGTATTTAAACACTTGTAAACAAAATCATAGGCGTGTATTTTAAACATTTAAAACAAGTTGTTTGAAACATGCCAACGCTGCTCACAGTGGAGTCTTAAAAACCTTTTCGTCTTTGGCTAGTAAGGTCATGTCCGCAAATGTAGCTAATCTTCTTGTTCGTATCTCTTTTATTCTGATAACATGTAGCACAATGTAGGTGAAATATACACCGGCATATAATTCAATCTCGTAAAAATATCCTGCGGGAATAATGCAGATATGAACATTTCAACAACAGACCAGGGCTTCCCTATGTATATATGGCTTCCAACAGAAGAACTTTCAGAATAAGAAACAATCCTCACCCCTCTCACCCTCCAGTCTTCCATTTTAATGTCTTATTTTGAATTCCCTGTACGGAAAGTAACATAATGCCCTTTCGGGACATATGTTATCTGCTAATCTCTTCCCATAACGGGCGCGGCGTCATCTATAAGCAAATGGTCCCTATAGGGCGAATGTTACACCTCTCACCCCCCTCTTTTTTCTTTCTCTTATATTCTATCTCGATTACCGTTCCTTTTTCCCTTCTTTTAATCTAGGAAGAAATTGCAAGTGGAGGAATGATTTGTGGAACGCAGTGGATTGCAGTGTTCAACTTCTCGCGTGCTGCAACAGCCGTTTTGCAAAAACGACCATCCCTTCATATGGGGTGGGAAAAAAAACATGCGGGCACTTCACTTCTTGCGAAATTGGGGCGGAGGGGGTGAGAAAATGCGTTATAAAGGCCCAAGGAGTTTCCTTTTTTGCTAAGAATCGCGAAAGAACGTCCCAGGACAAGTCATTATTGGCAACCGGTGCCAGGTTTCGGAACTTGAGCGGCGAGGGGGGAATAAGGATCTTGTAAAACAAAGGGATGTAACAGATTTTCTGGTAGCGTTGCGGCCGGTGTGCTGAAATGAGTGTGGAAGATGGTGAAGGGTGGGGGGTAAGAAAGAGAGGGAGGGTTTCTTATGTCTTCTGCTCCGGGACGAATTTCCTTACCCTCTCGTCGGTGCCGTATCGGCTTCCGGTTTAGTCTCTGGGAGTGGCACGTAGAATGGAATGCAAAAGTATTACCAGGCAAATCGCACCCACGTTTGGTAAAAAAAAATTGGAAGGAAACTAGCCTTCAAAGTTAATGGTTAACATATATGTGGCAATCAGGCACATACCTATATATTTCGGGGGGTCCGAACCTCAAGTCTCAGAAATAATCATAACAATAATATAAATGATTAAATTAAAATCATCACATTAAATTGAATTAGTGACAAATATGTAAATTAGTCACATGTTATTATTATTACGTGCATAAGTAAAAATACGGTATAAGAATAAGATGGCTATATAACAGCACGTATTCATTATCCAGCTTTGGTGTACTTAATATCGCAAAAAAATTGTAAAAACAACTACCCTCGCTGGGAAATTAATATCAATTACATAAAGAATTGAATATTTATTGAATAACAAAAAAGGATGTTAGATCCAGTAGACAAGTAAAGTTGCTGATTAATATGTTATGTATATTATCACAAGTAGTGCATAAATGTTCTTTGATACTGCCCTTTGCAACCACATGATCCCAATATAATCCTTTCCTTCCAAGAATTTCGTCGGACATAAATAATCTTCGATTATACAACAAATACTAAAGAAGTATATTATCATTATTTAATTTCAGTACTTGGTAAGTATAGGGGGGTCCGGTGGTTTTTGTTAAGAACTGGTGTATTACACATTGATAGCAAAATGATTTTGTTTCGAAAATTGAGAGGAGGGAGGCTCCTTTGATTCTACACTATTGCCATCACTGTGCAAAACGAATAAAATTAGTCACGGATAATTCGGCAGTTATATTTATGCATCTAAATGTACTTATGCGTACACTGTACTCAGAAAACCTTCCACAAACTTTAAAACACATTACATATTGAAATATACGCTTACAATGTCTGAAAGGGCTATAAGAACACACATTTATAAAGTTTTGTTGCCGTTTTGACGTCTTTCTCGTCAACCAATGCGCTCTCACTACCAGTACTTGACCCACCTGTGTGTATTCCACCTTGTGACGTCAGCGAGCTTTAGAGAATGTCTGAAAAGAGCCGCGGAAAATGTACGCGCAGTGATATTTCTTGAAAGGCTTTTAGCTCTATGTAAACTACCTTGATTATGGCCGCTACTCTCCATTTTGTCGTCAGTCAATGTCGTTCAGATTAGCGTGCGTGTGAGGCGTGGAGTTATCTTGCAGAAAATTTACGAGCCGCCGCTTCCTGCAACAAGCGAGGGTCATATCGTCATCAGTCACGTGTCTGACGTCACCTTAACTGCCATGTGACCGTTCATAAGGTCGCTAAATGCGTGTCGTGCGCGAAATATATAGATCACTGCGGTGCTTTTTCAAGTTTAAGGAGTGGGTAGTGTCGTTAGGTACTTGTAGGATTCAAGAACGGCATTCAAGCAGGTTTTAAACGCGTTTCATACAAATTACCTACACTTGTTTACCCATTTCGACTATCACAGGTTAAAAGGAGTAGCTACGGTTTCACATGAAGCGGACGTTTATTTCAATTCCGTCTAAGTGCGGTTGTGGATGGATTCTAGATTAGATTGCCTATTCTTACTCACGTTGTAATGTTTTAATTACTAAGTTAAGCAAGGATAATAATCATTAAAGGGGTATCAGGCCAAAAAAATCAATGGTACAATAAAAAAAATATTACTATTTGATTTGAATTAAGTTATTTATCGTCGCTTTTGTGTCACCATTGGCTAATCGCGACGATGGGGATGAATGGTGATAGATGAGATTGATGAATCGACGACATAAGTTCCGCAGAGGATTATCCTGGCTGTGGTCCAGGCGCCAAAGCCTCGTCAGCCTGCAAAAATTGCTCATGGTGTAGACAAAACAGAAAGGAGATTAGGTTTTCAAATTTTACCACAATCTAAAAATTCCAAAAGTGAGATTTATGTTTGAAAAGTCGCATAACATTATGACTAAAGTTTGGAGCTTCCTTCGTCGTGTAAAAGTTAATAATGAAATAGAATGACTATGCATTTTAATACAGCAATTGCATGAATTGTAAACAAAATAAGAATAATGGTCAACTATAGTGAACTCATAATCGAATCAAAGGCATTTATTTGTTGATTCAAGTTCTATCCAATGTGTGACGCGATAAGGGCCTAGCTGGGAGCTGGGCATCTCCCTTCCTGCAAATACCATTAACTCTGGTAAACCCATGCGACTTCTCAATAAGTTGGTAATCCGTTCTGTCCTGTTCTTTTCCTGTCACGTTGAGCTCCCCGTTGAGGTGTGTCGAGTGGAACTCTTGAGTCTTGACTTCCAAGGTTGTTGGTTGTCTTGCTGATGTCTCAAGAAGAATAAATATAAATATAAGATGGATTTGAGAAATAGCATGAATGTATTGCTGACATGCAGAACAGAAGTCGAAATGAAGCAAGACATATGAAAGTGATAAGGAGATCGAGTCAGTGTTTACTTCTTGGTGAAAGAGATCGCCTTTATACATTCTGGAACAGTATTTCACTACGAAGAATTGAATTTAAATTTTAAATTACCTTTGTTGTCAAATTAACCACGCATTATATTTCCTCGCACCTTTTCGAACTTATTTCTCATGTATAAATTTAATAACAGTGATAAGTTTCCTAGATTAGAATGGTTCTTGTACGAGAATAAAAATAAACTATTTGGTGCTGCCATCTATTAGTAAAAAGATAACTAAATATATTTTAGAGCGTAATTTTCTTATCAGTCAAGAGTGGATTAATGGAGGCACAGGGCGTCTGAAACTTGCTTGTGCTATTTAGAGATAATACTATGATCTAGGCTATCCTTGTGGTAAGGGTGCATAGTCTATGCATCTTTCCGATACCATAACTGATGCAGAATGCCACGGCCAGAGGGCGCACCGGGCGTGCTCATGATCCAAACTAACACGTTATAAATGCATCGAATCAGAAGTTTAGATTAAATACGAACCAACAAAGTAAAAAGTACAGTAGAATCTCGATTTTACGTTTTTCTGAGGACCAAAGTTAAACAATTAAAAATAGTAAAATGTAAAACCCGCCAAAATTTTAGTGGGTAATGTTTTGCTCTACTGGCATCGTAAGGATATTACAGAAATATATAATGCGGTAACGTAAAATCGGGGTTCCACTGTACACACACGATTGTACCAATGGATGCATTTTTCTGTTCTCTGGGTATTACTGCAATGGAGTACCCTCAAAGTTTGAAACTTAGGGATTGGACAAGATCTTTTTTTCCTCCCGCGGTGATTGTGGGGAGGGAAGAGAAGCAGATATGGGAATTCAGGAAGAATGCCAGGAATGTTTGTGGGGAATTAGAAACGGGGGCGGGGAAGCTGGAGGGGTTGGGGGGCATCACCGGGATTGAGGTCCTTAAAGTTAATGGGTCATTAGATTCGGAAGCCGATATCGCGTTTATAGATCGATGTGTAATTCAGCGAGAATATGCGATAAGTAGGGATGGGACTCCCGCTTATATCCGCGCCCGCAAGGGGAGGCCGTAGCCCCCCCCCCCCTCTCCTAATACCTTCGCCCGCTGATTTAGCGTAGTGCGGCGCTAAGAGGTCCGTTAAGCCTCTGGATCTGCAGGGATTATGAACTGATACGGTTAATTTCATACGAAGTCCAGGAGCGTTTATCACGCCGTATTCGGCGATTTTCTGGTCTTCCAGCCTCCCTCTGGAGCCTCCAGTGAGGTAAAAATTGCTATAATTCTCCCCCTTCTTCCGCACCCCCTCTCGCCCCCCACATTCCAACCCCCCAAAAGCGGAGACTCGGGACAAGGGAGTCTGTGGTGGTAGCGAAAGGGTACACGTACACTTCAGCGTCTATACACGGTACAGGATGTTTCAAAAGTCGGGCAACCCTAATTTTGTTCGCTTATATATGGTACGTTGTACTGAAAAAAAAAAATAGCACTCTATCTGATACTGTATCCATAACGTCTCTAAGGGAAAGATGAATGTCCTGGCACAGCTGTTCATTTTTTTGAATTTCAGTTGGTCTGTTGTCAAACGTATTTAATGCAACACACGATCGCGGATGATTGGAACAATTTTCAAGACTTTCACACATTGCAATTTTCACAAATCCACTTTGGCACCACGTAGATCTTTCCGTAATAAATAGTAAACAATGCCAACACTAATGTTACATCGCTGACAGTATACAGCGCACTTGGACACTTATCGTGAAGTTCGCTACACTGAGGCCATCAACCGAGTGAAACGATGGCACTCTAGCTTCCGTTCAGCGCTTGCCCATTGGGAAACCAAATTTCCCCCTACATAGCTTAAAGTCTCATTGGATCCTTCAAGGTCGCTCGTTGGCTGCCTACAGGCTGGCTAGGGTGATGTTACGCACATGTTTTGTCAACACGCCGCGAGAGGATGTTGATGGCCCCATATCCGAAATCGACGAACCTTGGAGGCTTGCAGATTGAGGCAACCCGGAAGATATAATAAAAAAAAAAGTTAAAGAATTAATTTCTTACAGTTATGCTGTGTGCCACCACTGCTGGCCTTGCTGTACCGGAGTGCATGGTTTAAACGGGATCCGAACTACTTTGCCATGTGCACTTCGCAACTTGTTAGTTGACCGCCCTGAAAAAGTACTATGGTAATTCTGGATCAGATGCACCAGACGAGCGGCTAGCAGAAATAGACATGCGAATAGGTTAGGCCTAGGGGTGGCCAGGACAGGTATAGTCTAGGGGTGGCCAAATTCGGAAATTTAATATTCTCATATCTGGATATCCTATGTGTAGATTATCCAATCACCTTTATCGTTTGTTCGTTTTAGGGTCTAACCATATTCGCCAATCGCTATGCTCGTATTTCGCTGTACGGATTTTCTACAAATCTTTCATGAAGTTTGTACTATCCGAATTATCCAGAGATTCATATTATCCGTATTATCGGTTGCATCAGAAACGGATATCGGATAATTGGAAATCCGGATAGGTAGTAGTATATATGCCTGAAAATGTCTTACCAACCCTGTTGTAATTACAAATACATTTTTTATATAATAATGTATAGGAGTCTAACTGCCACTACGGAGACCCGGGTTCGATTCCCGGGATGGGTGATATACGGAGCAGCCCTAGGGTTCGCCCAGCTTAAAATAAATGGATACCTGGGGGAAAACTTTGGGGGGGGGGGGATGGAGACAGGAGAACGGTGCTGATCACATCATCTTCACTAAGGCAGAGATCGGTATGCTCGGATAGGCAAATCGGGACTGAACCACAACTACAGATGGACATGATGTACGCTTTTGCGTGAGATCCTGTATCGGGTGTTTCAGCAGTGGAGTCCGAATCATTGCGCCACGTGCGTCCACTGAGGATGGTACAGTACTGATTTGCACAATAAGGCCCCCGATTTCTTCTACACTTCATAATGACGCGTAGCTATCACAGGTGCGGATACGGGCAATCTCTCTTCGCAACTACTAGGTTCTTTCTTGCATGTACAGTAAAACCTCGTAAATCCGGACACCGATAAGCGGGACTTCGCTTAATACGGACAGGCAAAAGCCGCCCCCCCCAAAAAAAGCAGAATGCAAGGTTTTGTATGTGGCTAGAAGTCAACAAGTGAACTTCCAAAGGAAAAGGCAGTCAGCCACTGATGAAATTCTGTTTCCCGCAGACTTTGTACTGTACTGTATAGTGTATTTAGGCCTATACCCTTTATATACACCATAATAAACGTGTTTTGCTTCTAATAAACGGAGTTTTAATGCACTTTCTACTGTCCTTTAAGGTTATTTCAGTTCATCCGGCCTTTCGTTAAACCGGTCAACTTATCCCCCCCATTAGTCCGGATTAACGAAGTTTTACTGTATTACGATGCCTAATATTTTTTGGGACTCAAATATTCTTTTATCATCAAGTTTAACAGGCGCGAGAATACTTTCTAAAGCTTGATTTAAATCAACTCTGTTCTCATGATAACCTAATCGGAAATGGGCCTACAGTTTAAATTTGGATCCGAACCACTGTGTCTGAAAGGAGGATCGAACCAGAGACCTTTTCAGAAAATAGGTTTTGTTTTCTTTGCTCATGTACTTTATTCCTCACATCTGATCACTCAGTGTACCGTGGGAATGGAGGGAATTATGAAAACTACGTACCGGATGGCCAGAATTAAAGTTACCCAACTCAGAGCCCTCTGTAGCCTGTTTGAGGCATCGTAGAACTCTGAAATTTGGTGAATCCACTATGCAGACCATGGGGAATAGGATGGCGATAAAAAAGATATAGTTCAATTTTCCGCCACCAGGTTGAAATGTGGCGCTGTTCTTCCATGATGGGTTGTAATAATGACGTAAACTGCTCCAATTGGTTATGGATTTGCCTTTACCTTGCAATCTTGCAATAAACGAGAGATTATTTTCTCGCAACTTCCAGCCACTAACAAATGTATTTCTAATTAATAACTCAGCTAAATCACTTAACGTGATTATTTGTACAACCCATCATGGAAGTACAGCGCCACACATTTCAACCTGCTGGCGGAAAATTGAACTATTTATTTTTTTATCGCCATCCTCTTCCCCATGGTCTGCATAGTGGATTCACCAAATTTCAGAGTTCTACGATGCTTCAAACAGGCTACAGAGGACTCTGAGTTGGGTAACTTTAATTGTGGCCACCCAGTACAGTGGGATCCATGAGTATTACCGTGCAAATTGTCCACCACCATGTTTGTGCACTTTATATGACCCAATAAGAACTTCAAGAATTAAAAGAAAACTCAAAACAAGCTGTTCACAACTTCTGCATCAGCATACATAAAAATCCATTGCTTAAAAACACACAGAATATAAGAGAAAACTTAATGAAAATAGTCATGTACAATTTGCACGATAATACTCATGGATCCCACTGTACAATAACATCCATCTATTTGGCGCCTCTGTAACGAGGTCGCATTATAATGAAGGGTTACCGGTTCGATAACAATTTAAACTATAAGTCGCGTCCCGATTACCCTATCTGTGCATAAAGTGTAATTAAAACTCAAATTCAACAACCATCTATTCTGACCCTGGATCCCAATTTTTTTGCAGAACAATACGCTAATGCAGTGGTTCTCATGTGCGCGCCTCGAAATGTTCCAATACTTTCACAGAAATTCAATCAATTATATAATTGTTCCAAATATGTGCTTATTTAGCACCCCGTGGTAGTGTTGCCAACTTAGCTCTCTTGGAGCCAGATCTGGCTCTTTCGTGCACTTGTTCGGCTGTGAACTCGGACGCCCACCCCGTGCCTCACTATGATACCATCACTGGTTGCGGCCCCCATAGACCAACTTTTGCCATGATTATACATCTTGCACGTGACGTGATATTGTTATATTGGCTGCGTCGCCCCATCCCCTCCTATATCCCCAGCTACTTTTTTTATACCGCCGTGTTGACGTGAAATTGGCATAATATTGTTATCAGGGAATCCTTTATTTTCGATTTCGTACGACCATGAGATGGGTGATGCCGCCGAATCTAGATGGTGAAAACTAAGAATAAATTGTCATCAATTTAGAGTTAACGGTAATAGCAACGCCCCTCCCCTTTGACAACTAACATTACTCTAGGAAGCACTTCGTAAGTCTAGCTCCTTGAAAGTCAGTTTTAACTCCATTTAATGTGAAATTTAGCTCTTTTATGCGCATCAGGTTTGGCAACACTGCCAGGATGGCCGTAGGAGGCTGATGGGAGTATCATTTGATTTGTTCTCTTGGGAATATCAAACTTCCGATGGAATAGAAAAACGTATCAATGGGAAGAGGGTAGTTTGAAGATGCATTTCACCAGCGGAAAAGTCGGAACTCCCATTTGATTAGCCGTGACTTGAAGTTGAAGTTAATTTCCCATAAGGAATACAGGGGATTCCGAAAATTCTTATGCATCATAATTTTTAAACATCGTGTCCAACTTAATAATCAACATAAATAAAACGCTTCCACTTGCAAGATGGAGGAAAATTCACTCTCTTGGATACACCCAGGTTTTTTTCTTTTTAGTAGCAGTGCCCATTCGGGCGATATTGAAATAAATGTACAATTGGTGTGTAACTAACTGCACCTAACCACACAAACTGAGTGTTGCAAGTGTTAGGTAGGCCTACATCCTGATTTGGTAAGGGGATGAGGGACAATTTCGCAGCAGTTGTGCATTTATTTCAATATCGTCCGAATGGGCAATGCTACTGAGGGAAAAAGTTGGTGTTCAATAGAGTATGAATTTCTCCACACATGTTGCAAGTGAAAGTGTTTTTCCAAGTTGATTATTAAGCTAGATATGATGTTTGAAAAATATGATGAATAAGAATTTTCAGAAACCCATGTATTCCTTATGGGGAATCAACTTCAACTTAAAGTTACGGCTAATCAAATGGAAGTTTCGACATTTCCGCCTGTCAATTGCTACTTCAGTCTGTCCTCTTTCCGTTGATATATTTTTCTATGCCATCGGAAGTTTGATATTCCCAAAAGAAGAAATATAATAATACTTCCATAAGAGCAATGTATTTATCCTTGCCTTCTACGGTCATCCTGGCAGTGTTGCCAAACCTGATGCACATAAAAGAACTAAATTTCGGCGCAAACTGAGTAAAAACTTTCAAGGAGCTAGATTTACGAAACTGGATAAAGTGCCTCCTGGGGTAATTTTAGGTGTCAAATGAGTGTGGGTGAGGGGCGCTGTTATTACCGTTAGCTTTAAAGTGATGGCAATTTATTCTTAGTTTTCACCGTCTAGATCCGGCGGCATCACCCATCTCAATAATCCACCGATGGTAGTATGAAATCGAAAATATAGTATTCCCGTATAACAAAATTACATCCTCTTCACGTCAGCCAAGGCGCTATAAAGAAAAGTAGCTGGGGATGTCAGAGGGGGTGGGGCGACGTAGCGAATATAACAATATCATGTCACGTGCAAAATGTATACTTATGACTAGGGCCCGGGACTTTGTCCTATAAAACTTTAAAATATGTATGTAATTATGTTATAAAAATGGAAAAACATGTCATGAAAAATTAAAAATATGTCAAGAAAAATTCAGAAGTATCCCCAGTAAAGCCAAAAATATGCATAACAGTACTTTCGAATGTCTCATTATACGGGATGTCAGTATCTTCCAGCGAAGACCGACTACGATGGGGGTGGGGTATTAAATGAAGTCAGAATCCCTTTAACCAAATAACGTAGTGGGAAAATACTGGCAATATATTGTGATGTTCACTGCAATTATCCAAAATGTTATTTGCTATTATGTCAGATTTACACCTTTGTGGAAAGTAAAGCATAATTGGCAGCTCGCTATAAAAAAGGGGGTATTTTTGTTCTTTACTTTGGTATGAATATGACATCTGCTTTAATTTCTTCGTTCGTAATTTCCTTATCTTGCCATCGATAATATGAACTATCCGTTGTGCAAAAGGTACGAATTATAAAATAAAAATTAATAAATTATAAAATAACTGATTATAGGCCTATGCAAAACAATTACGAAATTATACAGAAATATGTCTTATTACGAGAAAATTGAAGAAATATGTTGTAAAAACACGAAATTGGTAAAATATGTCAAAATATGCCTTATCAAGTTTGTATAATTCGACCGATTTTCATCAGATACGAGGGTCATTATTTATATTTTGAGCCTTGGCAACACTGATTGAAGTTAGGCGCGATTTGACGTTTGCACGAAATCGTGTGGCATTATTGACCATAACGTACTTCAAATGTTTTGTCAATAGCTTGATTTGTGTTGTTTATGTTGCCTTGGAGATTGCGCAACAACAATAAAATGGAATTAACTCGTGAACATTTTCGTGCGATGATTTTTTACGATTTTCGACGTGGATTATCAAGACAAGAGTGCATCGATCAACTTACTTCCACATTTGGCGATGAAGCCCCATCCTTTGCCACTGTGAAACGCTGGTATAACGAATTTAATCGTGGCCGCCATTCGCTCACCGACGAGATTCGCGAAGGTCGTCCAAAATCAGTTGTTGTTCAAGAAAACATTGATGCTGTGCAAAACCTAACATGCAAGATCGTCATGTGACATACTGTGAGATTGAGGCAACCATAGGCATTAGTTCCACCAGCATATATAAAATATTACATGATCATTTAGCTGTGAGAAAGGTATGTTCTCGTTGGATCCCACGCAATTTGACAAAAATTCAAAAAGACGCTCGCGTCAATTGGTGCAAACAAATGCTCAATAAATACAATCGTGGTGCTTCAAAAGACGTATTTAAGATTGTAACAGGTGACGAATCATGGATATATGCATATGAGCCGGAACGTAAACAGCAGTCGACTGTATGGGTGTTTCAAGATGAACCCAATCCAACAAAAGTTGTTCGCGCTCGAAGCACATCGAAACAAATGGTCGCCTGTTTTTTCGGGAAAACTGGTCACGTGGCAACTGTGCCTTGTTAGGCTCAAGGTATAAATAGTGACCCTCGTATGTAAAGATCTCACCCCAGTATCCGATCTGATGCCAAATAAAAAATATGTTATAATATAAAGTCCTTGGGCCCTACTTATGACAGACGTTGTCTATGTAAACCGGAGCCAGTGATGGCATCATAGTGGGGCAGGGGGGCGGGTGCCATAGTTCACAGCCAAACGAGTGCGCGAAAGAGCAAAGCTGGCAACAGTGATCGGCAGTATTCTTGGTTTCTGTTTGCAGTACTATATATTGTTTATATAGAACAGTGCAAGTGTAGGTTGGAACTGATTCTCGATGCGACTGATATTCACCCTTCCGAACTGTAACTTCTGGATTCGCCACTGAGCTATCATAGATCTAATGGGATGTTTGTTCAAATTACACGCAAATACTTCAGAAAACGCAGGAAGACAACCGAGGGTCCATGAGAGGAGCAGGATGCAGAAGAAATCGGACTACAGCGGTAGAAGAGTTAGGTCGAGAAACGTTGGCTGCGCGCGGTAAAGTAAAACTGAAGGTGGGGAGGGAGGGATAACACACACTGCTGGAAACTCGGTAATGAAACTCGTAAATATTCGGCGGGAATGGTTTTGAGAAGACCGCGGTGTTTTCTAGGGGGAGGATACGAAACGTTAGTCTTGCCGTTGCCGAGACAAAAGGATACGGAAAGCAAACGCCGTTATCTTCTGCTGTTATGGCGGTGTGGAGTAATGAGATCGTTGATTGGTTGGGTAGATAAATAGCGCTTATCTACACGGGCTGCGGTCTTTTTTTCTAGTTGCTATTTTTTTTTTAATCCGACCCGCTACCAGGCTTGGAGCAGGGTATTTATGATGGATTTTTGTTGATTCTGTGGAATTTTCCAACACTTCGGGACGAGTACATGACGCAGAGTGGTCCTAGGTTCGAATCCTCGGTTGGGCATGTCGTGGAAGTGCAGTTATTTCAAGCATAATTTTATCATATTTCAAGAATAGAGAAATTTAGGCTCAACGCGATTTATTTATTCTTAAATATTTTTTTTCCTTAAAGAAGCATCTTAATTGTGAGAGTAATTAATGTAATTTGTGTGGCAAAAAATATAACATTTATACAAAATTTTATACCGTTTCTATCCGGATTTATATTATCGAGATATCGGATATTCCTATATCCGCATTATCAAGATATCCAGATTATCCGAAATGTCCTGATAACTGAATGTGTGCATTATCCGGACAATTTTCTCGTACGGGCTATCCACATATACTTCATCAAATCAGATATCCGGATATCCCCACCATCGGGATATCTGGATTATCCGTTGAATCCGAAACGGAAATCGGATAATTTGGAATCTGGATATCCGTTATCCGAATTTTATGGAAACCCCTAGTAAAAAAAAAAAAAATGTATCGACTCAGGATACCACCACCCAGGTTTGAATGCTAGTTGAGATGCACACCGAAATCGAGATGCATCAAATTAAGGCTGATGCACTTTTGTTGCAGCAATTTGCACAGTTGAATGCGTAAATTTGGTTTCTTTTGAAATTATCGCGTCTGGTTTTCTCAATTGATGGACCTTTAATGCATCAAATCATTTCATCTAGCCCCATCTTAATGTGTTACTGAAATCAAACAGAAAGATTCAAGAATTCACCATTATTTAGAATGTCCTTTGCGTACAACAAAATATCTATATTGCAATATAATCTTGATTTTAGTATCTCAATCAATGAGTCGAAAGGAATATTAAGACAAGTGTTTACAACATAAATTATCAGATTTAGTGTTATACTTAGAAATATATCACTACATATGAATATATTTTTTTTTTGTTGGTCTTGTTTTGGGTGAAGCGCTTCTCAATTGCTAATTGGTTGTTATATTATTCTATAGTATAGTTTAGTAATTTATATTACATTATACTTGTGTATGTGTTCTACCTGTGTTATGTCTCACTGTATTATATTATGTATTTTTGTTTTTTTTATTGGTAACCTTCTGTAAAAGGAGATAATTTCTCCGTTGAAATAGATAAATAAATAAATAAATTATACATTTTTTCACTTTTATGCACAGAAGGCTAATCGGGACTGGACCTTCAGTTCAAAATGGAATCCGAACCATTATGTAATCCCACTGGGTATCGAACTCGGGACCCCTTGATTACAAACAATGATTCATATTTGAGTCAAGGGACACATTTTGGGTTCTGCGTGTGTGTCTGTGTTCCTTCATCAATTGTCATCTTTCATCTTCGTCGCGACAATACGCAAAAATAAAAACACACTGACCATAACGACCATTACACACAGAACTAAATGCCCCCAAAAGAAATTTAATTCATTTTTGCTGATATTACGTGCTAAAAATGTGGAAAATATTATGTGTGCAAAAAAAATATATAATATTGGGCAACATTTTAAAATTATCTTACACATATTTACGAGTAACGGTAAAGTTTTGCCTACAATTACTGGTACAGTCTCTCTTCTCATTCCTATTCCATTGTTGACGCAACTCTCAACAATGCAAAACTGTTACGATTGTTGCGAAGCAGAACCAGGGAGCTTCCTACCTAACGGACACTCGGGACAAGAACGTCCTGCATTCCTGCGGTCCATGTCCACCCGTTCCGCAGCGTCAAAACGTTCCTCTATGATCGTTCCGTACTTAGTTAACGGGCACATTCGCTCTCCTTACGAGCCGACGAGGTCCTGAGTTCTAGCAGCGGTAACGACACCGCCGAAAGCAATACGGCGACCGCTGACACCCCATCGCACTGGAAGGGGTTGACTCGGCACTGGGGGGATAAATATCCCTCACTGGCCCTTATAAGGGCTGTATGTTCTTCCTTCATGAACTCGATGGGGGTTTAACCAGACGAGGACCACACGCTAGCCAAAATTTTGGCTAATTTAATATCCCGTGGCTACCAATGGTATTCTGCGAGAGATGGGGGGGGGGGGGTGAAAAATGGAATTTCCAGAATACATTTTCTCTGGTTCAAGGTATACAGATACTAGCTTTCATGCAAGGCGTTTTGTGTGTTGCCTAACTCTAGTGCGATAAGTGGATTTTAATAGCAAACTTTTCAATGGCAACTTCTGCCACCGCCGTACAGTTAGGCAACACACATGACGTGCAGGTAAGTTCCTCGTTCATAGCACCGTGCCATGAAGGCATATTTTAGAGGATGTGGGGGGCAGTGACGTATAATGAGTCCAAGATCTGGGCTATGTCACATGGTCCTAGGCTATGAATAGAAATACATTTACCAACTCCTAAGAAATCAGGTTGCCAACTCATAGGAAATCAGGTTGCCAACTCATAGGAAATCACGTTGCAAACTCATAGGAAATCACGTTGCAAACTCATAGGAAATCACGTTGCAAACTCATAGGAAATTACGTTGCCAACTCATAGGAAATCACGTTGCCAACTCATAGGAAATCACGTTGCCAACTCATAGGAAATCACGTTGCCAACTCATAGGAAATCACGTTGCCAACTCATACGAAATCACGTTGCCAACTCATACGAAATCACGTTGCCAACTCATACGAAATCACGTTGCCAACTCATTGGAAATCACGTTGCCAACTCATACGAAATCACGTTGCCAACTCATACGAAATCACGTTGCCAACTCATACGAAATCAGGTTGCCAACTCATACGAAATCACGTTGCCAACTCATAGGAAATCACGTTGCCAACTCATAGGAAATCACGTTGCCAACTCATAAAAAATCAGGTTGCCAACTCATAAAAGATCAGGTTGCCAACTCATAAAAAATCAGGTTGCCAACTCCAGAATCAGCATCATCATCTCACTGATATGAATATTATTATTTTCAATTTCTGATCGATTTTTCTCCTGTATTTCATTCTCTAGACTTCAGGCTTCGCAGATAGGCTAGCTAGCCTTGAATACACGCTCCTGGTGGGGGTAGAGCCTCACACATTCTCGATCTCGGGCATTTTGGGGGTGATGTGATCAACAACACGCTACGTCCGCCTTTACCCCCCCCAGGTAACCATTGATTTGAGGCTGGGTGAGCCCCTGAGCCGCTTTCTGCGGGGACACGGCTGGGGAAATTCAGACCTTAGATCACCTACCACCGGGAATCGAACCCGGGTCTCCTGCGTGGTAGTCAAGACGCCTCGCAGGGAAGCGAGTATTTCAGGATCTAGGTGTACAATTTTTATTGCCGGTGACTGTACCTCTATATGCCAGTATAGCCAAAAAGACTAGAAAGTTGAGAAAAAGTATAAAGAGATTAATTCAAGTTGGAAACAAAGAAGAATCGAGACTAACGAGCAGTTTGCCCAATCCTACCCTTCGTAATCTCCAACCCCTCCCCCCCCCCAGAAAGGAAACAGGATACCGTAGCCCAGGAAAAAGACCTCAAGCCCCGTATATTTTGCATACACTGCCGCTGATCAAGGTGCGTATATAAAGGTTGGGCGCTCGGCGGGAAGCTTTCCTTTGTCGGGACGGAGAGATGGCGCTCGTATCCTCTCGCGACGGCCATCTCCGCGTCGTGTAAGTGCTCTTTATGCGGCGCTTTATGCCTTATTAGGGCAATTACGCGCTCGCAAAAGCCTTAATATGATTTGGGAGTAAGTGAGAAGATGCGCTTTGGAGAACGGCGGCCGGGTACGTGCCAAAGTTGGCTAGAGACTTTAAGCTGCTTGGCGCAGGCCACAAGAAAATCTTCTACTTTAGTTCTCTCTCTCTCCACTTTTTACCTCTTTGTTTTTTAAAGATAAAACAAGCAAAAGAAAAGCGCTATGAAAGATATACTTAAGCAGCAGCACAAAATATTGTTTTACAATTTAATACTAGAAATAAATTACGACGTAACCTCTTAACTATCGATAATATAAATGTTCCATTGTCACGGGTGGGACGCACAGACTACACTTTTGGCATTAAAGCAACTATTCTACTGATAGTTAAGCAATATTATTCTTGCAGTTTCTATGCAATGAATTACGAAAGTAAACACTGTTGACTAAACATAACTGCCTTTAAAATACTTTCCCAGATTTGTTGCTGTAAGTGAACAATTTTGCGTCACGGGCAACGATGTGCGTCTACGCGTAAACAACGATAGTCTACATTTTACACGTAGATTAGGTAATCTATGTAAACAACATGGCGAAAGGTGATAACTTAACAAAGGGCGCCGTGGAATTAGAAAAAAGTTATACTGCGTATCAGTTGCTGATGTGTGAGGAGAACTTTCCATACTCTTTCTTCCAAATTCGAACAATTTCTCACCTAGGAAGAAACCTAATATAGGCAATATTCTAGTGTTTTATGGGGAAAAGACCACTCTTGGCTCACGACTGCCATCTGTTGTTGTTTTTTGAATACTATTTATCTTCTTCCATAGGTGATGTTAGAAAAGAAGAGACATTTTGTTGTAAATAGGATTCTTTTCATTTCGTTAGGAACCAATATAGTTGAAAATGTCACTTTCCTTTCATGAAAGCCTTGAAAATTAATTTTAATGCACTTTAGATTGTCTACGTAGTCTATGTAAACTACAACCCAATGTAATCTATTCGTAGATTACGTGTAGACAACGCATGCAGACGTAAACTTATAGTCTACGGCACATCACTGGTCACGGATGGGACAGACGAAACACTGCCTCGTTTATTTTAATTTCTGTGAATTGTCAAATGATGAAAAATAAATTATTTAAGACAAAGAGAGAAGGGAATTGACCTTTGAATATTCTATGGAGTTGAGGGGGAAATGTAACAATTAAAGAAGAAACGAATAATATGTAGAATGCCTTCTACTTTGTAACTTAATTATGTATAATACTTCAATTTTTATCCAAAAGACAAATTTAGATTGTTCACTCACAAGATAAAGTTACCGCATTGCATTTAGTTTCAAAAATTGAGGTTCAGGGCAACTTTCACATGGAATGTCCCAAATTCAAAATGTACCGAGTAAATAAACTGAACAGTTTCACAAATAAACCAAAAGTACATGCTTCCTATTTCGACTTCCAGATGTTAATGAAAATAATTGCGTATTGAAATAAAGAGAAGATGATTTCGCCAAAAGATTACGCTTAGTCGATGCTTCATAAAATTTAGTAAAAAAGTAAGTTCAGTGTTAAAATAGAAAAGTATTGTCACCTTCTTCTTTATAGGTTAAGTTTTATTTCGTATTAATACGGCTTGGAATTTCTAACACTAATTTTCGTCTCTTGCAGGGAATTACTGGTTTCAGTTATTAATGAAGATGAAGCAAACAGCACATGTACAGTTGCGATAGGGCTTTTAACAGGATGTGCAACAAAGGTAAGACATTTTTTGGTGATAGTTCATGCAGCGCCGGATCTACAAATCTTACTCCCCCCCCCCAAATATTACCAAAGGCCCTACCTACCTACCTTCACCCCAACATATATATATATATATATATATATATATATATATATATATATATATATATATATATATACATACACACACACACACACATATGATGTATGTGTGCGAGTGTAATTCTTGATCTCATGTTGACAAAGTCACATATAAGAGCCTAAAGGGTGATTCAAAAGTCCCTTAACACACCCTATAAAGAGTAAATGAGTTAGGCTGGGTACAATTGGGCTTAATAGAAACAGGTTAGGCCTAGTGGGGGAACCACATTGGTGTGTTCCAAGCGGACATCCGCCATATTGGTGGCCGCCATATTGAATTCAACTCAAAATTTTTAAATGGGAAGAAGGTGATGTGATGTACCTAGGTATATATATATAGGACACTGTTTTCTCACACCCGACAATGATACATTTGTTACAACCATGCAGTCAAAACGTTTTCCTGATTAAAGATAAATTGAAGAAACCTTCTCCACTGCATTTCTTATGAAATTCTAGTCTGACTGCCACGCGGGAAACCCGGGGTCGGAATTTTCCCGGCTTTGTCCCAGCATATAGCGGCTCTATGGCCCACTCAGCCTTAAATCAAATAGTAAAGCGGGGGAGGACGACCGCAGCATGGTGCTGAATCGCAATCTCCAAGATGGAGGGCCAACATACTTTCTGTACCCTTGAGTAACTAAATTTATTTTTTACATACACAAATACGAACCCTATACTATATAAATGTCTGAGGCCTCCCTAAAGGCTTACTTGTCTCCGGGCTCCGCCACACTGCGGGGTTTTGCGGCTTGTATATCCGGCACCGAGTTCATTGTAACCTTCAGCTCGCTCTATATTATCGCAACACACTGTGCTTCATACAAGTAAAGTTCATGTTTATATGCGTACTTATACCCTGGGAATCTCTGGTGGAAGGCCGCGCATAACGGCAGGAAAGGGGAGAACAGGGTGGCCGCTCTAAGTATAATTCCAGGTTTTCAATGCGAACTTAACAAAAAATCAAGGGTGCAGATGTCTTTTCAATTTCAACATATGCATTACCGCCTCTCACCATCCACACATATACACGCAAAAAATATATTAACAATATTAAGGGGGGTGAACCCAGTGTATCCAAAAAAGTACAATTCAATTCAATTCAACTGTAAATATTTAATTTAAAGTTAAGAGTTTACATTTGTAATCGCACTTACTCAGAATCGAAATGTGTACATCTTCAAACACAAGTCACAAATGATACTGGATACACTCATGCACGAAAAAATGTTAATTGTACAACAATTTCAAACTCAAATTTACCAATCAACTTCAAGATATCTTATTTTGCAATAATCTTCCGTCTGTCAGATAGATTGCTCCGAAAAGGTGACCTTCCTCGATAAAACTTAAAACCTAAACTGTGAAAAAACTTAGCTCAGGGCATTTATGAATATCTATAAATTCAATGAGATTTGTATTAGTAAAAGTTGCATTTTTTCACGTCTGCGGAGAAAAATTCATGTAGAATTCTCGGAAGCAATAATTCACCCATAATTCCCGGTGAGTAACCCACCCTGGAGAAAGGGAGTGGGCGCAGCGAAGCCACGCTGCTGAGAAGGCTGCACAGAAAAAACTGGTTTGTTTGGAATTACCAAAAAAGTTTGGTTGAGCTGTTTGGTTATGCTTTTTGTTTCCGATAACCAAATGTTGCTTGTAATTACTAAATAATTTTGTTTAAGAATACCAAACAATTTGGTCAGACGAAATTTGTTACTCGTAAACAAAATGATACATATGTAAGTAAAGAGAAACAAAACGTTTGGAACCCATTAATGCATGGTGTCCGATTAATCGGACGTTGACATATTTGCATTTTCTGTAACACTGTTTTACTTTAATTGGTTATATTTTTCAAATCTAGTTCTTTGGTACCTCTGTGATGCATATGTCACCCCACAGGCTTGGCAACATTGTAAATTTCCCGCCAAATTGTAAGGGAGTGAAACATGGAGAGAGAGTTGTACTGCGTTTCTGTGTAACGGGAAAGCTAATTTCAATTCATATATAGTAGTTGACATTTATCCGAGATGTGTTTTGACAAATATGCGTAAGAAACATTAGTAATCAAATATGTAACAATAATTTGTGCATTAGTTTCATCCCTGAGCTGCTATTGCGAGAGAAAAGATAGTGTCCGATATATCGGACACCATGCACATTGAGCACTTTATGCAGATTTTCCATTTCCTGTAAATTTTCGATACCTTTGATGTTTAGACATTGTCAATGTATATATGTGTATGTATGTGTGCATATATGTTTGTATGTGTGGTGCCTATGTGTGTGTGCATTAGTGTATGTATGTGTGCGTGTGTATGCATATATGCGTGTATGTGTGAGTGTTTTTGTATTAGTGTGTGAATGTGTGCGTGTTTATGCATTAGTGTGTGTATGTGTGCATATGTGTGTGTATCTGTGCGTGCGTGTGTGTGTGTGTGTGATCAAATTTTGACTACTTTGGAGAATGAAGATGTGGAGGAGGAGGAGGAACAACTCATTTATGTTACACCACCAGTGGATGGCAAGGATACAGACGAAGACAGTGATAAATCTGATGATGAGCATGCGGCCAATCTAAACAATTTTTGGCGAAATACGCTAATGAGTGTTTGTGAGGTGCAAACTAAGATACGAAGTTGTGTTGATTGTGAAGGTTCATCCAGTAATGTAGAGTCTACATCTACCACTACACATGACACTGGTGCTTCAAAAAAAAGAATACGTCTTCAGACAAAATCAAGACCCTTGTGGAAGAAAAGTCTACCTTCATTCTAATTACAAACTGAGTGCTGCCGTATTGAACAATCTGAAGAAGCACGAAACTGTGAATCGCAATTAGACTTTTATAATTAATTTTTTGATGAGGACATGCTAAATGTTATACCAAATGAATCCAAATTGTATGCTTCGCAAAAAAATCTTGATTTGAAGAAAGAAGAACTTCTTGTTGTTCTTGGTGGTCTCTTGTTGTCAGGTTATGCAAAATATTCAAACAAACGTATGTTTTTGGTCAAAAGAAAAAGATACTACTTCGATACTTTCTGAAAGCATTCGTTGTGGTCTGCATAATATTCATTTTAATGACAATATACAAATAGATGAGTCCGATAGTCTGTACAGGATACGGCCATATTTGGAGAAACTTTCCTCATCTTTCAAACAGCATGGGGGTGTGGACGAAATGCTTTCCATCGACAAGAGTACGATTCCTTACTACAGGAGGCACTACGCAAAACAGTTCATTAGAGGAAAGCTGATCCGTTTTGGGTTCAAGAACTGGGCAAAAAAGCTCTGGTAGTGGTTACATGATAGATTTCCAGTTGTTCACAGATACAAACTGATATCGGACGACTGTGTTCTGTACTGTAATAATAATAATTTTGTGTATATTTGTCGATTTCTATTCCAAATGTTTTCTTTTGTATTGTTTCTTCGAAATATGTGTATGTATTTATGTATGTATGTAAACATACACATGACCAGAGGCGACGATTAGGGGGGCAGTTGCCATCCACATTTTTCGTCACTTTTGCACCCGCACTATGATAGACCTTATCTACAAAGGGAAATATACTGTCATTTCCCTCGTACATTTGGCATTGGCACCTTGCCACCCTCCCTCCACGTCTTTGAAGCCAATATCCGCCACTGCACATGACTGATCTTAAGGGTTTCATTTTCTTTTGGTTACATATTTTGCACAGCAATACTTTTTCCTTGGGACAGCTATTTATAGACAAAACATGAAAATGATCGTAGTGCACAGTGTCCGATTTATCGGACGCACTGTATTTCTTACATACATTGTAAAAATAAAAATGTATCGTATATAGTGTCTTATTTGAATTGTACTGATACCAAAACCATGAAAAAAAATTCATGAAAGGGATTTGTAAACTTTATGCATTAATGGGTTAAATTTACTATATGTGCGTGAGCGTGCTTTCGAATTTGAAATAACGATTGTCCAGTTTCGTCGAGTGTAGTATGAAAATCCTTTGTTGAAAATTGAAACTCGTGTAGATAGATAATTACTCGAAGCGAGTCTTTATGTTGTTGTGTAACCTAATATTCTGAAAAAAGCTCAGAATATACTTACTTCATACTGAGTTTCCTACACCGGCCGCTAGATGGTTCTGTCGAAATGTGTAGAAGAAACATAAGTTTTTGGAGAACAAATAATGGTACGTTTGATTGTAATCATAGTGAAATATTGTGCTTTAACACTCTTCAAAAGATATGTGAACATCGAAGCTACAAATTAAAGAAGAAAATGTACTACAGTGAATCTCCCAGGAGCAACCTCTTTGACTCTGGGCATATAAGTGGAAGCTAAGTGTGGCGCAGAAAAACAAACACTTTCCAGAAAAAATGATGGTTCACCTGAACTAACTTTCTATTCTGAATGTGTATTTTGAGATCTGTTAGTTTCTTAAAACTATCCACCCTAGCTAAAATTAGCCAGAATATAACATAAATAATTATGAATAAATTATTTGACAAATCGTTTGTTAATTTTGACTAAATTATTTGGTTTTCCTAAACAAATGGGCTACATTTTGTTAGATTTACCAAAAATAATATTTGGTTTTGGTAACCAAAAAATTGTTTACGACAAACAAATAGAAGTTGACCAAATCTTTTGGTAGTGGTGAAGAATTGTTTGGTTGATGCCTGTTTAAACAAACGATTTGTTCACCACTACCATTTTTTTTGGTTAATCCAAACAAACATTTTTCTCTGTGTGGTAGCCGAAGTCGCTTGACCCCTCCACGCAATCCCGTTCTCTCCCACGGGTTCCAGAGTGTCCCGGGTTAGTTGCTCTCCATCTCTCTCTCCCTCTCTGATTGTAATTTTTGTTTTACTAAAGGGTGTCCCAATAAAAGCGACGGATTTTATATGCTGAATAGAACACTTTTTTTTAAAGAAGAATGACAAATATTTTTACATCATTACAACGGTTAATTATTTCCGGAACATCTTTGACTGTTATGCATCTGAAGCTTCGAAACGAGTCACAACTCTCGAAGCAGCCAATTAACCAAGCGAGCCGCTGACGTCATCTCAACCCAGAACCTATCGCTAAGCCCCTTGCTCAGGTTCTACACGCCCACTAGGTTCGCTAGACAGATGCGCGCAGCTCGCTGGAGATGTTCAATACTACAAAATATAGATACATATACAACCTGAAGAAGCACATCTCCACTCCCAGGAATAAAATTATATAATGAATCCATTATGATAATAACTATCATAACAGTAGCCTATCTATTTATTACACTAGTTGCAATTGTAAAAATTACTAGACTTTCATACGGGCCTCTAAAAATAATTAAATAACTACAAATGACAAAGCCAGCACGAATTTATCATCCCATACTCAAATTAGCAAATAATGCATTAGTAGCCTTACCAGCTCCCTTAAACATTTCCTACTGATGAAATTTTGGTTCACTTATAGGTATATGTTTTTCAATTCAAATCTTAACAGGTCTTTTTTTGGCAATACATTACATTTCAAGAACAGATTTAGCCTTTTCTAGAGTAATACACATCTGCCGGGATGTAAATTACGGGTGAATATTACGAACCATTCATGCTAATGGGGCCTCTATATTCTTCATTTGTATGTATATACATGTTGGACGAGGAATATATTATGGATCCTATTTATATATTCATACATGATCTATTGGAGTTATAATTATATTAACAACAATAGCAACAGCATTTGTCGGATATGTACTGCCATGAGGACAAATATCATTCTGAGGTGCCACAGTAATCACTAACTTACTCTCAGCAATCCCATACTTAGGAACTATATTAGTTCAGTGAATTTGAGGTGGCTTTGCAGTAGACAATGCTACTCTAACCCGATTCTTCGCCTTTCATTTTTTATTACCATTTATTTTAACAGCAATATCCATAATCCACTTACTATTTTTACATCAAACAGGATCTAATAATCCACTATCTCTTAACAGCAATATGGATAAAATCCCATTTCATCCATACTTCTCCATAAAAGACATATTAGGGTTCATATTTATAATCTTAAGATTAATACAACTCTCATTAATATTTCCCACAACCCTAGGAGACCCAGAAAATTTTACCCCAGCAAACCCACTAGTAACTCCAGTACATATTCAACCAGAATGATACTTTCTATTCGCATACGCCATTCTAAGATCAATTCCAAATAAGCTTGGAGGAGTGGTAGCACTAGTATTATCTATTATAATCCTATTTATTATACCAATACACCATAAAAGAAACTTTCGTGGATTACAATTCTACCCTCTAAATCAAGCATTATTTTGATTAATATTTGCAACCTTTATTCTATTAACTTGAATTGGGGCTCGACCCGTAGAAACTCCATACATTATTACTGGGCAAGTATTAACAATTATATATTTCATATACTTCATTATATCCCCAGCAACACTACTATTATGAGATAAAATTTTTAAAAAATGGCTTCTTGGCTGAAACTTTAAGTATATGTCTTGAAAACATAAAATAGAATATAAATATTCTAGAAGCCTCAACATTCTAATTATTATGCAATTAAATATAAATAGATACAATTAAACCCCTAAATCCAACAAAAAAAAATAATAATTTAAAGAAACCGGAAGAAAACTCCTCCAAGCCAAATATAGGCTTATCATAACGAAATCGTGGTAATGTACCTCGAACTCAAATGTATATAAATCCCAAAAAGATAACCCTTAAGTAAAAAAAAATAAGAAAAATGATATCCTCCCAACAATAAAATTCTAAACAAGACACTCATAAATAAAATACTAGCATATTCAGATATAAAGATTAAAGCAAATCCACCAGCTCTATATTCAACATTAAACCCAGAAACAAGTTCAGACTCCCCCTCAGCAAAATCAAATGGAGTTCGGTTAGTTTCGGCCAAGCAAGAACTTAATCAAGCTAATGCTAACGGAAAAGCAATAAAAATAAATCATAGTAACACTGAAAAATATTAAATAAAAGTAAGTTATATCCACCAATTAAAAAAATAAAAGATAACAAAATTAGAACCAATCTAACCTCATAAGAAATAGTTTGAGCAACTGCTCGAAGCCCTCCGAGCAATGCATAATTAGAATTAGATGATCACCCAGCAGATATTACTATATATACTCCCATTCTTATACAACATAAAAAGAAAAACATCCCCAAATAAAAGTTAAATAATAAAGTATGATATGGAAAAACAACTCAAACAATTAAAGATAAAAATAAACTAAAAACTGGAGATATATAATAAGGATAATAATTTCTCAAAGTAGGTAATGTTTGCTCCTTAGTAAACAGCTTAACTGCATCAGCAAAAGGTTGAAAAATACCACAAATCCCAACCCGATTAGGCTCCCTACGAATTTGAATATAACCTAAAACCCTACGCTCAAATAAAGTAAAAAAAGCAACTCTAATTAAAACACATACAACCAAAATAATAAAAGAAATAACCCCAATAAATAAATCTATCATCTACTATAAAAAGAAATATATCTTCATTTTTGAATCCTAAATTCAATGCACTTCTCTGCCATAATAGTAATTATTATTAATCAATATATATTATATGTAATATAAGTATTTGGTCCTTTCGTACTAAAACACCTTAAATATTAAGAGATAGAAACCAACCTGGCTCACGCCGGTTTGAACTCAGATCATGTAAGAAATTAAGTAATTCGACTCTAAATGCTCCGATTTAAGGATGCCAAGTCTGATTTACGCAACATGTTCTAACAATATCTTTATCAGTGATTGTTGCAGCTTACTTGACATGGAGGGTTACGCAAAGGAACATCGAGTGTTGATAGTGAAAACTCATTACAAGAATGGCGAGTGTGAGGAAGCTTTGTGCAATCCTTGGACGTGAATGTGCACCTAGTGAGAGTAAGTTCGCAAGTTGATCAAGAAATTTGAGGAAACAGATTCGACAGCAGACATTAAAACACTGCGCTCAATCTAGCTGGTCTGTTGAGAACATCGTTATTTTGCATGACAGTGCTATTGCGAGTCCAAAAAATCTTTCATTCTTAAATCTCAACATTGACCCGTTATAATGATGTAAAAATATTTGCCATTTTGTAAAGATACAGTATTTTCCTAAGCGTAATAAATCCGTCGCTTTTATTGGGACACCCTATATTTTATACAAAGAACTCCAAATGCATCAAATGAAGGTTCATGCATCTTTGGTGAATCAAACACACTATTAAACGTAATTTTGGTTTCTTTGATATAATTGTGTCAACCAATGTATTTTATGCAGAACATTGGCATTTTCAGCCTATAGAACAAGACTCACAGAAAAACTTATAACTGGACTACAACTTTACACAACGAACTTTCTGACATATATGTAGTTTAGTCACCGGTATAACAAGATCAATAATCAACAACAACAAGTCAAATCCACCTCTTTTCTAAAAACAGCATTACTCATAAGATTGTTTTCATGTTCATGTTGCAAGAAATTACGAATGCTTCATTATTTACTCAAGTCCAGTCACAACTTTACCATTTCCCTTCAGATTCTTACCAAGAATAAATACCACCGCCATTCCTTCCATTTGCAATGCATAAAAGCGCCTAATATTAATAAAAGAATCAAGATAAGTGGAACATTTAGACGCTAGTGCCATCTTTTGCCATCTCGGGGAGTTAACAGGGCATTCTCCGGGTTCGCGCGCTTTTGCACCAAAAAACAAAGAAGGATCGGAAGGGCAACAATAACAATAAAGGATAAGCAACAATGAACGAAGCAAAACCGCCGAAGATTAAGAAACCTCTATGTTCATTTGCAGTATTTTCCACTCAGGAAAGGATGCAAAAGGTCTTAGCATGTAAGTCTAAGCATTCTCGATGAGCGCTCTCCCCCAACCGCCATTTGCATAGCGGCGCAAAGCATCCTGGGGCTTTCGGTTATTGCAGATACGGCTCAGTAATGGAAGCCTGTCTTTTTTTCTTCTCGGGGGAGGATTCCGACCAGGAGCAGTGCTCTTTTAACCCCTTGATCCACCCTTCCACCCTCTCTTATGTACATTTTCAGCCCCTCATTTAAACCGCAAGTGTTATTTGTGTCGGTTCGCGGTAATCTTTAGCCTCCTTCCCCCCTCACCACGCCCTTGCTAGCATTTTTGGTTGAAATGAGAGGAGTACACTGCAGTCTGGGGGATTTGTTCAATGGTTTATGAACGCGGTAGTATGTAAATTCTCCCATCTTCACTTCAAACGGTACTTTTTTTCCACTGTTGCAAGTCAATAATGGACTCCATTGTTCATGATCTCACAGTAAAAGGACGGGAAAGTGTTTTCTACTTCACCCATAGACCTTAGCGATGTGTCTTTTTAAGTCCTTAATAGCCAAATGATTCTTAACATTAATTCTAACATTGGTTGTATATGCTCACACACGTCACATGTTCCACATAACAGTTTTGTAGTAAACTTTTTTTTTACCAAATTATATAATATGTATTGGTAAATACTAAAAATATACGGTTTGATCCTAATCCGTTTAATTCATTTAGCAACTCTTCCTACTGCACTAAGGATGCCACTAAATCTTCTACCAGTTTCAGCAACAAATTTTCTCTAAATTGTCTCTCGTTTAGAAGAAAGAAATTTAGAATTCCATTCAGATCTTTAAGAGGCCATATCATGGGCAGCGCAAAAACAGACCTTCATTCAGAACACTTTTACTCGAAAACTATTTGAGGCATTTGAATGAGCTTTGTGGTGAATTGCTCAGAAAGGATGAATCTTAACAGTGATTACCGAATTTTTTTTATCACTTCCATATTTTAATAGATATTAGCTGTCAAATATCTCAGTTTTTGGATCGGCGTATAGAGCCCGATTCTAAGTTACTGTAAAAATTTAACCTTGCAAGCCTTTCTTGCATCCTTCCTGAGTAAACTGTTTTTTTTATTTTTCAAATTGAGAGGCCCATTGTGACAATACGCCATTGCAAACATTGATATGCATTTTCAAACGCCATATTATGACCTTCGAGAATACATTTATTCAAGCCATAGCGCCGAATGTTCGAGTCCTACAAGTTCAGCCGTCTGCCGATAGAGGACTCGACTAGAGAAGCCCCGCCTTTGGCCCCAAAAGGCGGGGCCTGATTCTCCCTTCAAACTTGGGGGGGTGGTTTTCGACCGACCGTGTTGCGGCAAAGTGGGATCCTGGCCACTGTGCACTTGGACCGGTTATCTAACGTGAGACTCCTTGTATTACAAGGCGACAGAGTTACCACTACACCATTACCTTACATCGTAAGGAAGCGAGAGAGTCTGGTCTCCACAAAATACAACTTGTGTTTTTGTAATGAACACGCTGGGACAATATATTTACTTATAGAGAACATCGATCTATTACATAAAGTGGCAAGACAACTGTACTAAAGGTAGACATTTTATTAATAATAATAAAAACTTCGTACTATACGTAATGTTATGATATGGGAACCCACATCCAGCAAACTTTCTAATTCTAATTTGATTAATAATATACTTTGGCTTTTACGTGACTAGATTGTTCGTAATGGAGAGAGAATTTATACGGAAGCGACAATATCGCTTGAGGATCTTACGTGAGCTTGTGCGCTACGGTGTGAAATGTAATAAATTCGATGACATATTCATGATTTGTTCATGACTGAAACAAGCTGTTCGTGTCGCTTGTCGCTTGCATGTAGCTCGGGCTGGGCCTCTTTCTCAACACCATATATCGTGTCGTCTCGGCCTGTTGTTCGCGCATCCGTGGTGAATGTCTTGCTTGAAGCAGATGGGCTCATGTCGCTTGTTGCTTCGGTGAGAATGCTCCGTGTCGCTGTCGCTTGGGAACGAGCCACTCAACTACAGCATTTCTCGCCATGTGGCAGGGCACACAAGGTTGCGCTAGATTGCTTTGCTGAAGTCCTCGAGAGGCACGTGAAATCTCCATGAGGGAGCAGTCTGAAGCTAAACATTCACCGTACATGCGCGAACAACAGACCGATTCGACACGACACACAGTAGTGATAAAAAGGCCCAGTCCGAGCAGCATGCCAGCGACAAGCGACACGAGTAGCTTGTTTCAGTCATGAACAAACCATGAAATGTACAAATACGTGTTGTTACCTTAGGATTTGATTTTGATTTGAATTTAAAATTATGGGTCCGTCAGGTCTTAGGCTATTTTGCACCCGTCACATTATATGTGGTCCAGCCCCTTGCCATAACTAAAATAGCATAATTGCAATGCCGTGTTACTAAAATACTAAAACATTCTAGCTGGTTAAAAGCTGAGGCTGTAAAGAGGCACTCAGCCCACATAGGGACAAGGAACGGGACAACACACAGAATTATACTGGTAATAGGGGCAGTCGCCAGAGCCTCGCTAGTCTGCATAAGCAGTCCAGGGTGTACTACGTGGAAGTGAGGTTGACAGTTGGGTGTACTACGTGGAAGATCACCCCTTACCTTACGATTATTGGTAGAAGTGGAAAACATGGAGCCAAATACAAACAACAATACTATAAATATAAGCTACATTTTTTTGTTTTAATTACAAGGAGTCGTGCAGGAACAAAGGTATATGGATATCCCTCCATCACTGTATATATACCCCTTAAACTTTTATAGGAAGCACTGTACAAGTGATCCCGAAAGCTTAACCCCATAGGAAAGTTCAAGTTTTATGTTTATCAATCAGCGTGTACGTTCGAACAGTGCATGTATTCGTACACAGATATTAGCATATCATCTATGCCTATCTCAATACACACACACACACACACACACAATAATGACTGATACGCTTTTCCATTTTTAATAAAGTACAAAATTTTGCCCTTCCTGGACGTATCTCTGATCATTTTCGGAAGACAAATTGTATTTTAAAATTCACTCTGTGCTCAGAGAAACTAATCGGTGGTAACCCTACAGTTGAAACAATGGGCCACTCTATTACAAAATGTTAGCAACCGCATTTCTACGAGAAACAAAAAGGCTACCTAATCTTGAATTTCTTTTTCGGATGTTACCTAATGACGTATTTTAACCTATTTTATGGCAAATAACGTCCTTTCAGATAATCTGGCCATTATTAAGTAGTTAGGCAAAATGCAGAAGGACAACACTTCGAGTAAAAATGGTCGTATTTTGTATTTGTACAGTTCGTACATTTCAAAACTGGTCCCGGGCGCAAATATGATAAATGTTACAATATAGTGATCTGCGCATGTAGTACCTCACAACAAATGTTGGAAATGACATCCTTCTTGCAGGATACACATGTCCAGACGCCTTACCATATTCCTAGCAACCTTATGGAGTACTTCTGCGGTGATATTCTGAGGGATTTTTTTGACGACAGGGTTATTTCACAAGGACTATGGCCCGCCAGATCTCTCTACTCCCTATGCTTTAATCCACGCACCTTAGAGAAGCTGAATCATCACATCACTATTGCCATTCAGAATATCACCGAAGAAGTATGGTAAGGCGTTTGGACATGTGTATCCTGCAAGAAGAACATCATTTCCAACATTTGTTGTAAGGTACTACATGCGCAGATCACTATATTGTAACATTTATCATATTTGCGCTCGGGGTCGGTTTTAAAACGCACGCACTGTACCTTGAATTGAACCATTGTCATAGTTATCAAGTGTGCTCACAATACGCTCTGAAACGTTTGCCGGGAACATGGCGGTGGGTGTGATTTCGCGAAATGAATTAAGGGGGAAGATCAAAATTAAATATAATCTATTGAGCTAGTCACTCGACACACGCAACGGACGAGGCGACAGCACATATTTTCCATCGCACTCAATGTCTTTACAAATATACACAACTATTACACATATGTTGCAGTGCTCGAAGTGGAAATTTTCTAGCGGGGGAGGGGGCTTGTTCAACTGTGAGTATAGAAGGGGAAATGCTTATGTGGATCAACATGGGAACAATACAGTACATGAGGGGGGGGGTGCTTATGCAAATTATTCTGCTTTATGATTTTTTTTAACTGGGGGATAGCATCTCCGTGTCCCCGTCCCTAACTTAGAGCACTTAGATGCCTGTATTTTTAACTAAGTTACATGACAAATATGTATGCGGCACCGAGTAAAAATATATTTATCTTATTTCTTGACATTGTTTAACACTCGAAACCTGATTTTTTTTGACAAAGTTCGATAATTTTTTGATTATTTTTTATTTATTCGTTGACAGCATCTATACTGTGTAAACATTGAAATCGTCTCTAAAAGGGCGTACTTAGCGTTGTGATACTTTCTTCCCTTGGCATATAATGGAATCGCCCAGCTGTCCGTGACTTGACAATAGTCTACTGAGGTCAAGAGCTAAAAGGTATTGTACGGTGACTCGAAAGGATTATCGTTGAGGATAGGAAAACTTTCGTTTAGTGCAGTCTCTGCTGTTCAGGTGGCCAGAATTGAGCGAAGGAGGTAGCAGAATCCCGAGAGATGCCATCCAAGAGACCAAAGAAGAGAAAATTGCCTATTCACCTCAGGGAATATTGGAAGAAACAAAAAGGGTAAGTACTATGCATAGTTCTA
Organism: Lepisma saccharinum; assembly: GCF_977018435.1. NCBI lineage: Eukaryota > Metazoa > Arthropoda > Insecta > Zygentoma > Lepismatidae > Lepisma > Lepisma saccharinum. The sequence continues at coordinate 30,666,561 of NC_139252.1, read as the reverse complement.
AAGGTGTAGCAGCACAGTAAACAAAAACGAATATATTTAAGAGTTATTTTTAAGGTTTTAATAATAGTGAACTCTAAAATTATATCAACTAGCCCTCTAAAATTACTCAATCCGAGGGGCCATTGAAGTAGCAGCACAAGTTCTCAATATGCCATTCCTGGCAAGGTAAATCCAATCCTGATCATCTTTAACAATGACGTTCAGCTCTATCTAATTTATGTGGTGTCATTATGTCTTCTTGGTCTTTCTACTCGTATTGCGCAGGATCAAGTATTCAAACAAGGATCTTGTAAAATGTTGTTTCCTACTCTTGCGTGCTACATTAGGGTGGCCCTTACAACTTTTGACTTCCTTTCGAGGATACCCTCTCAGATGATGCCATTCGTCAAGTAAATAAACATTAAAATGAAAATTCAATCCAACAATGGCCGACCTCTGCGGTGGAGTGGTTTGCACAAAGCGCTTCGGCAAACAATGCCTGGGCATGGTATTCTTTGTTAGTGTCCCTTCTTCAATTTCACCATATCGTAACACATTCTCACCATCGCGATTAGCTAAAAAGTGGCAGAAAAGCGAGGCTAAATAACAAAATACAAATCGAATCAAATCACAAAGCACATGAAGTTTTAAAATTGTTGAGCCTTCCTTTAAAGGTATATAATAGCCTAGTCAATGAAAGCAAGCAGCATCTAATAATCGGGGATAATCCTAAAAGCTTAAATTTGGTCAGTTGCCTGACTACTACTTGGGTGTGCAAATTCCCGAAAGTCCACGTCCCCCGCCTCCCCCTGGTGCTTTCCTCCTGTAACGAATGGTGGTAAGTAGATAATCTAATTTAGAATTGATCTTTAGTAGATGGGCTAAAAAGAAAATTCCGTTTGGCTTTACGCTCATGTCACTGGTTTTGCCGTAATTTAAAAAATGAACTTTTTAAAATCTTGACCTTGTAACTCTTGAATGTTTGAAGCTACAGGGAATCCGCTTGCAATAAAAGCCCTTCTTGATTTGGTTCTTCTAATTATATCAGTCAGTGCTTTAGATGATGTAGTTCTGCATTACTTAACAGCCCCGCAGCTAGATATTTTGGCGCCCTTTAGGCAGGATTATACGTTAGATCGCCGCACCCCCGCAATTCCATGCACCGACAATATATGTACGTCTTTCTGTATTTTCTTCTTATGCTATGGTTTGTGATATATGCATCCTACAAATTTTGAAATGAGGAAGTAAACAGAAAGTCAATAACAATAATATACAGGTCACCTTAAAATATTACGCAACTTTTTAAACTCCCATATTTACGCATCTCTTTCAGATCTAAATATCTCTCATATAAATTAATTAAAAATTCTTATAATGGGCATCCCTGTTTTACAATTGCAAAAGTACTGTTTTCGGTATTTTATTGATTGATTCATTTTGTTTATATTACTTCCCATTTCTGTCACTGTTGGCTAATCGCGAAGGTGAGGATGAGTAATGATATATGAGGGAGGAAAATAACTCACAAATAACACGTATGCCCAGAGCTGGGTTCGAACTCGGGACCCCTGGGGTCGTAGCGCGCTGTTGTGTATTCTTTGCTTTGTAGACAGGAAACTAAACGTATACACAGAGACGCATGTAAGTGTTGTATTTTCATGTTTTTATTGGATTTTTTGCACTAAAAGTTACTATCTGACACACTGCAATAATTCTTATTACTGGCCTCCGTGGCGATAGTGTAACAGGCTACGACGACAGAGGTTACAGCTTAGAGCCTTTGAAAGGAATGTACATTTCATTGTTTTTGTCCGATCATACATTTTATCTGTCCATTGATTCACACGCATCGTCGCAATTAACCCAATAAATAGAGGAGTGATGCGAAATAACTGGAATAGGAATAACGAGATGAAAATTGTTAAATTTCGTGTTGTACAGTGATAGTAGGAACAGCTCATAGTGTTCGGAGGAAATTATGTAGAACTGCAACAAGTACAATATCAGTAGCGGAGGTGCAGTAGTGAATAAGTATGTTGTTATTTTTAATGGGACGATTATTATGGATGCAAGGAACTCTCTCTCTTCGCACCTCCAACCTCACTCCCTACTCATCCATATGCCACATTTGGTGGGAAAACGTTTTGAAAATGTATTTTGAACCATTTCTTCTTCCTTTTGTACGTCTGGGTTACCAAAAGCGACTTCAAGAATTAGTCATTCCATCGGCGACATGATGTTCCTAAATTTATCTTTCCTTTTGGCCTGCAATTTATTAATTTTCGATGCAAACGCCTATCTCGCACCATCAGATCATGTTGATTCCAGTTTAAACAATATTTTTAAAATTTCTTCCACCATTTCTTCGACCTTCCATTTTTTTCGGATTTCTTCACTTCTAATTCTGTCTCGTAAGGTTACCCCACTTGAACACCGCAACAATCTCATTTGTGAACAATTTTTTTCTAGTTTTATCATGTTGACGAAAAGTCAGACATTCGCTATCATATAGAAGAGGCGCTTTTTAAAATTATGTTATGGTATCTTTTTTAAATTTATTTCTCATTTGTTTCCTAAATCTTATTTTCAAAATTCCATTTAACCTATTATTTTTTATTAAAATTTTCTCAACATCTCTTTGGTCACTATTTTCACTCTAGAAACCTTATTTTTATTATTATTTTTTTTACAATATATTGCCATTGGCTTTGATTTATCCCCAGAAATGTTCATGTTATAATATGTAAAAATAGATTGACGTTTGAAAACAGACCTCTAAAAAACATCTTCATCGGCTGCCATCAATATCTGATCGTCTGCAAATATTACAGTTTGTTGTAGTATTGCATATTTCCCTCATTAAATATTCCCGACAGCTATACAGATTTCCATTTCTGAATTAGCCGTAGCTCAGTCGTTAGGGCGTCTGACTACCATGCGATGGACTAAGTTCGATCCCCTGCGGGGGGAGAATTATGATTTCTTTTACCTGTTCAAGCGGCTCCGAGGCCCATCCAGCGTTGCATAAAGTGCGTACCTGGAGGAGACTGGGGATAAAGGCAGCCTGGGGCGTGGTGCTAATCACATCAACCCAATTTGCGGCCTTGTATCAAGAAAGTTGGGCCCTAACTCCACGCCCCTTATACGCCTTTATGGTGTGGTGCAAAGTACAGTAGAGCACTTTACTTTTTCCTTTAGACATGTTTCCATTTCTGAATTGTTTTATCAAGGTACAGAAAAAACTATAATGAAGAAAGATCACATCCTTGTCTTAGTTCTTGATTTATTTCAAAGGCTTCCGTTGTTCTCCCATGATCTATTTTGATTTTCACTAATGTAGCTTCATGAAGGATCTTCGTTAATTTCTGATCATATTATTTTGCAGTCATGTAGTCAAAAAGAAATAAACTTATTTTAGTTCAAAGTTGTAGATTTTCCTTCCAACACAAGTCACATTTATTTTCAAACTTTTTGCAGTTATCACTGTAGCCAACTGGAACACATAGTATATCAAATCCAGTCTTCATCGCTAATATAGTTGTACAATACAAATTCACAGACACAGACAAACACGCACAGTATGCACACAATATGACACACAACACAGTCAGAATGTCCGGGAGAGATGGACCAGCCAGCCAGCTAGCGACAGAACAACGATTGTCTGATATTATTTTCACTTTATATGAGACGCTGGTTTAGAAATATTATCAGATGACGTGCATAATACCATTCCATGTAAATAGTGGAAAAACTTTGACCAACCTGATTTCAATTTAGACTGACTAAAAGAATTGCTCAATTGACACAAAAACAACACAGTATGTCAATAATCTTTGCCATTACCAGTTAATATCACCACCGGTGTATTCTAGCAGTTAGTTTCAGAAAAAAACTAGCTGTTCCATCTCGCCCTCTGGTACATCTCTCACGGATTTACCCTATATTTAATGTTTGATTAAAGATTAAATCTGAGTTGCTGGGTATAGTAAAAATTTGTACCTACTGTATGGCCATGTATTGTTGGTGCGAGTTCCATGTGAACGATCTGTCAATAATTACGAAAGCAACTATAGGTTGCAAAGAGAAAATATGCTAACATAAATAGAAATATTTCTTAAACTTTACTTCCTTTAATGCAAAAAAAGACACACCAACTTCCTGATACTCGGATTCGGAGCTATTGTTCATGTAAGGATACAGTGGCGCAGGAACGTTTTGCATTTGGGGGGTACAAAATTCAGCCTCCCATATATATATGTCCAATCAACTGTCGCAATAATAATAATTAGGATAATTATATTAAATTAAATTAATATATTAATTAATTAAATATGTACATTAATTAATATTGTATTGTTATTATTACATGAATAGGTAAAAGATAGTAAAAGAATAGAAATATATCAGCAAGTATTCATTATCTAGCTTACGTGTAGTTAAGATCGCCAAGATTTGCACAAAAACAACTGCCCTGGCAAGGAATTTAATGTCAGATAGAAAAAGAATTGAATATTTATTGAATAACATAAAAGGAGTTGGATCCAATTAACGAAAAGTATAGTTCCTGATTAATATTTTATGGATATTATCATTAGTAGTGTACACAAATCTTTGGAATCCTTCAAAGCCGTATGAGCCAAATTCCTTGCCTTCCAATAAGTTCAGCGGATAAAACCATCGAGTATACAGGGTGCAGCAGAAATAACTCCCGGATTTCATTCGTGAATAACAAAACAACGATAGATGTTATGCAAAATTTTATTTCACAGTTGGAAAGAACAAGGATTACCATTTTGTTTCTCATATGTACCGAGACAACTCCACGAGCGCCCCTAGTTTTTTGAGGAAGACGGCACGCAGTTAATGTAACGTCTGATCGTTATGTATGGATGTTACGCAACTTCCTGCAGCCGCAATCGAACGAAAGTGGCAAATTGGCTGTGTGGTTCCAACAGGATGGTGCCACAGCACGCGTATCGATGAACGTGCTACGTGAAATGTTTCCAGGGCGTCTGATCTCACTTCGAAGTCACCTTCCATGGCCAACTCGTTCCCCCGAGCTCGCACCCTGCGACTTCTTTCTGTAGGAGTACCTGCAGGCTAAAGTTTACCAAGGAAGGCCGAGGACAGCCAATGATCTGAAAGATGGTATCAGACAGGAAAGAGCGGCAATACCGACCAGACATGACTAGGAGGTTAATGCAGAACTTCAGGGCGAGACTTCAGAAATGCGTACACTGTGCAGATCGGCATTTGGACGATATCATTTTAAAACAACGTCAACTATGTCACCCAAAATGGTGACTTGTGGCAATTTTGTAAAAAATAATTGGAACATTTTGTTCTTTGCAAATGTGCAATAAAATGGTAAACCTTGTTCTTTCCAACTGTGCAATAAAGTTTTGCATAACATCTATCGTTGCTTTGTTATTCACAAATGAAATCCGGGAGATATTTCTGCCGCACCCTAACTTCTAATTGTTACGCTGTTCAAGCATGGTATTGGCATTGACGAAAATTGAGTATAACAAATGCTAAACAATTATATTTTGATAAATTACTTTTACTACTTGGTAAGTCTTTTGGGGGGAAGGGGTCCGGACCCCCTGGACCCCCACAAAAACGTCCTTGATACCTAGGTATAATGTGAAGCCATGAGAAATATTCTCTTTTAGAACAGCACACACGAATGTCCTGTTATTTAATGCAAAATATGCATAAATATTTTTCATTGTTTTTGTTAGAATTTAAGTTGTTTTTTTTTTAAAAAAAAAAAAGATTTTAAAATCAGATAACAATTCTGAAACATATAAGGCTAAGCTCTGGACCTCATTCTGGGCTGATTTGGATTTCACGGAACGGAAAATCAGGAGTGAGGGAGATCTTGAGCCACCCCAACCAGTAATAATCATCTCCCACCCAATGGATATAGAAACTACATTATATAGATTTCCACTTCAGTTCCGTTCTTTCTAATTTTAAAAGTCCCATAGCTACGCATAAAAATATCTTTAAACAATTTATGGCAGATGTGTACCACATCCAATGCCTTTCAGAAGCCATGTATTTGGTATTTTCTCAGACATCTATAGGGTGTTGTATTAAAAAAGAAAAAAATTAGTTCAGATGGTTCCCAATCAACTCGTAAGAAGTCTAACTTTGAAATATTTGTGAAAAATATGACAAATCATTTATTTGTAATATAATTAGCTGTACCTAATGACGCTCTTCAAGTACTGAAAGTAATATCATTTGGTTCATTTACAAAACCGAAATCCTTCAGCTCTCAGAAGTAGCAAGGAAAGCCATACCCTCAAAAGTTTATTCTTTCTTTTCAATTTTTGGTGGACCATGTGAAGAGCCGGCCAAGGTTTATTTTCGTATGTAGTGGTATTAAATGCAGATACATGCGTGTGTTTTAGGATGACATGTCAATTTCTCGTTTATGTGAAAATGTAAACTTTAATGTAAGCAGAAGCATGTGCGCGTCACAGTTAAAGATTTTTGTATCTACAAAGAAAATCCAAAACACATTCCCACCTCGCCGTACTCCGTGGCGGAGGGGTTAGCATTGCGCGGTATGACGCCTGAGGTCCCAGGTTCGAATCCTGGCCTGCCCATGAGTGTTATTTTTGAGTGTTCATCAATTTCATCATATCATCATCACTCATCCTCATCTTCGCGATTAGCCAAAAGTGGCAGAAATGCGAAGTAAAATAAACCAAATCAATCAATCAAATATTCCCATCTTACTCCCAGAGACCTTGTAAATCCAATCCAAAATCTACCAATAGAACCTGCAGTGAGTCTCATTTATCTCGTACATTCATCTGACTAATGTAATTTTCTTACAATTTGACTTTAGAGTTTAACATAAATTGGCGTTGTGTTTGTGTTGCATTCGATATCACAATTAGATTTTAAGCAATTTATGTCCAATTATAAGTATACCTAATACATAGGTAAAAAATAGTCCCCCCTCTGATAAAATCGCAAATTGCACCCTGTTTAAATGTCTAGGAAAGATTTCATTTCACCTAGGAATGGTATCGCGATGCGATGAGTCGAGAATTGTCACAGCCTCATCTTGTATCCTGTGTGGTGAGGTCCTTCTCGTTCTTGTTTGTGCTTATTTTTCTTTCGGTTTCCACTCTGAAGTTATGAAAACTTATTCCAAATTTACCTCATTCTCAGATAGGCTAATCGGCACTCTATTTTTTTTTTAAAAAAAAATCTTAATATATAGGTTTAAGTATAGTTTTCCCAACACCATCTTACAAATTTATGAAAAATATGAGTGAGGTACAGGATTGCATTGTAAACCCCCCCTCCCCCCCAGTTGGTCTGTCGTGTCTCGTCTCGTTCATGTAAGTGTTCCGTTTCGGAAAATTCCATTATAAATATTCAAAAGAAAATGGGGTCAGTCATATACTCTTCTGATGAAGATTTGTATCTTGTCTTCGAATCGACGCGACCACTGCTTTAGAAATGTGTACCCCCCCCCCCTTACGCAAAGCAGCAATCGTCTGCAGCGTAATTGTCTGAGAGTCAATCTGATTCCATCGTTCCACACACATCTTAAACAATTTTCATCTCGTTAAAGAGGTTTCCAAGAACTTAGGTCAATGAACTAACTAGTAGCAAGCACAATGTAGTATAATAAGCTTACAATTAAATGTTTTGAATTTCTGTGGTAAGGACTATAATGCTTAAAATTTATAAACAATAATACATTTTTTATTGGGCGAATTGATAATAGGTAATTTTAACAGCAGCACCTTCCGTCTGCTGTCAAATTACCAAAGGGGGGTACAGGGGGTACAACTCGATTTACGGATTTAGGGGAGTACAGTACCCCCCTTCAAAAATTTGCGGGGGTACAATGTACCCCCTTTACTTCCCCCCCGTTCCTGCGCCACTGTAAGGATATGTCTTTTGCATTTATTTGTGATTACACGATAACGTGTTACAGGTGGACCATTTGTTCCTGCGTAAGCACCTTGCGGAGTTTCCTGGCACTTTATTTAATGTTAATTAAGTCTACGTTTTCTCGAATGGAAAGAACTGTGACGTTTCGAAAATTTAGCACAGGATATGATTTTATTTTATTATAAAACAAATAACTATTCGAAATAAAATAATATATGTATAGTTTACATATCATGAAGAGAGGGAATATAACAAACTTAAATGCAACGTGAACAGTTCACATTACAACCCAAGTTACATGCTCTGTTTCGTTCTGCGGACAAAATTGAATTACAGTGACACTAGGCTGGATGCAGAAAGGGTATGGAAATATTTTTATACTCCCTTTTTATTCCAATGCAAGTTTCACAATAATAAAACAAAAGAAAACATAAGCGGGTCATATAGTTTTGTTTATATCAACACTTAATTGCTCTCAATTTACCTCTCGCTGATCGTGTAATTAAACAATATGCTCTAGCAGTCATTTAAGATAAATTTCAAGAAAAAAACAGCAAGTAACCATGAGAGAGGATAATACTCTTGCCTCACCTCGTTAGGCATGCTTGGTTATTTCTTAATTATTATTACAGAAACAGCATTTATGAATTGCTTTTCTCCCGTCTTTGAATTTTATCGCATATGTTTACTTGCAACACTTCTTTAAAACAAATATCAGGGAAAATTCACTGGTTAACTTTGACCTCAGATCTCAGGCCATAAATCTCAGTGCAGCTTTTGTACAACACAGAATCACGAGTTCAACGTGACTGTAGGTCAATTTTGCTGGATAATCGAGGATGAACTGTTTTATACAATTGGCTCTAAATAGAGCAACTATAATTTATTAACTCTAAACATATGCAGATAGATAGATATGCTTTAATAGTTTTTCTCATACTCATGAACACGTTGAAAAAGTATTCTTATGCAAAGGTCATGTACTTCCCTTTCTTTCTGCCAACATACAATTTTGCTTGGAAAATTCAATACAGTGGAACCTTGATAACTCGAACCTCAACATCTCGAATTCCTTGATAAGTCGAATTTTTTGTAATCCCATTGAATTGTCCATAACACTCAATACTAATTTTGCCTCAACAACTGGAATAAAACCTTGATTAGACGAATTTTTGTACAGTGTATGGGATACCGTTCGAGCTCAATAACTCGAAGGTAGACTATAAAAACCTCTATGAGTCGAAGTTAAATTCTAACCACCTCTATAACTCGAAATTTTAATCGCACGGACCTCAATAAGTCGAATTGTAGGGTGCGTACGTACAATGTCAGGTCATCAACAATCATGTCGGGACTTGAACTCCCCCACCCACCATCATTGTTAATGTGCTTAGTGTGCGTTGTAGAATTGTTAACTTAAAATGATGCTACATACGTTATATGTATACGTAGTGTCGACGTTCAGAAGGGTCAGTAAACTTTAGACCTCTATAGCTCGAAGTCGGCGATTTTGGCCGTCAATAACTAGAACCTTGCTAAGTTGAAATCCTTGATACCTCAATTATTTTTCTTTCCCCCCTCAAGTTCGACTTATAAAGGTTCCACTGTATTACTTCAAGTTATATCCATTCTTCAATTCAGCGTATGCAAATTTGCGTATGTCAAGTGTGACACAAGCAGTAACTAGGAGGGGGAGCAGGGGGAACGTGTCCCCCCCCCATACACCGGAAATTATTTTACATATATTCATGATATTAATGTATTATATGGCATACCCTTCACAATTTCAAGGTAATGCCGCTTATGACTAGGGGAGTGGAAAAATAAATTATCTTACACCAAGGTTGCATGTGAAAATAAAAATAACTATTAATGAAATTAGATTAAAAGAAATCTATTTCAAAGGTATGACATTTTTTTAAAAGCAAATTCATAGGTTTCAGTAAATTATGAATTAATTTAAATTACTCTTGTTCTGTTTTTAGGTTCAAGGAAGGCTTGACGGTTGATGAAGGAAAACCACAAAACATAGAAACAGACGTTTCGTGCTCAATGCCTGATGTTTTCCACGCCCAAACAGCAGGACCGAGCACAGCCGAACAGAATGTTTCAGAGAAGAATATCGGAAATCCACCAGTATCTTCTGCATACAAAACACCAAGTAAAGATCAAATTACACCACAAAAACAAGTCTCAGAACATAGTATGCCATTGAATTTTGAAAAATCGCATTTCGAAACTCCAAGTGAAAGTGATATTTTGCCAGATTTTGTAATGGGAAGTAATGAAAATTGTGTGCAAGACTATAGAGTACGCGGTCGTCGAATAGTTGACGTTAATTATTTCTTTAGTAAACTCAAGGAAATATGTGATCACGGTCCATTCGGATGCTCTTTGCAAAATATGAATATAGTTGGAGAAATTCGACAGGGACAAAAATCAATTTTAACTTTACAGTGTAACATGTGTAATGTGAAGCATCGCATACAAACTGAAGACCCCGAATGTGAAAACATGGACATAAATACTGCTGTGGTTTCAGGAATCATGTGCATTGGCGCTGGCTACAGGCAATGGGAGGAACTAGCTGGTGCGATGGATATACCACCTATGTCTTGTAACACCTACGCCAAATATCATGATAAAGTATGTGATGGGTGGGAGAAAACTGCTCTTCAGGTGATGGAGGCGTCTGCTAAGAAAGAAGCTGAGTATGCAGTGTTGAGAGGTGATTTAGATGAAAATGGAATTCCGACTTTAACTGTTATTGCTGATGGAGCTTATTCAAAGAGAGCTTATAAGAACAGTAATTATAGTTCTCTGTCGGGAGTTGCTGCAATCGTCGGATATTACACAGGAGAAGTGATCTTCATTAGTGTACGGAACAGATATTGTACAATATGTGCGAGAGCAGAGGCAAGAAGTGAGCAGCCAAAAGTGCACACTTGCTACAAAAACTGGGAAGGCAGTGCAAGCAGTATGGAAGCAGACATAATAGCCGAAGGCTTCAAATCCAGTGTAGAAATGTATGGCGTGAAGTACACTACGCTTATTGGAGACGGTGATTCAAGTGTTTACAATACTTTAGTGCATCAACGACCATATAATGACGCATGTGTGGAAAAAATTGAGTGTAGAAATCACATTCTGCGAAATTTCGGGAATAAAATGAAGGAAATTGCGACAAACAGTAAGCTTGGACACATTCGACTAAGAAAGATGGTGGGAGAAAATATCAAAAGAATGCGTGTAGGGATTGTAGGTGCAGCTCGTCATTGGAAAGCACAGAATAACATGAGCGAATTCGAAAAAGTTGTTTCCTTCCGTAAGGACATAAATAACTTACAGAGACACACATTTGGAGATCATTCCCAATGTGCAAGTTACTTTTGTAAGGGCCCACGAGACAAAGAAAAAAACATAATTCCAGAATTAACTTCAAGCGGGATTCTCTCTGCCATTGAAGGAGTTCAGACCCATTGTATTTTAAGAAATAGCAGGAGTTTATTGAAGGACGTGGATAGCAACAGGGTAGAGCAATTCAACAGTGTAGTCGCAAAATTTGTGGGCGGGAAAAGAGTAAATTATTCTCTAAAGAGAGGATACAGAGCTCGAAGTCATGCTGCTGTGGTGTCGTTTAATACCAAGACGCCTCTATATGAACTGCACAAAACTATGTACAGGAAGAGTCCTGGGACTTACACCAAACTGGTGGAACTGAGAAGACGGAAAGCCAAGAGAAGCACTTCAAAAAAATCTTGGAAGCCAAAGAGTGCATCGGTGTCGGTGTCTGATTCTGGCAGACATTACGGGCCTCATGCTCAAAAGCCAGATATGCCTGCCAATGAATATATGTTAGCCAAGACTGACTTTTTATCCAAACTTCCGTCATCAGACAAGGACCGAGAGGAACTTGAACGTGGAACATTGTTGCAAAGAAACAGTGGTCAGTGGAAAGAAGTGCGGAGAAAACTGCTGACAGCATCTAATTTTGGTACAGTTTGCAGACGTAAGCCATATACTTCATGCCAAAAATTGGTTGCGTCTCTGCTGTACCAAGATTTTGACACAGATTCCATGGTATGGGGAAGACAGCACGAACAATCTGCTATTCGTGCCCTAGAAAGATTGATGAACGTTAAAGTGGACCCATGCGGTCTCTTTGTAGATGCGAAGTATCCTTTCCTAGGAGGTACACCGGATGGGATCATAGGTAATGAAGGGATAGTAGAAGTAAAATGCCCTTCTTCTGGAGCTCAAATTACTCCAGATGAACTCATTCTACAAAGGAAATTCACATTTTGGAAATCAGTCGACAGTAATCTCGTGATTAATACAAATCACGTATATTATTACCAAGTGCAAGGACAACTTCGTGTTTCACAAAGACAATATTGTTTGTTTGGACTATGGACACCCCTGGGAATAAAAGTAAGTAAGGTAGAACGTGACGACACATTCTGGATAGAACATATGGAGCAAAAGTTAATTAAGTTCTACATTGACTGTATGCTACCAGAACTTGTGGACCCTCGAAGGAAACGGTCCATGCCTATTAGAGACCCAGATTATATCGTAAATGCGATAAAATCACACACCGAAGCAAGAAACAGCAGTGACACTGGGACTGAAAACAGAAAATCCCAAGTAAGACGCAAGTTATTGTAGAACGTTGATGAGATAGGGAATTGTTTTACTTATTTGAAAGAAATAATTGTTAATCTGATCCATATTCTTTTGTAATTTGGTACGGTAAATGGTAGGGGGGGTTGAATTGTAATAATCCATTACATGTAAAGCTTAGTGTTTATTTGATAACGTGGTAGTTCTTCTAGTGTGTTGTTAATTATTCTAATGTATTCACAATTCTATGTAGAAATTTGTATTCTTGTGTGTTCATATTTACAATTTCCTCCCGATAATTGTTACATTTATAGGATTAAATTTTTAGGTATTTGTATTTGTTGTCTCTGCACAGGGTAATTAGTCATCGTTTGTTAGCAATGAAGTTTTTCCTGTGTTACTTTTTTAGTTGAGGTAGAAAAGTCTGTGTAGTAATTAATATTAATTTATTTAACTCACTACATATGACATTTATATTCATTTTCACACAAATTATGTAATTGCTGTCTCTATTTTAGTTATCTATCTATCTATATAGTATATATAAACTGTGTACATATTTTTATAATTTGTAATTCTGCATATGCGTGGTAATAATATTTTATAATTAGCGTACTTTCAAAATAATATGTCATTAGATTAGTCAAAGATTCTATATTTGGCACAAATTGGAAACTTGTCATACAATAACACAATTTCTGTTAAACTTCATAAGAATTTACTGGTCGCCAAATTCAATATGAGGAACGTAAGTTGCAGATCCAGATTAGGGAATATAATCATAGTTATACAGTGTATTCATTAAATGCATTGGGAGATTGTTACAAGTGTTTCATAAATTTTATGTTACTTTAGGTCGTTAGTTATCATTATATAATGAAATTTAACAATTTGAACCATATTGGAGAAAGCATTATGCCGAACCTTTCTGTGTAAAACTATTATTATGTAATGTTCATAGCCTTTTGCTTATTACTGAGTTCATAAAACATAATACAATTAATATATATTTTGTTCATATCTTAGTTTGTTTCTACTATATACTTCCCAAGTATCCTTAGACAGTGTAAGAAATATTATGGTTCTTAAACAAATTTCGATATCATTTAGAAAGAAAGATGTTTGAAGAGAGAGAGAGAGAGAGAGAGAGAGAGAGAGAGATCAGGAAGAAAACTGAAGCAGAAGCAGAAAGATAGGAATGTCCCAAGAGATATACAAATTATATAACTTTCTCACTCTCTCTCTCCGTCTGCCTCTCTATCTCTTTCTTTCTCTCTCTCTCTCTCTCTGTCTATGTGTGTGTGTATGGTGTGGTGTGGTGTGTGTGTGTGTGTGTGTGTGTGTGTGTCATGTGCATGTGTGTGTGTATGAATGAAAGAAGAGTTGGGTCCAATGTTTCGATATTCAATTGGCCCCAAGTTTTCGGGGAGTAGGCAGGAGATTCGATGTTTGACCCTTTGTACCTTTCTCTTTCTTCTCTGTACCTTGTTCTGTCCGTTTTTCTTGACTTTCCCACGTTCTTTTTCTACCATTCCCCTCTCTCTATTTCTCTTTGTTCCATTTCAACCTGTCTCATTTCTCTCTTTCACAATTATCTTCTAGAACTCTGTTCCTCTCTTCTTTGTCTCGAGCTCGATTTGTTTCTCTCCATTTCGTATAGTTTTCTGATTGGTTGCTAGAGTTGTGAGCCGTTGCGGTGCGGGAATACGCTGACTAGTCAACAAATGATTAGTTTTCCGCACATAAGAATCAACGATAATTAGATGAAGTTAGGGAAGGAACTCGTGAAACTGAAAGTTCATGCCCAAGACGTGATTCGAACCCAGAACTTGCTAACTAGATCGTGAATCAAATATTGGACATGCTCGGCCTCAGAAGCAACTCTAATTGGAACCTTATCAGCATTATGGAATTTGAAAATTTTCTAATGTAAATGTAAATTCTAGTTAATTCGTTGAAGGCATAAGGATTTTATGTTCAGTATGCCCCCAGGAACTAAAAAAAAAGTGCAATCAGAGTGGGAATTTCCCCTCGTTCTCCCCTCTCAAATACCACAGACAGACAGACAGAGAGAGAGAGAGAGAGAGAGAGAGAGAGAGAGAGTGAGAGTGAGTGAGTGAGTGAGTGAGTGTGGAGACAACCTGGGGAGCTACTTGATAGCAACAGTAGCAGGTCTTGAAGACCCGAAAATAGCGGCGATGGACTACGTGGCACTCAGCGATAAACAGCTTGGTAAGTCCTCAGGCCTTTGACAAAGATTTTATTTGATTCTGAAGGAACATATTGCCGACTTCCGTGTCGTAGTGGTTAGCACAGCACGCTACGACCCCAGAAGACTCGGGTTAGAATCCCGGCCTCGGCATGGGTGTACGTGGATGGATCACAGAAAAATGTTACAACAACTAATCAAAGAAACACAGCATGACCTGGTATGAATTTATGGTGTATTCTAAGAAGGCTACACGCACGTCACTTTTCTACGTAATCACCAAGGTGATTGAGACATTTATCAGACCGCTGGACCAACTTGTTGATGCCGTCTTGGTAGAAATTTTGTCTCTGCTCATTGAACCACTTTGTGGCAGATGCCCGAAAGGAAAAAGTCACTGTGGGCCAAGTCAGCAAAGTATGAGGAGTGTGTCCCTTCATCAATTTCATCACACTATCACTGACTATCATCTTTGCGATTAGCGAAAAGTTGATGAAAAGCGAAGTAAAATAACAAAAATAATCAATCAATCAATAGGGATATTAGTAGCTTACATGGACGATAGGGTACAAGTGTCATATAAAGTGCATTTTCCCATTTCTCTGAATATTATTTTGGAGCCTGTATTTTTCTTTGCAGTTCATTTCGGCAATAGAAAATTATCAGAGGCATTCTGATTGTCTCGTAGTTTTTTTTTTAAATTTTACATTATGAAAGTTGCATGTTGTAAATAATTGCAATAAAATACAAACCCACGACATCAAATAAACTCCATGATAGTACAATATCCCCCACAGAGACAGGGAGGTCAGCGCATCGAGTCCCATCGCCGCTGCTTTCAGACTTTCGAGACCGGAGTCAGCTACTTTTTTTTCTAGTAGCTCCCCAGTTGTACTCACGACGTTGGGTCAACGCCGAAATTTTGTGACTTTCATCGGAAATCGAACCCGGAACCCCTCGCACCGTTAACTGTTTGGCTACGCAGGAGTTGAAATTTAATACAGCACACGGAAATATAGATCAGAGATGGAGTTGTGGAAACAAGATGTGCTATATGTATTCCAAAGCTATTAGTTAATCATTTTCAAAGGCCATTTTAACAAGAATTAAATCAGAGAACAATCATGTAATAAGCGTATGACTTATATCACGTTAATGTCAGTCTCGGTTTGCATTCACCAAAGCTACTATAATTTATTAGAAAGATATCTCTTGACGGACATCTTGATATTAATGTACTTTGAGACTTAGGAGAACGTACTATCACTTGCCATCTAAGATTGAACATGCCGGATAAATTCTCCTAGGTTTGCATTTCGTACTTTAATCGCTTTTTTCACCTTACTACCTCTATAGTTAATCATAACATAGACTAAGGATGATTCAGCGATAATAGGGATGGCACCCTTTTAACATTCGAGGCAAGAACGACATAAGACCCTGCGTTGCCTATGGACACGAGATCCAGAATGAAACTCCCTCTTTAAAATACCCAATCCAGAATTGAAGGTATGCAAGGACGTATTTAGGGGGAGAGTTCAGAGGGTCCGGACCTCCCGAAAGAATTATCAAGTACATAAATTTAATAATGAAAATGCACTTATTTAGCATTTCTTATTTATTTCCTCTGAACTTACTAGAAGGCAAGGATTTATTGGGATCATATGGCTTTAAAGTACAGTAGAAAAGAAGATTTATGCATACTACTACTTCTAATGGTCCTCTTCCGTGACCGTGTGTTCTAAGGCGCTGTGCTTTGGGCTCCGACTGCGGGACGGCATGAGTTCGAGTCCACATGCGTTCAGTCGCTGGATTCTCTGCCTGAGTATAAGACCGGTGGCAACCCACCATCGTGAGGAAATCTGGGAACTACGAGTGTGGAGCATAACCCGGTCACGGATAACTTTTATAACGACTGGAGGTTCGACGTGCTGACCCCACGTCATCCCATTACTGGTTGAAGATCTCCACACCTCTAGGTAGGATTGTGGGAGGGAGGCTGGCAGTCGGGAGATAGGCCAAGGCCGTTCGATGCCATGGGTTATTTTATTATTACTACTAATGATAATGTGCATAAAATATGAATCATGAACTTTACTTTCTTTAACGGGATCTAACGTCCGTTTTTATTATTCAATAAATATTCAATTCACAATCTATTTGACATTAATGTCCTTGCTTTGTTGTTATTCAAATGGTGGTGACCTTGAATAGAGGCAAGCTAGATAATGAATGCGTGCTGTTATATCTCTATTCTAATTCCGTCTTTTTAGCTATTGACGCAATGATGATAATGCAATATTGAATAATTTAATACTTTATTAATATTATTATTTCTGAGACATTTGTTCGGACTCACTCCAAAATATATTTCTAGATACGTGCCTGGAGGTATGATATTTATTTCTTCTCATGTGCGAGACGGCTGGCTGAAAGTACTACATGTATGTATATTTTGTACAGTTGTACAAGAAATATGTCATAATCTTAAAAAAATGTAAATATCGAATAAAATTTGCCTATAAATACGCACCCTAATCATAACTTATTAAACGTATATTTTTTCATTCATCAATTTTTTTACGCTTACAATAACCTATAAGATTTACTAAATATTTTTTTGTATTCTCCATCTAATTTCTAATTCTACGTACATACTATGTATACACACTCCTTTCTTTTGGCTTCCATCTCATCAGACTTACCATTAATTTCCTCAATTATCTCATCCAACTCGCTTGCATTTACACCCACACGTTAAATTAAAATAATAATATTTTATAATCATTAGACATTAAACAGGATGGAATAAATAGCAGGGAGGCTTTTGCAATAATAATTTCAATTATATCCTTATAAAAAAATAAATTTAAATTTTTTTAATGAATTTCGAGTGGAAGATTCAATACGCAAACCTCCTTATTAATTCAATGTCAAGATAATTATAAAAATTTGGAGGGATTGTATTTATACACACGAACGCTCGGGAGCCAATAGGAGTTTATAATCTTCAAACTGGGTTATCTCTACCGATTCAACAAATTCAATCTCTCCAATGTCGTTTGTGTTGCACCTGATGCAAAATCTGTCACAGTTTAATTGGGAAATTATTTTTGGGAGAATATGTGTGTACACGTCGTGTTTTCACGGCCCAGAACACACGAGACAAAGCATAGCATGACAAATGTCCAACAAGAAGAGACAACCATACAGTCGGTAGGAACGATTGACTGCCAGGAAGTTCAATTCATGGGGGACAGGGTGAGGGATGTGGGCTCTCCCATTGCATGGGGTGCACCTACGTACAAGGGATTCTAGTACATGACTACCTGAGAGCATAAAGACGATTTGCATCGCCTCCATAAATTACCGAGACTGTGAATATATAGAGAGCCACCACCACCCCACCCATGAATATGTCTTCAAAACAAATTGCATAATGTAGGTGGGTGGCTTCATCATTTTTAAAAAATGCAAGTAGCTAATTATGGTAACAAAACACCTTGTTTACATTTAAATAAATTATTCAAAATTACAATAAAGTAAAAAGCAACCAATTTTTTGTAATTCTATATAAAAAAAGTTAACATAGGCCAAAATCGGTAAACTTCTCGCTCGGACAAATGTTGAAATATTGGTCTAAACAGGTAAAAAACTGCTTACTGACAAGTAATCTGACTTAAATTTGGCATAAAGCCTTTTGACATTTGTCGAGCCAAGATGTAGTACCTCATAACTTCTGTGATAAAAACATTTAATTCATAATACTACTGACGGACTTATTATTCCATTCGCATGATGCAATTAGTAAATAGAATAAATCTAATTACATGTCCATTAAGAAGCAAACATTTCTTTGTAAATACGAGTAATGACGTAAAATGCCTGTTTTTTACAAACCCCCTTCCCCCGTTGTAGGTTTGTTAGCTATGGATTATCAATCTGTATTGTTTTACAGGTACCTGTCATATAGGAATCTGGGCACAAAATTTTGAAAAACAGAAACCAGAAACGATCAAAGAGCAGAAACTGAAAGAAGAAATCAGTAACAGAGCTAAAATATTGTCATCAATTTTTTTTGGATGTATTTGTTTCCTCTAAAAATATATATAGCTCTGATATTAGTTCCCTAACAAATTCAGTTTGGGCTTAGATTTCTCTCATTTGCATCAGAGATGGTGAAAAAATGCACGAAACATAAAATGTAGCTTGAAATGTACTGAAAACAATGTTTTCTTAGCCAAGCTATCTATAACTTTTCTTAGATTAGTCATCATAATTATCGCAACTGACTGCAAAGGCTAACAATGTCGTAAGTCATAAGACAAATATGGCCGCCATTTTTATACGAACTCAAGTTTGGAAAAATACTACCACCTTTGCATAGGGGTTACAAGATAAAAATATATAAAATTTTAAAAAATTGACCACTTTGTGTCAATTATTGTCTTTTTGGACAACTTGGTATTAAATAACCCTGTATTGTTTTAGACCTAATAAGAATTAAGATATGCAAGTTTTACTTTTTGATTAAATAAGTGCATATACTGCATATCAGTGAAAGTGTTATAAAAATAGATCAAATACATTCACAGATGTTGGATTAACCCCAGAGTCGGTTTTATGGAAGGATAATGTTGGAAAAATTTCAGCTTGAAATCATGCACCCTTAGAATCGAACCTGGCTTTATTTACTACGTGGCAATCCGACGCCAAACTTTTTTTTTCATTTTAAAGAAAGCCCGTAAGCGGAAATTTCCGCCGTCATTCTTTTCTGTTTTCTCATATATATGTTTTTTACTCAGTTCTCTATTTTTTCACATTCATATTTAGAACAAACATCCGTGTCTCACCCGGGATTCGAACCCGGGACCCCTGCTGTCGTAGCGCGCTGTTATAACTACTCCGACACAAAGGTTAACTACTAGACCACTGGGGCTCCTCATTCGTTGAAGGAAAGCTTTCACAATTATGTATGTTATAAGCCACATATTGTTGTTGCAGAACTCTATCTTATCTTCTGGGATTTTGACACGAAATGGTAAGATCAGCTTTTACAGAAATGAAGATTGCCAATCGACCCGAACAGCAAAACCCAGCAAATGTCTGATGAAAGAAAGGCAATGCCATTCTTGGGGACACGGGCAGGACCGTTCGATTTACAACCTGTCAGTCACTAATTGCCCGGGTACCGGAGGAGGCGTGCTCTGAGGAAGCTCACCAAAGCGGGCTTGGTCAAAACATCTGGTGTTGTAAAACGCGCTGCGTTCCCTACAGGCAGGTAGCAGGCGAATTCGCAAAAGACTCTTCCATGATATACAGTCTTAAAACCAGGACCTCAAGGGCAATATTTTGAATTTCGACCAATAGATGGAACTACCTCTGCAGCAACTTCTTAAAGCTTGTACACAGATATGTGAAATTGTGTGGTATAATTCAATTTTATTGTTTCAGGAGTATTATTTTTCGTGTCATTTCCTTGAGAATTTTTCCACAGAATTTTGTCACCAAGGACTGAATTACGAATAATATGTCCACGTTTCCTGGGTCAGTAAGACACTACTTTTTATTGAAAATACATAGTTAAAAATACAGTTAAAAACTGCATGCAACTATATTTAGGAATGAATATTTTTATGCACAATAAAATATTCAAGTTTAAATATTTAAAAATAATGGTTGCGACCAGTTTTTGTAAATTGACAGGCAGACCGTTAAATGTTAACGGTAGAATATAGTAATTCTTACGGTAACGTCTAACAGTGTATGAGAGGTATGATGTGTATTTCACCGAAAAATACGTCGCAATTTACATATTTATTTAGCCTTACATGCGGTCTCTATTATTATTACTATAATTTCTTTGGGTAAAACTATCAAAGCCGGGAAATGTCTGTAACTAGTTTATTCTGCAATTGTTGAAATTCGTACTTACCTATTCTGTATTGCGAAACATTGTTCAACAAGGGATTTCGCCTTTTTTTATTTTTTAACGAAATTAGTATCTATTGTAGACATATCGAGTTGTTCGTTCTTTTCTCGCTTCCTGAACACGAAAAATAGCGAGCAAATCTTGACTAGCGTTGTGTTTCAAACGGCAAAGCAGTGTTTCAACCTTCTTAACAGAAAAATTCCCGCATATTCCCGAAAACCATTCCCGCATAGCCCCAAACACCATTCACGCATAGCCCCCCAAAAAAACATTCGGGATAGTATGACCATCCACGAATAGGCCCAAAAACCATCCCGCATTGCCCCCAAAACCATTCTGGACCGTATAACCATCCACGAATAGCCCCAGAAACCATTCACGGTAGCCCCACGCACCATCACGGTAAGGTTAGGTTAGGTTGCTTTAGGTTGGGCAATATAGTGAAAAAACTGTGTGTTTGGTATCACTGATCGGGGATTACGTCATCAGATGCTCGCAACATCCGGTTCAAGTACATGGATGGAAATGCAAGCAACAGCTTTCGTGCATCGGACGGGCATTAGTATAGAAAAATACATGATTTAGCGGCCAAATACATTGAAAAATTCGAAACACTTCAACGACCTTCCGAAATTACACAGAAACTCAATTCTGTAAGTACTTTCTCCTGTAAATTTGAAGAAATCCATTTCCCGGCTATGACATTTTTACCATTTTTTGTTTGCAGTAAGATTGCATATATGCTTCAATTATATATTTTTGCATCTTTTATAAATATCAGCAACAGCTTTTTGCCCTATACACATTAAAAATATAACGTTAATAGTTACCGTCTCTAATATATCATATGGTATACTGAACAAGTAAAATATAGCTAATTAAAAAGACAGTAATAGAATCAGAAAATACAAACTAATTTATTACAAGAGTGAAATTAATACCTTAGAAGTCCAATAAAAATTGTAGGGCACACTATATACAGCTGTAACTTACATGAGGTATCAACTGTTATTTACGAAACGACCTTAAGGCTGCAACACTAATCAGAGCTTCAAAACGCCATTTTTCTTATTTTAAAGATGGCTCACACTTGCACCAGAGTGGTTTCTTGCCCTCCATAAAATTCAATATCTCTGTGCGTGCTTACCACACCAGCAAGTGTACTAATGGAGGAGAAAGTTCGACAATGGCCTGTTATAGCCTGACAAGTTAAGTCCCGATATGCGCAGATCGCTGCGGAGCACTTCCTATTACGTCATCCTCCCCACCACTCTTCTACGTACTGGTCTGGCCTTGAGAGTACGAGTGGTGCCAACTCAGCAAAATTAAGCTAAAACAAATATGACAAACGATTTTTACTGTGTGGATTGACGGTGCCGGATCATATCAGTTTATCAGTGGTTCATTTGATTTAATCCGGTCTTTGAAAATGTGTGATGTGCGCGGATCGTAAACTGTAGTATTACGCACGCGCGTTAAGGTCTATAAAGAAGAGAAACTTCTGTGCGAATGGCTACGAGAAGGCAATCTGATAACACGCTTGCCTGTGTTCTTTTTTAAAGCATTGAAATGTTCTTGGCTCTTTAATCTTGGCTGCATATTTTTGAAATGCAAAAATCAAATCATGCCGGGTCCAACGAAATCCACAATCTGCTCTGGAAAGCCCCTTAGAGGACAGGCCAGATAAATTGTTTACAATGTTGCAACATATTTAGGAAATCCGGTAGGAGTTACATAAACTTAAGTATGATGTTGTCGAGTCCACAAGCGCCGCCACGGGAGTATCTAAATGGATGGTTTCTCAAGTTTTAAAAGAATTGGATTTGATTGATTTGTTGTTTTAAGTCCACTTTATGCACAGTAAGGCTAATCGGGACTGGACCTACAGTTTAAAGTGGGATCCAAACCAGTATGTGCCTCCACCGGGAATCAAACCCGAGACCCGTTGATTACAAGCGGCGACGCTACCACTGCGACATCGGGATGGCCAAGTTTTTAAAAAAGGAAAAGAGTCGATGGCGAAAGGTGAGCTGAATTTCTGTACTCCGACAGGTAGAAAACAGCCCAGGAAAAAGCTAATACAAATTTCGTTGAAAATCCTCGGACCATTCCGCTCCCTCCAGGTTGCAACACTGCGAACCAACGTCGCTGCGGAGAATGGAGTGGGGAAATGTGGTGCGAGATGCGCAACAGCTATTTGCAGCGTCTTGTTTTTAAACTTGTCAAGTTATAGGAGACAGATGGGTGGAAAGGCCTTCTCAGTGGCTCAAAAGTGACTGCACGCAGACCCCAAAGATTTATTCTTCTTAAGGTATTGCAGGCACTAACTCAACGTTGAAAATATATGTAGATGATAATATGTCTGTGCTAATATGCAGCAAACTTGTGCAACCCTACATACAGAAATCTACTATCATAAGAAACAAAAACAAATGAAGGTTTTATTTTGACTCTCCATTCTATATACGTGAGTGACTACCTATATAAAGCAA
Organism: Lepisma saccharinum; assembly: GCF_977018435.1. Lineage (NCBI taxonomy): Eukaryota > Metazoa > Arthropoda > Insecta > Zygentoma > Lepismatidae > Lepisma > Lepisma saccharinum. The sequence continues at coordinate 30,643,391 of NC_139252.1, read as the reverse complement.
TAAGAACATGCACATTGCTACTTTAAAATAGATTGTTTTTTAATAGGAATTAGAAAACGATTGTCATATTGAACAAAGACTAAGAGAGACTGGATTACACTTTGGACATATGAATCGCCACCGGTAATCAGGGTTGTTAAACGTCCAGGAATTTTAAATAAGTTCAATTCCGGTCCAGGAGAGAAAATCATCAAGCTTAAATAGATTCTGGACCGTGAAGAACCTTTTTATCTGTGAACTATTTCAATTCGGTCCAGGAACCTTTTTTCACGATCAATTTAAATACGGTCCAGGGACCCTTTTTTTCTGAATGAATTTAAATACGGTCCACGAACCTGTGGTAACATTATAGTATAAGGGAAACAGATTTCTTGAAATTTACAGGAGGAAGTACTTACGGAAATCATTTTCTGTAGCGTTGTGGAAGTTCGTGAATCTAGTTTTGGTCCATTTTAATGCGAAAACATGTCGTTTTCTGCGAAAATCTCTGTCCGACACGCTGTTTCTGCTGCCGCCATTTTCTTTCTGCATGAGAGTATAATGTTCCGTGTGTTAAGATGACGCAACCCCATAGTCAGTGTTTCAGCCTCGCCGTGTTTTCACTAGAACATGACTTGTCGAGTATTTTTTTTTTTTTAAAACTATGCTTGCCTAACCTAACCTAACTTAACCTAACCTTACGGAAAATGGTTTTTGGGGCTAACGTCAATGGTTTGTGAGGCTAACGTCATGGTTTGCGACGTATTAGCATAATTTTAAATCCGGGCACGAAAGTAGGTATTTTCCGATGAACGAGGTTGCAACACTACATACATCGACAAAACACTCGCACAACGCGCCCTGAACCAGTACGCTATCGCCCGCCATGATGTGTTACAGAATCGAAATAACAAGTAACAGTAAGTATTTGGAAATGTAAGAAACAGACATTATCTTAGTTAGAAATGCATTATTTCACCTTAGGAAATTTTCCGCATTCCAAAATAGTACGTTAGCAATGTAAAAAAGTGCGAAATATATGATTTATAGGTGTTTCCCTTATACTATAATAGTACCGAACCTTTTTTCCGAACGAATTTAAATACGGTCGAGGAACCTTTTTTCAGGAACAATTAAGATACGGTCCAGGAACCCTTTTTTTTTTCAATGAAACAATACGCAACTTGGACCGAATTTAAATTGTGCGAGAAAAAGGTTCCGGTGCCGGAGCGGAACCGAATAGAATTTATGAGTTCATGGCCCTTTTTAACAACCCTGTCGGCAATGAAAGAGCAGGTAACTTTATTGCAATATGTACCGTATTAAGTAACTTGTTCTTATTAATATTGAAATGAGAATTAGGGATACGAAAGGGGGTAGTGGCACAACCCACTAGCGCCACCTACCATCAAAATCCATTACGGAATACAAACTATGAATTCTCCTAGTCTTAAGGATGCCATCACTATCAACAGAGATTCACCAAATGGACTAGATTATTTTTCCCTTTTCTCAGGGGTTGGAACCCTTCTGTAATGGACGACTGGAATGACTCAATTATATTAGTGTCACCCTCTAGAGGGAGGGTTGACATATTCTGGAGTGCCATTCCCTAAAAGAGCACCACATACCATTTGACCTTTACTTAAACCAACCCTCTTCATGACCTGGCAACGATGCAATAAAAAAGCAAACATGGGGGACGGGAAGAAAAGTGCAAGGCTACGAGGAACGGCCAGGCACGTTCGAGAATTTGCTAAACTGCGAGAGCACGTGGCCGAGATGTTTCATTGAACCGCGTGTAGTGGCGCTGGGGTCAATAAGGAAGTAGAGAGATTGGTACACGTTTTGAAGGGAGTTTCCCCTCTTCGTATCTGATTGAAACTGGCCAATCAGTGAGGTCATGGAAATGGTTTAGGGGATTCCTGGAAATCTGTTACGTTTCCTGGTCATTTTTTCTCCTGTTGTTTGTACTTTTCTGTATTTTCTGCTGAGTTCATACAAGGGCGAACAGGTGAACGTGTTCATTGCTGTGGATGTGCAGAGGTGTCGCCACTGGTGGGCAGTGTGCGAATTCATCTCCTTGCGTTGTGGGGGAAACGTGTCATATATTTGACGGATATGGCGTAAACAGGTTACACGCACGAACCCGCGCGCACACATACACACACACATCCACAGGGTAATTCAAAAGTCTCGACATTTTCCTTACATCGCTAATGAATGGTTTTCAGGATGGGAAAAAGACACTGATCTCTTTTCAGCAAGATGGTGCACTGCCCCCATTTCTCCACAATCGTTCGGGACTACCTCGCCGACACATCCCCCGATAGGTGGATCGGCCGTGGCTCACCAAGACATTGGGCGGCTCGCTCTCCAGACCTAACTCCTGTAGACTTTTCTTGTCTGGGTTTTCATTAAGTCTAGAGTGTAACAAGTAAAGATCAAAACCATAGAAAAACTGACACAGCGAACAGCTGCAGCAACCTGGAGATCGCGGAAGCTATGTTGGAGCATTTGTTCTGGTCTATGCAAGAGAGGTGCGTGCTATGCTTAGACTTAAGAGTCCCACCACAGTCAAATGTACTGAGTATTTTTGAGCAGTACTGTCAATTTTGTCAGAAAAATGCTTTTTGAATTGCCGTGTATATGTGTGTGTGTGTGTGTGTGTGTGTGTGTGTGTGTGTGTGTGTGTGTGTGTGTGTGTATGTGTGTTCCGATTTAGTCGGAACAGTCCAATTTTTTCAAATTCTTGTCCGGACTTTCTTTGAACTGAAGTTGTGATGCAAAATGTCAGTTTTTTTTTCTGTCAATTCCCATTCAGACATGTTCTTCAATCAGTGTGTGTATATTTATAAATGTTTATTTTCTAAACACAGAATTACAATGGCTGTTCTGTGGTGCTGGTAAAACAATGTTAATTTGTGGAATACAGCAGTGGCCGATCCGAAGTTACAGTTGGGAGGGGCCGAAATTTAGTCGGACACCTCACCTCGCAGAGAATCGATTGTAACTTACGGTTGCACACAAAATATATCATACTGTAAACAGAAGCAAGCTGACTTCCATGTTGTACATTAATCGAGTATTGTTTTGCAAAAATATGGGTCCAGAGCTGGAAGAGATTGGTTATAATTGTCTGTCGTTATCGTAATTCCTCCCATTGCCTCCGTAAACTGCATGATGAGATACGAGGAGCAGTGGCGGCGATTGGGTTCCAAAACTGGGGTGAGGGCAAAGACAGTATATTTCCTTTGTAGATAAGGTTTAGCATTGTGCCAAGGCAAAAGTGGAGAAAAGTGTGTGGGGGTGGGGGCAACTGCCCTCCCCCTCGTCCCCACTAATGACGAGTAAATCAAATGTAGAAAGAAAACCAAAACCTATTCTCTCAAGAGGTCTCGGGGTTCAGTTCCATTTTGAGGCATATTCCCACAATGGTTCGGATCCAAATTTAAACTGTAGGTCCAGTCCCGATCAGCCTATCATGGGCATAAAGTGGGCTTCAATCAAAATTATTCTCGAGCCTCTTTAAACTTCGCTATATAAAACAGAACATTCTTTAGTCTTCAAAAATATTAGACATAATAATATACCTAACAATCTGGTAGTTGGGAGGGGCCATCGCCCTCCCCGTGAATCAGCGCCTGGAATACAGTACCATTCGAATACTTCTGAGAATTGAATGTAAACAAGAAGCTCCAAGCTGTCCGTCTTGTGACAACCTTTGTCTGAAAGCGACTGTGTTGCTGATTGTTTGTCGAGTCGGGAAGCGAAGGTCTATCGGTAAGTTGATATTTTCCGCCACTTTGGACCATAATATTGCAACTATAGTTGCATGGTACTGGTGGTCATATCTGATACTCCAACGGCATTTCGGATTTGTCTGTGTCCCACATTTTCGAATCTGGCCCTGTCCCAGCCTAAAAGAATATCGTGGTTAGTACGTACAGGTCTGCTTTTAACAGTTTAGAAAAAATCATAATTTCAAGAGTAAAAAGAGAGAGAGGATGAAAAAAAGATGAACAGGAATAGACGAAGAGACAATGAAACATTAAAATAAATGGGGAAAGAAGAATGACAAAGGAAGGAGAAGAAAATGGAGACAAAGGAGAGAGATTAAATGGAGACAAGGAAGAATGAGAAGAAAATGAGACAAAGAAGAGAAAAGAAAATGGAGACAAAGAGAGAGAGAAGTAGATGGAGACAAAGAAGAGAAGAAAATTGAGAAAAAGAAGAGAGAAAATGGAGACAAAGAAGAGAGAAAATGGAGACAAAGAAGTAGTGTTGCCCACGAGACGAGACTTTGGCCTGTCTCGTCTCGTGGAAATGCTGTCTCGTCTCGATAATATTCGTTTGTCTCGGGACACATGATCAATCTCGTCTCGTCTCGAATTTTTAAAAGCCTGTCCCGTCTCGTCCCGTGGGCAACACTACAAAGAAGAGAGAAGAATATAGTAAAAGCAGAGAGAAGAAAATTGAGACAAAGAATAGAGAAGGAAATGGAGAGAAGAAAATGGAGCCAAAGAGGAGAGAAGAATATTGAGACAAAGAAGAGAGAAGAATATTGAGACAAAGAAGAGAGAAGAATATTGAGACAAAGAAGAGAGAAGAAAATGGAGACAAAGACTAGAGAGAGGAAAATGGTGACAAAGAAGAGAGAGGAAAATGGTGACAAAGAAGAGAGAGGAAAATGGTGACAAAGAAGAGAGAAGAAAATGGTGTCAAAGAAGAGAGAAGAAAATGGTGACAAAGAAGAGAAGAAATTAGTGACAAAGAAGAGAGAAGTAGATGGAGACAAAGAAGAGAAGAAAATTGAGAAAAAGAAGAGAGAAAATGGTGACAAAGAAGAGAGAGAAGAAGATGGAGACAAAGAAGAGAAGAAAATGAGACAAAGAAGAGAGAATAAAATGAGAGAAAGACGAGAGAAGAAAATAAGACAGAGGAGAGAAGAATATAGTAAAAGCAGAGAGAGAAGAAAATTTAGACAAAGAATAGAAGAAAATGAATACAAAACTGAAGTTAATGGAGAGAAGAAAATGGAGACAAAGAGTAGAGAAGAAAATAGTGACAAAGAAGAGAGAAAGAGAAACAAGGAAAAAGAGTAGTACTAAATACTAATAACCGCTGAAGCCGACCCCACTCAATGATATTTGGTCCTCCACCATTTTAACCCGCTTGAACGAAATCCTGTGGCCATGCCATTGGCCTATCATAAGGATCTCCACAATGGCGTACTTTTCCTAGGAAACTATACTAACATACAAGGAATAATATCCAATACAGACTGTAACTAACAAAGCATATCTTCCTTGTACGTGGATTAGGCGATGGAAGACGTCCACCCTCTCCCTAAAAGCCAAAGGTTCCTGGGAGTGCACTCTGGTCATTGGTGACACACTGCAAACACACGTTCTACAGGAGGGTCCACGGTGTGCAACTCCCATAAATCTCCTTTAAGGCTCAGAAATTGATACAAACACTTCTGGAGATGACCCTTATTGGGTGACTAACACAGTACTGGACACCCCATTCCCAGAAAAAAAAGGGGGAAGGTCTTGTGGATAACGATAATGAATCAGATACAGCAAAAGCTACCCCCCGAGACAGGGGGTTAAGAACATGCTGGTATGTGCTAGGCCATTAGTGCTGTTCATTATTGATGACGTAATCGATGCTAGAGTGGGGGCTCGTCCGGGATCTGCTTAGAGACTGTGTAGGGGCGGAATAGAGATGTATTATATAGGGGGATGATCTTTGGGTTGTGCAAAGGCTAAGGAATCCATTGGACGGACTTCCCCTGTGCCAGAAGAAAGAAAGCTAGGTTGGCCATTAAGATAGGGCGAATGCTCACAGCGATCTTTCAGATGTGACCTGGTCAATGGTGCGTGAGCCCTTTCCCTCCCTTTTGGAAAGGTCCTCCGTCAGATTCCCCTCCCATTCTGCAACGACTGTCGGGGTGACGCGTCGCCCTTTAACTCTCCCCTGAAGCATTCACCAGCAATGGCATGTAGGGCGTTTTACCCCTAGTTTCCCTAAAGAGGGATTTTTCTACTTCAGAGGGATTTTTGAGCAAATTCCCATTGGAACCTTATTTGAAGATACTAGTTTTTTTGGAGGGATTTTTTTTCAATTCTAATGTATTTTTTCATTCCAACAAAATTTCTTCCATTTCTGACTGATATATCTGTATTATTAGTCATTTTTCCCCAACATTTCACTTTTCACAAATCCAAAAGCCCTGTACATATTCTAAAAGAAAGGGTAGTTTTCACCAGTGAGTGATTTCTTTTCTAGTTAATTTTCTACAAATTTTTGTTTAAAGTCCAATTGATTCACAGACATGCTAATCGGGACTGGACCTACAGTATAAAGTGGGATCCGAACAATGTTCCTCCGGATATCGAACCTGGAGTCTTGATTACAAGGCAACAACATTACCAGTGCGTCATCGGTGAGGGCCACCCATCACAGGATATCCTCCGACTTTGAGGGATTTTTTATTTCCCCTTTCAGAGACTTTTTCCATTTCAGAGGGATATTTTTAACATCTCGTGGGATTTTTCCAATTTTCGATGGAATTTGATAACACAGGAGGAAACTTTCTTTTGGGAATTGTGGGGGGAAGATCCATCACCACCAGCAGACACACTGGATAATATCCTGTACAAATAGGGTTTACCAGTTTGCTACATTGAGCATCTTGGAAACCTATCGTAGGCATTTCCTGACCTTTCCAGTAGACCCGCTCTTAATCCATAAAGGTCAGGCTATCTTTCCGTCGACAACTTTTACTGCTAGGCAGAACGATGCGTTGATGCCTCGTATTGTCTGTCCTTTGATTCAACTTCCTTCCGTTTCCTGACTCCCCCCCCCCCCCTTACCTCCCAACCAACACGATGTTAACGAGGTTGTCTTTGAATTTCATGGACTGTTAACTTTTAATGGCTTCCTATTGTTGTGCTTGTAACAAAATGCCAATTTACTGATCGATAGATAACAGAACAAAACCGGTTAATATATTACAAAAATCTTGCTTTGTGTACAGAAGTAGTGTCTATTTTCTAGGACTCCTGCGACATGGACTGTCGACTACAAAAAAGAGATATCCGCGCCCTCTCGTTACGACGGCTTGTACATCTAAAATGGAAATGGACCACTGCTAAAATTGATAGCAGAGCGAGCTATGAATAGAAATAAATTTACCAACTCCTAAGAAATCGGTTTGGCAACTCACAGGAAATCAAGTTGCCAACTCATAAGAAATAAGGTAAAGAGGTTGCCAACTCATAGGAAGTGAGGTTGCCACCTCATAGGAAATGAGGTTGCCACCTCATAGGAAATGAGGTTGCCACCTCATAGGAAATGAGGTTGCCACCTCATAGGAAATGAGGTTGCCACCTCATAGGAAATGAGGTTGCCAACTCATAGGAAATGAGGTTGCCAACTAAAGAATCAGCATCATCATCTCACTGATCTCAATAATATTATTTACAATTTCTGATATTTCTCCTGTATTTTATTCTCTAGATTTCAAGCTTCGCAGATAGCCTAGCTAGCCTAGAATATACGCTTCTGCGAAATGTACATAAATATGTGGTCGAAATATGTAAAAAAACAACAAAGGGTATCTATACTGAAATATGTAAAAATATTTAAGTATAATAAATCATCTAATATACATGCATCTCATTTCTGTAGTGTTTCTTACGTTACTGCAGTAAATAATGTAATTTTACCATATTATTTTCCTCAATATTATTTCAAGAAATTATCTTGACATATTGAAATTTGAACGTCGTAGCAACCGGAGTCCATTCACAGCGGAGAACGGTTATTTTGACAAAATCCTGTTTCCCTACTGGCTGCTTTTGGGGGGGGGGGATTTTTAATGTTGTCGGATCTTGTCTAAGCAATAGTAATCGGTTGTTTGACAGCGAGTTCCTTCGGCAACAGAGGGTCACTGCCAGAAAGGCGGTCTCCGCGCAGGATATAAGGAAGGCGGGACTGTAAATAGCATTGCAAAATTTATAATCTGATAAATTGATTAGGTTATTGACAACAGTTTAGAGTACAGAGTTGATTAACCAGTTCTGTCCGATATTTTTAACCGCCAGAGATACATTTAAATGTAGGAAAATATTCTCATTGAATATTAAAAAACAAACAAAATAAGAACGATGCCCTGATCCCAATAATCACCGTCTGCTATTGTGGATATGCATTAGAAATTCCAAACAACTAATAAAGTTCTTTGAACTCGACAAAAATTTAAAAAACTGAACAGTAACTAAGACACAACTGTCGACCTATACCCTGTCCCATCTATCTCTGGAGGAAGGTCGCGCATAGCGGCAGAGGAGAGGGGGAATCGAGTGGGCAGAGCGAAGCAGTACACGCTGCTGGGAACCCTGGTAACTGTAGTCGCTCCCCCCCACGCAATCCTGTTCCTCTCACGTGTTCATTGGTGGAGCCGTCTCGCCTACTTACGCAGAGACAGACTGAAGCCGCAAATACGGTACATTGCAAGAATGGCCAAGAAAAGAAACTTGCAATAATATATACTCTGCAATTTAATTATTTGTTTTCTGACACAGTTGCAAAGGTTGACAATGTAGTTCACCCCTCAGATTTATATATAATGGGGTTCCAAAGCGATTATTATATTCAATGCGCTGGCAACAATCTTTAACGTGCGAGTATACGGTCCGAGATAAAGAAGTATTGTCCATTTGACACGTGTGGTCATTTTTTGACGTGTTGAGGCGCTGGTGTCGCAGCCTCAACAACAGTACTATTCACTTGAAAGCTTAGAAGTTACTTATAAGATGTGTAAGAAATTCGGTACCAAAAATACATATTATTGTTGACTGCAGAGGAAAAAACTTTATAACTGACTACGTAAAACGATGATACATTGTTATTTTTGCTAACCAAACATTGTATGTAAGAGGCTGAATAAATTTCTAAAATAATCAGAATTCTATTCCCGTATCTGCAAAAGATGAAACAGGTCTTTTGACTACTAGTTTTTTTTATTTAAAAATAAAAGTCAAAGTCGTTTTTATTTCTTGCTTCGTTACTTAACTTCTAAGCAAAATGATAGAAGTAGTGAGTGCCATCTATTGGCAAATAAAAAAAGTAATGACGGAGTACAGAAAAAGTGTTATAAAACTGAATACAGTGTAGCGTTGGCTGCAAAGAAAGCCCACAGAGCTGTTTACAGGCAAGACAGAAAAGAAATAGACGAATTGGGAACCAGTGGAACGAATAGAAAACGGAACGCTCAGAGGGGCTTGGAAGGAAGGAACAGGAAATGGACCAAGAGGATTGATACTCGATGCCGGGGTGCCATTACCCCTTTTCTGGGCTGTCTCCAGGAAATTGCACCCCCTTCCTCCCGTCTTCAACGATCCTTCTTCCTCCACCCCTCTTACACCCAGCTTTTATCGATTACTTGACTGTCTTCCACCCCTCCGCTGCAAAACCATCCGAATCCCCCCCCCCTGAAAAAAGAGGGAAGGGGAAGAAAAACCAAGCTCCCCCTTCCCCTCCATTGTTGCAAAAACCCAGGGAGCCGTTCGAAATCTCCCCTATGAACACTTGCGCAGAACGAATGCGCGATAGAATGGCCCGTTCCTAAGCCGAAGCTGGCACATTCCCAGAAGGATCGAACGACGCTGTGCAAAAGCCAAGCATGGCCGCTTCGACACTCATTCGGGACATTGTTTCATAGCTAATAAAACTGAGTGTATAACAGATATAAAAGTGGAAAACAATGACGAGGAAAGAACAGTCGAATATATATCCATGAAGATTTTCAATTGGGCACGCCCATTTTTTTTTTAGTCTTACAGCTGGAATAAGGGTGTCACATTTTTCAATGTCCAATTTTCTTGCTATGACAAAACAACACATTGGCAGAACAACAAAAACAATAGGAATAGCCCATCTATAGTCTGGCTATATTATGTCCTTTTTCAACCTCATTGGTTAATCGCTATGATCCGGATGAGTTAAATGAAAGTGACACACCCACATCTGACCAGGGTTCGAACCTGGGACCTTTGGCTTCGTAGCTTCTTACTTTGACCACTCCGCCAGAAAAGCAGAATAGATTCTCCCAGTGCCCTTGTCTCATTTCGTTTGTTTTTCAAGTCCACCTTGTGCACAGAAAGGTCAATCGGGAATGGACCCACAGTTTAAAGTGGGATCCGAACCAATATGTGCTATCTTATTTCTTATCCCCAGTAATCTTATTCTTCATATGACATTTGTGGTAAACCTGCTTTGAATCCAGTGGTCTTGAGTTTGATGATGCGAACACTCTTAATTATCAAATTTGAACATGGAGAACGAATTTTAATTTGCAAAACACGTATTCCCGTTCTTCTTGTTTATATTTTGTAGCTTTGCGTCACTTTTCTAACCCTTAGAAATATCGCGTCGAGGATGAACTGGAGATGGTACCAAGACGAACTTGTAAAAATGGAGACGAACACTTTGGTGTATCTAAAAACTTTACTACGCGAGTTCTTCACACACAGTGGCGTACCCAGAATTTTCGAAGGGGCTGGGGGTTACGTAGCTATACCTTTTTGGTAGTCAGTCCACATTTTGCCATCTTTTCTTGTCTTTGACGTTCCTTTCTTAGGAACACTGGCCAGAAAGGGGCATGAACCCCACCAACTCCCCTTAGTCACGCCACTGTTCACGCATACCAAACAGATTTCTACCTGATTATTTATAGATAAGTCATGTGTTTTGTTTTATACTTATTACAATCCATCGTGGCAAATTCGAACTTGTGCTGCGAGGTTGCATACATTCAGGATAAAGTCCTATGTTTCGAGGATTCGTAGCTTCGAAACGGAGCGTCCAATAGAAAAACATGTGTTTTTGCTTTACTGGCCCCAATTATGTTGTGAAAGATTCTGCGGTGACACATTATAGCCTATGTGCATTTCATAAAATAAATTTGAGACTTCAGACACTCCCAGGTTCCATGTTGTTTCGTTTCTAAGAGAGGCATTTCGTGGGTGACGCCTACACACCGTGTATTGAGTTTCATCGCCGCTGTTTCCTGGCTTTCGAGATCGGAGCCCTCAATTACTAATACTATTGTTCTCGATACTTGGGCAACAAGGAACTTGTCATGTTCCAGCAGGGATCGAACAAAGAACCGATAGCACAGGAAAACAACAGTGTAAAATTGATACACGTACTTTAAATATTAAGAAGAAACACGAACACACACACAACCTCGATATTTTATAAGCGGCATTATTTATCAATACATCGAGAATGTTTCTATGCCTGGAAGTGCAACTGCACGTACACCTAACGGCAAAATAAATGGTGGGCGATTTGTCCATCATCACTCCAGTCAGGAAAGGGTTGGGGGGGGGGGGAAGATTCTGATTTTTTTTCAATAAACTGCTGATAAAATGCCTTTATTCTGGTCTAAACCAGTTACATTAGCATTCTTTATTCAACACTGTAGCAAACAACATTAGTAATTAGTTACTGTCAATCAACAATGCTCTTTTCTTCTGCGCCTTCTGTACACACACAGAAAACTAAATGCATCATATCGATTGATGCGCTAAAGTGTGATTTATGGCTTCTTCAGAGAATCAGATTCACATTTGATGCATTTGGGTGCATTTTTGTATGTCGTGAAAGAAACACCAAAGTGCATCATTTCATTTCAAGTGAGGATTCCTTTCAGTCGAGATGCACTTCGATGATGTTCCTTGATGCACCTTCCTGCATCTTTTTGGATGATGCACTTAAACGTTTGGTCTGAGCTACAGAGTTTATACAGCTCAGGCGAAACGTTCAAGTGTATCATCAAAAAAAGATGCATTCTTGTGCATCAAAACGCATCAACTGATGCATTGAAGTGCATCTCAACTGTAATAAGTCCTCACTTGAATCACGACATACAAAAATGCACCCAAATGCATCAAATGTGAATCATGATTCTTTGAAGAAGCCATAAAACACATTTTAGTGCATCAACCGATGCATTCTGGTGCATAAATCGATATGATGCATTTAGTTCTCTGAGTGTATAATGCGCGCGGACCGCGTAGAGAACTGTGGTTCTGCCGAATAGGTTTCGTTGAAGTTTGTGCTTTCTTTCGCGGGTTTTGCTACGTTATCTTGGGAACAATTTGGGCTGCAATGATTGTATTATGCCATTTTATAGCTCTCGTTCTGCTCTACAAAATGAGACTATAGGATTTTATGTAGCTGCTCAAGAAGAGCGAAAATCATTTATTTTCTCTCCAATTTTGTTAACAAAACATGAAAGAAAAGGAAGGGATAAGGTTCTGAAGCATCAAAGAGGGAATAAATGTGCTAATCTCACGAAAACTTGCAACAAAATGTGTTCATTTTACTTGAACTCATGTCCTAAAATTCATATTTCACACGATCGGTATGAAAACAGCTATATCTTTTGGAAAGGAGCTGGACCTTAAAATCCGTTTCATAGTTATGAAATTAAAGCAGCAGAGGATATCTGTATAGAATCGACAGAATTACATTCCTAAAATCAACACAGAATGCAGTATAGAAAAAATGAAACTAGCGATGCTCAATTTGTCCACTATTTATCTTTACCATTGGCTGTACACTTTCATGATCACGTAACAAATCACCGTGCACGTTTTTCTCGATTTTCAAACCGCCATTGTATGTCATTAATCGTTACGTTGTGAACAAAAGCGTGTACAAACCATTATTTTTTTTAGTCCTACGTATTTGCTTGTTAACTAACAAAAAAAATCAATTTAATAAGTCGCCAATATTTTTCTCGTTTGGCGCCCTTCCGTCAGTGTTGCCGCAACCAGTGAGCACGATTTCCCTTTCCTACGAAAAAAATCCCTTTTTCATTCAAATTTTCCCTTGCTCTCAGAATAATTAAAGTCGCGACAACAGAATTACTTCAGTTATTGTTATTATTATTTCTATTGATCTCATAGAAATTGAATGAATGCAAATAGGGAGGCAATAACAGAAAAAGCTAGTGGTATGATATAAACGAAATATAATTTTCATGATAACAGGTAACATTAGGTTATTACGACAAAACATTTAATTTCAGTTTATAAACTAAGCGATGAAAATAATGGTAGAATATCTCCCACACTTCACAAGAACTTGACTATATTAGTCTGGTGTCATCAAATTTCCATTCAATTTAGATATTTTTCACAAAGTCTCTTTTTCCCTTTTACACCCAAAAGTTTCCCTGAATTTCCCCGCACCTAGGGAAAAATCACATCATGTGGCAACGCTGTCTATCATTGCTACTGCCATGATAAAACTACGTCAATGATTACGACGCCAAAAAAAAGCGCAGTTCGAAGTATGGTACGGGGCACGCGTGTAGAACGAAAGGGGATAGGATTGCCCCATCATTTGTCAATCACTTGTTTCTGCGGAGGCAACATCAGCGCCACCAAGTGTTGGCAAATCGTTTTACGACGGGTACATTTTAATTGTTACAGCGCTTTTTACGAGCGCCGTAAAAGTTGCCGTGGTACGCGGTCCGGAGTGCCCGATGGTGGGACGAGAGAGTCTGCTGACGGGCCGTCGGCTCTCCCGAGGCACTTCGCTCTTCTCCCCCAAGCGCAATGCAGTGGCGTCGCTGACGGAGGGGTGAAGGTGGTCTCTTACCCCCCGGTGAAGAGTCCTAGCCCCTTGAACAGCCAAGCAGCCTCATAGAGGAATGCGTGTATTTGGAATATCCATAGCAACGAAAAAATGTCAAACTTTCTGTTAACAAAATATCAAATAGGCAACAACCAAATTATTGTTAAGCCAATTTAGTTGGTAATTGTGCACAATTGTTTACACTTACCAAATAATTTGGTCAAAATTAACTAATTGTTTTAGTAGTCGTGCACATTCGCTAACAGTTACCAAATAATTTCATCAAATTTTTCAAATTTAGTGAAGGTCACCAATTTTTGTTGTTGTTTGTTGTTAACAAAACTTTTAAATAAAGAAATGAGTTTCTATGTATAAGAGAAATGTGGAAAGAAAAGGAAGGTAAGAAATGTAGAAAAATAGATTGAAAGAGTAAAGTTTCATAGATAAAGAGAAATGAAAAAAATTGAAAGAAAATGGAAAAGAGAAAGAAAAATGAAAAAGATAGAAAAAATGGAAAAGAAAGGAAAAATGAAAAAGAAAGGAAAAATGGAAAAGAAAGGAAAATGGAAATAAAGGAAAAATGGAAAAAGAAAGGAAGAATGGAAAAAGAAAGGAAGAATGGAAAAAGAAAGGAAGAATGGAAAAAGAAAGGAAAAATGGAAAAAGAAAGGAAAAATGGAAAAGAAAGGAAAAATGGAAAAGAAAGGAAAAATGGAAAAGAAAGGAAAAATGGAAAAAGAAAGGAAAAATGGAAAAATAAAGGAAAATGGAAATAAATTGATTTTGATTTGGTGTGTTAAGTCCACTTTATGCACAGTAAGGCTAATCGGGACTGGACCTACAGTTTAAAGTGGGATCCGAACCACTATGTGCGTCCACCGGGTATCGAACCCGGGACCCCTTGATTACAAGGCAACGACGCTACCACTGCGCCATCGGGGAGGCCCTGAAAATGGAAATAAAGGAAAAATGGAAAAAGAAAGGAAGAATGGAAAAGAAAGGAAAAATGAAAAAGGAAAAATGGAAAAGAAAGAAAAATGGAAAAGAAAGGAAAATGGAAAAGAAAGGAAAAATGGAAAAAGAAAGGAAAATGGGAAAAGAAACGAAAAATGGAAAAAGAAAGAAAAATGGAAAAGAAAGGAAAAATGGAAAAATAAAAAATTGGGAAAAGAAAGAAAGGTGGAAAAGAGAAAGAAAAATGGAAAAGAAAGAAAACATGAAAAAGAAAGAAAATAGGAAAATGAAAGAAAATGGAAAAAGAAAGAAAAATGGAAAAAGGAAAAAAAATGGAAAAAGATGATACTTTTATGATACTTGAGCTTCTGACCTGGTTCCCGCCATTTGCACTCATTTTTTGGTTTCGTTATTCTACTGGACTATCAATTAACTGAACATTCTTTATCTTATCGATTAACGATGCCAATATCGAGAGCCGAAATCAATTGACTGATTCGACCCCCTTCCCCTCTAGCGACGCCCCAGAGACAAAGTCATTAAACTACAAAAAAATTATCCCCGTGGCTGTTTCAAAGTTTGCTTGTAGCTGGGTGCACAATCGAGAAATTAGTTTTTGAACAATCAGTGTTTCCATCTCAGAGTTTCATATAGAATAAAACTTGAAATATGTGTACTTACCGGAGTGGTGGGTAAGTAAATATTCTGGTGATCCTCGTGCCTTCTCAAATCGTTGTGGTCAACAGACAAAGCAATTCTGAAATCAACCATATCGTTATTTTCAGCGAGCTTTTAAAGCATTGCAAATATTATACATGAAAGCATTACAGTTAGTATGTAATTAATGGATATTATCTATTTACCTATTCTAACACTAGTTTTCATCTTTTGTCTTCAGATATACTGTTCATGGTGGGAATCGAACTTACCGAAGTAATTAATAACCTAGTGTACTAACCACTACGCTACCGTGAGGCTGAGAAGTTAAAGTGCACTACGCGGAAAAGCGGTTGGATTTGATTTTTATTTAGCGTTCTTTGGGCTAATCGCGAAGATGAGGATGAGTGATGACTGGACACCGTAACTTTATGCCCTATGAAACTGTAAAATATGTTCGGAAGTTGAGGAAAAATCTTTTTTTTTTTTCTTCCTAGTTGTCCGAATACGAGGCCCAACATAATATATGTTCATTTCGGGTCATTGTAGGCCAGAAAAAGGTGGGTTTTATTTGTCCTTTTTTTGCCTTTTTCGGCGTTTTTTTTGCTTATTGGACCTTTTTTAGCCTTTTTTTAAGGTCTTAACGGCTTTTTTTTGCAACTTCACCTTCTTTTGATTAGGTTTTAACTGCCCATTCTCAATTCTAATCATCATCAGTTCATCACCTTTTAAATATCCTTTCTGCAGTAAAGAAATAAAAAAAGAAAAAAATATATTTGGTTAGGCCAAATATGATTCTTCAAATATGATTTTCCAAATTATGTTAATCTAAAAAAATATATAATGTCTGAAAGAAGATGCATTTCATTCATATAGTTTTCTCGCACTGTGTGTTCCATACCACCAGGATTTTGAATTTTTTTTTTATTCATTAAATGTGTAGCCTAATTAAAACTGAAGCTATTAATTAATTTGGATCACATTTATACGTCCTTTTTTCAGTTTCTAGGTCCTTTTTTTATATTTTTAGGTATTTTTGGGGAATTTATAGGTCTTCAACTTCCAAGCCCTAGTCATAAAATTTGGAAAATATGTCATAAAATGCAGAAATATTCACGGTAAGGATAAAAAATATGTACTTTCCAATTTCTCATTATACGGAAAGTCCGTATCTTCCAGGGAGTGTGGTACAAATGAAGCCACAATCCCTTTAATCGAAGGATGTAGTGGGAAAATACTGAAAATATCGTGATCGCACAGCCATCAATTGTCGGCAGGATTTTAGAAAAAGGGGTATTATTGTTCATTACTAGTTTGTAAGAAAAGACGGCATATGCGTTTAATTTCTTCTTCCGTAATTTCCTTATTATGTAAACTATCCATTGCGCTAAAGATACGATGAATAAATTATAAAATAACCGATTTTACGCAAGGCAATTAAGAAATTATACAGAAATATGGCTTATTACGAGTAAATTGAACTTCTTTCCATCGGTGAAACAACACTTTCCCAGGGAGGACAAAGAATGTATAGTTCAATATTACGGCAATGATTTAATTATTTTGAAAATGTTAACCTTAATTTAGTCTCCAACGTAAAAAACACAATGAACCAAATGAAATTTTTCACCACTCTTTTTAAGAGGGAAAACTCCCTGCCCCCTCCACTGTATACGCCCAACTATACAAGATGGACTAATCTCTGGATACCTTTGGCTCCTATGATTTACTCCCTCTGTCCCATAATTATAGTCCGGTATGCCAAAATGGTAGTACAGGAATGACAGACGAAGAGGCAGATGGAAAGCACAATTTGTACTGATCCTTGAGTAATAAAGTTGTATGACTCATTCCCGTGTTTCATGTTCTTCTTCTGTATACACCAATGTCACAGTTTGAATATCGGACAATTATTATGACACAACAAACAAAAATGTACCGGACAATAATTATGGGACAGAGGGAGTAATTGCTTATTTATTCTTTACTTAGATTCATAATTCTAAAAAATAAAAGTCAGCATTTTAAAAAGACATGCTCAAGATAAACTGCTTATTGAAATGTTGCATTTTTTTCAGGTGAACACTGTTGCCAGGACAGTTGATTTGTACTTGAGGTTCCAACTTGCAGATGGCGCTAGCGTATAGGAGGAAAAAATGTATCCATCTGACCTGAATTTTAATATAGAAGAAATGAATAATTCCAAAGGAAGTATATTATTATAAGTTGTTTATTGCAGCGGCAACTTAATAAACAAAAGATATTTCTGTTATGAAATGCATGCAAATGAATTTACAAAAATCATGATATCAAATGTTAAGATTAAGATAAAAATAAAATTCATGTTCAGCTTAAGTTGGTTTTGTGCAATGTAATAAAAAAGTCTAGGCTGTAATATAGATATGGCAATACTTGTAACTATAAAATATAAACATCCTTTTAAAGAAAACATGATAGTGAATATTGTAATGTAAAATAACAGTTATTAGGCCAAGATGTGCAATAATTGATTAGCATTTTGTACAGAAAGAAACAGTATTGTGTGTTAAATAAAATATTAAACTGTTGACATTGTACACAGGAAGATGTAAATAAATAATGATTTTGGAGAAATTGTCGGAATAAAACTTAACCTTGTCAATGTTACTGGCTAATAAATTCAAGAAAACTTGCTCAGTAACAGCTTTTACAAATACAATGTGTTTACGTTACAAGTCTACTGTTTGAACTACTACTGTTGTGATATGATACGATGGGGGAGATGTATAATATTTTGTTGTAACTTATATGATGCAGAGTTTTGTACATAAGATGCTTTAAATACTGTAAATATCTTAATTGTTTTCTTAAGTCTTGTCAAGTTCTACCTGCCCTGTTGCATACTGTTACTGTGCATACTTCTTGTTCCATTTAAATGTGATGTTGAGATTGAGGAAGTTAGCGTGTGATGTACTGTAGTCAGGCTTGGCAAAGTAATTTACTAGTTACATTTTTAACGTAAATTACGTGTAATTTACTAGTAATTTACTTCGCGTAAAAACTAGTTTTTACGCAGATGTAAAAACTAATTTTCTTTTGTCAATTATTAATAGAAGAACTACTGTATTACATTTTAAACTTTGATTTTCTTAAATATTTAAAAACAAAATCATTATTTTCTGAAGATTGTTTATTCAGCCACCTCACACCCTCAACAACAGATCTTTAAAAAGAGAACTGTTATTTCACATATTTTTAAAAATTGAGAAACGTGTTGATATGTACGTCTTGCATATAACAAAGATTAACAATAATTTATTTGGATTAGATTTTAATAGGCTAATTATGATGTGAATATAGTAGTTTGTAATGCAAGAGCACATTCAAAATAGGAAAGAAAGTTGTTGTCCTTTTCAGATATGCACAGCTTACACCACTGATTACTACCTTAAACATGATGGAAGTGGCAGGTTAGGGTCGTCGGTTCACATCAAACAAACCTTTATGTATGCACGCGTCACATTTCAGAAACACAATGCAATGGTTCTTTGCCCTTCTTGTAAAACGCCGCTCAAAATAAGCACAGGACGCTGCACGTTTCCGAAATGAGAAATTGTCACGGCAAAGCAGTTCCTCCTCGTACCTTATTTGGCAAACAGACACAAAGAAAAGTGGAACGAGTGTGGTGCAATAAATTGGAGCACTTTGTTTTTTTTAATTTTCCATCCTGGGACACTTGTCATTTCACTAACGAGCAAAATGGAAATGTCTGCATAGCCGAAAGATAAACAAGAAACTGCTTTTATGTCTTAATAAACAACAGCATGGTGGAGGTTTATTGTAGCTAAAATTTCCCGATATAATGGCTGCCGCTTGTGCATCGCATTCTCTGTAATTGCTGGTGAACTTTCTCCCTCCCTCCTTTTTTGTCGTAATTTTAAGCTAAGGCAGGCAGAACTGAGACAATATATATGTTACAAGCTCTGGCAAAGTCGCAAATGCAAGTCTTTGGCAGTCCAAGTAAAGGAAGTACAGGTGAGGCAATAACTGGCAGACGACGGGCATTGGCTACCAATTATGACGTCATGCTGGAAGTTGTTGGGATTTTGAAACCAGCCAACAGAACGCTCACCCCGATATTGATGAAATGCAACACTGTAATCAAGCAACAAGATGTAAAATAATCTTTCTAATCACAAGAGCAGAAAGAAAGTGGTGATATCTGTTCATAATGTGTCAAATTCAAGTCAAGAAAATCCCAACATGGCCGCTTCTTCGACTGAGGTTCAAGTGCACAAGTTTCCGGTCTGTTACTAGGTCTCTATGATATCAATATTGGGGAAAATATATTTCCGCAATATACACCCGGGATAGACAGCTACACTTTTTCCATATCATCCGCTTAGTGAAGTGCACATTGCAAAACAAGAATGTTAATGTGTCTATATTATTAAAACCATTTCGTCAAAACTAAATAAAAAGAAATAATTTTTGATTCAATCCGGACAATTAAAAGTAACAACCAAGAATTTAGCAACTGACTTCTCTCACGAGCATTGTCTGTAGCCTTACATCAGTGGCGTGCTCAAGATTTTCTAAAGGGTTATGCAGTTAGTCAGCTCTCACTTTGTCCTACCTTTGACGTTTTTGTTTAGGAATATAACCCCTCCCCCGGCCTGGGCACGCCTCTATCATTACTACCGTACTGCAGCTCTGTAAGAAAAGATTTTACATTTATTTCACATGGACTGCATGAAAACCTGGTACTTTTAAAGTTTCTACAAGGTGACCCATAAGTCTGGAACCATAGGAGAACAACAAGACAAGTTAATGTTAAGAGCTTATTATTGTACAACACGTTTAAAGAATGTGTTCAAAGTCCTCCCTTAGTCAGTGCCATGGTTTACCTGTAACAGAAAAAAAATGTAATTTGAAAAATACCTATGGTTCCAGACTTATGGGACACCCGGTATATACTTTGCCTGTATACATGGCGGTTCATAAACTTCTCGCGAGGAGCAAGCACGGTATTTTTGTCCGAGCAGAGGGGGGGGGGGGGCAAACGAGGCATGTTTTCTCCCAAAATAGTGTTGCCCCATCAAAAAATTAGTTTGAAGTTATCATGTTCCTGCAACGCCCTTACAATAATTAGCACAAATTTATTGTGATTTAAATTAAATTATGCAACGTTGTATGTGTGAAATGAATAAATTTAGGTTGACATTTATTTCCCAAGGGGAACATGTATGTATATGTACATTTCACAAATGCATGTGCTATAGAAGAGAAGTATTAATCCAATTTTTAATCGTGAGAATGCCTAAACAGCTGGTTTCGAAAAGTAAATATTCGAGCCATAGTAAATAACAAATGAATGTATTAATTTAGTTACTTTTTTGACTGTCATTTTTAACAATAGACTTCAAATTAAAAGATTTATCATTGAAATTTGACAGCAAATAGCAAGTAGCCATAGCAGCAATGAGCATTTCGGATGAACAGGAAGCATGAACGCAACAAAGAGAAAACTGTTTAACAAAATAAGCGGTAGATGGCAACTTTACCGAGCAGCTATCACGGTGGCGATTTTAGAACGAACCGGTGTACACTAGTTTCTCGCCTGCCAATTACATTCTGTGTAAATATTAGGGAAGGTGTGATATATTATTTTCTGGTATTTTTCTAACAGTGCGGGAAAAGGTGAAGGGTATCATGGACAATTATCGGAATAATTTTTACATTTTTCTTTTCTTTTATGTTAAGCTATTGATCTAAGGTGCACCAAATAAATACATAACTGAAGAGCCAAATAATATGAATATTACATTTTGAGACGTTTGACAAGTCCGTAGGAAGTATTATCGCAGCATGTAACTGACCCTTGGGTGGTAAAGAAACCATTGGAAATAACTCAGTTTATTACAAGCCCAGAAGTGTCCATGACTGCACGGGTCAAACCATTTGTGGCAGTTGGAATTATAAATGTGGAAAAATTCATCTTGTCTGTGATTACTCATAATAACTAATAAGTATTTATTCAATTACTGTACCATGTCAAGACGGACATGTTTATTAAATTCTGCTCCCCGCCATTTCTTGAAGATTAGAATTCTTATGTGACAAATCAGGCAGCCATTTTGTTTCCTTTACATTAACCGGCTTGTAATGAACGCTGAAGTTCTTCTCACACATGCATTCTATGTGTCATGCATGGCTCGATGAAGGTGTTCTCAAATAAAATACAGCTAAGATTCAGATTCGGAGGGGTGGGAGGCCAAACATCTCTCTCTCCAACTTGTCAACTGGTAACCGGTTCTTCGATTGTGCCTATTCTTTCTTACTCCCCCCTCTTCTTTCGTCTCTTGCTATGCCTCTTTGTTCGCCACGAGAAGAGCAAACTCGTGTGTGAACGTGTGGGGAAGTCATGTGACTAGAAAGGTGGGGGGGGGGGGGGCATGGGAAGGGATTTCTGGAAAGAAAGCCAAGGGGTGTCGGTTACGCCAGCCGGCTCTTTGTTGAACGTCACTGCACCTTGAAAGACGAATGTGTGTACATGGAGGTAAGAAAAAAACTATCTTTATAAGGAATTAAAAGGGTATAACAGAGGCCGCAACTGGTCTATTAGGACGAAAAGACCCGGCCACGGGGTTGGCCCACACGGCAAACTTTCTAAAGGTAATTTAAGCGACAGGAGATTCCAAGGAACCAATGGAAAACAGCTTGGAGGAGCCTTTAACAACTATAAGTGGGTTGCTGGTGCCTGAAAGAACGCACACTCACATGCAATGCGGACAAAAAATACAACACAGCAGTGTCAACAATGGACCACGGTACCAAGATCTTGACAGCACCCTTTCCTACATTTCCATACGGCACAGACCTTGGGGCAATTCATCCACTTCTTTCATAAACCGATTCGATGCGATAACGTAAAAAAGAAGACTAAGAACC
This sequence comes from Lepisma saccharinum, assembly GCF_977018435.1. NCBI lineage: Eukaryota > Metazoa > Arthropoda > Insecta > Zygentoma > Lepismatidae > Lepisma > Lepisma saccharinum. The sequence continues at coordinate 30,621,209 of NC_139252.1, read as the reverse complement.
GAGCAGATAAAGAAATCCAAAGAGCTCAACCATGACGCTGAAGCACAAAACGTCATGCTGATTAATGGCGTCACGCTTTGCAAAATGGCCGACCCAGTTGTCGGAACCCTTCACTTCGCGAGTTCAGAGAAGTACACAGACGAAAGCAAGACGTTTTTTCAGGTAATTACGGCAGGAACGTAACAAGAAGAAGTTGCACAGACGGTCATTTACGAGTTTAGCACGCAGAACATTAAAAAATGAGTGCAAATAATGAAAATGTACAAAAACCACGTTGTCCATCCGCCTTGTATATGTGTAGAAACATCGTTTTGTTGCAATTAGGCTGGTAAAAGCAGTAAAAAGCGAGTAAATTCCACGTTAATAGAGTTACCGCTGCTAAAGACGAGTATATCGTGTGTGTTAAATACGAATGAACATCTATCTACATGCATCCCGTTCAAACAAATGCTTCAAAAGTTTTATCTGATCGTTCTTTTCTGCTCTGCGAAATAACATAACCAGTTTACTGCACGTAAGGTACTCGTACAATTTCCTTTTGTTATATTATTACGTTTATATTTATAGAAGCATGCTTGTACAGTTGACGGCAAATGTCTGCCGTCTGCATAATGCTCCAGCTTGAGTGCAATTGTTTCTCTCAGAAACACACAGACAATAAGAAAAATGTTTGTCTAGTATTACATATGCTGTGTCTGTTCAAGTGTTCGGACAGGTAACTTCTCTTCTTTGTCACTGATGTCCAGATAAAATAAAATAATAATTTGTTGCCAAAAATGTAATTTGTTTTCAAGGAAAAGACATACAGGTAAGGTAGAATTCTACTCGGAGCTGTAATCAAAGGGTTGTCTGCATCGTAGAGTACGTTGAGTAAAACGTAACCCAGTTTTACAAAGCAACATGTAAAGTTCTTGTTTTTACAAGAAACAAACTTCCAATTGTAATAATTGAGACTTGTAATTATTTTGCAGAAATCTTGCAAAGATTCACAACTTTTCCTCATACATTGGTAATTTTTCCAAGAGTGTTTCTCAAGACAAGAAACAATATGTAAATATGCTCGTTATTACGGCCGAGTGATGCAAGAAAATGGCTAACCAACATCATCTCTGAGGACCAGGGACTGCCTGTTCATTTGGTGACGCGTGTTGGGTTCCGTCGCAGCTGGTTTCTGGTTGTTGAGACCGAAGTCCGCCATGTTGCTGTTGGCTTAATTGTAACCCTATTGAGATAATAAATAATTATAATAATATAATAATAAATGGCTCCCTCACTGCCGGGTCATGACCAAAATTTCTGAGTCGGGGACCGTTCGCACCAGAGGCGAGAGCTCTCAAGCAAATGCTGTGATTCAATCGTATCACAAACTGTTATTAACTTACTTCTATCTAGAGCAGAGATCTCACAGAATTGACAGGGATCATTGAAGCGAGATTTGAGGGGGGGGGGGGCACAAATTGCCCTTCAAAAAATTCACCCCACTAAATATTTCTGTGTTGGAGCATTCTTTTTCACAACAAAGATAAGTTATTGATTCTGACTTCAAATATGTTTTACTTCGGATAATATCGAAAACACACAAAAGAACGAAGGATAATGTCTGTCTGTGAGTGTTGCATGCTGCCCCACCCCCTCCCTTTCAAGAGATCATTAACAGACCTACACCAATAACAATACATGTTACCAGTAAAACAACAATGCAAGGCAAATATAAGTATGGAATCTAATTATGAAAACATTTAGACTACAGTAAAACCTCGTTAATACGGACACCGATAAGCCAAACTTCGCTTAATCCGGACAGGCAAAAGGCCAAAATAAAAAAGAAGCAGAATGCAAGGATTTAAATGTGGCTATAGAAGTCAACAAGAGAACTTCCCAAAGAAAAGGCAGTCAACCACTGATGAAATTCTGTTTCACGCAGACTTTGTATTGTGCTGTATAGTGTATTTAGGCCTATGCCCTTTAAATACAACATAATAAACGGAGTTTTAACGCCATTTCTACTGTTATTTTAGGTTATTTCAGTTAATCCGGACTTTCGTTAAACGGTCAACTTATCCCCCCATTAGTTCGGATTAACGCGGTTTTACTGTATTTTGTAATTTATTGACATTTTTAAGAGTTGTTAAATGACCTCCCTAATGGTGTAATGGTAACGTCGTCGCCTTGTAGTCAAGGTTTCCCGGGTTCGATACGCAGTGGAGCCAGATAGTGGTTCGGATCCCACTTTAAATTGTAGGTCCAGTCCCGATTAGCCTATCTGTACATAAAGTGTACTTAAAACGCAAACTCAATCAACAGTTGGTAAAGCATACAAAAGTAACAAATGAATTTCTTTATGTACTATATTTAATCATATATTTACTAATTTACTTTTATGTGCAATAACATAATAAATATGTATGTTATGTAATAATTTCATATCTATTTATGTTCTCTTTGTGTGTGTGTGTGTTAAGATCCATCGCATCCTGCCTTAAAGGATGATAACTGAAACTTTCCTATCAAAGTTACGAACTCATATTCCTAGGTAAATAAATGTACGTGCTACACGAAAATAAAAAGACAAGGAAATAGGTACGGGCGGATTTGGAAGACATTTCGTTCCTTATGCCTTTCTTCTTGCTCCTTTCATTTCAAGAACGAAGCGCGCTGAATACGACAAAAAGGCGGTGATTAATTTTATTCATAGGATGCTGGCAGAGAAGGGTGCGAGAAATACAACAATGAAAACGTTCTTTTTTTGTTCCATTGAAAAAAGCAGAGCGTGGAAGATTCTGCAGGATATATTTCGACAGTTTTCTTTTGTCTTCAATGCATTCTGCTGGTGCCATCTATCCCTTGCTCTGTAAATACCGTCCTCGGGCATGAGTGCCAGTTTCTGGATTCAATAGGGTCCGTCTGGATTTAATGTGTCGCCATCTATTGTGAACTTTTGGAAGCATTTCCCACTACGAAAGGGATGGGTTTCATCGCCACCTTTTATAAGTAACCTCAGTGCTTTCGTTCTGTCTCTTCGTTGGCATTTTTCAGGTTTTGGCGTGGGTTTCAAAATTAGGAAGGGCGAAATCCGGATATCGGATAATTTTCTATCCATATTTAAGATATTTTCAGATCCAGATATCCGAAATACTTATCCGGATATTTTTTTATTAGTCATGTTCGAACTGTACGGATTCTCTACATACAAACGCTTCATCCAATCTGTCTGTCTATCCATTTCACGTATTCTCCGCGTATTTTTTAAATGTTTTAAGTTTCTTGCCTAAAAAGAAATGCATAAAATTGTCCGCCTTAACAAAACGTAAAAGAGATACAGTTTAGAATGTAACATTCCCAGTTGCTTGTCCCGATTCTTTATTTGGTAATTATCTCCTTAATTTCAGACACCATTCTTACCTGAAATAGAAAACGTAAATGGCGATCTGAATACACAGATTATCTGTTATCTCAGTAGGCTACTCAGATGTCATGAATATCCGGATATCTTAATTATCCGTTGCATCCGAAACTGATATCGGATAATTTGAAATCCAGATATCCGTTATCCGGATATTGTGGCCATACATATTCAAAGTTAATTGTTTAACATTTATTCGTTGCTGTTGTGTTAATAAGCTGATGTGGTCTGTTGTAGGGATGGCCAAACGGATCCGGATCCATTCGGATCCGGATCCAAAAGTTCCGGATCTGGATCCGGATCCGAAAAATCCGGATCCGGGTCTGAAAGTTTCGGATCTGGATCCGGATCCGAAAGTTCCGGATCTGGATCCGGATCCGAAAGTTCCGGATCTGGATCCGGATCCGAGAGTTTCGTATCTCAATCCCATTATAATATTACCACACCTTAAAAGGTATTATGATCTTCGATTACAAAGAAATTGTTCGTTAGTCCTAGAAGAATTTTTTTCAAGTGTTGTTCCAAAAATACTTTGCTACGCATCGGCTAACACACTCGTGCACACATGTCAGAGGTGATTTTGTAATTGCCATTGAAACGAATATGTATTCATTCGAATGTATTGGAAATGAAAACACACATAAATGTGAGACATTCTATTCCAGGATGAAACCTTTAACACATATAACAAGATAGAAATGTTATACAAATATTATACAATTGTTCTACAGTTACAGTTTTACAAATTAAAATAAAACATTATAATATATGCAGTGTTAAATAATTACAAAGTGTAAGACTAACAAGGGAGGTTATCTAAGTGTCCCCCTCCGATTTCCATGAAACTTGGCAGTATAGTGGGGCCCAAAGGAAGAATTACGTGTTTTTTTTTCAGCTAAAAAACGGTTTTAGGAAAAACCCTCAAATGTCAAGATGAGGACAAATTGAAGTGAGGATCTGACCCCTGTGTCCCTCCGATTTTCATGAAACTTGGCAGGTGTATAGTGAGGCCCAATGGAAGAAATACGCGTTTTTTTGTTTCGGCTAAAAAACTGTTTTAGGGGGCAAAACCCCCTCAAATGTCAAGATGAGGACAAATTGAAGTGAGGATATGACCCCTGTCCCCCCCCTCCGATTTCCATGATACTTGGCAGGTGTGTGTATAAACGGGCCCAAATGAAGAAATACGTGTTTTTTTTGTTTCAGCTAAAAAACGGTTTTAGGGGGCAAAACCCCCTCAAATGTCAAGATGAGGACAAATTGAAATGAGGATCTGACCCCTGTGTCCCTCCGATTTCCATAAAACTTGGCAGGTGTATAGTGGGGCCCAATGGAAGAAATACGTGTTTTTTTTCGTTTCAGCTAAAACACGATTTTAGCGGGGACAAAACCCCCTCAAATATCAAGATGAGGACAAATTGAAGTGAGGATCGGACCCCTGTATCCCCCTCCGATTTCCATGATACTTGGCAGGTGTGTGTATAAACGGGCCCAAATGAAGAAATACGTGTTTTTTTTTTTTTGTTTCGGCTAAAAAACTGTTTTAGGGGGCAACCCTCAAATGTCAATATGAGGACAAATTTAAGTGGGGATTTGACCCCTGTGTCCCCCTCCGATTTCCATGAAACTTGGCAGGTGTGTGTATAAACGGGCCCAAATGAAGAAATACGTGTTTTTTTTGTTTCGGCAAAAAATTTGTTCTAGGGGGCAACCTCATCTCAAATGTCAAGATGAGGACAAATTGAAGTGGGGATCTGACCCCTGTGTTCCCCTCCGATTTCCATGAAACGTGGCAGGTGTATAGAGGGGCCCAAAGGAAGAAATACAAGTTTTTTTTTGTTTCGGCTAAAAAACTGTTTTTGGGGGCAAAACCCGCCTCAAATGTCAAAATGAGGACAAATTGACGTGAGGATCATCTGACCCCTGTGTCCCCCTCCGATTCTCATGAAATTTGACAGGTGTATAGAGAGGCCCTATGCCCCCTGTTTCTTCCTATGCCATATGTACGTGGTTTCGGGGTCAGATCCACTTTAGTTTCTCCTCATCTTGACATTTGAGGGGGGCCTCTATACACCTGCCAAGTTTCATGGAAATCGGAGGGGGAGACTTAGACCTCCCTTGTAAGTGTATTAATTAATTACAAATCGCGCACGCGCACACACACACTATATATATTGAAAACAAATAGTCAAATCATAAACAATATAATATCTATACTTTTATTTGGTATAGATAGTTTCGAGATATCTGCATATACGGATGACATAATTTGCTACACAAACTCAAACTTAAATCCTATCGTATTTATCTAAGCTACATCCCGGCGTGACTCGATCCAATACCTTACCCGACGTCACACTACAATATATATATATATATATATATATATATATATATATATATATATATATATACACACACCGTGCGTTCATTTCAATCTGCAGCCGAGAGATCGGGACAAGCGTGGCGGGCGGCGCTGACGGAGATGCCGACATTTGCGGCCTGTAATGCCCGCTTATTTTTATAGACATATGCAGACATTTATATAAATATTGCAAAACGATCAACTAACCTGTGTTATAACACGCAAAAGTTCTTCTGTAATTCATCCAAGTTCTGCTCTTATATACACAAAAAAATACGCTTTAGAAACGATGTTAAGAGCCACAGATAATAAACATTTTAATCATAGTTTTGACCAGTAACGTCCTGCTTAAGTTTATATCCTTGAAAGAGTTTTGTGCCGATGGGGATCGTTTGGAGGTTTTGAATGTGCAACACTGTATCAAGATTACGCTGTAGAAGAAACCGTTAAAAGTCAATAGTGTTCGTGAGCTTCCTTGCAATCCGAAATCTCCGAGCTCGAGTTTTTTGTTCCTTCGCGACTAGATGAAGACAGAGTTGTAAATATAGTGGCGAGCAATGTAAACCAAGAGCGTGTTAATTTCGTACTGTGCGCAAGAGTGTTATTCTTGGTTACTTGCAGTTACTTGTTTGTGTTATTGTAGTGTGTATGTGTGACGTGTCAGTGAGACGATTGGAATGCCAGCCGCAAGATTCACGTTAGAACAAAGATTTTTTTATGTATGACACGTACCTACGTGAAAACAAACTCGTGTCGAGACGTGTGTAGGTAATTTGTACAGAAATTCCCATGCGTTTCAACTCCACACAGAGATACGGTTAGACATCTTGTCCTTAAATTACGAGAAACTGTATCGTTAAATTTTAAAACACCTAAGCAAAAACGACGGATTCTAACCGAAGCAAAACTCTATGATATTGGTGCAGCGTTAGAACGTTCTCCAAACAAACCTCTACGCCGTGTTTCACAAGAGGTGGGCGTGTCAAAATCATCGGCACATACAGTCACTAAGCTACTAAAATTAAAACCATACTCTTATAACACAGGTTAGTGCTCGTTTTGCAATATTTATATAAATGTCTGCATATGTCCATAAAAATAAGCGGGCATTTCAGGCCGCAAATGTCGGCATCTCCGTCAGTGCCGCCCGCCACGCTTCTCCCGATCTCTCGGCTGCAGATCGAAATGGACGCACGGTATATATATAGGCTATATATATATATATATATATATATATATATATATATATATTGAGTTGGTGTTTTAAGTCCACTTTATGCACAGTAAGGCTAATCGGGACTGGACCTACAGTTTAAAGTGGGATCCGAACCACTATGTGCCTCCACCAGGTATCGAACATATATATATGTATGTATATTAGCAGGTAACAATATGTTATAAGCACATTCTTACTTTCCAAAGAAGCGCATGTGGGATGGCAAACGGATCCGGATCCGAAAATTCCGGATCCGGATCCAAAAGTATCGGATCCGAAAGTTCTGGATCCGGATCCGAAAGTTCTGGATCCAGATCCGAAAGCTCTGGATCCAGATCCGAAAGTTCTGGATCCGGATCCGAAAGTACCGGATCCGGATCTGAAAATTCCGGATCCGAAAAATTTTAGGATCCGGTACCAACCGGAACCGGATTTCGGATCCGCCAGGATCCGGATCTGGCCATCCCTAGTCTGTTGATGCGAAGCAGATGCTGTTCTCTGCTTACTAATGTTTTCATATCACTTCGTTATCACTAGGCCCCGGGACTTTATGCCCTATAAAACTTTAAAATATGTATGTAATTGTGTCATAAAAAGCTTAAAACATGTCATGAGAAATGCAGAAATATTCCCAGTAAAGCCAAAAACATTACTTAGGAGTAATACTAACAAATGAAAATGATATTAAAGAGGAAATGAAAAGCAGGCTTAATTCAGGAAATGTATGTTACTTTTCTCTTTATAAACTTTTGGCTTCTCGTTTAATATCTAAGAAACTAAAAGTTAAAATATACAAAACAGTAATTTTGTCTGTAATGTCATATGGAGGAGAAACTTGGTCCCTTGCATTGAAAGAGGAACATAAATTGAGAGTATTTGGAAATAAAATCCTTAGGAAAATATTTGGGCCTAAAAGGGATGAGGAGACAGGTGAGTGGAGAAGGTTACATAATTTAGAAGTACATAATTTGTATTCATGTCCAGATATTATTAGAATAATTAAATCAAAAAGACTTAGGTGGGCAGGCCATGTGGCACGAATGGGAGACGAAAGACGAGTTTGCAGGATTCTTGTTGGGAAACCTGATGGTAAGAGACCAGTAGGAAGACGAAGATGGAGGGATAATGTTGAGATGGACCTAAAGGAAATCGGTAGGGATGGAAAAGAGTACAGATCTTGCTCAGGATATGGACAGATGGAAGGCCTGTGTTGCTGCAGCCATGAACCTTCGGGTTCAAGAAGGCTAGAGAGTTAGTTAAAGCCAAAAATATGTACAACAGTACTTTCGAATTTCTCATTATACGGGATGTTAGTATATTCCAAGAAAGATCGGCTATGGGGTGAGGTTTTAAATGAAGTCAGAATCCATTTAACCGAAGAATGTAATGGAAAAAAATATTTTTTTCGTTATTTTTCAAAAGTACTGAAAATATGGTGGGGTGCACTGCAGTTATCCTACGTTTCATTCACTGTCATGTCAGATTTACATCTTTGTGGAAACTACTTGGCAGCTCGCTACAGCTCTGCTCTGGTAAATCTAGGCGATCAATGCACAAAGAACTTTCCTTTAGGTAGATTTTGGTATTTCGCCGCGCCTAAAAGCTACAATACTGAACGTCTCTTCGAATATCCTACCCCGGTTTCACACAACGTGCACAACAGAACCTTGTCGTGGGTGGGAAACATATCACTCCCAAATTCTGTACCAGTGGCGACTGTTGGCTTTTTTTTTTTGGGTGTAGGAAGAAGTTACGGTAAACTGAGGAAGGTTTGAAAAACGAAATGGGTTCAGCATAGAACTTGAAACGGTTTTAGAAACTTCTTCGTTTACCCCCCAAGCTTCTACAAATTTCCTGCCATAAAATTTCCTCACGAACAAAAGCTGGCAGGATAAAGAAAAGTTAAGAGGACGGATCGTTGCATGGTTGTAAAAAGCTTGTCGCTGTGTAGACATCCCTTTCATTGAAACATTTCTGCTGGTGAAGTAAAAAGAAGGTTTGGACCGAATTTTAGTTTTATTTCCTGAAAACATATTCCTTTGAATTAGATTTCCCTCTCCCAGAGACTCACGTTTGCAGAATATGCTAAATTTTCCCATTATGCCCAAATCTGGGTTCTAGGTGCCAACAAGGATCCGACTGTGCTAGGTTTAGAACCATTTTGCTGGGGTTGTTATCACTGATTGAGGAAACCCTCGATGCTTCCTCGCTGGATGCTTTAAAACCACAAGCTTCCCTCTGCCCCTTTTCCACTCCTCACCCATCTGTTTGCAGTGATACCAGCGAGGTTCCTCAGGCGGGGCAGCAAAGCGTGTGTGTGTCCATCGTCTTTTGGCTGCGGCTGGAAGGAGCGCCACCAGTCAACTCTTGACAGTAGCTAACCTAGTCAATTGTACTTATATTGAACTCATAATTTTATAACGCGTATTATTATTAAACTCCTAAAAAGTAGAGAACTGGAAGCAAGTCTAAATGAACTGTAGAAGGTTCCTCACTTCCTACATGGAGGAATCGCTTCTGTTCTGTACCATGGCACCTCAGTCTCACCGCAACAGATTCCTTTACATGAGGCATTCTATTCACTCGCACTGCTACATGAACTATCAGTTTGCAACTAAACATTACACTGAATATAGTCCATGAAGTACGCGAAGGATGAGCAGACTATTACGCAATTTAAAAATTGCGTTTCCTGTCCTCAGCGCTCAGCTGGGTTCACATAATACTACTATATAACTTACGTTGCAAGAATTAAAAGCGCACAATTTATCTTATTTAAACTATTGTTTCATCTCAAAGATGAATCCCATACAAACTCATTTTCAACTTTTAACACGACACATTTAAGCCAATCTTTTTACATAACAAAAACGAATCGAAATCAACAACTTAAAACAAATATCGACATTAATACAGCGTTCTTAATCGCAATGGTTCCCTGTTAATTATATAAACTTGTGTACAATGGAAATAAAGTATATATTAGTTATTTGTGATCGTACAAGACAGCCACAAGTTGCGCTAAAGGTACGAAGAATAAATTATAAAATAACCGATTATGTGCAAGATGATTACGAAGTTATACACAAATGTGTCTTGTTGCGAGAAAATTGAATAAATATGTTGTAAAAACGCGAAATTGGTAACATATGCCTTATCAAGTTCGTCTGTTTCGTATCACACCAGTATTCGATCCAATGCCAAATGAAAAATATGTTATAACAAAGTACTGGGCCCTAGTTGTTACTTTGCGTCGCTTTTCTGCCACCTGTGAATAATTGCGGCGACGAGGATAAGTGATGAAAATGTATAAGGGACACCTGTAAAGCATATCCTTGTCCACAACAAGTATTAAACCCAGGAACTTTCATAGCGAGATCGAAAGTCGACAACTCAATAAATCTGAGAGGATAATGTTGAAAATTAAAATATAATTTGGCATAAAATGAGCAATGAATTATATGCGAGTAACTCGATATAATATATGTTGGTTGGTTGGTTTATTTAATTTCGCTTCTCTGCCACTTTTAGCTAATGGCAAAGATGAAGAGGAATGGTAATAAGAGGAGATGGATCAAAGAACACTCACAAACATGTACGGACAATACAGCACGAACCCCACAGGGGATTATACTGTGAGCTGCGAGTCCAGACGTCACAGCATCGCTAGTCTGCAAAATGCAATCCAGGCTGTACTACGTGGTAGGGACGGCTGTAATAGATGTGCACAGGCTGTAAATGAAGAAAAGAAGCCGATCATTTATTTCAATATAAGGATCATAACTATTTTAGGATGGCAGCCCCCCCTGTGTAATTGGGGGTGGGGGGCAGTTGGACCCACAGCGTTTAGGCCCGTGAGAATGACTTAAATTACAATAATCCATTTAAATGTCTGTACAGCCCGCCGTCGTTAGTCCAGACCACTGGCGTACGCAAGGGGGAGCTGATGGGTTTACAGCGCCTCCCAAAACTTTGAATACATTCTAATTTTCAAATGAAACCAATAAAGAACTCGGAAAAAACGGAAGTTGTAAATGCAATTGGTTACTTACATTGGGATTTTTATTACATTTCTTTCGAGAGAGCGGTGACTTGAAAACGTTTGGCAGACACGGATCCAGTATTTCGCAGATCATTGTACCTAATTTAATCTTTCTACATCTAATAGTTTCGGACACGGGCAACTTAACTCTGCCAAAGTCACTAGTCACATTTACAGTACGTCCGGAAATGTAAAATTATGACTTCATTTTTTAGCTGTTAGTCCTATATTTTGCAAGCTTCGACTATTTTTTAAGAGAAAGGGATGTTTGTTCTCGGAAAGGAACATAAGAACATTTGATAGTTTGCCGCGCGTATGCACACAATTCTAGTTCCCCATTAACATTTCGAGCTGATCGAGGATAATGTCTGTGCCGGTAACAGAGAGAAGGGATTTGTATCGGTCCAGAACCAAAAATGTCCTGCAATTAGTCCACATTACTTCCAATTAGACATTCCTGTAGCGTAGTACAGAACCACAAATTTCGGCCTTCTTCCCATTCCAAAGAGATACGCAACAAAGACCCCAACTTTCAAGCTGCTCTTATACGAAATGAATTATACCCAGTGCCCCCAAGAGGTAGAAAAAAAAGGTCTTTGTCGGTACCTTAACTCGGACGCTGATTGGCCCTCTCGAAGCTCGACCCGATTCCTAGCTACCAGGGTTATTTATCACAGAAACGCTGAGTTACGATGCCTCTGCTGAATGTAACCTTTTTTGTGCAAGGGCAAAGACAACAGGTCTGTAATTATTTCTGTGCGTCCTGCCAGCTTCATTTTTTTTTCTCTGGAATTGCATCACGAAACTTTCACCAATATTTCTGCTCTTCTCTTTACGAAACTGGCGTAGCCACACCTTCAAATGGGGCCTCCCGTGTGGGATTTATAGCCACTTCCCAACACGAAATCGCCATCTTGGAAACGACCAATGACGAGCTATCATAGACATAACTCATCGCCCTAGGTGGCAGCACAGTAGGTGGGTTAGGCGGAAGACACAGGTACGCGCCTTTCCATTGGTTATTGTAGACTGTTTCCAACGACAGGCTGCCAACATTATAACAACGGGTGGTACGTACTTTCAGAACGCATTCGAGAATATTTTAAACTTAAATATATGTTCCGAGCGCATTTAAGGGGACCATTATGTTGCTCGAAACGACTTTTGTGCATGTTATGCTTTTCCTCGGCCGTGTTGGCAAAAGATGAGTGGTTTTTGAGGTACTTATCAGTAGCGGCTCGTGCCTAAAATAACAGGTGAAGAAGTATATTTATAGGCAATGAAAACAAATAGTAAGTGCCAGTGCCCCCCCCCCCAATTTAAAACGCCTTTTTTGTCTTCATCCGTCCATCTGGAAAATGGTGTCTGCAACAAATTACACACTAAGTCATTTACTGGGTTCATTGTAGAAACCACAGCTCAACACATGAACACAACACACGATAGGAAACGCGAAACACACACGCGGAACAAGATCTCGCGAGAACGCGAAGATTTTGCCACAAGCACTGGATGCGATGTTTTCTCCGACGAGAGAACTGATTCACGTAGAGGGCGACACCATGTTCAAGGCCAACGCTAGGTGACGTCACCGTTGCCATGACAACCGGCTAAGTCTTCCGCAACCTAGCGGTGTTTGCTCTTGGGTTGGGACGAACTCAATACGTGCGTAGCGCCGAGCGGCGTGTTATTTGAGTATTATCGTGTGCGTTCTGCTGGGAAATAGTTTAATTTAATAAGCAAATGAAAAATGTCAATATTAATTTGAAAATTAGGTGAAAACATCTGCACTTGTTGCACTTGGCCAGCCGCCACTGGTACTTATTTTTCATAGTAATGAAGAAACTTGAATAGAATTTTTCAAGGTTTTTGATAAGGAGGAGGCTCTGACTTGCTTCAGCGTAAGTTCTACTTCTGTTACAAGTTTGTTAGCTTTGAATTTGTTCAAGAATCGTTAAGAATACTTCTTGAGAACCTCTATAGTTGTGTTAGGTTGTTCGATTTATTTTGGGGAAATGCACATTACTGTGGCAATTATTATTACCAATAACGTGAAAAATATAAAACTACATAGTGAATAGAGTTCATTTTCTCTTACAAATAACTTCCCAGCACTTCACTTTCAGAAGTTTACAATATTTTACAGTTATAATGTACCACCCAGCTTGATACATTAAAAAAACTGGACTCAGCATGATTGTAAATTACAGTTCCATGCACCATACATATATTATTAAAAAACTGAATCATTAAAATTGCATTAATTGAGGTAGATATAATATGCTTTCAAACTTTAAAAAACGGTCCTGCTCATCATTTTTATGAAAGCTGACAATCTTGGGCCATCTCTCCAGTTAACTTTTTAGTGTGGATCTACTTAATTTTCTTTTATTTCTCTATGACAAATGTAGCTGTCTTTTCACCAATATTTAAATTATATTAGATTTGACGTGAAGACCTGGACCTAACAACTAATATATGCTGTAGGAAACATTGATAAAAATGTCCGAGTCCAGGGTATAGAACACAAATTATGTGTTTGTCAAGTATTGCTTGTCTCTTTAGGTACTGAATGAGGATGGATTTTGTAACTGGCCCCAGTGTGTACAAAATATTGTCCCTTCTTCAGTGTGATGCAAACCGATAAAATCCCCCCCCCCCCCAGAACCAGAGAAATTCATGGTACGATTGTAAATAGAAAGCATCACTTTTCTTGGCTAGTCAGTGCAGTGTTTTGCCCCACCTCTTCACCTTTGCCACTTTTTTAAATGAGGGCGTGGGAATATAACCATTAACTTCTCCCTGGGAACGCCACTACTTTTGCATGTATGAAATTCACCTACAATCTATATTTAGGCCAATAACTGACTACTGTTCAAAACTTTCAACTCAGTGAAACTGGAGAGGTGCCAGTCTCCATTGCGGAGTGATAAGCGTAACGAGCTACGAAGGCAGAGGTCCCAGATGCAAACCCTGGTCAGGTATATGCTTGTCCCATCATCCATTTCAAAAGCTCATCAATCATTCGCATTAACCTAACAGGTAAAAAAACTACGTAAAGTAATAGAAATACAAAACAATGATCAACAGGCATAAAAATGTCATATTTGAACCAATATTTCAAATCAGATTTACGTATAGCAGAATCATCCGTTCTTCGGTTACAATTATTTTGTTTCTGTTTTTAACGACCACCCCAGTTGCAAAACAATGTGCACTGTTATGGCCCACTATATAGTTTATGCCCCTTACCAAAATGGCGAATGAACATTCCAATTCGTCTCAGTGCCTATATTGTATATTCTAACTCGTTGGGTACAGTATTTACTTTGTACAGTCAATCACATTTGAGCACTGAACTATTTTTATCTGGATAGCTTCAGCTTCAATAAATCAACCATTTATATCTTACACATAGAGAGTGAGAGCAAGGGTTTTTGAATCACTGTTTTCAACAAAATAGATTTAAAAGAAGATTAAATTAAGTTTACAGCACTCGACGATTGCTCGTCCCACTTTGTCACAGGATGGGAAGGATGCACGGGAAATTAATAGACGCAAAAAACACCTTCCGACCGCCAGGCGGCAGCACCGTTCAGCTGGGGAAAGTAACCAAGAAAACTTGGGATTTACAGCCGTTTGAGTGAATGACTGACGTAGACAAGCCTCAGCTTATCATCAAAATGTTGACGTCACGACCCCAGCGATCTGACTGCCAAGTTCGAAACACACAGCGCCACTTTTATAGGCCATTAAAGCGACGAAACGACTCCCATGAAATACGTCTTTCAACACCTAACATCTTCCCGTGGCTTCCACTCCCCAGTCTTCCGCTTACGAACTTCTTTTATGTATTTCAGATGTTACGGTTTTTAAAGTGCCTCTGCCCGTGGACATATCGTTCTTTATTTGTAGGCGTGAAATGAAATTTAAGTGTGTTTCTCCTCTATTCCCCCTGCACCCATGCTGTTTTAAGATTTTGAATTTTAATTTATTTACCCGGGGCAAATCGGGTTTATCCTTCATCTCGTCTCGTCACGAAAATCGAGACAAGAACAAGACCGAGACTTTATTCGTCTCGCTCGAGACTTTAGTGGCTGTGCGACTATGTACAGTCACCAGCAATAAATGGGACACCTAGATCCTGAAATACTTCCCTGCAAGATGATGTGTAGGTTGCCTAACCCTTCAGCGGTAGGCCTAAGTGGATTTTAATATCAAATTTTCAATGGCAACTTCAACCACCGCCACAACACCCATAAGCTACGATTATTTAGGCATGTTGATGACAATGACGAGCAGGTGGGCAAGACACGTACACAGGAATAAATGTAAAGCAATTTTTGGGTTAGAAAAAACAAGAAAAATAAAATACAAAGTACCAAATATACCAATCAAAATTCTGGAGGGGGTCTACGAGGCCACAGTTAAGGCAACACTGTTCTATGGCATCGAACTATGCCGATGGAAGTACGAAATCCTGATTGTAGGTGTGTGTATCTCTCATTGTACAAGATAATGAACAGCTGGAGTTTAAAACTAGATTAACTCCAAGGTTATTTATATTACTTAGCGACAGTGCTTTTATAGTACAGTGGTGTCCATATGTATTGCTCAGCAAATTGTCTGAGTATTTTCGTTGGTTTTTAACCTTATCCTACGTATTCTTACGGACTGTATTTTTGGATATACTGGTTCAGAGATTGTTAGCAGATTGCTTGGTGCTGTGTGTCATTTCTTGAAGCTCTCACCGCATACAGCAAAGGGAGTAAACGTGGTGATGGACAATTTGCTTGGTAATACTTATGGATCCCACTGTACTTCCTTTTGTCTTGTAAATTCATTTCCATGACACATTTCAGACGGTTGGGAACTGAAAAATAACCAGCGTGCGAATTAATGGGGGGATGTCGGGGATATCCCTCCAACAAAAAAATATTCCCGGTGTAAGAAAATTATTCTTATCCCTACCAGGGATGTTTGTACCCCCCCCCCCTCAAAGGAAGTAGACTGCAACTGACCAACCTCACCGAGCCAACAATAAACTTGTTGGTAAGTTAGATGGACGTTAAGTTTGAATTGGCCAACAGAAATTTCATCAACTTTTCGGTGCTACTACTACACAGAAAACTAAATGCATCATATCCATTGATGCATTTGGGTGCATTTTTGTATGTCGTGAAAGAAACACCCAAGTGCATCATTTGATTCAAGTGAGGATTTATTTCAGTCGAGATGCACTTCAATGCATCAGTCGATGCGTTTTGATGCACCAGAATGCAGCTTTTTTTATGATGCACTTAAACGTTTCGTCTGAGCTACATAAACTCTATAGCTCAGACCAAACGTTGAAGTGCATCATCCAAAAAGATGCAGGAAGGAACATCAACTGATACATTGAAGTGCATTTAGACTGAAATAAATCCTCACTTGAATCAAATTATGCACTTTGGTGTTTCTTTCACGACATACAAAAATGCACCCAAATGCATCAAATGTGACTCTGATTCTTTGAACAAGCCATAAAACACACTTTAGTGCATCAATCGATGCATTCTGGTGCATCAATGAATATAATGCATTTAGTTCCGTGAGTGTAGCTCGATACTTCTTTTTGTAAATGAGTTTTTTTTAATGTAAATATACTAAATGTTTCTAAATTAAGTGCAAATGTTATCGTTAGATTTAATGACCAAAGTTAGAACCGCAAGGCAATAGTTTATTTTACTGACTAGTAATACAGTAAAACCTCGTTAATCCGGACTAATGGGGGATAAATTGACCGGCTTAATGAAAGTTCGGATTAACTAAAAGAACAGGAGAAAGTGCATTAAAACTCAGTTTATAGAAACAAAATACGTTTATTATGGTGTATTTAAAGGGCATAGGTCTAAACGCACTATACAATACAGTAAAATGTAAAGCAATACTGTACATACAATGCAATACGTACATACGCACTTCTAGACTACTTTTAAAACCTTGCATTCTGCTTTTTCTTGTTATTTTGCCTGTCCGGATTAAGCGAAGTCTGGCTTATCGGGATACGGATTAACGAGGTTTTACTGTATACACAAATTTACATATAAAAACACACTTTCTGAAATGAAATTATAAATACACCACTTAGTAGGCTTCCTCCGCCCTCCCTCCAAAGCAAAACTTAATGTACGTATCCCCCTCCCCTCCAAAGCAAAACTCTTAATTCGCACAGTGTGTACATAACCAACCCAAATATTGAATACACGAGAAAGTACAACTACTTTCTTTTACAGTTTATTAATATTACATCACTGCTAAAACGCATCAATACTTTATAAACTTTCTTCCACATAGAATTAAATTATTTAAAGTTTTTAGTATATAACTAGTCCATTTTTATTTGCCAGGTTTCAACTTGTGATAACGAATTAAATGTAAGTTTCGACTTCTTGTGCGAGAAAACCTGAAAACAACAATAACACTTAAAAATAACACAAGTACATTTGGAACTGACGATGCAATGAGGGGCGTATCCATAAAAAAATAGTTTATTTGTTTTCTGTGGTACAGTCAACGGCAAAGATAATGGTAGGCAAATTGTCCACCACTATTTTAATTACTTTGTTATTCTACATCCTGTGTTGGTTTAAGGAATGAAACTATGTTGGTTCGAAGCAGGCATTGTTCTCTGCTTATTGACGTTATTATTTCAATTCCACATTGTTTAATACAGACCGAATGAAAATGGTGGTGGACAATTCGTCTACTGTTTCCTTTGCCGTTGGGTGTACTACTGAAAATTTACTTCAAGTTGTGACCTGGCACCTGTATTTTATGGTAATTTCTAATTTCGATTATTCTGTTGAAGCACTATTAGCTGAAATTTATTTCATGAATCTACTATCATAAATATAAGATTTTGTCTACAATTTACAACTTTCAGGGGGAGTCAACCTTCCTCGCGCCACTGTTTGTCTATGTTGTTTATGTATTCATGCACACACAACCTGCCACAAAGTGCAATTATCTTAGAAACAAGGAAACGTGCAAGTTATAGGCATTGTGCAGCAGCCTCGTAGCGGTTCAATGCTTGTCACATTCTTGTGCATTTCCGGAACAATCCTGCTGTTTTCAGAAGCAAAACAATGTGCAAGGGGAAAAAAATTGACCAGGTACACTTCATGAGTCATTTATATGTATCTCGTAGGCTTCTTATTGCACAAGTAGTACTTTTATGCAAGATAAAACCGGTTTTGTAAAGCTAGTGGCCATTTTTGTCCATGGACGTTCCGCCAAGATCCATTCAGGAAAGAAAGATGAGATTCATTTTGCACACACAGTACATGCCAAGGTGGAATCCGTAAGGGTGGATTCATCGATCATTTTTTATTTATCTGGAATTTTCGTGTGACGTCAGTTGGAGGACTTCATGTATTTGCAAAAAATCTATTATGGAGTGTCTATCTTAGGCCCGTACGCAGGAAATGTAAAAAAAGATCTGAAATCCTGTTGGTAGTGTTGCAGGTAGACGTAAGGACAACGCAGTTAGTAATAAAGTATGTTTTATACAGCGTATATTGTATCTCCTGCAAATATGCTGTATAAAGAAACAAACTGCTGTAGTACTAAGTAAGGTGAGTGTTCAATTGTGGATTGGTTGGTTGATTTGGTGTTTTAAGTCCACTTTATGCACAGTAAGGCTAATCGAGACTGGACCTACATTTTAAAGTGGGATCCGAACCACTATGTGCCTCTACCGGGTATCGAACCAGGGACCCCTTGATTACAAGGCCACGGCTCTGCTACTGGGCCATCGGAGAGGCTCTGTAGAATTGCAGATTTGCAATATTATGGTCCACCGGCGTACGCAGGATTTTTTTTTTTCGGGGGGCTGAAATTGTAAAGGTGGATGTTACAAATATTACATATAGCGGCGTTCTATGGGGGGGGGCGTAATTACCATTTTTAACCAGGGTTGTTAAAGGGCCATGAACCCATAAATTCTATTGAGTTCCGCTGGAGGACCGGAAGCTTTTTTCTCGCACAATTTAAATTCGGTCCAAGTCGCGTTCTGTTTCATTGAAAAAAGGTTTCTGGACCGAATTGAAATGATTTAAATATGAAAAGGTTATAGAATTCATTTACGTTTGCTGACTTTCTCTCCCAGTCCGGAATTGAATTTATTTACAATTCCTGGATCAGGGTTGACCGATTAAAAGTTGCCTTCTAAAAATGTCCGCTAGTACGTTTTACATTGGAATGTCACACTGCGGTTGTAGAAAACGTAGCGCAGGGAATAAATCAAAACGCTGTTGTTCTCTCGTGGGCCAGGTTCAAAAACTCCCTTGTCGAAGAGTTACGCAATGGACTATATGAGTGTGGCGTTATATAGAGTTCAAACAAACCCGTCACGTGTTGCTCCGGCATCCGATCCAGGAACCGCAGCCGATAGGAGCCGTCGATGAGGTATCGTCAGGCTGCTGTGTTCCCAGCAGATATCACAACAGGGACGGGCAGTGTTGCTACAACCAAGGGAAGGAACGCGCGCGAGAGAATGGGGCTACATGGAGAGTGGCAACGTGAATGCAGCGTTTGCGTTTCGCCCATTTCTACCATGTACCTTAGATTCTCGAGGCAGCCAGCACCTGGATTAGTTTTTCATGCTCACAAGTGGATAATTGTTTATCGTCCGTATTCGATCCAAGTTGCGTATTGTTTCATTTCAATACGGAACGTGGACCCTATTTAAACTGATTCGGAAAAAAAGGTTCCTGGACCGTATTGAAATTGATCCGGGGTAAAAGGTTCCTGGACCGAATTGAAATACTTTACAGATAAAAAGGTTCTTTACGGTCCAGAACCAATTTACGCTTGCTGATTTTCTCTCCTGGACCGGAATTGAATTTATTTAAAATTCCTGGACCTTTAACAACCCTGTTTTAATCTTCGTCTTGAAGGTTGTTCAAAGACAAAACAATGCAATAGAGTTTCACTAAGCACTTACGTTTTCTTTTGTTTTATTTCTCAAACTTTCGGAGGGGCTGTAGCCACATCAGGTGTTTATTGCTTACATTCAATTCTCAGAAGTAGTCGAATAGTAGGGACTGTATTCAGCAAATTAACATTGTTTTGGCATCTCTTTTAATTGTCTTATTCCTAGCACCATTGAACAGTAATTCTAAGTTTAGGAAATAATATATTTATAAATTCAATGATACGTATTAGCAATGATTTTTATAATGAAGAACGTGTCTGAATGTGAATTAAGTCATACACGCACTCATGCACAAAATCGCATCACGACTGCGGTTCGAAATATGTCCAGTCAGGGATTAAGAGGAATGGACTGTCCCGACTAAATCAAGACTCTTGTAGCTTTGGATCAATGGCTATAAAATTAAATCACCAAATATTGCATATTTCTGGAGCCTGCCTCTATCCAGTCCACGAACTTTCGGAACAACCCTCGTACATTCATCTATGCAAGGACAAAATATATTTGTTTGTAAATCTGAAAAATCGTCAATATTATTTATTTCATAGGTTCACATTAAAATATTTCATACTTCTATTTGGGCATAGCCCCCCTGCCCCCTTTTGGTACGGGCCTGGTATATCTTACAATTAAAGCTTTATGGGGATACTTCAAGATTTAAAGGAAACAATGGTATCAGCTGTTAAAATTCTGTTCTGAGGTCAGTTGTGATCGTTGGATATCATGATCGAGTTATCGTGGCTCAACACTTTGGGAGTTTGAAGACTTGACAGATTTGACCAAAATTACTTTTCTGGCATGACTTTCTCATAATTAGAGCTTTACAAGGATGGTTCAATGTAAATTAATGCATGCTTGGGGAAACTAATGGCATCAAACTGTTAAAATTAATGCTATTTTTTTAAAAAAAACTTATCGTCCGCACAGTGACGTCATCTGTCGGTATTGAAATCCCACACGAGCCCCCACTAATGCAACTCCACACCGGTTTCAAACAAATATATAGTTTTAAGTTTAAAATTCAGTTATTTCAATTAAGAACCGTGTAGGGGTACATTGTTGTTATTCAGTCCCAACAACTTTCACTGCTTCCAATCAAAATTCAATCGAAAAATCATCCAGCCCAACCATGAAATGAGAATGAACCCATTCCGGCTTTCTAATTGGTTCGCATTGGAAGTCAAAACGGAGATATAATAAAATTATCCCACCGTCGTTACTTGATGGGCAGGTTTCGACGAGGCAGGGGGGGTTGAGGGGGCGGGAGCTCCACGGCGAACTGTTCCATCGTGGTACTTGGGACAATTGTTTCCTGTAATAAAACGGTTACGGCGCTCATAATGCTCATTTTCATGACTATAAATGCCTGAAAATGGGCCGTATTGCCTGGTGATTCCAACACCGTCAAACATTCAAGATTATACGACGTAATTTTTTTGATGGCTACGTAATGTGGAGGTTGTCCATGACACGAATATTAGGGTTGCAGGATTCGTTCGCTCAGGTGTGTGAGATTTGTGAACGAAACACGTTGGAGATACGGTTACTAAATGTTACTAATAATTAAGTCAATAAGACTTTAGAAAAGTAAACGCATCAATTACCGCAAACCGTTAACAAAATACAGGGTGATTCTCATAGAACCGGCCTGATGAATTTGCTAATAATGCGACAGGTGATGCATATAACCGCTCACAATTACGACATGATAATCCGTGGGCTATGCTGAGTCGAATGGTGTGCTATTTATCCGACAGGTGGCAGCACTTACGCTGCATGGTTCAAGGAAACGTAGAGATGCACGTACAGTGGGATCCATGAGTATTACCGTGCAAATTGTCCATAACCATGTTCGTGCACTTTATTTGACCCAATAAGAGCTTCAAGAATTAAAAGAAAACTTAAAACAGGCTGTTGACAACTTCTGCACCAGCATCCATAAAAATCCATAGCTTAAAAACACACAGGATGTAAGAGAAAATTAATGAAAATAGGGATGGACAATTTGTACGGTAATACTCATGGATCCCACTGTACGAACGTGTTTGCAGTGCCCAGGCGACAGTCATGGAGTACACTGTTGAACAGCGAGTGTCTCTCTTGCGCACGGTTCTATAAGAATCACCCTGTACAATAGATAGTTTTCTTTATAGTTAAAACGCATCAATTATTCTAAAAGTTACTTCCAAGCAAAATTATAATTCGAATTCTTAAAGTCTAACGACTACATGCAGATGTTTAGAATAATGTTTATTTTTCTCCAGCCCCCCCTTTTTTTAATGCAGCTAATGATGTTATATATTTCACAGAGTACTAAATAAGTAATTTTCAACTTTCAGCCCGAACCCTTTCCCAGATCTTTAGCAACAATTAACAAGAAAAACGCCAAGAACAATAATGCAAAAACGCAAGGAGATTAAACAAATAATTTGAACTAATAATGCAATGAAACGCAACAAAATGTATAACATTTTGTACTCAAGTACAAAAAGGTATTCCAGTGTGTTTCTTGATTCATGATTGATTGATTTGGTGTTTTAAGTCCACTTTGTGCACAGAAAGGCAAATCTCGACTGAACCTACAGTTTAAAGTGGGATCCAAACCACTATATGCCTCTAGTTTCTTGATTCATCTGAACACTTACATTTTCTATTCGTGCATTGAAAATATGTGTGATAAGACGTTTCGATCAATAACAAATCAAAAAAAAATGCAAACAAGGTTGAATCAGTTGATGCATTTGAAGAGAATAAAATAAATTTCATGTATTTGGCAGGCACGGAGGTGGACAGAAACGTTCCTTCTTGGAATACCTGATGGTCAGTGGCGGCGATTGGATTCCAAAACTGGGGAGGTGGGGGCAAGGTTCCGAAACTGAGGGGGCAAGGACAGTTTATTTTTCATTGGTCGATAAGGTTTAGCATAGTGAGGGTGCAAAAGTTGCAACAAGTGGGGGGAGGGGCAACTGCTCCCCCTAATCACCGCCATTGCTGATGGTAACAGACCTATAGGAAGATTGAAGTGTCATGTTCAGATGAATGAATATATACAGAGTTAGGGTACGGATATAATCGAAATCCCAAAATAAGGTCCACAAAACCTAACTTCAGTAGAGAAATAAGTGAGAAATTAACTTCCTTACAGAAATAAGATCGAAACCAAAGCTCAGTACAAAAACATTAGTCGGAAACCAACTTCAGAAGAAAAAATAAGTTCGAAACGAAACTTCAATACAAGTAATAAGTTCGAAACGAAACTTCAATACAAGTAATAAGTTCGAAACGAAACTTCAATACAAAAAATAAGTTCGAAACCAAACTTCAGTACAAATAATAAGTTCGAAACCAAACTTCAATACAAAAAATAAGTTCGAAACCAAACTTCAGTACAAGTAATAAGTTCAAAACCAAACTTCAATACAAAAAATAAGTTCGAAACCAAACTGCGGTACAAGTAATAAGTTCGAAACCAAACTTCAACACAAAAAATAAGTTCGAAACCAAACTTCGGTACAAGTAATAAGTTCGAAACCAAACTTTAACACAGAAAAGAAGTTCGAAATCAAACTTCGGTACAAGTAATAAGTTCGAAACCAAACTTTAATACAGAAAATAAGTTCGAAACCAAACTTCGGTACAAGTAATAAGTTCGAAAGAAGGTAAAGTGCTTCCCTGTGCTTAGCACCACGCCATGAAGGCGTATAGGGGGTGTGAGGGTAACGCCTCACACTTTCTTCATCCGGTCGTGAGTGGGGGTGATGTGATCAGCATCACGCCCCTGACCGCCTTTACCCCCCAGGGTTTCTCCCAGGTACCCATGTCATTCGACGTTGGGTGGGCGTCGGGGCCGCTTCCGTTAGAAAAGTTCCCCAAACTTCGGTACAAGTAATAAGTTCGAAACCAAACTTCAATACAAAAAATAAGTTCGAAACAAACTTCAGCAAAAAAAAATAGTGCAAAACCCAACTTCAGTGCAAAAAATAAGTGCGAAACAGTGTTTTGAAACAGTTTACTGTTTGATTTTATTTATTTTACTTCCCTTTTCTGCCACTTTGGGCTAATCGCGAAGAGGATGGATGGTGATGGGATGAAATTGATAAAAAGGGCAATTACACACACACACATTGACATAAAACAAAACAAATCCCATTGGCTGAGAGTCTACGCGCCATAGCCTCGTTAGTCTGCAGCAATACATTCTACGGTGAATGCAGCAGACGAATTTTCACGAGAGGAAGCATGGTGCCGTAAGAACGAACGAAACAAATCGCGAAAATTCAACTTTTCGTGCTAAATCCCTTCCCAGTTGCTCAGCTCACCAACCCCCATAACAACAACCCCGAAATCACCCCCCGCAGCGCTAATCCTGAGGGAGGCCTTTGAGCGTGTGGGCGTCTCGAAATAAAAACCCCTAAAAGCTCTGCCGAAGACGTTCCCTGGAAGAAGTGAAACCACGAGAGACTGTCAATGATGGAAACGTCCGCAACAGACAGAGAACGGGGAAGGCTCCATTGTCTGGAACGGTGAGATACGGCCGAGGCAAATGCACCAATTGAAGAATGCGGTTTAATCACGTGACAAAAGAAAAGAAGGGAACGCATTGACTGCAGGTACGAGAATAGAAGCCATTATTCAGATGAGTTGAAGAGGCTGGGAGAAAGAAGTCATGAATCTCATGCATATGGAATTAAATTTGGGAAGCTTTTCGGTTAGTTTCTTTCTCTCCCCCTTTCCTTACCGCCCCTCACTTCATCTCTTCCCCTGTTGCCTTCATTCTGAAACCGACGCCCCTTAGCTTCTATTTACTGCAACATTTCATCCATGCTGCTTGCGAAGAAATTTTCTCGAGTTTCTGCATGCTGTAGGTTTTGCACTTCGAAAATCAGTACAATGTAAAATAAATATACTGACACGTCCTTTTCCATTGTACAAATGCAACGTGCCCCAAATTGATTATTGGAATTCATAATTTACATTACATGTGGGGTACACTCACCTCAATTAGTACTCCTGAAGTTTGTTTCTTTATACAGCATATTTGCAAAATATACTGCAACGTCCCCCCGGTTGTACAGTGGGATCCATGAGTATTACCGTGCAAATTGTCCATGACTATTTTCATTAATTTTTCTCTTGCATCCTGTGTGTTTTTAAGCGATGGATTTTTATGTATGCTGGTGCAGAAGTTGTCAACAGCTTGTTTTAAGTTTTCATTTAATTCTTGAAGCTCTTATTGGGTCAAATAAAGTGCACGAACATGGTGATGGACAATTTGCACGGTAATACTCATGGATCCCACTGTACAGTGGGATCCATGAGTATTACCCTGCAAATTGTCCATGACTGTTTTCATTAATTTTTCTCTCACATCCTGTGTTTTTAAGCGATGGATTTTTATGTATGCTGGTTCAGAAGTTGTCAACAGCTTGCTTTGAGTTTTCTTTTCATTCTTGAAGCTCTTATTGGATCAAATAAGATGTACGAACATGGTGATGGACAATTTGCACGGTAATACTCATGGATCCCACTGTACACCAGTCGTCACAAAGTTCCCGGTTGTACAGTGGGATCCATGAGTATTACCGTGCAAATTGTCCATCACCATGTTCGTGCACCTTATTTGACCCAATAAGAGCTTCAAGAATTAAAAGAAAACTCAAAATAAGGTGTGGACAAAATCTGCACCAGCATACATAAAAATCCATAACTTAAAAACACATAGGATGTAAAGAGAAAAATTAATGAAAATAGTCATGGACAATTTGCACGATAATACTCATGGATCCCACTGTACACCAGTCGTCACAAAGTTAGTCCGCTACTCCTTTGGTCGGGAACATGAGAATATTTGCAAATCATCAGGGCTTGCTGGGTAGAAAAGAAACACAACACTGTTTTCCAAGTTAAAACGCAGTTTTATAATCGCGTATATTTCATAATCACTTACCAGTAAAACACTAGAACATTCAATACTAACGTTGGGCAATTCACTCACATATAGCGAAAGTCAAATTACATATTTAATTCCTTACTTTCAACTTATCGGCAAGAAGAAAACTTGAAAACCTAAAATCTATAGCTACTTGAATTCTCGCCGTTTCCCCTTATTGATTCTTCACCTTCACCTGTTTTTCAAACTCAGTCTGTCGTCAGGTGAGAAACATTCAGGTGGGTTCACTTCCTCTGCTGAGATGAGAAAGTGACGTCAACACGAACAGATTTTGACGTATTCATAAACATATATAAAAGTTCCAACTACAACTGTATCAATCTAACTATAATTGTCTGTGACAACTTGCACATTATTTGAAGTAACAAACATTTTAAAAATCTTACATTCTTACAAATATAAAATCTTAAACTCTCAGGTTCGTTACAATACAATTCAACCTACACGTGAATCAATATACGCTGTATAAAACACACCTTACTACTAACTTCGTTGACCCTGTACAAGGACAAAACTTATATGGGAGCAAATAACAAGTTTTCATAGTGTACATTATAAATGTTCAATGTGAGCACCTTTCGTGACACGGCAAACATCCATCCGGTAGTCTGATGCTTCTCGATGCTTTCGTTCGACACACTTGGACGTCGAGAACACTTCCCTTTGCAGTTGTTTGACACTTATAAACCATCGACGAACGTTATCGGACGGACGATCACTTCCAAATCGCTGAACTGAAACAGCAGAACACCACCTTGCAAATTGAATGACACAAAACGACTTCTGCATGGGAGTCGCCATCTTGAAAATACACCTACACCGCTATGACTGATGGGAAACAAATTATAGGGTAGCAAACTTCCACAGCTGTTCTTATCGTACATGTACGATATAAACATTCACCTTCGTCTGTCGCAATATACTAACTACTTGAAACCCCGATAAACATTTTAGGACACGCTATATTTAATTGTTGTTGTTTTTCTTTCCCGTTGTACAAATATTTATCGTTCTTTCCAGTTGTATAAATATCTATCGTCATTTTTTAATTTTCTGTAACTTGATTTCTGTGTATATTCAATATTTAAACCTAATTTCATGATGTCACAGATGTATATAGCTATCTTGTAAAACCATTGGAATTATGGACAGTGTTTTGTTTTTGTTTTTTGTCTTGTAGTTTTTAGTGATGTGACAAAAACCTCACTATATCTTAAGAACAGAAAGGTCAACGAATATGAATAAGCGACAATGAAGAATATAAAAGTGAATAAACATACAGATTACTGTGTTTGGAACAAGGATTAAGGTAACATAATCAGTATTCGGGACCTTTGGCTAGAAATCGCTTACAGGCGGTGAGAGCCAAGAAAAAAAAAGATCGTGTGACAAGAGAGTTGTTAATCTGAATTGTAAAATGCTACGATTTTATGCAAATTGGAGTCACACATAAGTATTTTTCTTGGTGAGAAGTGAAATATACTTCTATTCTTAGTAAAAACTTGACTTGGATTTCATTTGAATAACAAATGAAGCATTTACGCGTACCCTGAGAGCCATCAAGGAAATTCCGCGAGACACCACGTGAACACATTCTTGTATTTCATTAAAATAATGCTCTATGGTTAAGAAACTAAAGTGTCAATCCTTAATATAGATAACGCAGTTAGTGTAGCAGTGGGACTGTACTAGTTATGTACTCAAAGTTACGGTGTGTCAATATTTTAATGTGTAATTTGTGAATTCAATTAAAATGGTAATTTGGGAAACTCCAAAAACCAGAGTTTCAGCGGACAGAAACTGGAAAACAGTTTTGTAACTCACAAAACTCTCCACTTTTACACACCCAAAATCCTCATTGAAACTGCATATGCACATTCAAAAAGAGAATTCAACTAATATTTAAAGCCCGCAAACGTAATTCAAGCCATATTCACGCATCCAAAAACATAAATCAAGCCATATTTCCACATTAATGGAACTAATTCAAGCTATATTTGCACGCTTACAAAAACCTAACTCAATCACATATACTCACTCACCCCTATGGTTACTCGTTACAAAATGTAACCCTATAGTTAGTTAACTTTTGATGTGTTAACTGTAACTTGAAAATATTTAAAATTAACTGTGTCCATTCCAGGACACGCACTTTAAAGAAATAACTATAGTTGCAATTATATGCATTCGATTAATTCCGTTATGCCTCAAAATATCCTGCTTTCAACGGTGAGACCGAGCATTGTCGTGATGCAAAAATTCCCCAGCAGCATTCGTTAGGGAACGGTTCGATTGCAGTGCCTTCAAACGGAAGAAAAGTAAGTTTCTTTTCGCATGTCTCCCGGTTAAATCTGCTATTTTTAAAAGTGATGCTTAACGCCGAGATTTCAAGGCGAAATGACGTCGCAATGTAGACCTTTTCACCTCACAGCGAGCTTTGTAGCGAGGCCAAAGGGGAAAAACGAATGCTTTCATGAAACCGAGATGTATACATAAGGACCCACCTTAGTGCTTTTAGCCGGCTGCAGAGAGGTTGTTACTAGATCCGCAACCGTGAAGCGGATCTTGAATTGAAGTGATATGACGTCATCAGTGGAACTTTGAAACTATGTTTTTCTCTGGAAAAAGAAAATTCCGGTGTTCTTCCAGCCCGGAAAGGGAAGAAAAGAAAAACGAAAAAAAGGGGGGTATCCGGCAGGAAACGGGAAGAAAAAGACGAAAAGAGCACAAAGCTTTCTTCTTTTAGTTCCATTTCTTTCCGCCACTGGCGCTCTTGTATATTCTTTCTCCACTTCTCTGGCGTTTCTTTGCAGTCATGGTATCAGTGTTGTCAATGCTTAAATAATAACACTAGAAGTTTGTGTATTTTGCAAAAAAATTTGTGGATCACAACAGTATTTGCAGCAATGAAGTTCGCGGGTTTTCTTTTGTTTAAGTTCACTTTATGAACAGATAGGCTAATCGGGAGTGGACATACAGTTTAAAGTAAAATCCGAACCACCGGGTATCGAATTCGGGATCCCTTGGCGCATTTGAAATAAAATCAAAGGGCTGTCACAGATTCGATTTCTACCACCGGCATAAATTGTTCACCTGAACATTAGATAAGACGTGCTCTCGAAACGTAGTGCTAGAATAGGTTAAGACTAGAAATACTAGACAGTGCATAATGTCAAATTAACATTGCATGCTGATCTATAGAACTTGTTGAAATCAAAAACCTAGTCTGAACAGTCAGAAGGGGCCGATCTCATCGTTCCCCCAGCGGCTACGAAACTTCGAAAAATTATAACAGATGGGAGGGTATGCGTTAGTGTAAAATGTTCAAAAGCCTAATGAGTAATAACACAAATTGATAAACAAACTTTTAAAAGCAACACACTCTCTAACTTCCACATGTCAAACCGATTACTACATCTTAGTGGCGTGCCCAAGGAGGGTTGGTGGTGTTATACCAACTTTGGCTCAGCATCTCTAAAACAAAAAGCTTTAAATGTTGGAAAATATGGCAAAATATAGTGGAGGCTACATACATAACTCCCCCTTCTTTTCAAAAAATCCTGGGCACGCCACTGCTACAACTAGATATGTTTGTGTCAAAACGCTTCCTGTGCCGGACATTCGTGAATATATTTTGTTAAAGAAGGGTTAAAATCGTTGCGAGTGTCATTAAAATTAACATTTGTTAACCTTGCCACGCAACTTGCCAATTTACGTCACAAACCAACTCGGAGCGGAAGCTTGCGACTAACCTGCGCTTAACCGCCTCGAATCGGAACATTTCTGCCGATAGGACAATTTTCAGTGAATGTGGAATTCTAAAGAAGGATGCGTGATTTCCAAGACATGGGTCTGGCAACACTGGAAGATACCGAGAGAACGTTTCGCTACATTGAACATTTTGTTGGTAAAAGTGCGCTGGGTGGCAAAGATGGATGATTATGACGTAGCTATCATCTTGGATGGTTACTGCCTTAAGACTGTTTGATTTATATCGCTGGCCTGCTCTTGCAAAGTCTGGGGCAGGAAGAAGAAGAAAAAAAGAATACGATCCTAGAAGAAGGTTTCAGAGACTGAAAGGGCTTGCAAAACAACCAAGCAATCTCTAGTTTCGAAGGGGACTGAACCCTTTCTCCCAGAAAGGGCTGATATAAAAAGTAAATAAGCAAAAATCTTGTACGAACTTACATTTACGTATATTAAAAAGGTAAGAACTGGGATGAACCAGTTTTGTATCGACAGTGTCTGCAAAATTTGATGAATAATCACGGACTATCGTCAGCTACAACAAGTAAACTTTTGTTAATCTATCTTACATATTCCTATTGTAGCTTACATCAAGTTTCATTTGTAGAACAACTTTTCTTTTTCTTTTTTTTTTAAAAAATCTAACGTTTAGTGGACCTATACTCTGTCCCAGCTAACTGTGAAGCAAGGCCGCGCATAGAGTCTATAAGCGACCAAGCTGAGACTCCACGCTAATTGTTGCCGTCTCGCCTTTGGAAGCCACAATGTAGCCAGACCACGCCGAGAGAAGATTGCTGACATACAATAATTCTCACCAACGCGGCCGACTCAGTTTGCAGGGACCAAAACACAACAAAATCCCGCAGATCTCAGGGAAAGAATCAATGGGCTCTTATGGAGAGACGTCGTATACACTATATACATTTATTCACATTTATTTACACTGCTCCTCTTTGAGTACGGCGCACATTTAGTTTTGCTCCGCTTGCCTGCGGCTAACTTACGGCACAACTACTGTCCGAAAACCTCTGATGCACTGTTTGTTGCAAGTCTGTTGCTTCCCCTCACCTGCGGTGTCGACTTCCGGGACTCGAACTTGGCCGCGGCTCGTCAGCTCTGGGTGGACGAGCGAGGCAGATGTTCTCTCGGTTCGACGCCAGGAACAGTCACTGACACTTACTCGCGGCGTCATCGGACAGGGCAGAAAGACAACCAATGCACTCCATTGCCTGTCTATTGCGAGCTAATGGAACAACTCAACATCACTGTCCGAACTCTTGCAAGGAACTCTCGTGGCCGAACTCTTGCAAGGAACTATCGTGCCCGAACTCTGCGAACTGCTCTCTACGAGCATTTGTCCAAAAACTGTCTTGTAAAACACTTCCAATGAACCGCTCTCTACGAACACTTCGCTAGAACTGTCCTGTTCTTTATTGTCCACCAAACTGTTGTCATTCTCCCCTCTCGCGGGTTTCCTATCTACCAAAAATATCCACATAAAGGGGCAAGCTCTGATTGGCCCTTTTCATTTGAACCACGGGGTCATGCAGGCCAAGGTTCCAGAAACTGCCGGCTACCGACATAGTCAACCTGATGAACGTTATCTGAGAAGAGGGATCTATTTTTGCAGAAAAACACCAAGCGGCTGTCGCCCAGCACGGTAGGTGGTGATGAAAGTTTGGGCCGGAATAGCCTCTACTATTGTTCTGAAAAGGTGGGAGATGACGGGCAGAAGATTCACCGTTTTGGAAGGAAGATATGGAATTTAGGTCAGAGCTGGGAGACAAGAATCTGCTTCGTTCCCACGAGAAGTAAAGTTTCCTTAAACGGGGATATGAGCAATATGCATCTTGAAATAAATAATATGAATATGCGCATACATATACTTAACATACTTAGTAATAATATATATTAGTGGTAATATGTACGGTTACACGTCAGAGAAGCGAGAGAAATCGAGTGCACGCTGCTTTTAACTACAGTCACTTTCCCCCACTCCACGCAATCCCGTTCCTCTCATGTGTTCATTGGTGGAGCCGTCTCGCGTCAGTACTTGCGCAGAGACTTGATTTCGTCTGCCTGCTCTGAAGTTAGCTGGGACAGAGTATAAGTAGATAGGAATGCGTGTTGTTCTATTTCTATTCCTACTAGATGACTGATATCTATATTTCAAAGTATCCGATATCCGTTCCGGACGCAAAATCCGATTACCTGGATAGTACAGATTTGATTAAGGATTTATAGAAAATCCGTACAGTGCAATACGACCATGACGAATAATAGAATACGAGAATAGCCCGTGAAACGGATAAACGATGACATTGTGTTGGATAATGCACACATTAGAATTTCTGGACATTTCGGACATGTCCGTAAGATTCTGGATGCATCACCATATATTCTCCGGCCGCCGTACCAACCGGTGTCCATTCACAGCGCGGAACGGTTAGTTTGACAAAATCCTGTTTCGGATAAAAATTCTTGTGGAGGTGGAATCCTCGGCCTTTCCCCCTGTTAATTCGAACACTACATTGGAATAACTGACTTTTTTAAAGCCTCCGTGGCGTAGTGGATAGAGCTGTGCGCTACGCTGTCCCGTAGACTCTTTGTGAGTGATCATATCATGACTAGACCTCGCGATTAGCCAAACGTTGCAGAAATGCGAAGAAATTAAACCACAAGCCACATTTGCATTCACTTCGTTCGTACAGTGTACAGAGAATAGTCACTGCTACATAGA
Source organism: Lepisma saccharinum (assembly GCF_977018435.1). Lineage (NCBI taxonomy): Eukaryota > Metazoa > Arthropoda > Insecta > Zygentoma > Lepismatidae > Lepisma > Lepisma saccharinum. Next base: position 30,588,769 of record NC_139252.1, on the reverse strand, counting down.
TCAGATATGATGATTCTAATTTGTATTCTGGTAAGAGAATTTTGATATGTGACTAGAGTTGGAAGTGGTTGGAAAAAAAATGCTTTTTGGGGAAAATAAACTTTTTTTCCGCGGCTTTTTGGTTGGGCTTTTTTCACAAAAGTGTCTCAAATCAATGAAAATACACGAGTTGGCAGTATTTCTCCTGTTCTGTTTCGTTTATCTCCCTACTGTAAAATAGACACTCATTTCTAAATATAAAATACAATTTACAATATGAAATTCGTAGCTAGACATGAACAGTGTTTTACAAAAAGCTGGCTTTTTTGAATGAGCGGTTCTTTCCGAGTGTAATATTCATATTTTACTAGGCTTATTAAATATATCCATGTAGTATAAACATATTTACATAACAAGAGTAGTTTTGTACGTGTTTTCAATGGAACCTAATAGTTTGATATGATTTTCAATGTTTGAATTTGTTATACGAACACGTGCATGAAGCAAAATAGAAAATACTGCTCTACCTTTTGAAAATCTAGTATCAAATCTCTTTACATTAAATTTATTGTTCAGTAAAATATATTTGTATTCTGGCTTTCCAGTACATCATGCATGATTTGATTAAATGGCCGCTAAGCCTGGTCACGAAACAACTAGTGATGTATTTTGACTCCTTCTTGGAGTGGTTCTCTACTTCTGTGAGAGCACAGCCCAGTAAATTTATTTCTTACAAGTCGATGCCCTGATCCCAACAATTTCACTCATAAATACATTCCTGATATTTAAAGTTTATATGGAAATTAATATGCACCCTTAATTAATATTAATATAACAATCATAGTTCAATTATGTATAGACTTGCTGCCAAATATAAAATTAGATTTAAATTAGTCGTCAACCCTTGGGTGCATGAACATTTTGCGGCCCGGCGATTGAAAAACACTGACACTAAAACTGAAGCAAAAGCAAATAAGACTGGGCTGGCCGCAAATGGCAAAAAAAAATCTATTTAAGAAATCTGGACTGGACCTACAGTTTGAAATGAGATCCGAAGCACTCTGACTCCACTGAGGATTGAACCTCAGACCCCTTCTTATTACAAGGCAACAGCACTACTTTATTCCCCTCCAGGATTATAAAAGGAACCTTCTATCAAAAAGCTGGTCTTTTTCTAACAACAGTACTTGCAATTTATTCTCTGTAATTTACAGGCTAAATTAAATCTCAATGTGATGAAGCAGCTAACAATCTTGTTAAGTATAGAGAACATTCAGACCGAAGCAACACAAGGCAGTGGGGGGGGGGGTGGCATTCAAGTGACAAATGACATGGGTCCCTTCAGTCTGTAAGCAAGCATCCACCATTCATGCACAAACAAGACCGAGGTGACATGATGCGCGCCACTGAAGGAGCTTTCAGACTGAAGTCACAGACGACAAGCGACACAGTCTCCTTCAGTATAAAGCAAAACATTCACCGCACATACAAGAACAACGGACGGAAGCGGCACGATGCACACCATTGAGAAAACAGTATAGTCCGAGCAACATGCCAGTGACATGTTTAGCTCGTTGTTGCACTTCGGTTCAAAAGCAGTGATGTGCGTCTACGCGTAAACAACGATAGTCTACATTCTACACGTAGACTATTTTATACACGTAGATTACGTAATCTATGTAAACAACATGGCGAAAGGTGATAACTTAGCAAAGGGTACCGTGGAAGTAAAACAAAATTATACTGCGTATCAGTTGCTGATGTGTGAGGATAACTTTTCATACTCTGTCTCCCAAATTCGAACAATTTCTCACCTAGGAAGAAACCTAATATAGGCAATATTCTAGTGTTTTATGGGGAAAAGACCACTTTTGCCTCACGACTGCCATCTGTTGTTGTTTTTTGCATACTATTTATCTTCTTCCATAGTTGATAATAGAAGAGACGAGAAATTTTGTTGTAAGTAGGATTCTTTTCATTTCGTTAGGAACCAATATAGTTGAATATGTTACTTTCCTTTCATGAAACCCTTGAAAATTAACTTTAATGCACTTTAGATTGTCTACGTAGTCTATGTAAACTACAACCCATATAATCTATGCGTAGATAACGTGTAGACAAAGCATGTAGACGTAAACTTATAGACTACGGCACATCACTGTTCAAAAGGTTGAATGGATTACTGAGGGTCTGCTTTTAAGTGACACATGTCACTTGTTGTTTCGGTCTGAAAGTTCCCTGAGAAAACGGTACAGGCCAAGTGACACTTGCAGCTTATGTTGCTTCGGTTCGAAATGTTGCATTTACTTCTAAGGAAGCAGTGCCATGTGTCGCTTCCGTCTCAAAGCTCCGTTAAACAGGATATAGGCTATACACACATTCACGTAATAGGGCAGTTATTCCGCCACCTCGCCTAAAATGAAAACTAATTGTAGCATGAGAACGGGACAGCTCCTGACCTCTAGCGACCAACGCTAGAAACTATGCCTATGTTGCTGATGGCAGTGCTGCACGTCGTTCGTTTGTTCTAGTTAAAAGTGTTGTTTTCAACAAGTTGCATCTTATTTTCGACTTCACTTAATACGTATACTTCTGCATATGTGTTGTGAACACAAAAGATTTATAATTGTTCCGAAACATCAAATATTTTGTATTAACATTTGTTTCATATTTTATGACAACATTTAAATTGAGACACAAACATGTAAAAGTTTTTTTTAAGTCCATTTCATGGTCAGATGTGTTCATCAGGACTACACGTTTAGTATTAATCCCAACCGTACAAGAAACTTATATACCGGGGAGCGACTCGCAGACCCACACTATTTTTTATCACCAAAAGTCAAGAAACCATTTTATTATTGATTCACTGCTTCCTTTGCTGATTATATATATATATGCAGTTCTATATTAATTATAATAATTACAAAAATTACTATATTTAATAAAAAATAATAACCAATTATTGCACGAGTGTCTCGCATATATTTTATCATTCACTAACACTCATAAAATCCATAATAGTTTTTATTAATACTTTTTGTTTGTAGCAGTGCAGTTGTTTAGTAAATAGACTATAATAATTACAATAATTACCATCATTACCAACCAATTGTTCACTGTCACGAGTGTCTCGAATGAGATGCATTCAAAGATGGCACCTGATTGGCCCACCAAGTGCATTTTGCCTATTTTTTACAATAGATTTACGTTTTTATGAGGAAAAGTAATATAGAAATATTGGGAACATCCTAGAGAACAATGTAATTTGTTTTCAAACAGTTGAAAACTCTAAAAAAAATATACATATGGTGGGCCTGTAAGCCCGCCCCCCCCCCCCTTTCTTCACCATGGTAAGGTAGGGTTAAAATTGTATCTGAACCACTATGCAATATGTGTCCACTGGAATTGGCCAATATCTCTCTCTTCGAAGCTACATCATGTAATATTTTTCACTTAGTTGAAAAATATGTCATTACAAATCTGTAAACTCATAACAGTAACTTCAAGAGAAATACGTTAGCTGTGATTGATAAAAAGCCAAAATTTCCGGGTTCGTTTCAAGAAAGAAGCCGTCTTTTAATCGCAAAAAAAAACGGTCCATTCAAAAAAGCCGGCTTTTTTGCAACTCTACACGTGACCGACACGTAAGAGAAAAGAAGAAAAAAGATTAGAACAGCACCAAAGAGAGATCCTCAGGATAAACCAAGCAAGCTTGTAAACCTCGGATGCGTCACGTACTGCAAAGACTCCACAGAGGATTCCGTAGAGTGATTTAAAAAGGAAATGCTGCTGAGGGAAAATGTGGAAAAACCACATCAATGGTTATTATCCTAGATTTCTTAACTTGAAACAAATGAGCTCGATACGTGGGAGGAAATTATTCTGGCGTGAAGAATCATATTCTTGTTGTCTAAATATTCAAAATTTTGGACAAAGATATATATATACAGAAAAGTGTTCCAAAAGTTAGCCTATTTTCTAGTGTGCTGTGTATGTGAAAGTAGAGAATTTTATGTTTTGTGATATAATTTGAAGCGACTGCCATCTCTATTTCATTTCATTACTTATGATCAAATTTGACCACTTTCGTACAGTGAGCGAATTTTAAACTTTTTGATTGATGAGTCTGTAACAATTTTAATAGTGTTGTTTAATTCATTTTAGAAAATACAGTAAAACCTCGTTAATCCGGACTAATGGGAGGATAAGTTGACCGGTTTAACGAAAGTCCGGATTAACTGAAATAACCTAAAATGACAGTAGAAAGTGCATTAAAACTCCGTTTATAGCAACAAAACACGTTTATTATGGTGTATTTAAAGGGCATAGGTCTAAATACAGTACAGTACAAAGTCTGCGGGAAACAGAATTTCACGCCTTTTCTTTGGGAAGTTCTCTTGTTGACTTCTAGCAACATTTATAACCTTGCATTCTACTCTTTTTTTCTTTTTTTGCCTTTTGCCTGTCCAGATTAAGCGAAGTCCGGCTTATCGGAGTCCGGATTAACGAGGTGTTACTATAATATGGTTGGAATTAGTTCCACAACATTTCTTCTTCTTCTATCTAACTTAACCTAACCTCGCATTGTCTGCAATCGCACTAATGATTACTTCACGCCAGCCAATCGGATTGCTTAAAACTGTTGTGGCAGCAATCGCTACCATCTAAAAGTTGGACGAACATCTGAGAGTTCACCTTGCAAGACCAACAAACTTAAAGTAATGATGAACATAAGTGACTGCTCCGAAGATCTTTCTTACGTTGGCTGTGCAGTAGAAAACTTTTGCCGAGCCATAACACACTTTGCGGTTGAATATGCTAGAAGAAACAATACGTAAGAAGCATCCTATCACTATACAGTAAACCCTCGTTAACACAAACTCGCTTAAGACGAACACTCGGTTAACATGAACAAAATGTTGGTCCCGGCAGGGATGTATTATATCTTATAAAAAGTTTTATCTGTTAACGCGAATTTCGGTTGCCAAGAATTACGAACTGCTTTTTAGTCCGTTGCATCATTAGATCTCATTTAACACGAACTTTCAAAGTTTTTCATAATTTTTCTGTTGTTCCTCAGTCGTTCCTCTGCTAGGTATGTAAGAAATCGCTCAACAATCTCTAGCATCTTGTCAACAATCAACTTATACAGTATTGTAACCAACAGATTCAGATCAACAATGTGTTCAAATGTGTTTCTCTATTCTTTAATACATAGCCAGTACGAGTAACATCAAGATTAAAACTCGGGTGCAATTGCTCGACAATCGCGATCATCAACAATGGGCTTATACGTATTTAACCAACAAATTCAGTTGAGTGTTCAGATGTGTTTTTCTAGTAGTGTTTTCTATGATGACATACATAATACGTATTGTAAATGGTTAATGTGGAGAAAGAACTGTGGTGCAACAATAAAATTGAGTCCCCGGTTAGCACGAATTTTTTAAACACGAACTCTTGATTTTCCGGTCAATTGGGATTCGTGTTAACGAGGGTTTACTGTAATAAACAGGCCACACAATACAAAACAAGGACCCTTGTCACTTCACAGTCTCGTATCTACTTTCAGGACCTCCGTCAAACCGATTTCTAGACCTCGACTCGCGAGCTTATATTAGTGGGTGTCTCAATAAAGATGTATCAAAAATATTGATTGGCTTGGCTTATTTTACTTCGCTTTTCTGCCACTTTTTTTTTTCTTTTGGCTAATCGCGAAGATGAGGAGGATGAGTGATGATATAATGAAATTTATGCAGACACACGCAAATAACCACCTTTCATAAATCTGGTAAGGAAATAATCTTTTAAAATAGTTACGAGTAGACCCAAATAGAGAATTCAACGCCTTCTTTTGAGGCTCGGTGAGGCTCGCCGTGTTGGCAACCGCTTATTCGAAAAAATCACCAAGGTTTTTGGTCTAACCTAACCTAAAACAGCAAGGAGCTGGCAATTTTGCTTGAGAGTTCACAAACCGGAAGTGGGGCTTGGTGAGGCTCGCAGTGTTGCCAACTTCTTACTCGAAAAAATCACCAAGGTTTTTTTTTGGTCTAACCTAACCTAAAGCAAGGAGCTGGCAATCTTGCTTGAGAGTTCTGCAACCGGAAGTAAAACTTGCAGTGTTGCCAACACCTACTCGAAAAAAAATCACCAAGGTTTTTGTCTTGGTCTAACCTAGCCTAAAGCAAGGAGCAGGCAATCTTGCTTGAGGCTTGCGTTACAGTGCATAAAGCAATTTTTGGTAACCTACTGGTATTTTTACCATAGTTTTTTACAAAAAAAAAAAAAGAGAGAGAGAAGAGAGGGAGGGAAGAGTTAAACAACCGACGGCCTACCTACAGCTTTTCTTGGTCTAACCTAACCCAAAGCAAGGAGTTGGCAACTTTGCTTGAGGCTTGCCTTACAGTGCATAAAGCAATGTTGCCAAACTACATATACTAAACAAGGAAAGCGGGCACTGCCGTAAAAGAGAGAGATGGATGGATGGATGGGAACACTACACGGGTTCAACATCATCAAGTAAAAATCGCCTTAATGGTTTTTTCTTGTAAGGTGCGATCTCTATTTTCTCGCGGTGTTACCAACTCCTACCTACATTTTTTTTTAGTTGGCAAGGGCTAGAGAGAGAGAGAAAAACTTATAGCTGGGAACAGTAACGAGCGAATGCGCCATATCGTAATTTTCCAACTCCGTATATCGTGACCTTTGTAAACCTCTCTCGGGGGAACATTGTGACGCAAACAAACAAACAAAATAATAATTGTTGTTTTTTAGAATGCCTGGCCCCTATAACCTCGCCAGGGTGCGTGGTGCCCAACCAAAAATGTAAAAGTTTTCTAATGGCTGCGGTTATAGATTACCGCACCTCTGTAGAGTTTCACGTGTTTTTTTTTTTTTTTCTCAAACTATTAAAACACATATTTGAGGAAAACAACACCACCCATATATAAATAAACCCCTCAAACTAACACTAATTAGAATTAGCCTACAAAATTTTTCTCGTAAGGCATTTTTTCGTAAACACTCTACCACCAACAGATCGCATATAAATAAACATATCCCCCAAAAAAAATGCGCTCCATGAAAAGTTGCCCTGTGTGCAAAATAAGCATATCAAGCAGAAATTTTGCAAGACATTGTCGCACCTGCGTGCCAGGCAAGCATTTGGCTGCCACCGAACCATGTCCCAGGTGCGGTATACATATTACTATTGATAATTTGAAGAGGCATACAACATCATGCAAAATTGTCGTCGAAGCACCTGTTCCACAACCGTCGACCAGCTCGACCAAGAGGAAAGCGGAAGCCGACTCGCCACCATCCGCCAAACGCGTCAAGCCTGCGACGAAAGCAGACGGGTCTGCTTTTGGAGGAATATTAGAAGATTATGTCCGATTGTCGGACGGCTCTTGCGATGTTCGTAGCTTTTTAGAGGAGAAGCGAGCAGAGATAGTTTCTATTCTTAGTAATGCACTGGCTATGCACTCCTCCACTAAATTCTACGGTACGCTATGTTGCACATACAAGAAGCCGACCGATGAAAGATACACTTTTTTTCATGCAACGAAAGCAAAAACGCTGCATCTGGCGGATGGTGACAGCATTGGGGAAATTTACGACAAGTTTACCGAAGAGCTGCTTGTTAAACAGGAGGAGCACGAGGCCACAGGCTCGGGTGGTTCGCTGTGCGGAGAACCCCATAAATTGTGTGTTACTTTTAGTCAGTTTGCACCAATGTCCGGGTCTAGTTACGTCCCTCTACCACCAGATGTTGCAGCAAAGAAGGCTGTTCTGAATATTCAGAACAAGGATAACAAGTGCTTCGTCTGGTCGGTGCTGGCAGCAATGCACCCCGTCGACTGGAAAAATCATCCGTATCGTGTTGGCCACTACGAGCAGTACGAGTCGGAGTTGGAGGATGCAATGGTGGGAATCGACTACCCGGTGGTGCTTTCGGATGTTGGCAAGTTTGAGGCACGTGCTCGCAACTTGCAATTAGCCATAAACGTTTACGGTCTCACCGAGAACAAAAATGAGGTCCACCCCATCCGGGTGAGCAACGTGAGCAACAACAACGAGGCACGAGAAATCAACCTCTTGCTCATCAAGAACGAGACGCAACACCACTACACTCTTATTCGCTCGCTCTCCCGGTTGGTGTCGAATCAGAAAAGCAAGCATCATGGTAGCATAGAAGTTTGTCGAAGGTGTCTGATCACTTTTGACAACCAACAACAAAAACACCAGAGCTTACAAGGAGAAAACATCGCTGCCGAGAAGCTTGCTCTTCACATGCGTTACTGCAGTACCAACAAACCTGCACGAACTATTCTACCCAATCCTGATGCGACAGAAAAATTTAGCATGCACAGCGCCATGGCAAAGCATCCTGCCATCATTGTAGCAGACTTCGAAGCCTTCCTCGAACCTCTCTCCACCTGCTATCCCGATCCCGAAGTTTCTTCCACCACCCCTTACCAACTCCACGAGGCCTCAAGTTACGCCTACGTTGTGGTACGGCGAGACCAACGTGTTGCCCCCGAGCCGTATGTCTATCGCGGTCCCGACCCGGTCAAGCACTTCTTGCAGAGGATGGTAGAGGAGGCCCAAAAGATAGGAAAGGTGTTGCTGTCCCCCAAGCGCATGCAACGACTTTCTCCTAAGAATAAGCGTAGGCACGAGGAGGCAACCAACTGCCCTGTTTGCAACTTGGCTTTCACCGACGATAACAGTAAAGTGCACCACCACGACCATTATGGTACTGGTAGCTACATCGGTCCGTGGTGCAACACGTGCAACTTAAAAGCTAGGGACCCGCGCTTTATTCCCATCTTCTTTCACAACGGCTCGGGATACGATTTTCATCACTTGGTACCCCATCTCGGCTACGATGATAGTCGTATCAGGGTCTTAGCACAGAACGAGGAGCGCTATATTAGCGTGAGTAAGTGGGTGTCTATCCCCGAATTGGAAGCAACTATCGAGCTTCGGTTTCTTGACTCGCTGCGTTTCCTCCATGCAAGCCTTGATGCTCTTGCAGGCAAGCTTAGGGACGAGCAGCTGACTATCACTGCAGCTAGTTTTCCAAACTTGGATGTTGGGCTCATCAGACGTAAGGGGGTCTACCCATACGAGTACGTAACGGACCCCGACAAGTTCGAGGAAACATCGCTTCCTCCACAGGATAAATTCTACAGTCGTCTGAGAGGCTCTAACATAACAAATGAGGAATACCAGCACGCCCAGTCCATGTGGCAAGAGTTACGTTGTCGAAATTTTGGGGATTATCACGACGCATATTTAAAGCTTGACGTGACGCTTCTCGCGGACGTTTTGCAGGCGTTTCGCGCGACAGCAATAAACATCTACCACCTAGACCCTGCCTACTTCTACAGCCTCCCCGGACTAGCATGGTCGGCCATGCTGCTCATGACCAGGATTAAACTCCAGCTTCTTAATGATGTGGAAAAGTTACTTTTTTTGGAACGAGGCATCCGAGGCGGTATGGTCCAGGTGACGCAACGCTATGCACGTGCTAACAATCAATACATGGCCACCGGTTACGATCCCTCTACAACAACAAGCTACATCCTCCACACAGATGTAAACAACCTGTATGGATTTTCCATGATGCAGAAACTTCCGTACAAGGGATTCGAGTGGGTTAATCCTTCGGATTTCGACATAAAAAATTTCGAAGATAGCACATACGGATTTTTTGCCGAGGTGGACATTAAATTCCCCGAGAAGCTCCATGATGTATTCAGCGAGTTACCACCTGCTCCAGAATTTAAGCGTTTACCTAACTCGAATCAACCCAAGCTCATCATGGATGTTGAGCCCAAAGAGAGGTATGTGGTACATTACCTGAATCTTGCTTGGTTGATGAGGCAGGGTGTTACAATTGGTAAAATTCATCGCATCCTCAGGTTCGAGCACAGTAACTGGTTAGTACCCTACATCAAAGCCAATACCGAACACCGCATCGCTGCAACCTCGGAGCTTGACAAAAACTTCTTCAAGCTGATGAACAATGCTGTGTTCGGTAAAACGATGGAGAACGTGAGAAATCGCGTGGACGTTAGGCTGGTTACCAATGCGAAGCGATGTCGTAAGCTGGTTGCAAGCCCGTTGTTTAAATCAAGGACCATTTATAATGAGCAGTTGGCTCTGGTCCACATGGATAAACCTGAGGTGCACCTAAACAAGCCAATCTATGTTGGTGCCACGATTCTGGACTTGAGCAAGTTGCATATGTTTGAGACACATTATGGTACACTGTGCAAACATTATGATCGTGACATTTCTCTTTTATATACAGATACTGACAGCTTGGTCTACCATGTTCGCACAGTTGATGCATATAAGGATATAGCGTCGATTCCACCTTTCATCGAGCTTTTCGACACATCAGGCTATCCCCAACCGAACCAGTACGGCATCCTGCCCCGAAACAAAAAAATACCCGGTAAACTCAAGGACGAGAAGGACGGGGATGTTATTCTTGAGTTTGCTGGACTTCGGGCCAAAGCCTATGCAATTCGGGCCGAGGGGTCTGTCACCAAGAAGGCCAAGGGTGTAGGTAGGCAGGTTGTACAAAAGCATCTCGCATTCGAGGATTATGTTGAATGCCTGAAAACTCGCTCACCTGTTCTACGAAAAGAGTATCGAATCCAGAGCGTCAACCATAAATTGACAACCAACATTGTCAGGAAGATTGCTTTGGATGCGCACGATGATAAGAGGTGCATCCTGAAGTGCGGAATTCACACACTACCGTGGGGGCACTATCGCTTAGCAGAAAGCAAAACCTGCAACATATGCCCATCTTCAACAGAAAATTCATAAAAACAAAACAAAACAAAAAAAATCATTTTGTTACTCAGTAAAAAAAAAAAAACACTTTGACTGTCATTACAAAATAAAACTTTGACCGTATCCTTAAATAACCAGCATGCCTATGAACGTGTTCGGTTTCAAAAAACAGATCATCATGGAAACTGCACCGTCCATACCAGATCATGAAGTCTTACCTTCCGTGTTACCTAAACTCAACGGTCTGTTGATCATTCACCTCAACAGCATTTGGACGAAACTGAATGACGATGTGGGCAAGATGTTTTATGTTTTTAATAACAATTTACATTTCTACGAAATTCCGATCGACGGGAAACTTCAAATCACCGTGAATCCGGAAAACGCAGGCGAAATCAAAATTTCTACCGGCAAGAACATTTTTCGAATCAAGCACGACAAGATGCTTTCTAACATTACGTACGATGTGTCTGCAGGAGATTATTTTTACATAGAACTCCTCGGAGATTACGACAAACTTATTCCTCTTTTTGTAGAATTACGAATCGTCTATCCTATTATAAATAACCGTTAACAAAATGCCTAACGACATTTTCGGCAACACCAAGCGTGTAGACCACGCAGAAGAGATTCTCATGTTGGACATTCGAGTTAAGAAGTTGAGGACCGATTTGATCGCTTTGCAGGAAACCTTAAACAAAAGTTTAGAGTCGGAAATCGCTACGCTCCAAACGCAATGTCTCGACCCCATTCTGAAAATCGATTCCGAACTGAAAACGCTCATAAAAAATTATGTCGACGTACCTTCTTACGACAGCGTTCAAAATATACAGTTGAGCGTGGATTCGCTTCAAAATGATTTGGCCAAATTACAGCAATTTCAATCGAAAAATGAAGATTTGGAAAAACTGAAACTCGAAATCGAAGAACGAACTTCCGCAATAGAAAAGAATTTCTCCGAACTTCAAACCGTGGTGAACGATATAGACGCAGAACGCTTGCATGTCGTCGTTTCCAAATTACAAGAAGAATTCACCAGCACGTTGGAAGAAATCAAATCCAAGTTGCAGACTTTGGAAGATACAATGACGAACCTACCATCGTCGGACGAACTGCAGGTCATCGGTAAAAGCGTCGCGAACATAAAAATTCAATTGGAGGCCTATCAAGATTTCGAACACATTCAAACCACCATCGCCACGCTTCAGGCGTCCTTGGAATTGATCAACGAAGAAATTAAAAATATTCACGCTGAAGCGAGAGCGTTGACGAGCATTCAAGACACGTTGAGCACGGTTCAGCAGAAGATCGAATATTTAGAAAATTTAAACGTCGAAACGAATCTCGCTCATTTTCATCACGTACTCGACAACATACAGGGTGACTTGGAATCGTTACGGACGAGCGTGCCTTCGAGCGAAGATTTGGAAAAATTGAAAACGGCGGTGACGGCACTATCCGATTCGAGCGACATCAAAAGTTCATTGAGCGATCTCGAGAGTAAAGTGGCCAATCTCCCCACCTCCAAAGAATTGCACGCTTTGAAAAGAAACATATCTCGAATGCTGAAACGACTAGAAACGGAAACGGCGAACGTGGAACAGATTCGAGACGAAATTAGTTCGCTGGTGTCGACGCTGCCCACTTCGCAGAGCGTCGCCGACCTTCACACGCAGGTTACAGAGATGCGAAGCATCGTGAACGATCTTACCGAGAAGAGCTCGAAATTGAATCAAGTCGAGAACCTTCAGAACATCGTCGTCAACATCAGAGATCAAGTTGGAGTGCTGGAATCAACGCAGGAATCGACGCTGACCTCTTTCGGTGCCAAGTTGCAAGAACTCAACGAAAGCTACAAGCAGTTGAACGTGGAAGTGAAAATCAAACCGTCATTTTCTACCGTAACGGATACCATAGTCGAGCATTTGTTGCCCGTACAAAACACGCTGGGCCAGCTTCACAGTAATCTGCTCGGCGTCGACACTAAATTCGCTAAACTGCATTCTCTGCAAGCCATCGAAATCAACAGTGTACCCAATCAACAGAGAATCTCCACGTTCGTCGAAGGTAACAAACTGTACATGTTGCATCCTTATCATCCGTACTACAAGTTTCTCCTCGATGGCACGATTCAGATAAACGAATTTTCGTACTGGTCTCACGGCAGAAAAGCTAGCGTTCCCACCATGACTTTGATATCGAATCGTGGTGTCCAGAAAGCTGGAAACATTCCTCTGGCACGTTGGAACGAAACGCGCAACATATATGAAATACACGAAGACGAAGATCTCACCGTTTTCGACGTGAGTGCCGGCGATAAGCTGATCATTCAAAACACGAGCGAAGTGCCACCCTCTTTGAATCACATCACGCTTGTGCTTCTCTTGAAACGCAATCTCTAAGAAAATGTCTAGGCAAGCCATCGTCGAAGAATTGCATAAACCTGCACGCCGCAACTACGAACGTTTGGCTGTGGTAACCAAGGGCATCGACGACCTCTGGCAAAGTGACCTCGTGGAGATGAGTAGCGGCAATTTGAAAAACGTGCATAAATTGAACAAGGGCAACAAGTACCTTCTCACCGTCATAGACACGTTTTCGAAATTCGCATGGGCTCTACCTTTGAAGGCGAAAACGGGAACGTGCGTCACGGAAGCATTCAAATTAATTTTTCGCGAAAGCGGTGGCAGACGACCACGGTTTCTGCAAACGGACAACGGTAAAGAATTTTACAACGCCGTATTCCAAAAGTTTATTCAAAAACACAAGATTCGACATTATTCGAGCTTCAGTCACATCAAAGCCAGCATCGTGGAAAGATTCAATCGAACCTTGAAAACACACATGTGGAAACGATTCACGCTTCGGGGAAATTACAAATGGGTCGACATCCTGCCGGAACTCGTCGACACCTATAATCACACACGGCACAGAACGATAGGCATGAAGCCAGCCGACGTTACCAAGTCCGACGAGCAGCGTTTAATTTCTACAGTTTACTGTCCAAAGTACACACCCACGACAAAAAAAGCTAAATACAAAATTGGAGACCAGGTGAGGATCAGCAAATTCAAACGCACCTTCGAGAAGGGATTCACAAAAAATTGGAGCACGGAACTCTTTACGGTGGTTCGAGTTCTACCCGGAAACCGACACACGTATATAATAAAAGATAGTAGCGGCGAGATTTTGAAAGGAAGATTTTACGAAGAGGAACTCTCTAAAACGAAACACCCTGACACGTACCTCATCGAGAAAGTATTGCGTAGGAAAGGTGACAAACTGTTTGTCAAATGGCTGGGACTTCCGGAAAAGAGTTGGATCGACGCGGACGAAGTGATCTTGTGAGTACGTGGAACGTGGTGAAGCGTCTACCGGATCCGGAAAGTCAAACGAAGAAAAAGAACGGCGAGTTGCTTCCCGACAGCATCCGCTGTCTGATCGTAGGTCCTTCGGGGTGTGGGAAAACGACACTGCTCGTGGACAATTTTCTCCTCGCACCGAATTGGTTAAATTGGAAGAACAGGCACCTGTACGTGTTCTCGAAAAGTTTGGAGCAATCCAAATACCAGCAACTGATGAAACTGTACGATGGTCTGGACATTGCAACATTCGCCTCGGAAATAAAACCACTCGACGATTGTCGTGAAAATTCAGTCGTTGTGTTCGACGACGCCATCCTGGAAAATCAAAATGAAATTCGCAACTTTTTCACGCAAGGTCGTCACAAAGGAATGGATTGTTTTTACCTAGCTCAAACGTTTTCCAAAATTCCAAAACAGTTAGTGCGCGACAACGCTAATTTCATATGTTTGTTTCGTCAAGATCACACCAACCTCAAGCACGCGTACGATGACTACGTAGGCGGAGACATGAACTACAATCAATTTTCGGAACGCTGCTCTACTTGCTGGAACGGTGACGATTTCGGATTCGCGACGATCGACATGACGAGGAAACCCAACGATGGAAAATACAGAAACAAAATCAACGACTTTCTAAACGTTGCAACGTTGTGAGAAACGACGTATATAAATAACGTCATGACGAAACGAAAAATCGAAGACGAAAATCTCAAGCTTCGCGATTACCTCGCGAAACGCTTCAAAGGTTGGAAATCCGAGAATCGCGGATTCTACGAAGAGAAGAAACGTCAGGATCAACCCGTGATCGATGCCATCAGCAGTCTAGGTAAAGAAATTAAAAGTGTCACGGAACAAAATAAAAATTTGATTAATGAACTCGTACCGCTCGCAGCTAAAAGTTACGCCGTACCCACGCCCATTTCGAGCATTCCTTCGACACCGTTCGAACTGAAGGATGCACCGGCACGACGTCGAGCCATTGGTAGCACGTCGTCTTCGGATAAAATCGAGTTGGGACCTTTGGCACGAGACTACCTGAGCACGGGGAAGTTCGACAAGGATGAAGTGTTCGGATTGTACCCCAGCATGGAAACCAGCGAAGGCGGCGGTGTGGTGTGGAAGATTGGGAAATCGAAGGTGACCTTCGAAGGCAACGACATTAAAGTCAATTTAGGCGACAAGGATAGTTGGAACAGGTATCCGGGTACGGTGGGACTGTGGGAACTCGTCGCCAAAAAGCAGCCGAAAGATTACACCGACGAAGATTACCAGAGTTACAAGGAAATTCTGATCATGACGGATGCCTTGTACCAGAACAACGACGCCTCGCAGAATAGGGTGAAATCGAGCAGCGGCGAGAAGTACAGGAATCTCATCAAACCGATTTGGAACCAGGTCAAAACAGGCAGCGGCGTCAAACGTTACAACACGTTACCCAAAGAATTCGTTTGGGTGGACGACGTTAGGAAACTCGTGGACCGATTGTTGGTGATAGCCGGCGAAGAGAATGCAGGCAACCGTAATTTCTACAACGAGAAGGTTGGCATCGTGGACATGATCAGCACGAAACTTTCCAACTTCATCGTGAACGACGACAAGGGCATAGGTTACCTGATCAAAATCATCAACACGCTGCCTCCGAAATTTTGGAACGTGGCCGAAGGAAAAGGACTCGTGAACGACATCATCAACAAGTTACCTTTCGAGATGCATCTACCTGGCTACCAGTACTGCGGACCGGGTACCAAACTCGAGAAAAGATTGGAGAGAGGAGACAAGGGTGTGAATCCGTTGGACGCCGCATGCAAAGATCACGACATCGCCTACAACACCACGCAGACGGATCTGGATGCACGTCACGAAGCAGACAGAAAGTTAGAGCACGCAGCTTTCGAAAGATTCGTGAGCAGAGACGCATCGTTGGGTGAACGGGTCGCCGCACTGGGTACCACCATCGCCATGAACACGAAACAAAAATTGGGGTGGGGTATATAAATAACATACAGTAAAAAAAACAACATGGATTACATAACTAATTTGCCACCCGAGCTACTATCTAAAATATTCAAGAAAGTAGTTAACGGAGATGTTAATAAACTTGTGATCATGGCAAGAACGATGCCGGAATTTCGCATCCCTTGTGAAATGGTTCTCAAGGACCTTCTTCGGGAGATCAGCGGCCTGAGGTGCGGTGATCTCAACATTCTGCTTTTGGCTGCAGGGCAAAAATTGGACGATAGGTCGGACGAACTGTACGAGGCAAGGCAGGGAAGAAGACAGTATACTGATGATTGGTACAAGTCTATGCAGGAGACGGAAGATATCACTACGCACATCCTCGCGTTTTCCGAAGCACGAACTTTCTTCCTCTGTTAAAAAATAATAATATATATATACGTGTCAAAAAAACTTGATATATAAATAACACGCATCGTGAAAAAAATAATCTTCGGTATATATAAATAACACACATCGTGAAAAAAACAATTAAATTTCTCTAACACACACACTGAAATTTTTCTCTTCTTCGATATGTCAACTGAAAAAATGAGTGATCTCCAAGCATTAAAACAAATGCTAAATTTGTCAGTCGAGTATGTAAAAATTCGGGAATTGGAAGTCGACAAATCTTACACGATAACTTCTGGTTCAATCGTTTCTACCCAGTATGGCCCCAAGGTACGCCTGTTGCTCAACGCACAATACAGTTTATTTTTACCAGATCGATATGTTAATATGTTATCGGACGAGAAGCTATCTATTTTAATCGAGAACAAAACTCGAATCGTGTACAAGGGGGCAAAGGAACTTTTTGGCAAGAAAACAAAGCACGTAATAGAATTTGTGTAGCGACTGCGGGGCCGTGAAAAAAAAATCTCAGAATATTTATATATAAATAACATACCGTAAAAAACTACACAAGAAAAAATCTCAGAATATATATATAAATAACATACCGTGAAAATAACACATAGAGCATCAACATGAAGCCCAAGGGTGTCGTGTACCAGATACCATATTCGAATCTAAAAAATCTAGGTGCCCTCGATGGGTTACTCACCAAGAAACAACGCGAGAAGAAACGTTCTTGCTTGAGCAAAGGACACGGAATGAAATTGCTGCTCAGCACACCTCAATTGAAAAGGTTGCAGCGTTCGCGGAAACAGCAAAAGATCGGAGGTTTCATATTCAGCATCCCGGCCATCCTGGCAGCATTGGGGGCCGTTGGAAGTTTGGCCGGCGGAAGTGCCGCCATTGCGAAAACCGTCATCGACTCGAAGAAGAACAAGGCGGAATTGGAAGAACAGAAACGTCACAACCTGGCCATGGAGAAGAAGGGGAAAGGTATAACCAAAAAACAAAAAAGCAACCTCGATGCTTTGAAGAAATATAAAAAAAAGAAGCAGAAGCACTCACCAACCGAGACATTGAATCTCTGATCGAACCGTTACAAATCAAACACTTCAGAGGAGTTTTTATGTCCGACTCGTTACCTTCAACCGTCAAAAGAAGAGAATGCGGAGTAGTCAACTTGGACGATCAAGAAAATCCAGGCACGCATTGGATATGTTACCACAAAAACGATAATGATAAAGCATTCGTTTTCGATTCTTTCGGAGGTGTTCCACCTACAAATTTAATTCATTATCTGAAAACAAGCAAAACCTCCATATACTACAACGACGAACGCATTCAAGATTTCGGAGACGTGAACTGCGGTCATCTCTGCCTCTCCATGCTCACGTTTCTCTCTAAAATAAATAACCCTACGGTCGAAGATTTCCAGAAAGCATTGTGGAACCTCAAACAGCATCACTAGGATGGGCGTGTTCCATCTCACGAGCGAATCTTCAATCTTGAAACTCACGCTGCACGACGACATCGTCTATCCTAAATCCGTGGCTCTGCGTGCATTCTACAGCATGTACCTCATACCTAACGTCACCCAGCACAACAACAAAATTAGCGTCGGAAGCGAACACATCGTCGTCACGCCAGGCCAATACAATCTTTCCACTTTGCAAGCTCAGTTACCCAAAGGCACGTACCTTTCTCAAAATTCGGTCACGCACAGAGTGGAAATCCTATCCGCGACGGAGACCGTGGACCTGGGCACCATGGGAGAACTTTTAGGTTTCGAGAACGACACCAAACTCGAAGCTGGCATCAAGCACGTGGCAACCAACATTCCTAAATTTTTGGCCATAGAGACTCTGAACGTACACTGTAACGTGGCAGAAGGTATGATCACAAAATCTTCGGACGGATTACTGGGAAGTCACAAGCAGACGGGAATCATAGCCACTTTCAAACCAAGTTCCGAGTTCATGGAACCGATCATCTACACGCCCTCTTCGCCGATCTATTTTCCAGTATGTCGCAACCGCATAGACGACATAGAGTTGGTGGTGACGAACGAGAAAGGAGACGTGGTAGATTTCGCAGGTGCCACTACGACGGCCATCGTGGAGATCAACGTATAATAAATAACCATACATGTAAAATGGAGCAAATCGAAAGTTACGAATTGCAGTCTTTCCCTCCCAACCGTCGCACGTTCGCCAATCTCAACGAGGCGAACAGGGAGATCGAATACGATGTGGACGTAGGGGACGGGTTCGTTCATCCTCACAGAGCGGACCTCTACCTTCAATTCGACGTGGTGAAGAAGGAAAGCGGAGACGCGTTTCCCGCAGCAGCAAACTTGATACTCGTGGACAACTTCGTGCCTCACCTGTTCTCGCAGGTGGAGGTGAGGAAACACAACACCGTCATCGACAGAATAGATTATCCAGGCATCACGTCGACGGCAGTGGGAACGTTGAAATTATCCAAAACGGATGCAGCATACTACCAGGCCGGGGGATTCGAAGCCGGGACCAAAATATCGACGAAAAGTCACACGGTGCTCTTTCCCATGCGTCTGTTGCCTGGTTTCTTCTCGGACTACAAGGAGATCATGTGGAAGGGAGGACTGAGAGTCACGTTTCGAAGAGCGGCCAACGACAACGACGCACTGATGCGATACGCTACTTTGGGTCCGGACGGCACCACGCCGATAGCCAACACTTTACCCGAAGCGGCCAAGTGCGTCATCCAAAGCATGGAATTAAGAATGCCGGTGGTGGAATACGAAACAAACTACGCCCTCAAGTACAAAGCGGAGATCTTGAAAAGTCCACAGGTGTTGATTCACTTTCACGGTTACCAGTGCGTGCAGAAGATGGCGTCGGGAAGTCACATGGAATTCGACGTGACGACGCAGTTCAACAACATACAGTTCGACATGCCAGATTTCGTCGTAGTGCTCTTTCAGACCGGGAGGAACAAAAATCAGGAAAAAGATTCCAGCAAATTCGACGACTGCAAGATCAAGAACGTTTATCTGAAGAATGGACGCAATGAAGTGTTCCCGCGCGAGAATTACAATCTTGACGTGACCAAAAACGATTACCTCAAACTTTACGAAGCGTTTTCGGCTTACAAACGCGTGACCGAGGGAAGTGTGGACATGTACTACACGCCCAGCGAATTCAAAGCACGGAGGCCGATGTTCGTCATCAACACATCTAAGAGAAAGCAGGTGGTGGTCAACGATCGAACCAACATCAAGGTCGTCTGCGAGTTCCACGATGCCTTGCCCGAGGATACCCTATGCAGTGTCATCCTGATTGCAGAGAAGTCCTTCGCCTACGACGTGAAGAATGAGAGAGTCACAGAGCAGTTTTAACAAGTTTTTTAACATCTTTTCTTGCACAATAAGAAATTTTCTGCACTAGCACAATCAGTTACAATGGCACAATACGAATTTCACTAGTTCAGATCACTTACAAATGTTAATTTCATTAGTTATCAGTCACAATATCTTTTTTGCACTATAGCACGAGAGACAATCAGAAAATTTGCACAAAAAAAATTTGTTGTTGTTTTTACACGTGAAAATTAACAATAAAATTTTTTTATCGTTTCAGATGCTGTCGAAACATCAAAAACATATACACACACTAAAAAAGCATGCAATTTTATTTACATACATTCTCCATCTTCATCAAAAAAATATTATAATAAACATAATCATTTTTTATCTATATCTCACAATAAAACTCTATATCCAAAAAATATCACAACATCAAATAACACTAGAGTCGTTAGTACACGTTGCATGCATTACGGAGGTCCTCTGTAGGGTTTCATGGAAGTTTGGGGGAAAAAAAAAAAACACGTGAAACTCTACAGAGGTGCGGTAATCTATAACCGCAGCCATTAGAAAACTTTTACATTTTTGGTTGGGCACCACGCACCCTGGCGAGGTTATAGGGGCCAGGCATTCTAAAAAACAACAATTATTATTTTGTTTGTTTGTTTGCGTCACAATGTTCCCCCGAGAGAGGTTTACAAAGGTCACGATATACGGAGTTGGAAAATTACGATATGGCGCATTCGCTCGTTACTGTTCCCAGCTATAAGTTTTTCTCTCTCTCTCTAGCCCTTGCCAACTAAAAAAAAATGTAGGTAGGAGTTGGTAACACCGCGAGAAAATAGAGATCGCACCTTACAAGAAAAAACCATTAAGGCGATTTTTACTTGATGATGTTGAACCCGTGTAGTGTTCCCATCCATCCATCCATCTCTCTCTTTTACGGCAGTGCCCGCTTTCCTTGTTTAGTATATGTAGTTTGGCAACATTGCTTTATGCACTGTAAGGCAAGCCTCAAGCAAAGTTGCCAACTCCTTGCTTTGGGTTAGGTTAGACCAAGAAAAGCTGTAGGTAGGCCGTCGGTTGTTTAACTCTTCCCTCCCTCTCTTCTCTCTCTCTTTTTTTTTTTTTGTAAAAAACTATGGTAAAAATACCAGTAGGTTACCAAAAATTGCTTTATGCACTGTAACGCAAGCCTCAAGCAAGATTGCCTGCTCCTTGCTTTAGGCTAGGTTAGACCAAGACAAAAACCTTGGTGATTTTTTTTCGAGTAGGTGTTGGCAACACTGCAAGTTTTACTTCCGGTTGCAGAACTCTCAAGCAAGATTGCCAGCTCCTTGCTTTAGGTTAGGTTAGACCAAAAAAAAACCTTGGTGATTTTTTCGAGTAAGAAGTTGGCAACACTGCGAGCCTCACCAAGCCCCACTTCCGGTTTGTGAACTCTCAAGCAAAATTGCCAGCTCCTTGCTGTTTTAGGTTAGGTTAGACCAAAAACCTTGGTGATTTTTTCGAATAAGCGGTTGCCAACACGGCGAGCCTCACCGAGCCTCAAAAGAAGGCGTTGAATTCTCTATTTGGGTCTACTGTTACGGAAACTGTTGCTTGACCGACACTCTACGATACCAATAAACGGCGGCAAGCGCCTCGCTCGCCGCGCAAACATCAACGCGACGGTCTACACTTGCATGGATCGCTCTGTATTTCTAATGCCCTAGGAGTCCGAAGGCTTAATAGAAAATGTCCCCAAAGAATATCAGCATTAATCTTGTTTATTGCAGTATAAAAGTATTAACGACTCTATTGATGAGCATATTTTTCAAAATCCACAGTATAAATTCAACTTTATGTAAGAATTGTACAAATAACGTCCTATTTTCTTTCAGCCAGTACCAAAAATTACAGTAACAGTATTCTGTCTAGAAAATAATTTTGAAGGTTCTAGGCCGGAAATATATACATATTTCTAAAGATTTTAGGCCATACAAATACCAGCCCCAGTGATGTTGAACTGATCTTATTCTGTGTGGATTGAAGTCTGGACACCACGTGCAACCATTCGCATGTTGCGACGTAATATATTATGTGACTTTTTAGACATACTATACAATAATTCTCATCCACTTCCTTTCTCGAAAACGACAATAAAAGAAAGGGCATAAACTTTCAGAAAAATAGACAAAAAAAAAAGCTGAAAAACAATTTGAGGACTTTGGCAAGTGAGCACTTTTCCTTTTCCTCCACCCTTTTTAATACAGACGTTATGATCTGTGCAAAACATTGGCAGAAGAAATAGAACTCTCTTACATACTGCAAATGGACCATGAGTGCAGACCATAGACGGCATAAATTATGTAAAAAAAAAAAGAAAAAAGTTCTCCGGTCCTGAGTTTCGCCTTACTGTGCAGAATTTCAAGCCAATGTGAATTCAAGACATTACTTCCACGAAATTGAAGCATAGAAGAGGAAACATATATTATCGTCTTTATTTTGTTGGCCGTCGTTTCTTCTAGAGAGACCTCTATATCGTTTTTTATTTGAGGAGAGTTTTCATATATTCTATTACAGGCTCTTTCGTTGTTCGCGTCACGGACAGCACTAGGGATACCATATATGCATTATTGGACCAATATCATTAGATTAATCGATTTAAAAAGTTCCTAAAATCTTTACAAAATCCACGTGGGAATCGCAACCGTGGGTGGCTAATGGTAATAACAAACAGTAACGTTTTAGTTATAGTGATAATAGCCTATACTGTTAATCAATGCTAATGGTTTGCAGCTATACTCTGTCCCAGCTAACTCTGGAGGCGAACGAAAACAAGTCACTGCGCAAGTAGTGACGCGATACGGCTCCACCAATGAACACGTGAGAGGGAATGGGATTGTGTGGAGGGCAAAGCGACTGCAGTTACCAGCCTTCGTCCGGCGTGCACTGCTTCGCTCTGGCCACTCGATTTCCCTCGGTTCCCTGACGCGGCCTTGCTCCACAGTTAGGTGGGACAGGGTATATTAATCAGCTGCTTATCCTATCCAGACACAAAAGCTAATGGGATTGACTGATTGAGTTGGTTTTTTTTAAGTCCACGTCTTGCACGGTAAGGTTAATCGGGACTGGACCTAAAGCGGGATCCAAACCACTATGTGCCTCCACCGGAAGTCGAACCCGGAACCCCTTGATTACAAGGCGCCGACGCTACCACTGCGCTATCGGGGAGGTCCTAAAAGCTAATGGGAAAGAAGTGTTAAGGATTCGCTTCTTGGCATTGTTACCCACACTGTAAAGAGTTGACTGGAAGACAGACAGTTTCTGTCATCCAACCACCGTAAAAAAAATGGATGTTTTTAAAGTGACCGAGTGAGTTAAGTGGATGATTTTTCGATCTCCACACCGAAGTTCTTCGGTTCAAATCCCGGCGTGAACGTGGTAGGGTGTCTACAATTATCTCAAAACAAAATTTCCCATACTTTTCCAGATCAAGAACTAAATTTTCTTTCAGACCAAACCATTAGGGCATACTTACAATCGCACCTAACCAAGTACCGGAATTTATTTATATGATTGTGGATAAGAAATGGTGCACACATAGTTTGGATACGAGAAAAACATATCTGGATTAGATTTACGCCGAAATCTGATACACAGTCAACAACATCCACGGACCATCATGTGATCATTGATCACGTTGTCATCGCGCACATTGAACACTGCTGTACTGACAAACCAAAAATAAAGTTTTGCACGTCCGACTACTGGTTGATGTTACATCAGCGCCAATATCCACATGGTGGTGAACATTTGAACTACATTTTATTATGTCATCAGCATTCGCTTCCCCTTGGTCTCTATAGCCTCTGTATCAAGTTTCAGCGCAATCCGTTGATCCGAACAGGCTCCAGAGAGCTCTGAATAGGAAAACTTTAATTATGATCACCCTGTAAATTTTTTAATTAATCACGAGAATATTCTGTTTGACACTCTG
The DNA here is from genome assembly GCF_977018435.1 of Lepisma saccharinum. NCBI lineage: Eukaryota > Metazoa > Arthropoda > Insecta > Zygentoma > Lepismatidae > Lepisma > Lepisma saccharinum. The sequence goes on along the minus strand of NC_139252.1, from coordinate 30,564,927 downwards.
TAGAAAATTATTTTTAAAGAAGAGTACAATGTATTTTTTACACTTCTTCAACAATTGAAACGCAGGATAATTCTATTTTGTCCGTTTGTCTGACGTCCGTGTCAGGCTCACACTCGTCTCCATATTGTTTACATGTAGAATGTAAACAAGTGTCGTTTACGCTTATAGATACACAATTCCCTTATCTACAAAGGGAAATAAAATGTCTTTGCCCCCTTCCCCCAGTTTTGGCACTTTGCCCCCCTGGTTTTTGAATCCAATCGCCGCTACTGAATTACAGCAATTTATCACCATTTCAGTTATTTTAAAAAAAGGTTTCCAAGTAATATTCATCAAGAGACATTTCGGAAGAGCAACAAACAAAAACAGTTTCGAAACAATGCAATTGTCCAGGATTATATCCTCCCTGGAGCGCCAACTGAAACGCATGATCTAATCAACGAGCGACAAAGCTGGCGCGAGAGCCCTGGCCGTTCGACGCCAAAACTTATGGCATCGCCTCGCAAAGCCATATTAAGCCATACGTTTGCACAATCGCACACCGGGGAAAGTCCCCAGGATTTCGACGAATGGCAGCGCGGGAGATTAGCTGCCAGTTAGCGTCAGCAATCGCGCGGACCGCGCTGTAATCCTGCACAATCCCAATTGGACCATTGGCCTTCCGGCTCTTGATGCGAAAGTCAAATGGGGCCCGTGCGAGCGGCAGTAAGTCGTCCGAAACTGCGTCGTTTTTTCGACAGGCGATGCCTAAACTCTAGTTAGCCAACAAAGCTGGCTCTGTGAAATATATTCCTATTAATGGCAGCCAGGAGTCGAGCTGTGGATCCCCTGGCACAGGGGCGTAACATCTCTGATTTAGGAGCTGATTTAGTCCAACGTTTGCACCATAATGTCACCGGCAAATAACGTTCCAAGCCTACCGTCGAAATCCTTAATCAAATATTGAGGAATTAACACTAGGGTGAGTCAGGGATTTTAACAGTTTTCCCCCCGTAGGGACGATTGCACATTGCATCTGCAAAACTTATAAACTTGCAAAAAAAAAAAAAAAAAGTTTGTTTTCGATGCATTTTATGGTCAGCTAGGCTGGATCTACAGTTTAAAGTGGGATCCAAAACATCTTGCAGTTTGCAATGTACCTTTGTCGGGACTGATTGGTTTAGTTTATTTTACTTCGCTTCTCTGCCACTTTGGATGATGGAGGATGAGTGATGACGTCATGAAATTTATGAATGGACCACTCACAAAGAACACCCATGTCCAGGCTGGGATTCGAATCCGGGACCCTCGCGTCGTAACGCGCTAAGCTACTCACACACCGAGGTTAGCGTCTTTGTCGTGAATCAATCTTCTTATTACAAGGCGATAGCTTTACTCACTACGTCATAACAGTTGCACTTACAATTTTATTTATGCAAACATGTGCAATCTTTGACTGCGGGCTTCCCAACAGCGTCCTGACTAACATTCTCGCTGCACAAGCAAAGGGTCCGAGAGTCATAGTTCGTTTAGAGGTTCTAATTCCACTTCAAATCTAGGGTACAGTTCCAGTTCTCATAAGTGAGCATAAAATGGACAAGCTTTGAGCCTTCTTCGGTAACAGCGCCTTCTATATGTCGCTATTTCTAAAAATTTGAAAAGGGATATTTTGACCTACAGTTTAAAGTGGAATGCGAACTATTGTGCCATGTGCCTCCACAGAGTATCGATTACAAGCTTGATTACAAGGCGAACAGACTCCATATAAAAGCTGTAAGTTCACCCTGAGACTAGAAAGCTACAGATTCGGAAACAGGAAGCTCTATGCCCAACCAATCCTTACATCTACAACACAAATAACTGCAGACGGCTCAATTCCCCTGAAAGAACTTAGAGCTAACTAATGCCATCACCAGATGGTTCTTAATCGACCGAGAGCTGGATGAAGTGTGGACTCCAAGGATATTCTTTTAACTCAGTTGGGGTGAACACATGTGGGAAAACGTCCACTGCCTGATGAAGTCCCCTTGTCGCAAATTGCCCACGAGTAAAGTATACGCTCTCGTCTATAGTCCCAAGATCCTAAACACTCCCTCCCTTACATCTTCTCTCGGCTTGGATGTCCAGAAGTGGACACGGGATATAAAATACAGGGTGACTCAAGAGTCCCCAACACCCCCTATAATATGTAAAGGAGTTAGGCAGGGTACAAATGGTAATGATAGAAAGAGGTTAGGCCTAGGGGAACCATATTGGTGTGTTCCAAGCGGACGTCCGCCATATTAGTGGCCGCCATATTGAATTCAACTCAACGCATATTCTGTATATTAACTTCCCTATGAATATAAATATGACTTTCGTCACTATCAAGGTCTGTTCATTAAGAATGGGGTCACACTGTATTTGTTCGAGACAACCATTCATAATACTCAACTCTTCGTCGATGTATCCGATTAAAATCATGTGTAATGTCACGTGAACTTCTCACCCTTGACATCAATATAATCTCGATGCGAAACTGACGCGTTAGAGGCATTTTAATATTTTTTTCTGACACCTCGAAAAGGAGCAAATTGGTACAATAATTCATTCATAACTTTTTACTGGTTAAAGATACGTCGAAAAGACCTTCAGTATTGCATTTCTCGTGAAATTCTAGCCTGATTTGATATATCACATCACCCCATTCCCATTTAAAAATTTCGAGTTGAATTCAATATGGCGGACGTCCGCCTGGAACACACCAATATGGTTCCCCCCTACGCCTAACCTGTTTCTATCATGCCCATTTGTACCCAGCCTAACTCCTTTACATTTTATAGGGGGCTTTTGAATCACCTTGTGATGCGCAAAAATTGATCTCAATGTGTTCACAAGTTTAAAAAAATGTGGACATGTCTTTTTTTAAAAAAAAAGCACACAAGTAGCTTTGAACACATGACATCCGAAGAATTTTTCCACATTTTAGTTAAAACTCCTTTTTACATTTTTGAGACCCCTTTCAACGTCGAAAACACTTCATTTCACCCTTCGGAAACTATCGTACTCTGGGGAGACTTTTTTCACAATTTACGAACAGGTAATCTTTTCACATATATGTTAACTTACGTTGAGTAATCTTTGAAAAATCTTAATTGAAAATACCAACACTCTAGAATGTCATTTTCTGCTAACTTGTGGGAGATCCTCCAACCTATATAACACAATTTCGAACACCAAAAGTGTCTGATGTAGACCTTGGACCGCTTTTCTGTACAAGTACAGAAAACTGCTTCTTTTTCTTGGCTCTCGCCGCCTTTAAGCGATTTCTAGCCAGAGGTACCGAACACTGATTTTCTTTTTTTATTCTTGTTCTATACGTAGTAATCTGTACGTTTATTCACTTTTATATTCTTCATTGTTACTTATTCAAATTTGTTGACTTTTCTGTTCCAGTGAGTAAACTGTGTCAGGAGATTCGTACGATAAATGCAACGAAACTTTTCCCCAAGATTGCTTCAAACAGGGAGAAGCAATAACATTAGGAAACAAATGAGCAACGAAACTCGCGGGGAAATAATGGCCGAGCTCGATCCGTGGAAGTTATCCGAAAAGAAAGAATACAATCCCTGTTCATCCGAAGTTTGCTCGTGGAGCGGGGATTCAGTGGAACCGTAGCGCAAGATGGAGAATGGCAATGAAGCGAAATGCTAGCGAATTTATGTCATTGCGAGGATCAAGTGAACTGGAACGTAAGGAACGGCGGAGTGGTGTAGGAACGCACGGAAATGGACATAAAAACGCCCCCAACCGCTGATGTACAAGGGCAAAAGAGATCTTCACAAAGTGTGACGTATGGTTCTTAATATCCAGTAGAGAACCGCTTTTCTTGTCGCGTATTTCAGGAGAATTCTACGTTTCCCTCCCTGCTACACTTTATCCTATCATGGAAATTAAAAATAATAGTCTCCATTTTGTGAAGGTTTTTGTGTGCAAGGGGGAGTAACGCAAGCTAAGGTTGATCTCATCTTTTTTGTTTGTTTGTTTCTCGGAATTGCGATCTTAACTCACTGCCTAACCGTCATTGAATGGAAAGGACGGTAAGAGAATCGATAGGAAAAAGTCGTGGTCTGAAACATAAGTTGCTTGTGTATACTCTAGCTATAGGGATGTTGTGAAGAAGAGATTTGACACTATGTCGGTCTCGTTTCGAGTCCTAAAATATATACAGGGTGTCCAAAAATTAAGTATCTATTTTGTTGAAATAGTGATTTTACTCGCAATGTTTTTCATGGTATATGTTCGTTACATATTACTTTCAACGCCCTTTGATAAAACCCCACACAAAGAAGTTCATGGGCATCCGTGAGGTCAGGGGAAAGTGAGCTTCAGGAACATGCGGACAGACATAATGGCACAATGTCCCGTCTTGCTGACGTGTGTTCACCCGACCCATTACCACATCTTACGAGCTCCGAAACCGCATTACACAACAAGGTGCTGCCGCCAGAACACCGGCAACTCCAGATCATCTTTCGCGCCATTGCCGACAGATGGAACGTGTGTCGTGATGTGGATAGTGCACATGTTGAAACTAATGTGTAACGAACATGCAGCATGAAGAACATTGCGAGGAAAATCACTATGTCAACAAAATAGATTCTTAATTGTTAATGATCCCTATATAATTCTTGCCTTCCAATAAGTCAGGTGGAAATAAATAGCCTTCGATTGTACAACAAATGCTAAAAAAGTATATTTTCATTATTTAATTTCAGTTCTTGGTAAGTCTTTCGGGGAGGGGTCAGACACTCTGGAACTCCCCTAAATACGTCCTTTCAGGGGCGGAGTGGCGCCAAACCACAATCCTCCCTAGGGCGCCAAAATATCTAGCTACGGGGATCGTCATAATAATAATTGTGATAGTGATGGAATTAACGAAGCCACGCCCCTTTCTAAGTAGAAACACGACCGTGTTCCTAGTTGGTAATGATGGCTGAAAGGGAGGCCAGCGGTCAATCGGCAAAGCCCAGAATACTAAAGCGATTATAGACATAGGCCCGGAAGCGGAAAGCCATTCTATTTCGAAAGCTACTGAATTTACGAGGCACAACCGCGTTAACACCTGCAGCAATCGAATGCCGCATATCTCGAAGCATCGCAGCGATCGAAGCGCCTCTTCCGGCTGGCGTTAATCAACCACGATTGCCTCATTTGAGCCTGAAATTACTTCCAGCGTGGCGGCGCTGGTGTCGCTTCAATGCTGATGGAACAGGTTAACACACAGATTACTATCGATATAAAAATAATTTCGAAAACCAAGCATTGTGTATTTCTATAACATATCGTGACAAGAAAAGCCTATGAAAAAACAACGCTATTCGTATCATAAATTAACATGATCATCTCAGGCTACATATTGATGACACCATGTACAGTCACCGCCAATAAAAATGGAACAACAAGTACCCTGAAATGTTATGTTTCCTGCAATGCGTTAGCGTGTCTTGCCTAACCTAACTCTATGGCGACTTTACTATCAACTTTGAAATAGGAAGTTAGGCAACACACAACGCAATGCGGGTAAGTGAATAATTCAGGATCTAGGTGTCCCATTTTTATTGCCGGCGAGTGTACATACAAGCTCTCAGTTTACAAATTACCGAGTTGGTCTGCTATAAATTTACGAAATATCAGTCTCTCTCTTGGTTCTCACAAAGTTTACAAAATATCAACCTTTCTCTTGGCTATCACAAAGTTTACAAAATACCAGTCCAATTCTAAGTCTAGCTCACGGTTTAAAAATTACCCGTCCTTCCCTTTGTTCACTATAAGCTAACAGTCTCGCTTGATCATCTTTTAGTTTACAAAACAAATGTCTCGTTCTCAGTCTAACTCATACTTTACAAAATGTTTCGTTGGTCTGCTTTAAAAAATACAGGTCTCGTTCGTAATCTAGACCTTGGTTTACAAAATATCAATCTTTCCGTTGTCTCCTCTAGGTTTACAAAATACCACTATCGTACCGCTAGATCTCGGTTTACAAATCACTGTAAAGAAAAACAATATCTAGAGCTTCTGTTCTTAAGGTTGTGTTTGCAATCCCGAAGTAGATCTCTGTACTAAATGTAACAGAAAGACTATTGTTACACATCTGTACGGTGTACGCTTTTAGAAGGAACATGGGTTCAACCAATACGCAGCCAGTGCTGTCGCGCAGTTGTCAAACCAACTGCTAGCGGAAGGAAAACTCAGAGAATTCGCGAAGTAAAGCGAAGTAAAATAAGTCAATCAATAAGGGCTGTATTGAATCCTCTCACATCTGTTCTTCATGCCGTACGAGTAAAATTATCTTACACCGCTCTTGTTATGAAAACGCTGAACTCAAAACTGCCCCAGACTCGCAATGTTTGTGAACACACAAGACAATGAAAGGTCATTGTGCATATTCAGCCGAGTTTGACACCCATAGCTGTAACAAGACACAACAGACGGAACACGGAAGGAAAACGAAAGGTTATTGTGTGTGTGTGTGTGTGTGTGTGTGTAGAGACGTGTTGTTTCCAGTGTTTCTTCGAGAACCGATAACTCCGGCTGTAGGCGACGGAAATTCATGGGACTTGGACAGTCAGGTTCAAAATGTCGTGCCCCTTCTTATGATGAACCTCAAAGTGGCGAGTTTTATGAAAACTTCTTGCGCGCAAGAAAAATATAGAACACTGCGTTTAACTCGCGCGCCGCAGTTTCTTAACTGTGCTGGTGGCCACGCACACCCTCTGCGTGGCTCCGCCCGATATCGCTTCTAAAACCGTGCGTCGTATAATTGCTTCAAGCAGCCTTTTTCAAATCTACAGAACCTGCAAGCACAGAAAGTGACTCAAATCACGGTTGAAAATAACTGTCTCGAGAAAAAATCACAGTTTAACCCGTGACAAAAAAATCACCACCCAGTGTAGTTATCATGGTAATCCTTTCTGTCTCTGATTACTCCTTAGTCCTTGAAGGCAACATATCATACAAAATGTCCCTGACTGAGCTTAAAGAGCAGATATTATGCAAAGTTAACGATGGAAGTGTCAGGAAACTACGCTTTTATGTACAAAAAAAAGAAAATCAATACCATAAAAGTTCATATGTGACACTTTGAACAAAATTTGCCAGATAAAATGGCTGGATATAATGTCTAGGAAACTCCAACTCAGCAGCTCCACTGACGGAGCAATGTTAACCTTCGGTGGCGACATCTTGACGGAATTATACGAAACAGACAGGATCAGCATTCTTGAAAGTTGAAGAAAAAAATCCCGAATTCCAGCTGCAGCAGAAAGAATATGCTTGAAACAAGTCGACCAAAAACACTGGAGAAGAAATCCAGTTTTTATCTGTATATTTGACAAGATATATTGATGTACTTGCAGTCTCTGGTAGTTCAAAATTGCCTTCCATTTTTCGTGTTCTAAGCTAGAGAGGGGGGGGGGCTAAGAAACAACCCCCCCAAGTAATGTTTAACACTCAAAACGTAAATTTATCAAAGTTGAGACAAAACTGCAGGCACGTATCTGTTTCGTGAAGGGTCCAATAATAATAACAATAATAATAGCAAGGACAAAACGAAGCTTTTAATTAATATGCTAATAAGATTAATCCTATGTGTTAATAAAATTATTGTTATTAAAATACGTCAATAATAATAACAATTACATGAACTGATAAAATAATGATATAGAATAGAATAGAATAGAATTTATTTCCAGTATGAGCCTTTACAGCTATACATACCATACAAGTGAAATAAAATTTCGTGCACTTTCCCTACACCCTTCCTCCTTTTTAGTCTGCTTCCACCTTCACAAAGCTTGGGAGTTCACAAACACTATTTCATTTCAAATCTTTCCCTGTACTTGCACTGTTACCCGAGTGGTTCCTAAATTTTCTCAAATTTATTTATTAATTTATTTATTTAGTACCCCTCCCCCCTTTCACACATTTTCGCTATCCCCACTGAGCTTCTTTGCTCTCTTTACCCAGGCGTAGTGTAGGAAAGTTCCCAGATTCCTTATTTGCGCCTCCCCCCCTCTCGGTCTCTCCCTCCTAATAACGCTTGTCATTATCTTCTCAATGTTATCTTCATTTATTTCCCCGATATATTTTTGTCTTGCCTCCCCTGTTTCTTTGCACTGGAGTAGAATGTGAAATTTCGTCTCGTCTTCTCCGAGAATTGAGATATAACAGCATGTATTCATTATCCAGCTGTCAAATTAAGGCCGCTAAAATTTCTATAAAAAACAACTGTCGTATCAAAGAAATTAATGGAAAAGTGAATTTCTTATTGAATACCAAAATAGTTGTTACATCCAGCTGATGAAAAGTGTACTTTTATAACGTCCTTTGTCGTTATTCTTTTTGCGTATTTTACTACAGTTCCGCCGGGCCAGGAACAGGCGCGGACACCGCCCTTATGGCAGTGATCCTGTGTTGCCGCGTTTACCTGCGAAGGAACTCGCCAAATACGTCCGCCGTTTGGGCCAGAAGTGACAGCGTTAAAATTCCCCCTCCACAATGCAGCCAATAGGGAAACAGGATTTTGTCAAAATAACCGTTCTGCGCTGTGATTGGGGACCGGCTCGTACGGTGGCGGAATTAATAGTGGTACGCATAAATTTTAGCAGGCACTGTCAATGTAAAGTTATATGATAACAATCTGCTTATAACATTTTATGCAAGTTCTGCAGAAATAAATACACGCTACATTATACAACAGTAAATAATACAAATTTTAGGCTGTTTCTGAGAGGGGAGGGTACCCCTTGTTACTCCAATAAATACACTGAATTGCATCAAAATAAGTTCACGACAGGAGAAATGGTACGGGAATGGTTTGCGGGAGGCCATCAAGGCGAAACGTCGTGGAAATGTTCAAGAAGCGCGTTCTTTTCCACCAAGACAACGCACCTTCACACGTGTCCACCATTGCAATGTCTACATCGAGTGCTGCGGCTTCGAACTGCTTCCACACCCGCCCTACTCGCCAGATTTGGCTCCCTCAGACTTTCATCTGTTTCCTAAGCTCAAGCAATACCTAGGTGGAACCCATTTTCCAACAGATGATGACGTCATGGTTGCGGTGGAGTACTTTTTTCCAATGCAGGATGAAACATTCTACAAGGAAGGTATCATGGGCCTGCAGCACCGGTGGCAAAAGTGTGTGGCGCTGAAAGGGGACTATGATGAAAAATGGCCATGAACGATTGAGCTCCGTACCATCCTTCATGGGTAGGCCGAGAACTTTTCAGTCACCCCTCGTACATCTCATTTTCAGTTCGATGCAGTATAAAGATAAAGCAGACGCAACATCCCTTCGAGGGCCTTGTGGTCAGCGCGTCGAGTTCGAGTCCCATTGTCAGGGTATCTAGTGACTTGTGAAACGCCGTTCGATATAAATTATTTTTTGTTTATCGATTCATTTTATATTCAAATATAAAAGTGTGAGGTTTGACTTATTTTGTGGATAAATTTGTATCCGATCCAGACGTCGGGAGTTGGGAGACGTTTTTTCCTGAGTGACAGCCGAACTGTCATTGCTTAGAACATGACATATTTACACCAACGCGGAGAAAAGGAAGGATTATTTTCGTCGGGACCGGGCTAGAAGTCACAGCGGGTGGGCGAACCCATTCTTCACGGATGACCAGGAAAATCAGCTGTAGCCCAAGCCTGAAAGGATCGAGGACGGACTAGTGACCGCGTTTCAAGACAATGAACAGAGGTCATTTCCATCTCCTCGGAAACCGAAGCCAAGCCACTTTAGCGTGCTTCTCAAGGGACAAAATTCGAAAGTGGTATAAAACCCAGAGTACTACGATTCCAGACACAGTTTTTACCCGGATTTCATAGAGGAGCATCTCCGCGCTACACTCTCGCATGATTATTATTGTGTCCGTGGACTTCGTTTTCTTACGTACCGTGAGCGAATTGCAGATAGAGAGTTACCAGTGTGCGCCTTATTTTGGTGAAGTATTACGCGGTGATTTGTTCTTGCCAAGCGTGGACTACATAATAATGGGCGGCTAAAGGAGATAGAGAAGGGAGTCCGTCGACTTCCCTGACGCCTGCAACGATGCATCGCCATGATCCGGTGAAGCCAGCCAGCCAGCGCCAAAAACGACGCCAAAGCCCGAAGGACGTTCCAACCGAAGCCCGTTACCAGAGAGAGAGAGAGAGAGAGGAGGACTCCAGATCGACGTCCAATTGATGCCCGACACTAGAGAGATTCCGGACCGGCGCGTGACCACGTACACCCGACGCTAGTGACAAGACGAACGCCCGAAGTACTGAGGAGGTGCAAGAACACCATATCGTCACAATCATCCTTCGTCGCGATCGACCTCGGAGAACAATTTCTCCACAAAGGAACCGTATGCAAGTCCCGCGTCCAGGAGAGATGAATGACCACGCAACGTAGCAGGGTCCGGTAGACTATGCGTCAGATGGTCTATGTCCATGTAAACATGCATTGTTAGTATCACCACCGTACTGTTAACGCCGAAGTCTCACTTATTTGCAAAGTGACTCAGGTACCCCGAAACTAACTTCCGTGTCTGATAAAACAGGCCTGCAATGAAAAAAATACAAGGGAAGTGATAGGTGAACTTTATGTATTTTGTAGTGCTGAGTTCAAAAAAAAATAAAGAAAAATGTCTATCACGTCACGTTTTCTTGAAAAATTTAATTGTACGTGGATTTGTATGAACATTTACCATTAATATGTTGTTTAGGCGTGGAATATCTTTCCTCCCTGCCTGACCATCATTCTACCGTGGTGAAACGATACCCCTCGGTGACTCCCCCCCCATCGACGTCCCTCCCTCCCCGTCGCAATCGCTCTCGACCAATAGCGTCGCGCAAATCCTTATCTTGGTTCGCCGACTGTGCAGGAACGCTCGCTAAGCCAGCGTAATCGGCAGTCACCTTCCAGTTGTGTCGAGCTTTATCTGGATTGATCCTGAACGTGTTATTCGTAAGACTGAATTCTCGCGACTTGTCTGGAGGCAGCAGAAACGATATAAAGCAGATGTCCTCATGAGGGACTCAGTTTGTCGCTCTTTAACCCAGCAGATCATGTACTTACCATGTTCATAGTAAGATAAAAGACGTGGAAATTTGTAAGTTCGTCTCAATTTGTCTTTCATGTGTAGTGTCGTGCGTGCGCTGATACAGTGACAAGTGGAAACTGCATCACAAACACAATTGTAACTGGTTCTTTCCTCTGTGCGTTTTGTGAACCATGGCTTCGAGTTCGAGAAGTTGTGAAAATGTGCCAGATGACTTCTGTTACATATGCGGCGAATATAGTGCTCTTAAACATCGCATGAGGAGCATTACAAACTATGTAAGGAAACTTTATCTTTCGTATTTTGGCATGAAACTCTGAGACCAGGACAAATCGTGGGCTCCTCATAAAGTGTGTGTGTGCAGTGTCTCAATGATCTACGCTTATGGCTCAACGGAAAGAAGACTGCTTTACGCTTTGGAATTCCTATGACATGGAGGGAGCCGAGGAACCACTGTGATGACTGTTACTTTTGTGCCTGCCATGTCCGTGGGTATAACCGAGAAAATCACAAGCTAATCTCTTATCCTGAGAACATTCTATCGGCCATACGCCCCTTTCCTCATGGACCTGATGTGCCAGTGCCTTTGCCTCCAACTGAATTACCAGTCATCTCTTCAGAGTCTTCAGACTCGGAACATCCAGACGGCCAAGGCCCCGATACCGAATATAAGCCCTCTGGAGGCGATTCACCTCAGCCCTTCTCTCAGGTTGAACTTAATGATCTGACTAGAGATCTGGGACTTTCGAAAGAGGCAGCTGAATTGTTGGGCTCCAGATTGAAGGAAAAACATTTATTGGCCAAAGGAACCACGTTTTATTTGTACAGGAATCGAGAAAAGGACTTTGTTCAGTACTTTGAGGAAGCGGAGAACCTGGTCTATTGTTCTGATGTTCCCGGATTGATGAGCAAATTTAATATCACCTACGATAAAGATCAATGGAGGCTGTTTATAGATTCATCGACAAGGAGCCTGAAAGCTGTCCTTCTTCATCACGGAAGCCAGTATGCATCTGTACCAGTTGCACACTCGGTACATTTACAAGAACGCTATGAAACCTGGCTCTCGTCCTCAACAAAATAAAATATGCCGACCACATTTGGACCATTTGCGGTGATTTAAAAGTTATCTCCATGCTTCTTGGTCAACAAGGTGGATATACAAAGTTCCCATGCTTCATTTGTGAGTGGGACAGCCGTGCAAAGACTCAACATTGGGTCAAGAAAGAATGGGCTAAAAGACAAAATCTTGAACCAGGCACCAAGAATGTGATTCGGAACAGCTTAGTTGACCCAAAAAAAGTATTGTTACCCCCGTTGCATATCAAATTAGGTGTAATGAAGCAATTTGTCAAGGCTATTCCAAAAGATGGCGATTGTTTCTAATACCTGTGCAAAAAGTTTCCAGGTTTATCCGCAGCCAAGTTGACAGAGGGAATCTTTGTTGGTCCAGATATCCGCAAGCTCATGAAGGATAAAGACTTTGAGACTAGCATGACAACAAAGGAGAGAGAAGCTTGGGTTGCCTTCAAAGATGTGGTCAGTTAATTTCTGGGGAATTACAAGGATCCTGACTATAAAGCAATTGTTATGAATATGCTGGACAAATTTCAAGCGTTGGGTTGCTCTATGAGTGTCAAACTACATTTCCTTCACTCACATGTGGACTATATCCCCGAAAATTTAGGAGCAGTCAGCGAAGAACAGGGTGAAAGGTTCCGCCAAGATATTAAAGATATGGAGCGCAAATATCAAGGACGATGGGACAAGAACATGCTCGCCGACTACTGTTGGATGTTAACACGAGAGAGGCCTGAGATTGCATATAAAAGAAGAACGTCAAAAAGAAGTTTCAAAGGCAAAAGGGTACGTACGTAAATATAAACTTTGTTTGTGTTTGGTTTTGTTGTTTGTTCAGTTTACAATTTGTGTCAAACGTTCATGTACACATACATTGCTCCTCGTGGTCAATCGTCTATTTTATGTACGTTACCGTAATAAACACAAATGAACATAATACGTTGGTGCTTTTTTTCTAGAAACTTCACCATAATGAGATGTTAAAAGTGTAAACGCAAGGGAATTTTGTGTTTTTCTCTCGACCAGAGGCGGCTCGTGCGATCTGGCAACAGTGGTTTTCTTCCATTTAAACCTATAAAAAATAAAATCAATTGCCAATAAATCAATTTGCATCACCAAGCATCGATTTTACATAGATTTAAATGGATCAAAACCACTGTTGCCAGATAGTGCATGCAAAATTGTTCGCGAAAATTCCTTTTCACATATGATTTTAGCAAAAATATTGATATCGATTTTACAAAAAATCCTGACGTGATGCAAAAAAATGGAGGTCATTTTCGAAATCAGCACACCCAATAACATAAAACTCAGCGAACACGTCTCTTGTATTTTTCAACAACTTCAATTTCGCAGGCCTGTGTAATTTTTGGTATTGTTATAAAAAAAGGGTCATTTCATGTTCAGATGTTCTAATTTAATTGTCTGCATTCAGAGTTGGAAGCTCCATTCCATTACTTTAATTGTTAGTGTAAATTGTCAAAGTGTGCTCCATTTTTGTGTAACCGACCGCCCCGTCGCGCCATTTAATTTGTCAATACTTGACTGATGAGTCCTTTTTAATTGTGGAAACCGTAATTTTATATTGCAAGGTCGTACGCGTGAAGTAGTATTATTTGTTGCATAGTGGTTTTTTATGTAATTTTTGCTCGCGCCGGCGATTGATTTGTGTATTCCGGCAGCTGGAGCCGATTAAGTTTTGCATCACTATGTAACGGTGTAGTTGTTCTCATTGGACGAGAGAGGCTCATGTGTATTACCCCCGTCCGAGAAACTTGTTAAAGTTCGGCTTACGACTGGATGCATACGTTCATTCGAACGAAAGATTTAACCACGCCGACCTAATTGTCTTAGTTAACCGCTTTCTGAGGACTGGCACATAAATTAATTTAAAAGAGCACAGGAGCTGGCAGACAAATATCCTAAATTCACATAAAGGTTTAAAACTGATATGTTAATGAGATCCATGATTTGTATCTATACTTCACATGTAAAAATACCTCAGATGTGTGAAAGAGAGATAGAGTGAATGAGTGAGAGATTGAGGAGGCTTGTAAACAGTTGTTGATTGCAATATTTTTTTGTTGTTACAATATATTTTCACTTTTTACCGGTCGTCAGTGTTGTTATTTGACGTTTTTCAGGTATCGGATATTATGCTATAAGTGTGTTATAATTGTTCGAATCTACATATCAAAGGTAAACAAAACAGTGTAACATTTCAAGGTATTTATCTCCGCCTCGCATTAGTACGACAATAAACGACCGTCTCAGTACCGAACTTGAAAACCTGGACCGTGAGAGTCACGACCGGTCTCCCGTACACATAACGACGTTTGACTCCGTGCCGGGGTATGAATGACACGTCATTTCGGGGACTGTGAGTGCACTCGTTACACCATAGCCGCTGTTATCTGGCTTTCTACATCGCTATTCCTTTCAACTAGATTCCTAGTCGTCCTCGTAATGCTGGGTCAACACCTAGGATCGAATGTGCGAAAGTTCCAACCACTTGGCTATGCGGGAATTGTACATACACACACCATTTAAAACAAACAAGATAATCTAGCTGTGTCCATGATGCACCAAAAATGCATTGCTAGGTTCAAACTCTTAAGACTACCGCCATGCACACAGGAAACTAAATGCATCATATGGATTGATGCACCAGAATGCATCGTTGATGCACTAAAGTGTGTTTTATCAAAGAATCAGATTCACATTTGATGCATTTGGGTGCATTGTTGTATGTCGTGAATGAAACACCAAAGTGCATCATTTGATTCAAGTGTGGATTCCTTTCAGTCGAGATGCACTTCAATGCATCAGTTGATGCGTTTTGATGCACCAGAATGCATCTTTTTTGATGATGCATTGAATTCGTTTCGTCTGAGCAACAAAAACTCTGCAGTTCAGACCAAACGTTTAGGTGCATCATCGAAAAAGATGCAGGAAGGTGCATCAAGGAATATCAACTGATGCATTGAAGTGCATCTAGACCGAAATAAATCCTCGCTTGAATTAAGTGATGCACTTTGGTGTTTCTTTCACGACATACAAAAATGCACCCAAATGCATCAAATGTGAATCTGATTCTTTGAAGAAGCCATAAAACACACTTTAGTGCATCAATCGATGCATTCTGGTGCATCAACCCCCCTATGATGCATTTAGTTCTCCGAGTGTGGAGTACAAGAATACGCAAATATTGTCTCTCCATCTCTATTTTTTATGGCGCAGTTTCGAAGATATTGCAAGATATTGCAACGTAAAAAATATATCGATCTTTCTGCTCTCATTCAGAGACGGGGAGGGCCGATCTTTAAAATTTGTGGTACATTCAAGTAGAATTTGTTAATCCTACATTCGACTAAATTTAACAGTTCCTGAGATATCGATATATCTCATGGAATTGATTGCTGCCTCTCACGACCACAGCGGTATAATTTATGAGGAATTCAGCTACTATTTGGTAATCTATCACGCCAAGTTTTGCTTTTGTAGTTGCAACAGTTTCCGAGTTACCGATAAGTGACACCGAAGGACGAACATTATCGAGTACTTTTTCAGTTCTGCTGTTTAGTATGCAAAAAAGAAAGAAAAGGAAGCCTATGTAATCTTGTGTACAATTATAGATTAAACTTGGTTTTATTATAGCAAGTATTGATGGACAATTTGTTGGTTACCTACTTTAAATCTATGATTATCAAACAAAATAATAAAATAACAGGCCAAAACAATAGAATTGGATTATTAATTTGAATGTTAATCTCCTCTTTACAATAAACAGAGTATGGTCACGTAATATATATCGTATCCTTTAATGTATAGTAATTAATATCAAACGTACTATATCATATTCTACTCTATGTAGAACATCTGCACATCTTTTCTAAAAAAAATATCTGTTTAGTATATTTAACATTAAATTCAATTTAACTCTACAACTCTACAGTTTTCTTGGAATTTTAAACGTTATAAATAATTAATAATAAATATCTTTACTCGAGATGTAGTAGTTGATCCAAAACTTACATTGAAATCAACCCAAATTATAGTTTTTAATATAATGTGCCTTCTTTTAATGATTATTATACTCTCGCACAATTTCTAACGTGTGTTTATAAGCAGAATAAGTGGTCAAAAATGTCAATTCAAATCCACATCACATTTGTGCACTTTATCGTCTAATAATGTAACCTAAAACTTCTTTTATTGCAGGAAAATGGTGCTAGCTGGCCGCCATATTAAAAATCTCCAGCTCTCCTTCCTCTACCGTCTACTGTTGCCAGACGATCGTCGTTTTCTTCCACGGGATTTCTTATCCAATCCTCAACGGAGGAAACATGTAATGCCCAGATCGTCACTTGTTCGCCCGTCAAGCTTTCGGCTGGCAGACCGCGGGAGAGAATTATACGCGCATAAAATCAAAGTACAACATTAAATTTATGAGAAATGCCGTCTGCAGCATCATCGAGATCCACACACAAAAGATGCCGACACGATAGGACGCCCAGTAGTCGCTGGAGAGATAAGTTAAGGTGAAGATGTGTGGCAACTATCCTTGTCTGATTGAAGTGGCTCTTCCCGAGCCCCTTATTGCAATCGCACCTGCCGCCATTCCTGCCATGGACGAACAAACTGCTAGAGGGAGCCCAGGGATGAAAAACGTGCAAGGGGAAGAAGTAGATAAAACAAGCTTCTCATCATGCGGACGACTATGCTGTGTTTCATCAACATTCATGCGAGGTTGGAATGCAGTTGAGATATGTGACTTTTCTTCCCCCCCAGTTACATGTCGTCTGGCCGTTCTTCTTCCAGAAGTCCTCTGGAAATGGTCTTGATGTGCTTCCAGATGAATTTCTGGACAATAAAACTGTCCGGAGAAACTATACGGAGCAGAAATTCAGCACGTGTCGGTTCGAGTTCAACTAGAGCCATTCAAGAAGCAGATGATAAATGAAAAACGCATCAGGCTATGGTTCTGACGACACATTTTAAGCTATTAAACACTAGCTATCTGAGACTACAAGGTTATGTCTTTACATAATTCTTCGAACTGAAGTATTTCCATAAAAAAATTGTACATGAACGCACAGATTCACAATAATTGTTATCAAGACAATCTGAACGTCAACTAGCGCCAGTCGGCGTACACAGAAACGTACTTCAGAAACGGGTAATCTACAATACCACGATGGTCTTGCTCAAATGTGAATTTTCATATGACATTAGTCGCCACAAATTTGCATAACACAACCGTTCTGGAGTGCATTTTTTAAAATGAAACTTTCCCAATGATAATTCAATGTAAGTTAACGCATATTGGAAATGAATTGCATCACACAAGCAGTTAATGATAATACTATTATTCTTCATAAAATCAAAGACATATAGGTGATGTCATCACACAATTTTCGGTATAATTTTAACAAACCTGCCTTGGAATATCCGAAAAAAAGTAAATGTTATAATAGTATCATTAAATGGAAATGCTGATAAAAAAGATAATAGTAGATAAAGGACAAACGAAATTAGTCGAATTGGCCAAATCATTAGCTTGAACGAGTAAATACTATCGACAGCTATGTGGATTCCATAGAGGTTAGCGAAGCCAGGATGGCCGAATGATGGGTATGGAGTACAAACGTCTCATTATCTTCCCTAGAAATTTTTGCTGCTGTCGCTTTTTTGAAATAAAATTAAGAATGGGTAAAGTAGTGGAAGGAACTGCAAGTGAGAATTGATTTATTTGTCTAATTTTAGTTCGTTCTTCTGTCACTTCTGGCTAATCGCGAAGATGGGGTAAGTGCTAATATGATGAAATTGATGAAGCGAACACTCAAACAACAACAACGGGATTCGAACCCGGGACCCCAGATGTCGTAAAATTCTGTGATAACCCTTGCAAGTGTGAATTCAAGATGGAGTAAGTAGTGAATAGAACTCAAGTGTGCACGGTGTATGTGTAAGCGAAAAGTCAATATCACTATCAAGTCAGTATATAATTATTTTCCTACAGGAGAATTTAATGTATCCCTACCTACCACTCTGCTTCCTCCCCCCAATCAAAATATTCTGGCGTCGCTACTATCCAGAATAACACAAATGTGGAAAGATAGAAAGTCGTGTAATTTCTTTCCGGAGAAACAAAAATAAATCTCAAAACACTACTTCCACCAGTAAGATGTTGGCCTTCAGTTCTAATTTTGAGCACACTAAAGCTTAATTACACTAATGAAGGTGGGGGAGGGGTCTAAATAACTCCCCAAAGATCAACTACCACACTAAGAGTATATATCGCAAAGGACTGTGGGTAAAGGGAACGTCAGAAATCAGCGCCTTCCATGAAGAGCCTTGGCAAAATGTCCAATAGCAGACCAACGTCCATGACACGTAATCTCCTCCCTAGATACTCCGCTAGATCTCACGCTTCAATCGTTAACGGTAAAGTTATAGGCCTATTAGCCTCACCTGGTGCCGATCGCTCGGAAGAACAGCAAGAGAAAAGATTCCACTCGGGTGACGCGGAAAAGGAATCAGTGAGGCGAAGAGAAAATGTACAAGGGGGGAACCTTTGGCATCTTCTAACTCCGGGCTTTGTCTACCGGGCTTATCAACCGATACTGGACGATTGCGGAGAAGAAGAGGACAGTGGTGCCAACTCATGTCAATTTGCACCTGAACTGGTAACACGTTGGCTTCCGACAGCCGTGTCTTTTAAAATCGATCGATCAGGTGTGTGACATCGTAACATCCGCGACAAACATATGATCAATTTCTACAGAGCTAAATAAACGGGATTTAACTTAAGTAATTGGTTCAGGTCAAACATGTGTTATTTACAATATATTATAGGTGGACTTCAAGCGCACAGCCGCCATGTTTGCGGCAAGGAAATATCCACCACGTAGCGTTCGTTACATCCGCACCAACTGCACGTTTGTTTTTAATCACGAATGCCTGTGGCTTGGATTTCATATGCTTACAAGAACTGGCCTCAACCATGGCTGCTCGAAGCCACAATGCAACAGTTTGTGACGTAGGTGGAACACGCCTACATCAAAAAGAGTAAAATGTAGCATCCGTGACAAGATGGGAGTGGTTCTTCAATCAGAATTACTCGATAAGTCTGCGTTAAAAGAAAATATTTTCTTCTAAAACATACGGATGAATTTTAAAAAAAACATAATCCAATGGCATTCTGGGTGTATTAAGTGCAATCGCTGGTTGAATTACTTCCTGCTTTAGGAACCAAAGTCAACTGTTACCTTCGATTTTTCTGGATGTTCATTCATTTGGTTCATTTTATTTAGCTGCTCTGCCACTTTAGGCTAGATGAGGTTGAGTGATGGTGAAGAGATACTCACAAACACCCATGCTTAAGCCGGAATTCGAACCCGGGACCTCCGGTGTCGTGGTGCTAACCACTCCACCACGGAGATCGGCTATGGGTATTTATGTTGTAAGTGAAGCAGATCATGCATCTTTCTACCGTCTTTACAGAACCAGGTGAAGTCTTGCACTTCCTTACCTCCTCTTCTTCTCACCGAGCATCTGGACCAGACAATATTCCTACTATTTTCCTTCAAAAAACCGCTCACTCACTTGCTACTCCTCTTGCAATGTTATACAATAGGTGCTTCTCTGAAGGCTGCTTTCCCACTCAATGGAAGATAGCAAATATCATTCCTATTTTTAAATCTGGCAATGCAAACGATACTACATGTTACAGGCCCATTTCTCTCCTTTCCACACTTGCTATTGTCTGTGGAAAGGTTCTAAAAATAGACTTCTGAAATTCACATCCCCTTACATTAACCAAGCACAACACGGCTTTCTTCCAAATTCTTCATGCCTTACCAATCTGTCTTCTATGCAATCCTATGCCATAAAAGCAATTACTAATCGTAATCAGTTGGATGTTGTGTACTTTGATCTGTCCAAAGCTTTTGATTCAGTGGATCACCATTATTTACTGCATAAATTAGCTAACAGATTTAATATAACTGGAAACACGTTAAAAATAGTGAAAGACTATCTAAGAAATAGACAACAACGTGTTACACTTCCTGGAACTAATTCTAACTGGCTTCCTGTTATATCTGGCGTGCCGCAAGGAAGCGTTCTTGGCCCTCTGTTATTTGTATTATATCTGGATGATCTCACAGACCTCTTTAATTCCCCCATCTCAAGCACAATTCTAATGTTCGCTGATGATTGCAAGATTATGAGAGAAATAAAACAGCCATCAGACATGCAACTTCTCCAAAATGACATAAATAGATTCTCTGAATGGTGTAAGCGATGGAAACTGACCACAAACCCTTCGAAATGCTCTTACATAACAATTTCATTGAAGCAAAACATTCTTGAAGGTAATTATACACTCACCGACATCACTAACAAAAGAAGCACAACACTGAGATCTAGGTATCCTCCTAGATTCTAAACTAACTTTCGATAATCACATATCAACCATCACAAAAAAAGGCAATGCGTATGCTAGGCTTACTTTACAGATTCACCGAAATCCATAACCCGAAAGCACTTTCCATTTACTTCAAAACTTTTGTGTCCCCCATTCTAGAATACTGTTTACCCATCTGGAACATGGCTGCCCCTTTTCATACCTCCAAGATGGAGCGTGTTCTCAGCTTTTTCCTCTCCATCGTTCGAGACACCTACCTAAGAGAGATATGCTTTTAAACTTAAACATAAATACTCCAGAATCACGTAGATACGTTGCAGATATGAAATTACTACATAAGATAATTAATGGAAACCTAAGATGCAGCATCCCACTCCACGAACTCTCCCTCAGAGTGCCTAGACACAAAACACGGAGCAAGGAAACTTTCCACACTGCAACTCCAAGACGCTCACTCATTCAACGTTCACTATTTCATAGGCTACCAAATCAGTTCAATGTAATCTCAAACCAAACCGATATATTCAGTTCATATCAATCTTTTAACACCAACATAGAAAAAATTGTATATAAGTAATGCTTTTGTGAAACACATCTGTTTACCTCGGAACTGTCTCGACTTGTTTATGTTTATTTTTATATTTTGTTTATTTTATTTTATCTTGTTTCGTGTGTTCATTTTAACACTAGTGTACTGTTTTACTGTTGTTTCTTTCCAGTTTAAAATGGCTTCTGCTGTACTGGAAACTTCAATAAATAAATAAAAGTACTAAGTATGACAAGACTGGTACTTTTAATTTAACAAAAGGATACCTCATGCACAGTAAGCCATGCATTCTTCACTTTAATCTTATATCAAGTGTCGTATGTGGTAGTTAACGGTACAAGTCCGAAACATTTTATTTACATTTCATCAGAGGGTGAACCCATAGACACTAAAATAGAATAGCAAGATGGAATATAGTCAATTCCTGTGATTCTACATTCTACTACCTATCCTGAAAATATTTATGTGTGTGTTAAAACAAGGATCCTGGGAGGGATGGCGCCACGTGCAAGTGGATGAAAATTATTCGGTTGGCAGGATATTCTTAGATTCCTGATACCAAATCCAAGATTCCCAGTCTATCGCAGCAGTGGTTGAAACTTCGGCTAAAATATTTTTGGATGTGTTTATCCTCCCAAATACTAGGTCAAAAATTAACATGATAACGGAGTAATGGTAAGTAATGCGATGAAAAACATTTGTTTCTGAATAACCAGGTACAATGAAACAGTGTCGATCTAATGTAGCCTTCAACAATTCATAAAGAACTGCGCTCCTGAAAAGTGATAAACGTGGGAAGTGGCCACATATCGTAGCACAAGCGGGATTCAAACAACAAGCAAATCAAAAATTCATATAAAATCACTAAGCAAGCATCTAAAATCCAATAATTTCTATTATGCTTTTCCACCTACCTTATGTATACTTTCCTTCCCTAAGATTGCCACGGTTGGAACCTGCAGAAAAGAAAATAATAATAATTATTACGTTGCAAAAAACATTCCACGAGCATTGCACCGATTTGAAAATGTACAACATGCTGTTTACATGGATATCCATATTTCATTGTCACAATGACTTTCACAGTAAACAATTATGACTATTTGATCAAAATGATCCAATAATATTATAATTGTTTAGAGATTCTGCTGGCAACATCATAATAATCTTAACTCTTGTGACCTTATTGACATTTGGATGCATGAGAGGGGTTTCAATAAAAACTTCTTGTATATTTCGATATAAAACTTGCCGCTAAAGTTGGCGCCAAAATAGGTGTGTGTTATTTAGAGGAAATTTACAGCTGCGCTGATAACAACACAGTCGCCATTCTATAGTTAGCCAAAACTTCGCACTCAATTTTATTCAGTTCAGCCTGGAGACGGCTTGGACACTCGAGAGCAGAGGTTCGTAACCTGTGGTCCGCGGGCCTCCAGGGGACCGTTATGCCCTTTCAAAGGGTACGCGAAGACTTGAATAAATCTTGCGTACGAGAATTTGAAGGCTGTCAGTTATTATGGGATAAGAGTTTAAATATATTCCACGTCATGCTAAAGGTAACGATGCTTCTTATCGTTACATAAAACTTTGACAATCTCATCCTTACACGTTCACACAACACAGCGAGAGATAAATAAAAGTACCGAAGATAATGTACATAACACGTTCGTTGCACTTTCATTATTTCTATCGCCAACTGGTACCGGAAAAAAATAGTGTTTCCTGTCAGAGTTGGCAACTATGCCCAGAGCGTGTTATTATTATTATTACAATAGGAGTACCGTAATGAATTGTATTGTATAATTATAATATATGTATAGTCCCCTCATGAGTAACTTTGTAAATATTTAATGCGCTTTAAGACTTCAAACATTAATTCCTGGAGGCCAGCTGCAACCGACACACTATAGACTTTTATCCTATTCTATAATTCGTACCGCGGAATGCATAACTATTCCCAAGCAAATTGTCTATCACCATGTTAATTCTCTTCAAAAACGCCCAACAACCTTCTGACTTCTGTATCAGCATGTGGGAAAAACCCAGTCCTTAAAAACACGTAGGATGTAAGAGAAAAATCAATTAGAACAGTCAATGACAATTTCCCGAGCAATATTTATGCACTCTGTTGTACGACTTCATAAAAGATGAACAAAATTGACGATCAAATAAAATCACCATACACCAGGGTTCGAAAATATGTTGCTTAAATGTTCCGGGTAAAAAAACAAGGTGGACACTTGCGCCCGAACCATAAAATTCTGATTCATAGTAAACGACCACAGAAAATGAAAGTGCTGCGCATTTATATAATTCATTTGCTACCTTGAGTGTCGTGGCGTGAAGGTTTTATATACTTTGTCCATATTCTTGAATTCCTAATGGGAGCTTTGTTTTACATTCTATATTTGTAAGATTTTCCCATTTTCCCCTCCCCATGCTAGATACGAACCAACAAGAGTAGTTCGTTACTTCGCCGTCAGATGTCGTTAGTGATAAGACGGGGAACCAGGTGCATACAACCTCTTTTATCTCTGCACCTGAACATTTTTTTTAAAGGAAAAAATAAAAGTTTTTGTGCTTCTTGCAGTACCTGAACTAAGATGTAAAACGTAATGTACGCCATTAATTATAACTACAATGCGATATAATTAAGATATATTTGCATTTTATTTGTGAACTTCTTTAAACATTTTATGTGGATATTTGTTGCTCGCAGTGGCAAAGTAAGATCACAATTAACCACAACACACGCCAGTTTAAAAACATGGAATAGACCTAGACCAAACTTCCATTATTTGGCTTGCTGACATTTCTACAGCTCAAATGATCCAGTCAGGTTTCATATTTTCGCCACTTGGAAGCGCCACTCAACAGCTCCAAGAATGAGGTACTTACATGTAGCAAATGAGATCGTAAATATCTCATTACGACACTGAAAGTGCAACCACAATTAAAATATCTCGGGAAGATTTTCCTAGAACCTACTTTTGTGAATGTTCCGAATAAAAAACGATCACAGAAAATGCACATGCTCATTTATAGAATTCGTATTCTACATGGAATAGACCTAGACCAATCATTATTTGGCTTGCTGACATTTTTACAGCTCAAATGATCCAGTGAGGTTTCATATTTTCGCCACTTGGAAGCGCCACTCAACAGCTCCGCCTCTTGCACCAAGATTGTAAGCCGCTTTGGACACATTATTTCGAAACATTTCTCACAGACTGCAGTTAGAAACACTGCAAAACAGGAAAGTAAATGTTGTTAATCTCTTGCTCGGACCCCAAACTTACTAATGGCGGACAGCGGAGTGCATTGGAAGGTCGGAAAAGAAGGAAATCGAAAGACAGAAAGGAAGGAGGGCCAAATGGTGGGGGAGGAGGGTGGGGGATCTGTTTTAGCATTGGCCTGTGCTTAATTCTAATTCTGGATCATTTATCTTCATTAGCTTCTCTTAGTCTCGTCCACAGCCCTTGTACAGCATCAGGCAACTACAACCGCCCTCAATTCCGAACTCTCTGTGGAACCATTCTTTCTCATTACCTCAAATAGGGTGGTTCGGGAAACGAAGTGGGGGAGGATGGGGAGAGCGCCCCATAATTCAGCTCTCCAGCTTGTCTCCCCGCCTACCAATTAACAATGGAACTTCCATCGAATCCGGTAAATATAAAAGCTAGAATCTAACAAAGAAAAGTCAATGTCTTTGTATTAGTTGAACGGAATTAGCATAGGCACAGAGACCATAGTTTTAAAAATCGACAGCAGACTCTTTGAGATGAAATTGAAACTTATTCTCAGATAGTTTCGTCTCGATCGAGATTTTCGTACATTTGAACGTAAGGTTTATGAATATTTCGCCTAAATCATACTAAGGTGGTGGCCGTCTGAGTTATGGGTAGGTTTTACGTGTTGTATAATGTTAAAAAGAAACTAATAGTTTGTTATTTTTTTACATTGCTTGTGTCTAATGTTTGTACTCGACACGAGACCGAGACTTTCACATCGAGGCAGACGAGAGTTTTTAATGTCGAGATAAGATCGAGGAAGAGATGGGGTTCTTCATCCAGAAGACTGTATGAGTGGGCGAATTCAATATTTTTCTTTGGAAGGGGTAATTATCTCTATTTTTAGAAGAGGTAAGTGCATATTATTATTATTATTGCAATGGCAAAATAATAACTACTGGTCTACATTAAAAAGAAAACACGAATTGCTATTGGATAGTGCAACACATGTATGGGTCATTTTCTTTAATATTTTTCTAGAACTTATTGACTGATTTGCTTTATTTTACTTCTCTTTTTTGTGCCACTTTTGGCTAATTTGCGAAGATGGGGGAGTGATGATATGATGAAATTGATGAATGGACACTCACAAACATCCAGACCGGGATTCGAACTCGGGCCCCCTGGCGTCATAGCGCGATGTGCTAACCACTCACCCATGGGGGCCGGCCTAGAACTTCTTAAATTAATATTTGTTGGATCATTATAAATGAATTACTGAGAACGGTTCAACTCTGTCCAGTGATTTATCCACACGCTCCTCTAACACCCCATAATTTCTTTCACAGAGGCCCAATTTATAAACATTTTGGCTCTAAAAGTACACTTACGCCCCCCTAAATACGAACTAACTCCCTCTACATGAAAATTTCTGATAAACCCACTGATCCTGTCTTATTGTGTTAGGAAGTTATCATGATGAGAAGCTCAATGAAGTAAATGGAGCATTAAAACTTATTGTGTTCAATGTATCATCGTATTTATATTTTTAAACAAACTATAACAAATATTCCTGAAACATTGTTGACTCCTTGCAACAAGCTCGATATATACTAAGTTGCTGGTGACATTGGAAGCACGCCAAGTTCACATTTGAAAATTAATGGAAATGGTTGTGTTTCACACGTGACTATTATTAATGGAAAGGAAGGGGTGGAATTAATCTGTTAGATCTCCTCACTGTGTGGTCCAGTCTCGGTAGAGTGGGATGCATAAGTATTACCAAGCCAAATTGTCCGTTAGCGAGTCTCTTCTCTCGCTTTACTCAAAGGTCATGAAGAATTAAAACAAACCGACAGACAAGCTGCTGACAACCTCTCAATAAACATAACATCCGCAAAAATCTATTCCTAAAAAACACGTAAGATGCAATGGAAATATTAATGAAAGTAGCCGTGGACAATTTGCCGAGCAATACTTGTGCAACCCACTGTACGGTATCAGAAAATAACCAGGACTTCCTTTCCGGATCATATCATGCGCAACAATTCGCCACTTCTTTAGGTTTGCGGAAATTACAAATATCTACATAATTGTTTAACTCAGGCAAGTTATTTTAAAATGTTCGCACTTTCCTGCTCTCTGAGCCAATATAACATTAAATAAATTCACACAGACCAGCTGAAAACATCACTTGAGGATAGACCTAGACCAACCTTCTTTATTCCTCTGATGTCATTTATGTGTCATAAACACTCCAGTTTCACACTTTCGCCACTTGGCGGTGCCACTCAACGGCTCCGCCAAGATTCGTTAAATATTTGCTCGGCAAGGTTTATCCTCAACTTTCACCGAGTTAACAAATCCGCACATTGTTATTGCTACTATATTAGAGCGAGATAATTTACCCAGAAAGTTTTCCTCAACAACGGAATAAAAATTAAAGGGAAAAAAAGGGTTCCTCACAGAACCATAGTCCTGTCCGCTGAAGCGTTCACAGCTGACATCTATCGCTCCATTAGCGAAGCTCGAGGGGGAAAAAATTACACAGACATTTCTGACGAACATTTGTGTCGTCGTTCGCAGTCGGTCGTGTCCATCGGAAGACCTACAGCGTTATGAGGAAGCAGGGTGACCCTAAAACTACCTTAACGACGTCAGAAATGACTTCGGCTTGATATACGCTGTCGTTCTAGGTTTCCCCACTTTTGCTTTCCACTTTTTTTTTAGTAAACAGCCCATAATATGGCCCTAGGAGACGGGCTCTACATCGATGTTTGTCATTAGTTTCCCCCAAAGACATTTTACAGAAGACTTCTAGAGTCCCGCTTTCTTCCTTCCCGAAATCACCATTGCCTTATTTCTTTTACTTTAGACTTTAGTGTTTGTTTCCTCAAGACAAGTAGCGATCGTTAAAAAGAAGGCAACAGCTAGATACTCCTTATAGTGTCGTAAATAAACTTTAAAAGTCTCGGTCACGTGTCAAAGTATACCCTTTTGGTAGGGTGTAGGCGAAGAGGAATAAGTTCCACAGTTTTTATAATGGGAAAGTATAGGAAGATTTTCTTATAGTTGCAAATAAATTAACTCTTGATGTTGGACACAAGCACTGTTTCTCGTATGAGCATTTTCAAGCAAACTGTATCGTTTCCAAACTGTTTGGAGAAGATTGTCCTAAATGTTTTAGGGGAGAAGGGAGGTGTCGGCAACCTGTTGGGGGAAAAGACTGCCCTCAAGAGTGTTTGGGAATACTGCCCTCAAAAATGTTTGGGAAAGACTACCCTAAAAAAAATGTTTGAGAAATACTGCCCTAAAAAAATGTTTGGGAAATACTGCCCTAAAAATGTTTGGGAAATACTGTCCTAAAATAATGTATGGGAAATATTGCCCTAAAATAATGCTTGGGAAATATTGCCCTCAAAATTTATTGGGCATTACTGTCCTCAAAAATGTTTGGTGAAGACTAGTCGGTAAGGCGTCTGACTGCCACGTGGGAGACTCGGGTTCGATTCCCAGGCTGGGTGATCTCAGGTCGGAATTTTTGCAGCCTTGTCCCCACATAAAGCGGCTTTGGGGCTCACCCAACCTCAAATAAATGGGTACTTGGGGGCAACCCTACCCCCAATATTCCCTAAATGTGCCTTCATGGCCGGGTGCTATATGCACGGGTAAATTTACCTTTTACCCTAAAAAATATTTGGAGAAAGATTGTTTTCAATGTGTTGGAAAAATTGCTTTGGATATGTTTGGTGAAGAATATTTCTTCTGTTTGGAGAAAACCTTCACAAAATATTTTGAGTAGATTTCACAAATTGCTTGAACCTGTAGACTCTTTGCAAGGTGTAAAGACAAAACTTTTACAACCAGACACGTAGCCAGGGAAAGGGTTCGGGAGGCTGAAGCCCCCCGCCGAAATACTACAAATATCTAATTTAAATAGTGTATCGTTGTAATTTAATGTTACTTCTTTAACAGGATTAAACAATTTATATAAGTTGTAAGTTATAACATACTGGGAAATTCATCTTCAAGGCTTCTACTGCCCCCCCCCCCACACTCTTTCGCCTTTAGGTGGCGGCTGCTAAGGGATGAGCCCCCTCCGAACGGCCCTGTTAAAACACTTCTGCACATGTGAAGAAGCAAGTGTTTGCAAACGCTTGCACATTAAAAACTGCTTTCTTTCAAATATGTAAACAAACAAGTTTTTACGACTGTCGAGAATAAATAATAAACCGAATGCAATAATGCAACTAATCACTTATCATATAGAAGGATCCCCAAACCAGAAATTTCTGAAGCCAATTTGCGAGTATAACGCGATTACAAGCAAACGAACGAAAGAAACATCCTTTCTCCCTCACACTGAGGGTTAAATATTACTCACCAACAGCGGTCCACCATGAATTTCGTCGGTCCAAGCTTTCCCTATTTATCAGGTAATTGAAGGTCCCTAAATACCGGTACGGGTATTAACAATTTACTCCTTGGTAATCCGGCCCGGAGAGCCTGGGCCCATTTTCAAATCAATATTTTTTCCTCGCCCTCCCCCTTTTTATGCCTCCCGGGGCCGTGGGACTTATTTTCGCGTTGGGGGTCATAAACGAGCACTGCATGTTTAATGTTCTAATCAGTGGCCTCCCCCAAAATGGCCATTGCACAGTACGAAAGCCCTCAAAGAGCACCGCACATATCCACATGTTTTCTCTTTGCCTCCTCTCTCTCTCTCTCTCTCTCTCTCACACACACACACACATGGTTCGTGGTCCGCACACTAACACATGACGTGAACGTTAACCGCATCGCATGCACACGTATAGCCAGAAGCGCCCCAAGCTTGTTGAAAAAATATTCGTGGTAAAATTTTTTTTCGCCTTTCTGTCCGGATTCCAGGTGGTATAATAGCCATTAATGCCAGCACGGTGAGAGCAATCTATATTTTCGTGCTTTATTTTCGGAGCGGAAATTCATTTTCCGACCGTGCCGCAGCGCGGCGCTGCAGTGCATTGGAGGAATGGTTCTGATCAGTGTAATGATCGATACGTTCGAAAAATATACTGTGTATATATAGAAAAGAAATGCCTGTGCATATGTATCAACTAGGATTTAGACTTTTTATCCATATTTATGCCCTACAAATTGCCAAAATATGACATTAAAACTGAAAATGAACCTTAACAAAACTTACAAAGTATTAATTTTACAAAATCAATATTTGCTCTTTACGACATATTGTTGATACAACATAAACAAAATTTGATTTATGAAGTGGATAGGGAAGAGGAGAACAATCTTTCACTCTCAAGGTTGTTTCAAAGAAAAGTCAATCGAAATTTCTTTACAATACCAGCAGAAGCAGGATTTTAATAACAATATCTGCTGAAATGTTAAGAACACCTTAAATATGACCAAATGCTTCTATGCCATATTTTACCCAAAGCTAAAACATTGTACAATATCCCTTTATATGATCAACCGTGTTCACAAATGCTATAAAGAGGCCAGTAAAAATATGGTGTCATAAAAATCCGAACGCTGTTTATTTTTATACTTGTTCCTATTACATTTTACTTAGCGATATTTCCTTTTATTGTTTATGACAAAACGGCAGTCTTTTTTTTTCAATTAAAGCTCTTCAATATTAAACTCAAATATGTAGACAATTAATTGCCTAAATTATAACGTTATTATCCTCTAGAAATCCACATGCCTCAATTCGTTAACCAATCACGATGAAATAACCTGGTGGATAAGCAAGAATTTTACCTCCACCCAAATCAATTGAGGTAAATTTTAAGGTTGTTTATTGCTTGTCAGACATCTATCACTTTATTTCTTTGTCTAAACTTGGATAGGATGCGCTGTAGCTTATGTGTGAATGAATGTACATGTTATTTTCCTCCCTTTACCCATCTTGAGCAAACCTGTGAAATATAATAGGAATCGCACGGAACAGCATTTCTCGGCGTATTTTAATGCAAAAAACTTTTACATTATGTACATTATAATTATAAAGTGGCTGAAAAATGAAGTAAAATAAACTAGATCAAAGTAGCTACCCAATAGTAGAACACGTATAACCGTAATTTGTCTGTGGGCTCTCAAATATGGAATTACGAAGTGAAAGACGAAGTGAGTCATCATCTCCATTTTAAAATAATGTTTAATATATCTTACCAATACAGAGTGATATAGTAAAATAAACCAAATCAATTAATATACAATCACGGAAACTCCTGGTTTGTAACAATCCCATCAACTTCCAATGGAATTGTTACAACCCAGAAATGTCCATGACTGTACACACTATCTCTACATTGGATTTATAACCTTTCTTACACCTAGCAGTGTGATAAATTGTGCTTTTTGAATGTTCCGCTCGGATTCATTTGTATATCCCCCCCTTTAATCAGTACCTGCTTTAATGAGATAGTCGCCCACAAAATTGTTACGAAACGTACAACATAGACACTTCAGCACGCTGATATTCGATTTAGAATGAAAAAAAAAAGCCTCGCAATGCATTTGTGCTGGAAGAATATACGCTGCTCCAACTGCCATAGACGTTTCACAGGAACGCAATTTTGCTAGACCCATTACTACGTCATTCTCTCTCCATTCTCGTATAACCGACGATAGATGGCTCTGGAGATTGGGTGGCGGAATGCAGCCGCCTGTTGGAACTGTCCATTCTTCCCCGAATTTATTACCTTTGTTTTTCACACAGCGAGAGATCAAACCGTGCATTCTGGTTGGGTACATCGGGAAAGGAGGGGGGAAAAGGGGGCGGGGTGCCCCCTCACCTGACTCTACCATACTTTTTTCTACTTTTTTTTTCTTTATTCGAATAAGGTATAATCCCAAGGTGAACCGCTGGAGAGGATTTCAATCGTAAATATCCGATCCTTCATCTCCCGCAAGTGGGTTATAATTTTGGTCAAGTCTGCTTGTCGGCTTGATGATGCGAAAAGTTGTGGATGGATGTCCTGATAATATGCTGCGATTCCTGCCTTGTATTGAAGCATGTTTTGCTGTGTCTCGACATCACTACACCTTTAACTAAGTTACTTTCTAAAATTAGTAACTGTAAAATCATTATTTTTTTAAAAATATAACGAGTAAATAAGTTAAAGAGTTACTTTTACAATTACTTTACTTTATTGGGCCAGAAGAAAATTTTCTCATCACGCCTTTATTGTAATATTTTAAATCAAATTTACGCCTGAAAGAATATGCGGCTTCACGATTTTAACACTGTAATTTGTAATTGTTGTAATTTCAGCGATAAAATCTCAATTGTGTATAGATCTACCCAAAGCATACTTATTTTAAAACAGGATAGAAGAGTATATAATATTTGACAGTCATCCTGGATATGCTACGGCTTCTTGGTTCAATAATAATAAACAAAATTTGGTTGCTTAAAAAGAAAACGCATGTTCATCTTCATTTTCAAATACAGTTTTCTTTATATCTAGCCGGGCCCCGTGGCGGAGTGGTTAGCACATCGTGCTACGACACCAGGGGTCCCGGGTTCGAATCCTGGCATGGGCATGGATGTTTTGTGATTGTCCATTCATCAATATCATAATATCAACACTCATCCCCATCTTCGCAAATTAGCCAAAAGTGGCACAAAAAGCGAAGTAAAATAAAACATATCAATCAATCAATCAAATCGTTATATTTAAACAACTGAATCAATCAATCAAATCTTTATATTTAATCATGGATACAGTTGAGACTGCTTTATACGTAACTCAGTTCTGGGTAATTCTGTTTTGTACTGTAGGTCCCGCCAAAATATAATTTAAAAACATGTTAGTTAAACCTTATTTGTATGTAATGCATGCATACGTGATTCGGTGTTAGACTACACGTACTACTTTTCATAAAATACAGGTGATTTGTACGTAACGAAGCTACAACAATGTCACAAAAGTGCCAGTTTTCAGTTGCTACTGGTCGGCCACGAAGAAGATAAAGATAAAAAGTTACACACTTGATCAGAAAGTACAATTTATTCAGGAAGTGGACGCTAATCCACATAAAACTAAATCTGGAATAGCTGCAGATTTACGCATCGCTTTCAACGCACTTTGCAGAGTCATTAGTAAAAGAAATGCTATTTTAGACGATTTTTTTTAAAATTGGGTAGTATAACTATAAAACTAGTGTCTAGTATCAAAGTGGTCACTAATAAAGTGGCAAATGTAATGTATTTAAGAATCAAACATTTAGATTCATTAATTTACCACTTTATGATAGAAATAACCTATCTTGTTCCTCAATATATATACAATTACAGTATTTTAATAATGATATGTATCTAAATCTGATTTGTAAGTACTTCTCAGTTATACGTACTATTTTCTCTTCACCTTGACATACGTATAACTCAGATTATATTGTAATAGGTTCCATGTGTATATTATTCTACGGTATACCGTAATGTACACATTCTCAGCTTTTATGTCGTTTTTTGTCCATTACAATATACATATAAAATATACATAAATGTTTTACATTAAAATTATCAGTCTTTCCCCCTATTTTACAGATATTAGATTTTAAAAAAGAGAACTCTTTGCCTTTTACAATTGTATGTTACACTTCCTTAAAAATGTTAAAGTATAACCAATCCGCACATCTGAATTGACAACCAAACTTGATCGATTTATTGGAAAGTGAGTCTTTAGATTATACGTGGGTGACACAAGTTTTTAGATGCGGCAACACTGATTGCAGCAATACATTGTCTCTAGGATATGTTCAAGTTAGTAGTCTGTGAAGTGTGATAATGCTGCAGAATTTATAGTTGTTAATTGTTGTGTGCCAGAAATTAGTCAATTATTGTCGTGTGTGTACAGTAAAATGGATTTAACACGGGAGCACTTCAGAGCAATGATTTTTTACCATTTTCGAGCAGGTTTAACGCAGCAGCAATGTTATGAAAGGCTCCGAAATGCATTTCAGGAGGAAGCCCCATGCCGTGCGACTGTGTTTAATTGGTTTTCAGAATTTCGACGTGGACGTCACAAACTCAGTGATGAATTACGTGATGGTCGTCCTGTGACAGCAACTTCTCAAGAAAACGTCGACAGAGTGCGTCGCATGATAGAGGAGGATAACCGGGTGACATATGCAGTTATTGGTGCAACACTGGGTATTGGTATAAGTCAGGTTCAAACGATCCTGCATGACCGCCTTGGTGTCAGGAAGCTCTGTGCCAGATGGATCCCACACCATCTTACTCAGGAGCGAAAGCAGGCACGGGTCACATGGTGCATGAAAATGCTGGACAAATTTAACCAAGGACAATCAAATGCAGTGTATGACATCGTAACAGGTGACGAAACTTGGGTGTACTGTTATGAACCCGAGAGCAAACGACAGTCGACGCAGTGGATCTTCCCGGATGAAGACCCACCAACAAAAGTCAGGAAGGGACGAAGTGTTGGCGAACAAATGGTTGCCACTTTCTTCAGTCGGACGGGCCATATTGCAACAGTGCCGCGGTTTGTTTACCGGAGATCGTACGGAAAGTTCGTGAAAAACGCCCACGAAGTCGCATTATTGTGCATCAAGACAATGCGCGCAGCCATACAGCAGTACGAACAATTGAATTCTTCAAAGCCTCCAACATCGAAGAAATGACTCATCCTCCTTGCCCCTTGTGATTTCTTCCTGTTCCCTAAAATCAAGGATGCATTACGAGGTTCTTCATTTCCTACTCCCGAGGAGGCAGTCACCGCCTTCGTTCAGTGCATTCAAGAAGTGCCTGCAGATGTGTGGTCCCAGTGCTTTCACACTTGGTTTGAGCGGATGAACAAGTGTATCAACTGTCATGGAGAATACTTTGAAAAAATATAGCATTCATACTTTTGGTCTCCAGTGTTTTACTTGCGCGTGTCTAAAAACTTTTAGTGTGACCTATGGTATAAAGTTTTATACAGGATATTTCTCTCTATTATATTTTGGGTATTCCAGTATTATATGTTGCGAGTCTGCACTTTCCCAGTCACATTAACATCTCTTATTGTTGGATAAATGTTGCCTAGTACACTGACCCCATCTCAGTCTATGAATTAAAACAATTACGTTTCTTGTACCACCGACATGATGAAACCATGGTTTCTCAGCTTCAAACTTCTAATGAAAACGCGAAACCCAACCAAGCTTTACTCACACAGATTACTATCGCTCCTGCAAGTTCACAGATTGCAAACTCTTATACTGTTCATGTTTATTGCTGTTGGTCTATCACTGCAAGGAACAGCACTATAATGGCAGTTATTATTTTTGTTCATTTCATTACGTTATGTTACACGCCGTTATATACAGCCATCTTCAGAACGGATGGGGTGGGGGCAGTTCGTACCTCACAAGACCCAAGTACTTGACATAAAAGGTAAACGCGTGCATTTGCGTCGCCAGAAATTTTTGTAGGGGGGATGAGGCCATTGAAAAATCAAGAATAGTAGAAACAAAAATAAACATGGTTATTATTAACTATTATACAGTAATAAAAATGAACCATATTTATGCTAAATGTTCATTATTATTATTATTATATCCTTGGGATACTTTTTTTTTATTGGAACCACCAGATGAGTGAACATCTAGCACAACTGCTTTCTCACACCTCGTTCTATAAATAACTTTAAAACTTCGAGGGACATTTGTGTCATGTTGTGTGACCTCACATAATTTTTTTTTGGTATTACCCAAAGGGCGAACATTTTTGCAAAACGTCTGAATTCAGCATAAGATCGCACCCCCCCCCCCCACCCCCCGCAGCAAAAAGTTTAATTCACAGATTGTGGTTAACCTGCGTTTTTACATTTCAACTGCTCGTTCTTTCAGCATGCAATGAATGAAGTAACAAACATCAGTGCCATCTGTAGCTATATTGTTGACTTAGAACATCATTGAATTCATCTTTATCTTGGAAAGAACTGTTGAAAAGTGAAGATTTTTTAGGTCAAGGCCAGCGAGTTCAGCAAAGAAGGAAAAGATAAAACAGGAAAAAAGGGGGTGCGAGAATGTTATGTAAAGAGCAGGAGATTGCCGGCAAGTCGTTTTCCGGCGGAGTGTAAATGCACTAAAGAGACAGTGAACGGATCCCATCGCGATGCGTACAATAGGAACGTCAAGGGGTCGACTTGCTTTAACTTGATTGTCCTCTCGGCTTCCCCCGTTACTGCCACAGCCTCGCATCACGCCGAGCCGCAGAATGCATCGTTCCAAGTGGCGACAAATGGCTGTCTCGGATTTAAAGGGTTTATGGAGGTCCCTTCAAGTTGTAAAACGGTGTCATTCGTGGCCTGTTACGCTCTCGAGCTGTATATAGGCGCTCCGGGGCACGGCTAAACAGACCCGGACTGAACACCCTCGCTCGAGGCATAACTTGACCCTTCTGAATCTGCAAAGAAGGATGAGAAAGCAGCCTCTATACCACCAGCAATATAGTCGCAGTAAATGAGAAAGTTAGGGTTACGTTAGAGGAGATAAAAAGGGTAGATTTCTGCTCAAGGGCAAGAAAGTCTTCTTTTCTTGCGAAAAGCTTCTTTTTTTTTACACAGCGTTTCCAATTTTTATTACGCTTTTTGTCCCTGTAAACTGACAAAAGTTTTCTAAACATTGGTCACGCATTTTTACCCCGTGCTATCATACCTTTCAAACAGGGATCTTATATGGTGGACAAGGTTACACAATCTTTGCCTTTTTGGTTTGGGGTGAATGGTTTGAGCTTGAAAATGTTACTTCCTCAGTTTCCTTGTAACCTGTGCAGTGTGTGTATCGTTGTTACTTTATTCTAGTGTGGTTCATGGGAGCGAGTTGGAAACAGTAAGCTATTGTTTTACATGTTACTTTAAGGGAGCTTTCAGACCGAACCGACGCGCGACACTTGTTTGAGTTGGTGTTTTAAATCCACTTGATGCGCAGTAAGGCTAATTGGGACTGGACCTACAGTTTAAAATGGGAACTGAACCACCGGGTATCGAACCTGGGATCCCTTGACAGGCGACACTGTCTATTGTGAACCAACCTTCAGATACAAATGCAACTTTTCGAACCAAAGCGTCACGACAAGCTGCAGTAATGCGTGTCGCCTCAGTCTGTTGTTCGCGCATGCGCGGTGACTGTTTTGCTTTAGAAGGACGCGTGTCGCTTGATTCTTCAGTGTGAAAACACTGCGACACATGTTGCCCGTCGCTTCGGTCTGAAATCTCCCTAACACACTTATAATCTTGCTTACTACTTTTCACTGTCTAGTGATAATGTTACACAAAACGAGCTACGAACGTAGCAAAGTAATTTTTTAAGTTTTGTTTTGTTTGAATTGTTTTAAGTCCACTTTATGCACAGAAAAGCTAATCGGGACTGGAACTACAGTTTAAAGTGGGATCCGAACCATAATGTGCCTCCACCGGATATCGAACCGGGGACCCCTTGATTACAGGACAACGACGTTACTACGTCATTGGGGAGGCCATTAAAGTAATTATTATTCGTCCTTAATGTCAGTGGTATTGGGTTTGATACTTACTACTAGTGTTGCCCACGGGACGAGACGGGACAGGCTTTTAAAAATTCGAGACGAGACGAGATTGATCATGTGTCCCGAGACAAACGAATATTTTCGAGACGAGACAGCATTTCCACGAGACGAGACAGGCCAAAGTCTCGTCTCGTGGGCAACACTACTTACTACTGGGTGGCCAAAATTAAAGTTACCCAACTCAGAGCCCTCTGTAGCCTGTTTGAGGCCTCGTAGAACTCTGAAATTAGGTGAATCCACTATGCAGACCATGGGGAAGAGGGTGGCGATAAAAAATATAGTTCAATTTTCCGCCACCAGGTTGAAATGCGGCGCTGTACTTCCATGATGGTTGTAATAATGACGTAAACTAGTCCAATTGGTAATGGATTTGCCTTTACCTAGCAATTTGTCGCCGCGTTGGCTCAGTCGGTAACGCGTCTGTACTGCCATGCTAAGGTCCCGGGTTCGATCCCCGGCCGGTTCAAATCCGAAAACTTTTCTAACGTTGGAAGCGTCACCGGCGCCCACCAAGCGTCGAATAACATGTGTACCTGGGGGGTAAAGGCAGTCAGGGTCGTGATGCTGATCACATCACCCCCACTCACGACCGGATCAAGAAAGTGTCGGGCGTTACCCCCACACCCCCTATACGCGTTCATGGCGTGGTGCTAAGCACAGGGGAGCACTTTACCCTTTTTTACCTTTACCTAGCAATCTTGCAATAAACGAGAGATTATTTTCTCGCAACTTCCAGCCACTCACATATGTCTTTCTAATTAATAACTCAGCTAAATCACTTAACGTGATTATTTGTAGTCACGGACACTTCTGGGTTATAACAATTCCATTAACTTTCAATGGAATCGTTACAACCCAGAAGTGTCCATGACTGTACAACCCATCATGGAAGTACAGCGCCACATTCCAACCTGGTGGCGGAAAATGAACTATTTTTTTATATCGCCATCCTTTTCCCCATTGTCTGCAT
Source organism: Lepisma saccharinum (assembly GCF_977018435.1). NCBI lineage: Eukaryota > Metazoa > Arthropoda > Insecta > Zygentoma > Lepismatidae > Lepisma > Lepisma saccharinum. The sequence continues at coordinate 30,527,038 of NC_139252.1, read as the reverse complement.
AGTGAATTCACCAAATTTCAGAATTCTACGATGCCTCAAACAGGCTACAGAGGGCTCTGAGTTGGGTAAGTTTAATTCTGGCCACCCGGTATGTAAGACCCTTCACCTTGGGTTGTCTAGAGAACCATGGTCCAGAGAACCGCTTAGACTACCTCAGTGGCAGAGTAACAGCGCGCTACGACGCCAGTAGTTCCAGCCTGGACTGGGTGTTCTTTGTGAGTGTCCAATTTCATCATATCATTACTCATCCTCATCTTGACGATTAGCCAAAATTGGCAGAAAAGCAAAGTAAAATGAACAAAATCAATCAATCGAAAAAAAAAGCTTTCGTTTTCTTTGTGAATTTGTGTGTGAGTGTTTAGTGTCTAGTATGTAGTGTATATGTATCCATTGGGGTTAGTGCTGCATACCGAACCTGGCATTTAATAAAATAATAATTGAATTAAATTGAATTGAAACAAAAAAAGCACAAACTCCAACCTCCAAGGGTTGTTTGTTTAGTTTTCGCTCATATTTCCAGCGCAACCCTCACTTTCGTTCTTATTCCCCACTTTTGATATTATCCCCTATGCGGCTATTCAACTTCACTCTTATTATTAACATTCGCTCTTATTCCACACGAGGCTTTTAACCTTTGCTCTTATTATCACGCGGCTACTCACGTTCGCTCTTATTCAACACGCGGCTACTCACGTTCGCTCTTATTCAACACGCAGCTTTTAACCTTTGCTCTTATTATCACGCGGCTACTCACGTTCGCTCTTATTCAACATGAGGCTACTCACGTTCGCTCTTATTCAACACGCGGCTACTCACGTTCGCTCTTATTCAACACGCGGCTACTCACGTTCGCTCTTATTCCACACGCGGCTCTTAACCTTTGCTCTTATTATCACGCGGCTACTCACGTTCGCTCTTATTCAACACACGGCTACTCACGTTCGCTCTTATTCAACACGCGGCTACTCACGTTCGCTCTTATTCCACATTTCCTTATCTTCCAGTATCGAACGCTATAAAAAACACAAGGGGGGTCAATGAGACGCAATGGGCAGATAGGACGTACACAACAATTATCATAAGTTCAAAAGTTAATTCAGAAGTATTGATGCCATTATATATTGATAATCTAAATACTTTCTAGTAAGTGATGGTAGCCGCTGTTTGGAGGCAGGGTCGTGGCCCACCTTGAGTCCCTTTCTGCGTTGCTACTGTCACTTTCGCTTTTATTTTCGCATCGATGAGTAATGAAATTAAATGTCCGAACGGACATCTTCACTCATGTCGTACAAGGAATTTGAAGACACTTCGCGTTTATTCAGTTGTTCAGTGGGATTCTTTAGGTTCTTCTCCTCTAAACGAAATTGATATAAAAATATAAATTTGATATTAAAATTAGGGACTAAAGAACGCCGTAGACTTCAAAACAGTAAAGTTAGGAACTCTCGAAATAGTAAGCCCCTGAACATTTTTCCCTAAAACTCAGCTTATCTGCCTTATCTTCTTAACTATTTACTGTTCTCTGGCGAAATTCCTCTCTCATACAGTCCCCCCTCCCCTCTCACTCCATTACTGAAGTCGGGCTTATGAAACTTCCTTGCCTCAACGCTTCTCGCCCCTCTCTCCCTGAAAGATTCAGGCGTAACTCTGAAACTAAGACAGGTAAACAGCATTACACCCCTCTCTCCTCATCTCCTATCTCTTTTCTCCTACTCGCACCACAAAAGCATTTCTGACGATTTATACCCGGCATAAAATACCTTGATAAAAGGAGTTAGGAAGCTGAAAACCATTGGAAGGACGGCAACTAGCGCCGCCAAGCGCCAGAGCCCGAAAACAATGGGTCTGGCCATGAAAATCCGGCACAGCATAGCTGCTGGAAAACAATGCGGCCTAGCCTTTGGGTCTAATAAAGCAAGGGGGTACACAATGGGACGAGCACGGCACACGGACAGTTGAGTCCAAATGGGTTGGCATTGTTGTGGTAAACAATAAGAGGCGTGCCACTTTTGTTTGCTGGGTGTAATTTGATACAGAGTTTGATCGTAGATCTTGTTCTTGTTTCTTTTGGACAACGAATTGAGCTCCTCAATTTTCCGCAAGAATAGATTTCCAAAACAAGAGTCAGCGTATTAATTTGACGATATATTTTCTACCCTTTTATTTAATACCGTAACGAAATTAATTTTCGCCCAATGGTAATGTAGTGCATTTGTAACTACAAACTGGCCAATAGATGACACGATAAATCACTTACACAAGAAATTAGAATTTGTGGCTAGAACATTTTAAAGATTCTGCACAAATCTGAGTTATAAAATTGGAAGCAAATTCGTAATTCTCCACTGCACGTGAAAATTTAAACTGTTAAACCAACTATAAATCTACACACCTTCCCACAGGAAGCTATTATGTGTAATTAGAGAAAATGCTATTTAAATAATTTGGTTGTCAATGTTAAAAATTATGATCTTTCTTTTAGGAAGATAAATGTTTTTCATCATCAATAAGGCGTAAATAAGGACCTAGTTTCAAAATGAAAATACAGCAGTAGAAATATGCACGTAAAATATGTATGGTAAAACTGTTACCGGAAAAGTTTGTACAGGATGCGCCTGAATGTATGGAATTTTCCACTATACAGAACAGTAGTCTGAAATAACAATGAGGGATAATCACAAAGTAAAAGATTAAAAATAACAATAACCAAGTTAAAAATAAGGGCGAAAGTTTAAATCTTATCTCACTTACCTTTTATACGTTTCTGTTGTGTCATCAATTGATCAATTCGAAATTGGTCAATCTTCCCTGCAAGAAGAAAATTTAAATTATCAGTTTCGTGAAATATTAAAAAAAAAAAAACTTTAAAAAAGCTTAAAGAGTGTGAAATTAAATTTCTTTGTCTGCATCTTTTATATTCACAATGTTGACAAATGACAAAACTCTCATTTTGTTATCCACAGATCAGTGGCGTAGCGGCCAACTTCGCAACCACATGTGTAGGGGGGAAATTTTGAATATCACAGAAATTAAAGGGATGGTGTTGCTTACATGGGAAAATAATCATTTTAAGAAACATATGTGGATCAACAATGACAGAATTAGAACTGGAAATTCTTTATTCTGACAGTGACTTAGAATATGTGTCAAGAGTATTGTACAGTACGAGTCAACGGGCAGACAAATAGCTTTACGACTCTGTGTTCATGATTATTATTATTACTTAATATGTGGGAGGTGGTCGAGTGAGTTCTCAGTGGCATATAATAAGATGAAGTCTGCGAAAATAGGCCGGAGCGTATACTGACTCAGCCAGAGGGGCAACTGGACATGTGTGTCTCCTCTGAAATGCTGAATTAACTTACATGCTTGTAGATGGCCATCGCTAAAGAGGGTGTGGGCCGCCATCTCATGCTTTTATACAGAACATAAATTACCTATAGTTATGAATCCAGTAGGAAGATTTTGTTGCGCAACCAATTTGTCTCTTATTGCCACACGATATACAACGAAACCTTTACTTTTACCACTAATAGTAATTTTACATGTGATATTTAAAATGACACTTAAAATCAAATAGTTTTAAGAGGAAGCCTAAACCCATTGCTTATTGAAATAAAAGCTAATATAAACGTCCCACACTGTCCACACCTGTTGTGTGTAACACGTTATTCTCGATTTTTGCTGCACCGTGACAAGGTAGTTGATTTCTTTTCGGATAACTGTTAAACACTTCCAAGACGACTTCAAAACTCCGTTGGAGGACAATTATCAACTTGCAATAAGACGCAGTTCCCCATGAAGTCATGCATTTATTTTCTACCTAATGTGTTAATCGCGAGGACGAAGCTGAAATAGATGGGGCAAGCACATTCCTTAGTTAGGGTTCCTACATGCGACCTCTGGCTTTGTAGCGCGTTACGCTAACCACTCCGCCAGTTAGGACGAGCAGTATCCAATTGCGAGATCCTGATATGGGTTTATAAAGGGTGGTGTTCTGGGGGGGATTTCCCCCTCAAAAATCCCCCACCAAAAATTTCCGGGGGGAGGGTTTTTGTTATAACAAAGAAAAGATAAGCAATAACTTTTAATTTCAAATATACTTTACTAAGAATAATATCGAAAGCACATACAAATTTGTGAAGATGTAAGTTGCAGAGAATGCAAAAAAAATAACTATGAATCTAATTTAAACACAAACATAAACACAAACTAAACAAAAACTTACACAAAATAAAACCACTTCAACTATTTCATAATTTATTAACATCTTTTACCAGTTAGTAAAGGTAGCTGCTATACAATATCTGATATGTATAACAAATTAATTTCCTTTATGTAATTAATAATAATAATATTATTTTAAATTGAGTATTTTTTACTTTTAATAACTTTACAAATATGTAGCCTATATCGTATAATTTACACATATGTTTGTGGGGGAGGGGGGTTTGAAAGTTAAGAACTTTCTCCCCCCACCAGTTTTAAATGATTACGCTCCCTGGCACATGGATGGACCTTGAAGAGTAGTTACTAGAACTTCCTGTACTGAAAAAAAATTCAAATCCCATCCTGTGTGTGTAACCCCAAAAAAACAGGCAAAACTGGGTTTCTTCAAGCACTGAATTTAGCTACAGCTAGCGGCAGAAAAGATGGGACACCTATATCCTCAAATACTCGTTTCCCTGCAAGGCGTTATGTGTGTTGCCTAACTCGACGGCGGTGGTAGAAGCTATTACAATCCACTTATCGCCGTACAGTTATGCAACACACACAACGCCTTGCTGGGAAACGAGTATTTCAGGATATAGGTGTCCCGTTTTATTGCCGGTGAGTGTACAATATTATTGTAGTGAAATAACGCATTCAACTCGACACGAGACAGAAATTTGCAATTCGAGACACGACAGAGAACGAGACAAGAGCAAAATAAAAATTGTTTTGAGCCCACTTCATGTTCCAAGAGCCTAATCGGGACTGGCAGTACGATTTGAAGTGGGATCCCAATCACTTTGAAGTGTGCGCCAACCAGGAAACGAACACGGGACCCCTTGACCACAAGGCGACAGCTTCACCACCCGGAATGACCCCGATTCGAGACGCGACCGACATTCTCGCGAGATAAGACGAGATCTTGCCAAGTCTCGTACTTGCCAGGTAGAGAACAGAGCGCGCCAACATCCCAACCGAAAAAAAAAACCTTATCGGGACATTTCTTTGCAGTGCAATGCCTCTTCATTTTTCCACCCTCCTTTTTCACGCCAAAAAAGAAAGAAAGAAAAAACTTCCTCCAACATTATTCCACCTCCGTCCCTTCTTTCCCAATCACCATTCTTCCTCTTCCATAGAAATGGGATTTCAGATAAACGGTCCCATAAAGATAAACTTATCGAGTGTGTTTAATTTCCTGTGTCGACCAACGTGACAGAAACAATGGACTAATTTTCTGGACTCTCTTTTATGAGCCTCTGTGGACCAACGTTTCTCTTGGAAAGTTCCCTTCCTGCCATAACATTATTGGATCCTCCTCCTTCCAACTTCTTCCACCCCTTCCCACTTCCTTTTCTGCAACGAAAAACGGGAAGAGAGTCAGAAAAGGTAGCCCGGAAGGGGGAATAAAGACCGAGAAGGGAAATAAGACAAGTTCGTAAGGTTCGCATGAAGTAGGATATTCCTCGCAAAACTTAGATGGGAGTTAGATTGGGCTGGCTGATCACAAAGTTTCGTCTCACTTCATGCTGAGACACTACGAGCTGTAATCATGCAGGGAACGTTTTGAGTCCGCTAGAAGAAGAAGAAGGAAGACGATGAGTAAACTGTGCATATCGAAGTAGTCATAACGAGATACTGCGGCGTGTCCCTGTGGAAGGAAGATTCTGTTTGTGCACTTTTTAAGCACCAAGGTCTTGGATAAGAATTTGAGCCCTCTGCTTACTTGGTTATAAATGTTACTGCTTTGGGATGAGGAAGACAAAACGTACCGCACTGAAAGTATCTGCCTTTAGGCAAAAGTGACGCAAAGTGATATTTATCGCCATCTGTACTTTATTCGGACAAACACACGCTCAAATTCGTGAGTTAACTGTAACTTCTTGTAAAGTTTTCTTAAAATTTACAATATATTCTACAGTTAAAATGTAACATTCCGCCTGCATATTGACAAAAAAAAGCACGAGTTTTCGTGAGCATATTAAACACAGACGCACAGTCATACATGTTATAGTAGTAGAATGCTGCACAAATATTGCGCGGCAAATTGTCCATGATTATTTTCATTAATTTTTCTCTTGCATCCGAATTGTTTACATACTCTGCCGCAGAGGTTTTCAATAACTACTTTTTCGTTTTGTTTCAAGTCTTGAAGCTCTGATGAGGTAAATCAAAGCGAATAAAATTGGCAATTTGCTTGATAATACTTATGCATCCCACTCTACAGCGTTGACATATAAGAACAAACTTTCCCATTTAAATTTCAATATTATATCTTGTATAAGGATATTATATAATAATTATAAACTGAAGTTTTGTGCACCATCATTAAAATTACATTAATTATTACAGTTACAGCAGAATTTTATGCAGAATTGGCAATCTGGGAGATAAAGGATATTTTGTAGGGTGTGTGATGGTAAATTTACCTCCAAGATGACAATGCAGTCTGGGGCATGAATTCTCGGTCTCGTTTCGATTTTAGAGACGTCTCGTTCTTTTCTCGGTCTCGAAAGACAAGTCTCACTTTCAAAGACTCGTTTCAAGTCGACTTTATTCTCAGATAATGGAATCCAAAACGCTGCAATGTGTGTCCGCTGAGTATCGAACCCGGAACCCCTAAATTAAAAGGCGACGTCGCTAACAGTACGCCTAGAACCTCGAAATTTTCACTGCGTTCCCTGGTTTGCACCTCGCTTCGACGACGCTACGAATCCTCAAAAAATCCTGAATACTGCACAGGGTCACAATCGACACTATATATTGACTTTGCCATTCTGTAACAAAATACATTATTTATGTATAAATAATCAGGTAGATATCGGCTTGGAATGCGCAAAGCAGTAGTGCAGTCGCTGTGGCGCCATTCGCTTCTTTATACAACATTTTTGTCCAAGTTGCAGTCTGACTTATATTGGACAAAAAATGTACAAAGAAGCTAATTGCGGCACTACTAAGGCTAGTATACAGATGCATAAGTATTACCAAACAAACTGTCCATCACCAGGTTCATTCTCTTTGTTTTATGCGACGAAAACTTCAAGCACTGAAACAAAACAAACTGCTGACATCCTCTGCACCAGCATGCATAACAAGCTAGTTCTTAGAAACGCGTAGGACCTTTTTTTTAGTCATGGACAATTTGCCCAGCAATACTTGTGCATCCAACTGTACACTGAAGTAGATTTGGTTCAAGTAAATGTTTCAAACGAAACCAAGAGTCTCGAACACTAAGTCTGTCTCGTTTACAAGGCTGTCTCAGCCTCGACACCATCAGCGCATAACCGTGTCTTGCCGACTACAAACTAATGACGTCATAACATCAGAGCAGGCGAAGTTCCAGATTGACTCACCTGCACGCACCCACCTTGGACGCTCACGAAAATCTACAGAAGTGTCAAGAACGCGTGCATTAGCAGACCCAGACAAAAGACGATCGCAGCCTTATTTTTTTTCAACGCTCCGCAAACCATTCCCAAACTTCTCAGAAGTTGGACGCTCTGGATGGACCATTTGGAATCGAGCCAATCGCGGATCTGCTTTTATGAGGAGAAAGAAAAAGCGTGCAAGCCTTTGGAAAATCCATCCATTCATCATTCCTAACGATCCTCTTTTTTTTTTTTCTTAAATCCCGTAACCGCCCGGAAGGAATTCCGGGAGATCCGGGGAAAGTATCCTTTTGAATTTAAAAGAAGGGAGAAGCTTCATTGCGATCGAATTACCCACAGACAGGACTTTGCGCAGGAGACAGGTTAAATGAACCAACTATATTTATCTGCTAAATCTTGCTACATATATCCGTTCTTAATGTCCGTTTCTATCCCCTACTCCTCTCTCTCTCTTTCTCTTCTTTCTTTAATGCTTCATTAAGGGTCAATTTGCTCTGACGTCATTATCGGAAAGCAATGCATTTTCTACTTAGGTCTCGAACTTAACCGATCCGTGTTCGATTCTCGGGCCAATAGTTACGGCAGCCTTCCATGAGGTGGGGATGGTGGGTGGAGAGCAGTCATGTGCCGTAGACTATAAGTTTACGTCTACATGCGTTGTCTACACGTAATCTACGCGTAGATTACATTGGCTTGTAGTTTACATAGACTACGTACACAATCTAAAGTGCATTAAAATTAATTTTCAAGGGTTTCATGAAAGGAAAGTGACATTTTCAACTATACTGGTGCCTAACGAAATGAAAAGAATCCTATTTACAACAAAGTTTCTCTACTCTTCTATTATCAACTATGGAAGTAGATAAATAGTATGCAAAAAACAACAACAGATGGCAGTCGTGAGGCAAGAGTGGTCTTTTCCCCATAAAACACTAGAATATTTCCTATATTAGGTTTCTTCCTAGGTGAGAAATTGTTCGAATTTGGAAGAAAGAGTATGAAAAGTTCTCCTACTGATACGCAGTATAATTTTATTTTAATTTCACGACGCCCTTTGCTAAGTTATCACCTTTCGCCATGTTGTTTACATAGATTACGTAATTACGTGTATAAAATAGTCTACGTGTAAAATGTAACTTTTGTTGTTTACGCGTAGACTCACATCACTGGTGGAGAGACAAGAGATTTTTTTTTTTTTAAATCGAGAAGAGAACGAAACCAGGACGTATTCGAGACTTGTTTTGGGGTTTTAAATTAGCAACAAGCACAAAATCTATAAACTATTTTAAGAAATGTCAGAAATCAACTTTCAATTATGTATACCACTATTCCATATACATTTTTAAAACAGTGACAGTGATAATGAAATGTATTTCTTCTTATCAAAGATTTTTATCCTTGTATAGTTGTAAATGTTATAAATAATGACAGTCGCAGACTATACGACATGGAAAAATCTACAGGGCGAGGCACTACCGTATATGGGATTTTTTTTCGGAGGATGCTGGAATTGTAGAAAGTTTATATGGCATAGCGGTTTTCTTTGTAGGGGCGGGATATACTATAGAATATTTCCTAATTACAATTATTAAACTTTAGAAGTTGTTCAAAGACAATTTTGCTCTCCCCCCCCCTCCCTAGTTCTTTACTGCTTTCATTTCAAAATTTTGATATAATTTTCGGGAAGGGGCTGTAACCTCATAAGCTCCCCCTGCGAACGCCAGTGGGGTGATCGAAAAGTGAGGTTACATACGAAACAAAATACGTGCATACAAGCATACACATGATTCATAATGTAATAATCGTTGTTCCATTTACAGTACATGTTCAATATGCGCCCAGTATCTATGAATGAATGCTTCAATTCGACGATCCTAGTTTGGGAGCAGTGTTGCCATATGAAGGGAAATTTCTCTTTTGCAAAATTTGGACAGAAATTTAAGTGAAATGGGAAAATGGGAAAATGGGAAAAGATATACAGGGTGTCTCAAAAGTAATAACGCAAACTGACACAGGTGAAAGTATACGATAATAGAAGCAAAAAAGTCTCAGTAAACATGGGTCTGCAAACGAGCCGTTTTCGGGATAATCACGAATGTGTGATTACAAGCCACCACTGACTTCAGTGTTTGTCGTCCTAGTTGGTAAAATGCTAATAATCTGTGGTTAGAAGCCGTCACTGTTTGCATTTTGTAAACACCGAGTGCTTTACTCCTTGCGCGTTCCGAGGTTTGCTCTTTGTTTACAAACTAGAACACTTCCGAGAGGTGGCGTTGTAATCAAACAGGAAACAATCAGTACACAGTCTAATCGTACTGTGGGAGTCACGTCAGTTGTGCTGCGTAGTGACGTTTACAAACAATGAAGTCAGTGGCGGCTTGTAATCATACATTCGCGATTAACTCGAAAACCGCTCGTTTGCAGACCTATGTTTACTGAGACATTTTTGCTTCTATTATCGTGTACTTTCACCTGTGTCAGTGTGCGCTATTACTTATGCTGTATTTGATGAAAACTATCAACATTTCAGGGAAATTTGAAGAAATCAGCCTCAGTATTGGTGCAGGTTAAATGAAAGATTGCATTGCGCTACGGTTTCATAATTATCCATACTATCCTCTTCTTATTTCCACTGCTTTGAATACAAGTCTACATACCTATTTATATTTATGTTTTATCTCGTTTCTATTATTATTATTATTTCGTTAGATGAAGGGGAAAAATTGGCGAGGAGGGGAAATGTTGTTCCGCCCTAAGAGAGTGGCAACACTGTTTGGGAGATGGCGCCTGTGATACTTTCTTTGAGGTGACGTTAGGAAACTTTTGACTCACCCTGTAGGACGGTGTTCGGTAACTGTGTTCAGAGTCATCTTCCAAACACGAGCAAAGCATTGTTGGAATTTTCCACCTTTCTTCCCGTTACGCTAGTCGTTCTGTCGTGTTCTTTCAGCATTGAAATGAACAGAAAGATCATAACTGGCGACCGTGGTGGCCATTCACCTATGTAACCTGACTTTTACCTCACCCTGTACTGCACTTTACACTATGAGGCTCCTCCAGACATGTCAAGCGGATATATACCTGATTATTAAGAGCTATGCCGTAATCTACAGCAAATAGAAAATCAATGCATTTAGTGGTAGTTCTGAGTGCACTGCGTGGTTGCACACATTAAGGATAATTATTCATTACTATGTAGTTATTGACTGGAGCAGCTCTCCCATCCAAACCGTACAAAAATATGACCGTTTTCTAAGTACTAACGCCCATTACATAGTTACTCCAATTAATGTAATTTTAATTACTTAAAAATATGGTGTATATACAGTAAAACCTCATTAATCCGGACTAATGGGGGGATAAGTTGACCGGTTTGACGCAAGTCCGGATTAACTGAAATAACCTAAAAGGTATAGGCCTAAATACACTATACACTACAGTATAAAGTCTGCGGGAAACAGAATTTCATCAGTGGTTGACTGCCTTTTCTTTGGGAAGTTCTCTTGTTGACTTCTAGCCACATTTAAAACCTTCCATTCGGATTAAGAACTGAACCTACAGTTTAAAGTGAGATCCGAACAACTATGTACCTTCACCGAGTATCGAACCAGAGACCCCTTGATTGCGACGAAGTTACCACTGCGCCATCTGGACGGCCCCAGTTCTAATCACAGCACACAGAGATAACACGAATTCGTATGCACCCACGAGAAGGACACAGACTATAATTGTAAAATAAACCAGGCCTTGACAGTGCGTACATAAAACCCGAACAATACAGTCCATACTTTCAATATTTAAAGATTAGAGATGTCAGGATATTACGTCACAATTACACTTAAATATACGGCAAGGTTCGAAATCCTGGCCTCAAGAATCCCCACCACCAAAAATTTTCAGGGGGGAGTTTTTGCTATAACAACAAAACATACGCAATTAATTTTTACTTCAAATATTCTTTACCTAAGGACAATATCGAAAACGTACACAAAGTAGTTTCTTTCTCTTTCTCAAGATCTACACCAACAATATATGCACAGCAAAAGCGAAACGAGAATGCAATACAAATATAACTATGATATTCAATTGATTTATGTTAATAGAAAGCAAAGACTAAACAAAACCTTAAACACAATAAAACTATTTGTACTATTTTTGTACTTTATTGACAGCTTTAACCAGTTAGTAAAGGAATTATAAATATCTGATACATAAAAAAATCAAATTAATTCTATTATATGTATTTAATACTAATGCATTTTTAAATATTTAGTAATTTACCTTTATATTTAATAACATTTTAAATATCATAATTTTCATATACATATGTAATATATGTATGTATAATTTGTTTGTGTGTGTCTGTGAATAGACTACAATCTTCAACGATTTCGCACCCTGTATGGGAACATTTGCACCTTTATGGTAATACATTTGCGATAGAACAGCAGAGAATATCAGGCTTACAACCATCGTCCATTTTACTGGTTTCTAATTATTATTCCTAACGCCTCTTTAAATTTCGAGAATGAGATTTTGTTGAGACGGGGAGAGGAACAGTATTGGGCGATATATCGTCCAGACGATATATCGCGATATTGGAAAAATATCGTTCAGGCGATATCAACTAGACGATATATCGTCACGATATTTGGCTATATATATCGTGTCAACGATATATCGTTACGATACCTGGCGATATATATCGTGTCAGCGATATATCGTCACGATATTTGGCCATATATATCGTGTTGGCGATATATCGTCACGATATTTTAGCGAAACATCGTGACAGCGATATGTCGTAACGATATTTAGCGATATATATCGTGGAGGCGATATATCGCCAATATCACGATACGGAAAAAATATCGTATCATCTGTGACAATATTTTCTTGACGATACATCGCGATATCAAATTTCCGATATCGTCTATCCCTAGAGAGGACTCACTTAAAAAGTTCGTTTAAAAAGGCTTTTAAATATTCTGCATGAAGAACAGGTAAGTAAAGTATTTAAAATAAAGGCCTGAGTTTTACGGATAAAGTGATTTTCCACACATTCCCAATACTGTCAAAATTTCTTCTACACCCTCATTTTAGCTCTAAATTTTTCATAACATCTTCCTAAATACGAGTGATTGGCTGGCTATCTTGGGTGACAATATTTCCGAAAAGTCACTGCATAACTCTGGAGGTCACCCAGCCTCGAATAACTGAACACTTGGAAGAAACCCTGTGGGGTAAAGGCGACCGGAGCGTGGTGCTGATCGTATCAGTTAAACTATGGTCGAGATCGAGAGTGGGTGAGGCCCTTACCTCCACTTTTCCTTCATACAGAAAAGAAAATGCATCAATTTTAATGTATGCACCTCAAATGCATCAGAGATCGTTAGTTTCTTCATTCATCTTTGACAGAAATTTCTCATCCGATGCATTTTTACTGCATCGAGAAAGCGAAGCACAAGAAGACATTGGAATTTTCTCTTTTTGCTTGAAGTAAAATGTAGTGCATTTGTATGCATTTTTGCATTTCATTGCATGAAAACGTCACGATCGATTTACTTCTCATGCATTGTTCTCTTATGTTATTCTCAGCAATTTGTTGTTTGAAGATTTAACATTGCCACATTCCTGGCCTCTATAACTACTAATTATTAGTAGTATTATTAATTAGTAACAAAATAAGTGTTTCATCATTAGTTTATAACAAGAACAATGTTTTGTTGCGACGTCCATGAGTAAAGTACATTGAAGTAAGTATATACGTTCTTAAATGTGTAAAATTTCGAATGAAAGTGTGAAAACTACGCAATCTTAGAGGCAATAGCTAACAAATAAATAGTAGTTTCATGCGAAGGGACGGAAAAATATTCCTTTCGCCAGTCGCCAAGCCTGCGACAAGCTCGGGAGCTATCCTGCCTTCGTGCAGTCCAAGTCATTCACATTTTTCCCTCCTGGCGTCGCCACTGTCTTCCCCCTCACTTCAGCGATACCACAGCGCCATCTCGTATAGGCTTATTCCGCTCTCGGTTCCTATTGTATTTCCTCTTACCTAGCGCCATCATACGGCGATCGCTATAAAGTGTTCACGTAACGCCTCTTTCCGCTCATAGATGTCACTCCTTACTTGTGCAGCATTTTTCGTCCACTTTTTCCACAATGTTCTTTTGTACCGCTTGAACTCTTACTGAAATAATAGTTGCTATTTGCTGGTTTATTAGGTTGATTACAGTTAAGTACTTTCAACAAGTGAATAACGAATTTTATGGAAATTGTTTATTTCTCACTGTAAGTTAGGATTTATTATTTAATTAGTTGTGAGACCAGACTGACTAACAAAAGATTTACTCTATATGGATTCGACTATTTAAGTATTATTGAACATGCGAATGTCTACTGTTTTGATACGAGAATTTGTACTTGATTAATTTAGCGTCTCTTATTTGCCAATTTTGGCTAATCGCGAGTGTGAGGATGAGTGACAATATGATGAAATATTACGAAGGCGTCGTAGTGCTCTGTGCTAACTAGTCCGTCAATACGAGAATGACAAAGGTATTTTACCTTGAGGCGAGAACATATTAATGAGCGTTTCATCTCGTCATCCTGAATGAAAATGTGTTTTCAACAAGTTATTTTCTTTTACTCTACATCAAACATACAAAAACACTAACGTTTCGACGTGTATTTCGAAATGTAAATACCATGTGAAATGGGGGGACTTTTATGCTTCTGTGCCAACCCATAAACTGGTGGGACTTCTGTAAGTATAACAGGACCCAGACGAGAATCGAACACGGAACTATTGAGTTTCGCTTCACACCACGGGTCTGGCATTATCGTAGCAGGAAACCAGACGAATAATTTACGAGGTTGCTACCTAGTGTTACTAGAGATAAGGAACTGCAATAGGCAGTGTCAATAAACTGATACTCACGTGTCAACTGACGTGAGAAGGAATAAAAAGGAAAAATTGCTTTTTTGATGTTTCTATCTGTGTCCGGGATTATTAACATTGGTGACTACACAAATTACAAAAATGCATTTTTTTCTCTCAATTGTTTCCTAGTTACGTACTGACAATGTACATGTTTAAATAATCAACAATTGAAATTGATTCACAGATCTGATCGAAGATGGATACATGCAGGCTGCAATTGAACAATTTTATGTTCGGGAATTTTCGTGTGATACATTGATGGACTTGTAAATTTGCAAACAACGTCTGCTCTGGACTGTCTCCTCCCCCCCCCCCTCCAGTTAACTCTTTCCAAGCATAATTTGATGTAGTACGTAAGAAAAATTAGTTTCATAGAACTGTTGGGATTGTATTGTACAGACCACTTCAGAAAATCGACCCTTCAACGTGACGTCAAATATATTTCGACGAATATTCTGGACCTGTACAGTGGGACCCATGAGTATTACCGTGAAAATTGTCCATCACTATGTTCGTGCACTTTATTTGACCCAATAAGAGCTTCAAGAATTAAAAGAAAACTCAAAACAAGCTGTTGGCAACTTCTGCACCAGCATACATAAAAATCCATCGCTTAAAAACATATAGGATGTAAGATAAAAATTAATTTAAATAGTCATGGACAATTTGCACGGTAATAATCATTGATCCCACTGCACAGATTGCACTTTGGTTCTGTTGTGGAAATAAAATAAAAAAATTGGGCGCTACAAGCTCCAAGGATGTAAAATTAAGGTGGGTCAATTTTGGTTCTTGATTAACAATACAATTTCTTTTCTCAATTTACACATTGTCTGAAATCTAATTCATGCTCAGACGGGATTATTGGGACTTGACCTACAGTTTAAAAGTACGATCCGAAGCACTGTGTATTGTGCCACCACCGGGGATCGAATGCGAGACCTCTTGATTGCGTCCATATGGGAGGTCATTTATTTGTGAAGTATCTCGACATTTTAAAAAAAAATAATATTATCCACTGCGCAGGTCCAAGTTCCTAAAGTCCAGAACGTTATGGACTAACCTTTATTCACGCACCCTGAACGCCTGGAGCCATGTTTAAATATTCCATCGTGTGCTTTTTTAATATCTCTGCACACGGATGCACTTGCTTGCTGCCACAAGATTATAGCAATCTGTCTAAATGATATGCAGTGTTTGCTTTAGTTTATGTACATCGAGGAAATGAATGCATTTGCAACGAACGTGCCATATTCCCAGAGCCCACACGGAGAACAATTTCTACCCGCCACAGAACGATCTATTAAAAGGCAATTTCTGCGGAGGGTGTTTTGAGTCACTTCCTGCTACAACACTCCACAAAGCATTCAGCTAAGTTCTGACCTCCGTTTAAGAGCATCTTAACGGGCATTAAAAGCCACACTTATCTTCAAGAAGCTGGTTTGATGGGCCCCGTGCGAAAAAATAAACCGGCATTAAGTCGGTCGTGGTAGAGGAATTGCGTCATATATCACCGTTTTACCTTCTCCACGTCATCAGAAATGTTTACCGCTCCTCCCGGTGGCGGCGCTGAGGTCTTACTCAGTGTAAAAGTATGATGTACACGATTCTCCAATTGCCAATTTGACTTGAGTTGTTCCTAAGAGTAAAAAAAGACAATTGCGGAAAGAGAAAGGGATCTTCGAAAGGGTGCAGTTGACCATCGCATGCACTGCCCCCTTTTTTGTTTGCTTTGGGGACGTTTTCTTCCTTTTCTTCTCTATAAACTTCGCAACTGCTAACAGACCCATCACTTTCGCTTTGAAATGAGCGAACGAGTGGTCCCCTTGCTTCCTTCTTTCTCGCACAAAAAAGGGACAAGGGGTAAAAAAAAGAACCAAATTTCTACCGACTAGCACGATAAGACTTTAAACTGGTAACGGTAATAGCAGCGCGAGTTTATTTCGTCATAAACTGTCAAGATGGCCGCGATATGCTCTGAAGCGCCCTCTCTACTTCACCGTGGTGGGATGAGGCACAGTTTCTTGCCCCTCCTCAAACATCTTTACTTAACCCTTTCCCCTTTCGTACTTATCCCCCACCACCCGTCTCCCTGACCCCCCACTTTCTCCACATTTTATACCGCCAGAATTGCCCTAACGCGTTACGACCATAGCCCAGTGTATACAGCTTGTTTAGCCAATGCGGTGACGATTGTTGTACATGCGTTTAGTGGCCACTAAAACACAAATCTCCTCCGGTGCATTATATACTGCCGTCTTATTGATACTTCGGCCATAATTGCGACTTAATTTGGTCAGAACTTATAACCAAAAGAAACACGAGAGGGGGTGAGGGGGAATAAAGATCAGAAACAGAATCGTAGCTGTCCTCTTTAACAGCTTGGCAGAAATGCAAACGTGCGCGCGTGTGTGTTTGTACGCCAGCCATTTGCCTCGGCGTTTAAATCGGCATAAAACTGAGGAATATGTGGGCATAAAACTCATTAGCCACAGCTCGCGAGGCAGTTACTGTAAGGATAATGGATAATTTGGCCAATTTATTTCAAGCCTCAAGATGTTACGGGTTACGTAATGTTCGTTTCTTATTTTCGCTCATAGATGTCGCCGTTTCAGACCATGATCTTCAACTGAATATACACAGGCTATCTCCCCGTTACTGATGTGACCAGTAGCTGTCTCTGGAAGATGTTGCGAAAATTAAAACGCCATTACTAGAATGTACTCAAATCACAGACTAATCTACTATTATTTCCTCTTTTTATCGAGCTCTCATACCCATAACGCCGCCACGGCAGCAACAAGTACGTCTTTTTCTTTTACGCGCGTATTTTTCCTTGGAAGAAAACGTTTATTACCCATTTTAAGCCATCTGAATGTCCACAACGTCAATACAGGAGGGGAGAAGACAACTCAGGAACCACACGTCTCAAGAACGTAGGGAGTGTTTATCGCTGACTCTAGAGCACAAAATGAGCAATTTTCAAGCCCATTCTGTCGGATTTTATACGCTCTGTAAATCCCCTTTGTTTTCCATTTCACGTGACTTCTATGTGCTATCCCACAGTCAAGTTAACTGCATGACCGGTTTGTCAATCAAGGCGTAATCGCAACTTGATGTCTAGCGGGGCATGTCTTTCTGGCATAAACAGCCGCTTCACAGAATGTCAAAACGATTATATCTCTCTTTCGCAGCAAGACTTTAGGAGGGGGTAAATATCGGAGTCTGCCGTTCGTTAACATTTGAAGGAAAATCTCAGGTGACGTCGGCATTTTTAGTGGCGACATTCCCCCCCCCCCCCTTTCTCGAAACGGTCCATTTGGTTTGTCTAACCATCCTCCCCATTTCCCGGCACACGATGACCGTTTGCGTCTCGTGCAAGCTTGCTTTTAAATACCCGATGCCAAGAAAACTTGCACTTGGGAGAATGAACACAGCCTGAATAGCGCCAAACTTGGACAAAAATGGCCAATACGACTTCTACAGTAGTTTTCTGGATGCTAACTTACACGATTTACTTATAACGTATCAACAAAGTGGTATTTTCCTTCCCTTTTTATGGCCATCCTGTCCTCTCCTCAGCGGTTCGCGCGCTTCGACTGTTATCTACACTACGTTATCAAGCTGGCTCTTATTTTCAATAAAAGATTGTTATCGACCCTCGAAACAAACGACAATGCCCCGGGAAAAAGCCACAAATGAAAAGAAACACACCAAACGACTCAATAATAGGGAAGTTTCGACTTAAAACGTTCCATCTGCAGTTTCCTTTATTTTTACGAATGCAGTAATGGGTCGCACTAACGTAGTAGCCTCTCAAAAGCCCAATAATGGTTCCGTTCTAGCGTTTCCTTCGCGCGCCGCTAGATGGCAGGCAGATAGCACGTCGTAAATCCCTTGGATTTCCCGCCCATTGCCTCGAAGGCGGTGCTTCGCGGTGTGACGTCACGAGCTCGCATGACCAGGCTCCCCCCTCTCGCCCCTTCTTCCACCTCCCGGCAGCCATTTTACTTTTAGTGCCATGCGAGCGAAATTAAGTGCAATTTAATTGCAGTTTAAGCGATACTGCGTTTGTTTATTCCCTGCTAAAGTGCGCGAATAGCTAATTGGATTTTATGGATATCAGTGGTGTACAATTTCGGATGCAGTTTTCTTTCAACAAGCAGCAAGATACCGTGTTCGTCTTCTGTTACACTTCCCCCACCCCCCTTTTCTCCCCTCTAGCTTTTTTTGTGTTCCTTCCCCCCCCCCTTCACTTGTTTATAGGAAGTCGATCTTTATAGTACAATAAGCTGTAGAAGTTATGGTACTCGTAAGTTTTATGTTCTGTTATTCCGGTTTTTCTCCTCTGTGAAATCCTAGACACAGAAATCTCGGCTAGAGCAGGTAGGAGGCATGAACTCAATCAGTGCTAACAGAACTTAGAGAAATAAGCATTCTTGCTAGTAACCAGCTCGTAATGAGAAACAGTTAGTTACTAACCACGGTAGTTGCAAATAAAGTGTCAGTTTTCGTCATGAAACGTGCTAAACTATTTTTAAAACATTACGATTTAATAAAAAAAACTCATTGTTTCATCACAACAGCAAGCATGTTTATAAAAAATCAGTTTCAAAATATTGCTTCTTGGTAATTTTCAAGATTGTTTTTTCACCAGAATTTAACACGATAGTTAAATTGCTGTCCAAAAAATTAAAACAAAAATTAATTAACAATATAAAGTAAGGAAGTATAATAGACCTTTTGGATGGATACTTTCTTTGGATTATAATTTGAAAAGGGAGTTTCTCGAAAATAATACTCCAGTGAATTCGAATACTGATCCTTTATAATCTGTTAGCTTAATTTCTTAAAAATATATAATATAGATTTGAACAATATTTAAAATATCTTCGAAATTTGCGTGTCTATATACACACTTTTTTTTTGTTGTGATTAACGACATGACTTTGTAGTCTGTGTTATTGTGTTAAACATTGTAACCAAACGGGAAAGAAATATAGCTATTTCACAGTTACAGAGTAAATAACTAAACAGTAAGCCAATTAATCTAAGAAAGGTTCTTTTAACTCTTCTTGAAATAATTATGTAAATCTTAATGTTGAAAGTACAGTAGCTATTACGCTAACAATGTCAACAATTATGTGCAGCATGAAATGAATTTATCATTAAAGTACACAGTAAAATATTTGCAATCATTTTGCACCTTTATAGAGATCGTAAGAATTGTTATACAAATGTTTATACCTTAAAAATTACGTTCTACTTGAATGTTAGTGCCTTGTTCTTCTCACCGAGATCCATAGATTAAATTTTGGTGCATGAAAGGACTGAAAATATGTTATCTTAAATATCAATGTTACAGATATTATTGCATAACAACAAACTGTTGATACAAATTTGTTCTTGCAAACTAATGTCAATCAGTTCCAAACTTTCATGGGTTAATTTAACGATTTACACATCTTTGTATAGAATTTTATCTCGGCACACTTTTTGAGCATTGTAGTAAAAGTGACCAAAAGTATAGCTTCTAGAAAATATAGCGAAAGTGTGGAATGTTTTGTTTTCAACGGTGTAGAATTATTAGACAAAATAAATGTTTTAGAATTAAGTAATTAATTTTCATATTGAGGCGAACATTTTGTGTACCTAAATTTTTTAAGCTTTCGTGACATTAATTCGTGTGAATTAACAGGGTTTCTACCAAAATAACAAGTCCAAAATTCTTGACTTCTTCATGACTTCCCCTCCTTTTTCCTAACATTTATTTAATTACCCCTACTTAAGATATACTTACAAAATTAACAAAATAGATATTTTTTATTCAATGATGAGGAATAGCCATATTACTTTATTTAATATTTTTACAAAAGTCACGCATATAAATCCTAACAATAATTCAGTCCAAATTTTTGATTTCCAAATATTAAATTTAAATTTTATCAAATCACAGTACAGGTATATAACAATGTTAAGTCCACTGTACTGTAAAAAAATAGTAAAAATTATTGACCAAAAGCATAATTTCTTGACTTTTTCTTGTCTGGTAGACACCCTGCAGTCAGATGTTCGTACTTCGTTCATCATAAAAATCTGTTTAATTAGAATTTTAGCTTTTTAAAAGAAAAATTCAACTTAATCGCACACTACTATCTAACTCAGGCCAGGCTATTAGTAATAATTGATTTTTTAAAAAATATCAGTCACGATGTACACTTCTACGTGTACTGATAGGACAAGCGTGTTTAAAGGAGCGAAACTTTCCAACAAATACATATTGGACTTTCCACATGCAAAGTTTACTATCAGAAAAATATATCGTCAAGTTGCCAAACGTTTTTATGGTCTGGTGTGTCACCTATCATAGCGGGTTATCCCTTACCACCATATTGCAAGTTTTATGACTTTAGTTTAGGGTTCTTTTGACCATTCTTTCGAAAGTCAAAACACGAAGCTACCTGATACACTGGTACTTTCCAACTTTATTCTCAAACTTTAGTTGACCAGACAGTTTCCATTTTTACGAGCCCCGTAAATGGACAGTTAACCATTTAACAACTGTCACTTCCCGTATAATCATAACAAAATCCTAGATCTTATTTTGACATCTTGCTGATTCTGGGGGGAAAAATCATTTGTAAAATGCAGCCTAGAAAAGATATTGAAAGTACTGTGGAAATCGTAACATAATTTGCACATATGCCCACTATCACAATATTCTGTTGGCGATGCTTTCAGAATTTTGAAGACACGCTAAGAAATGTGCCTTTGATACTTTTGCTTAATATATTGTTTCAATATAGTGCTATAATGATGACTATTATATTTATGCATGTGTGTGTGTTATACATTTTCAAAACATCCATTAAATATATTTTAGTACTCTCTTCACACCTCAAATAAATATATGTAATTGCAGTCTTCAAGCTTTAAATAAATGTATTTAGGTGCTGTGTTCAAACATCGAATAAATATATTTGCACTCCTTGACCCTAGAATAAATATATTTAAATAATATAAGGCTGTCTTCAAACCTCGAATAAATATATTTTTTCGCACTCTTCAGATCTTGAGCAAATATATTCATTGCAATCTTCGACCCTTGAATAAATATATTTTATTGCAGGCTTCAAACCAAGATAAATATATTTTAAGTGTTGTCTCCAAATCTCGGATAAATTCATTTCCAATCTTAAAACTTCGAGTAAATATATTTATTGCAGTCCTTAGACAGAATAAATATATTCAATGGCATTCTTAAAACCTCGAATATATTAACTTGCAATCTTCAAACTTCAAATAATATATTTACTTTCAGTCTTCAAACCTCGAATAAATAGGATTTAGTGGCAGTTATTCCAATTGTAAATTCGCAAATTTTCTTATGCCAGAGGTATTTTATTTTTTTAGAAAATTTACTTTCACAATGCTGATTTTTTAAAAAACAAAACTTCATATTTGTTTTCTGACTGATTTAATTGCGTTCTTGACATTTTTCAAAATTATGCACAAGTCACTACATTGCCTTCATGTAAATATAGTTTCTATAGGAAGATAAAATGTTCCAAATAAATGTCACAGGGGTGGCTGTTGCGTAAGTTGCTGTCTATAACTGTTAGGCACTTAATGTTTCTGATCCCACGTTAAGCAGTAGGCCCAGTCCAGATCAGCCTTTCTGTGCATAAAATGGACTTATACACTAAAACAAACTCATCCCATTCGTTTCCATTCCAAACTTGTAGAAAGATAGAAACAAATTCTCAGTGTCCAAGAATCAGTGGCGTGCCCAGGATTTTCGATGGGAAGGGAGGTCCGTCTTCATTTTGCCATTTTTCCTGAATTTGAAGTTCTTTTTTTAGGAATACTGGGTCAAAGAGTGGGGTTATAGCCCCCACAACCCTCCTTGGTCACGCAACTGTCAATAATAATAATAGCAACTGAATAATAATGTGTTCTGATGTTCAACATAATTAACATGGAAAAGCAGGGGCGCAGCGAGGATTCCTCTCCGGTCCCAACATTTGATGAAATTAAAAAAACAGCGTTTTTGGAATTTAATTCTGAAATAACTACTTGGAAGGTACCCATTTCTATTAATAATAATTTTACTTTTTGCAAAAATGTTATCAAAAACAGTAAACTTACATAGCAAAAAGTTTAGCGTTTTGTGACAAGTTACATAATTATAAATGAGGTGAAATCTTCGAGAAACACTGAAAACATTACGTAAAAACACTATAATTACACACTATTTCGACAGTTTGTACACATGGCAATTTACCCACTTCAACATCTACGGGACTAACGATTAAGGCCTTTCGGTCTTATCGCGATTTTGTAAAAAAATGTTCTTACATACAGGACACACATGCAACATTTACATGTGGCTTCATTTACCTTACCTGCATAACATACAAACATGAGCAAATCACCACAAATTAATGTCAAAATATATAAATAAATTCTGCTTTTGTTTTTGTGCACAACTTCTTGTAAACCACAAATTAATGTCAAAATATATAAATAAATTCTGCTTTTGTTTTTGTGCACAACCTCTTGTAAACCACAAATTAATGTCAAAATATATAAATAAATTCTGCTTTTGTTTTTGTGAACAACTTCTTGTAGAGCAATGTAATGTGGCAAAATTCGGGAGATGCCCGGCCCCCGTGAACCCACACCCGGCTACGCCACTGTGAAAAGCGACTTGGAGATAATGCTCCGATAAGTATAAAAGAAGTAGTAGTAATAAGTGACAAATTATGCCGGACCATATGTAAAAAATGACACACGCTGTTTTCACGGACAGAAGAAGCAGGTTTAATTAATCTTCTAAGAGAAACAATGAAGATGTATTACATAAAATATGTACATTAATATGTTTAAAAGGAATATTTACATGAATTAAATATTGATATTATTTACAGTGATAAATATAGTAGATTGATGTTCAACTTCAGACATTATATTTCGCAAATACACAGTTTAATCATGAAAAATTGACCTTTTTTTCCTCTGAACACATGCGTTGACGTATGCAGAAAGAGTTCAAAGATGATCAAATGTGTCCGAAAAGTGTTACACGACTATTTTATGCTTGTCATTTTTTTTATGAAGTCAGAATAATTATAAAATTCTTAAGATGTAAATAATGCATTTATAGAATTTATAGTATATTGGTTTCGAAAACTATCTGTATTCCTTAAAGAGTGAGAAAGGTAGAACCTTCTTCGCACACTTTCTGCACATTTCTTTTCCCACGTTTTGTTTACAAAATATATTCCAAAGTGTTCAACACTTGGTGAAATTAATATTTCAGCAATCTTGTGCAATCTTACAGGACAACCACATGTTGTGTTAAAATATGTTTTGTTTGTTTGTTTGAGTTAGTGTTTTAAGTGCACTTTATGCACAGTAAGGCTAATCGGGACTGGACCTACAGTTTAAAGTGGGATCTGAACCACTATGTGCCTCCACCGGGTATCGAACCCGGGACTCCAATATGTGTTTTTCTTTGTGTGATATGATCAACGCACCAAAAATGTATTTAAATAATGGTGGAAATTATAAAAATCGACCTGAGATTTTTAATTTAGTAACATTTTGTCGTATCACCGTCTGATGTAAAAAATTACAGAAATTTCATAAATTGTTTTGAATTACATTTTAGCACACACTGAACAATAAGTAGACAAATCTTTCTTGTACGCATTCGGTCACTTTGTTGTCCTAGTTTTATTACACTTTTAACACAACACAAAACTAACTAACTCTCTAGCCTTCTTAAACACGAAGGTTCATGGCTGCAGCAACACAGGCCTTCCATCTGTCCCTATCTTGAGCAAAATCTATATACTTTAAAGCTAATTTTGCTGTGTTAACACCACAACACAGCAAAATCAAATGGGCTGAACCTTGGTAATTCCTTGATTGATTCATTTGGTTAATTTTACTTCACTTTTCTGCCACGTTTTGCTAATCGCGAAGATGAGGAGGATGAGTGATGATCTAATTTAGAAAATCTAGTGGTCGAAATTACAGTCTTTGCTTCTTCATCAAACATCTGTGTTTACAGATACTATGTTGATATTGATACATTCAATAATAAATTATTGAAAATACATCAACTGAAATAATATTCTAGAAACACGTTTCAGAAACAATTAATATGTACTATTGCTCTTGCAAATAACTAAACGGGTTTCAAAATGTTGTTCCAAAACGCACCAAAAGAATGTTACAACCGTGTTCAAAAGTTTTGTACACTTTCAGGAGCTAAAATGTAATTACCATTAAACATTTCACTTTATACAGTTTCAACGCACGTTTGAGCGCACAAATAGTTTCTGCGAAATTCTTTACTTTCCTCTTTTACAAAAAAATGTTATTAAATTACTCCGAAGTTAGAACTAGCATGAATTTTATATTTTCCGTTTTTCTTTTGTGGCTGCTAAACTCCGCTCTTTCAATAATGATGAAACAAGTTATCAGTAAAATTTTCTCCGGTGCTTGTTCAAAAAATGCATCTTTTTTATGTATTTCTCCCATCTCTATAGCTTTTTAAAAATGAAATTCTTTGCTTTTGATTGTTTTCATATTTCTGTAGAAACAATATAAAAATATTATAATTATAAGGAAAATAAACTACAACACAAGCCATTGAAACGTGGATTATTATTACAGTATGAGATTTTTGATGACGTAATACTTTTATTTCTACACTTTTATGCTTGTTTTATTCTACTGATATATAAATGATAGAGTGCACCATCAATAAGAATTATTATATCCATGGCATAAACTTCGCTATGGGGGATTCAAATAGGTCAGGCGACCCCCCTCCCCCAAGGAAATTTGGATATTTCCATTTAAAATTAGAAAAGAGAAATAATATAGCCGATAAAACAAAGTTCAGTTCACCAGTTTCCCAAAGTAAAAAAAAATGCATTTGATGGAAAAAATGAGGGTAAAATGCAAGAACCATAAAGAACGCCATGTTTTTCATTTTCCATAACTTAATCTAAAGAATAAATTGTTCCACAAGTTGACAAAATTCCAATAATATTTTTTTTATGTGAGAGTTTACACACTGTCAAAATACTTTTTCATGAACAAGGGGTGCAAGAGTTAATAACAATAAATTGGCAGTAGAATAGTTAATTATTATTATTAGTTTTAACTAATCCTGATTGCTATTTGATTATTGCTATTTAGTATTAAATTCTATTTAATTTCATTCAATTAGTTCAATAATAATTGCATATTATTATCATAAGTGCAACGAAAATACTAAAATTTCCTAGAAGAAACAAACATTTTTGAGCGAAATGTACTAAACGCAGGATCTGGAAAATATTAACCCGTAATAACAAGTTTGCTATTCATTGTATGGAGGCAAATATTGTTTTTATATTCACAAACGTATTTGTATGAAACTTTTTTAAAAATTATATGTGAATCTATTCTGCTGACGAAATGTCAAAAATTCTGTATAAAGACCACACACCACAAAAATGTATTTTAAATAAATTGATCACTTGGCGATCGATTTCAGTACACAAAATAGTTGTCTACTTGATAACATTTGAAACCTAATGCTGAGCTAATCGGGATTGAATGTACAGTTTAAAGTGGGATCCGAACCACTGAGAAATGTGCTTCCACCAGGAATCGAACCCCTGAACCTTTCAATTACAAGGCGATAGCGTTAAACACAACTCAAGTCTAGAAGGTCCTACACTCAAAGATATTTGAGACACACGTGAATATACTGTAGATATATTACGAATACTGAAAATCCAAACAGTAATAACAAATTGGAGAATATGCTCCGTGTTTACTACCCCTTGTACAGTGGGATCCATGAGTATTACCGTGCAAATTGTGCATCACCATGTTCGTGAACTTTATTTGACCCAGTAAGAGCTTCAAGAATTAAAAGAAAACTCAAAACAAGCTGTTGACAACTTCTGCACCAGCATACATAAAAATCCATGGCTTAAAAACACGCAGGATGCAAGAGAAAAATTGATGAAAATAGTCATGGACAATTTGCACGGTAATACTCATGGATCCCACTGTACTAATTCCCAGGCAATTATTCCTAAAAAAGTTCCAAACTTTAAACAGGATTCGAACCTTGGATTCCCTAGATTTGCAGCGCAACTAAAGATTCTTGCAAACGGTTGCCACCCCACTTCTTTCCGCCATCATGCGGCACTCAAAACGTGAAAAGAGAAAGCGGATTCTTCTGATCCCTAAAGAATTCAACCAGGAATGTTGTGGGTAATAAATTGCACAACGTAGCTGACCCTTTCCCCCCGTCGGCAAAAAGAGGGTGAAAAGGGTGCGCGGAAGTTTCCATTCCTACGCCGGGTAGTGGAAGTTTTCGCCAAACGACGTTATTTCGATCCTGCCGATAGGGGCGCTAGCGTCGATGATATGGCAACTCCGCGAGTAAAATATCTCTGAATTAGTGGATGATGATGGCACTCAAGTTTAGCTGCGGTTCTGCAAGCAGGCTGCTCCCTTGATAGTAATCAGAATCTTGCATAGACATTGTCAATTGGTTATACATTTCTTTAACGAACTAACTAATGAAGATTCTGTATATTAATGACAGTACTAAAATCGTGATTATAACCAGTCTGGACTACCAGTTAAAAATCTAAGCGATAACAACCAATAAGTATTAGGAGTCTTCGGTTTAGAAAAAGCTGAAAATAAGCATCCTCATGCGTAGTTCGCGTTCGTTCTTGTCCAACTATCGATATCTCGGAAGCTACAAGATCGATAAAGACAAAATTTGATGGACTTGTAGACCTACCAAAACACACCACAACGCGACAAAAATCAACTCGATCAGCAACTTCGTCTGACCGTGAGGGGTAGTAGTCGATCAAAAGTGGCCTATCTATATCGGCAATGTAAAGATTAAAGTTTTCTACAGATGAAAGAACTTGGCAAATGCTAGTTTATACGGTCTGCCTATAGGGTCAAACAATTCTAGACTGTTCGGGAAAGAATATTTAGGTCAAAAAATGTAATTTTACAACTAACTAACTCTAACTATCTAGCCTTCTTAAACCCGAAGGTTCATGGCTGCAGCAACACAGGCCTTCCATCTGTCCCTATCTTGAGCAAGATCTATATACTCTTTTCCATCCCTACCGATTTCCTTTAGGTCTACCTCAACGTTGTCCCTCCATCTTCGTCTTGGCCTTCCTACAGGTCTCTTACCATCAGGTTTCCCAACAAGAATCCTGTAACTCCTCTTTCCTCTCCCATTCGTGCCACATGGCCTGCCTACCTAAGTCTTCTGGATTTAATTATTCTAATAATATCTGGACATGAATACAAATTATGTAGTTCTAAATTATGTAACCTTCTCCACTCACCTGTCTCCTCGTCCCTTTTAGGTCCAAAGATTTTCCTAAGGATCTTATTTTCAAATACTCTCAATTTATGTTCCTCTTTCATATAATACTACAGGCAAAATTACTGTTTTGTATATTTTAACTTTTAGTTTCTTAGATATTAAACGAGAAGACAAAAGTTTATGAAGAGAGAAGTAACATGCATTTTCTGAATTAAGCCTACTTTTTATTTCCTCTTTAATATCATTTTCACTTGTTAATATTACTCCTAAGTATTTGAATTTGGAAACTGGTTCAAACGAGTTATCAATAATTAGATTTTGATTATTACCTAACACTTGGTTTCGGCCTGTAAGCATATATTTAGTTTTCTCTTTGTTAACTTCCAAACTTATCTCTTTACAGATTTGAAAAATATTTTAGCATTATTCTTAATTGTATTTATATCATCCCCTAATAAGTCTACATCATCTGCATATGCTAACAACTGAGTCACACCGTTTAATTTTAGTCCTTCGTTAGTTTCTTTTACCTTCCTAACAGAATATTCTAAGGCAGAATTAAAGAGCAATGGAGATAATGCATATCCTTATTTTAACCCATCATGAATTGTAAATTTGTCAGACACATTAATACTCACGCGAATTTTACTTTCTGTTTCACTGGTGCATATTTTTATCATACTAACAAACTTCTTAGGTATTCCAAACTCTACTAATATATTACATAATTTCTTTCTTTTGACCGGATCATATGCTTTTTTGAAATCAATGAATAGCTGATGGACATTTTGATTATATTCCCACTTGTTTCAAGTGTCTGTCTAATGTGAAAAATTTGATCAACTAGTCTTGTTAAAAGAATGTTAGATAATATTTTATATGTTGTTGAGAGTAGAGAAATTCCACGGTAATTATTGCAGTTCATTTATCACCTTTTTTAAACACAGGAACAATTATGGATTCTTTCCACTGTTGAGGGATTTCTTCTTTATTCCATATTAAACAAATTAATTTATGAATTTGACATATTAACGAATTTCCACCATATTTAATTAACTCAGCTGGTATTAAATCAATGCCAGGTGCTTTGTTATTCTTTAGCCATTTAATAGCATCTTTAACTTCAGTCAAGTTAGGTTCTGGAACTAAAGGTTCTGCTGTGTAGACTTCATTTACTTCAGATTTATCTCCTACATGGACATTTAAAAGGTCATCTATTTAGAATATCGCTTGGGTCAGCTAGAAAATCACCGTCTTTATCTTTTATCAAGTTTACTTTAGGTTGCCACCCGTTTCTAAACTCATTTCCACCTTTATATAAATCTCTGATATTTGTGTTTTTTCTGTTTGTTTCAATTTCGTTAATTTTGTTTTTCAAATAATCTCTTTTGTTTTACTTCAAAACGTGCGCTTAAGTCCTCGCTTTATTCTATTATAATTGCTTAGATTTGTATCATCAGAGTTATTTAACCACCTAAGTCTAGCCTGATTTCTTATTTCCATTAGATTATGACATTCATTATCAAACCATGGCTTACTTTTTCTTGGTTTATGGTATCCTATACTTTCTTTAGCTGCTGATTCTATTGCATTACGCATGTGCTCCCAATTCTTATTTACGTCTCTTTCATTTATATTTTCATCATCATTTAAATCGTGAAAAACATCAAATCTATTTGACAGTTTAATTTGGTAATCTTTCTTAATTCGTTCATCAGCAAATTTTCCTGTATTAAATTTTAGAACTTTTAGATTTTGTTGATTATGATTTATCACTGCGAGTCTTTCTCTTAATTTAGCAATTACTCCCTGTGTTCCATAATTGTAGTCCGGTATGCCAAAATGGTGACTTTTTATTTATGTTCTTTTGGATACTTGATCGGCCAATTTGTACTGATGCTTGAGTAGTAAAGTTGTATGACTCATTCCCGTGTTTAATTTTCTTCTTCTGTAAACACAAGTGTCACAGTTTGAATATCGGACAAGTATTATGGGACAACAAACAAAAGTGTACCGGACAATAATTATGGGACAGAGGGAGTACTAAATAATGGTCACTGGCACAGTCAGCACCTCTATGTGTACGAACGTCAATTATACTAGTATGCCTTCTCTTATCAATGAGAATATGATCTACCTGATAATGAGTTTTACCATATTTGTTTAAAAGTGGTACTTTTCACAATTAAATTCTTTGAGGTTGCAAAAGTAATCAATCTTATACCATTATCATTACTTAATTCATGAAGACCTTCTTTACCAATCGTGGGTTTAAATGTCTCTTCTTTGCCAATCTGTGCATTACAGTCACTTAACAGAATTTTCATATCATACTGAGAAAATTTATCAAAGACCTGTTCTAACTCTGCATAAAAATCATCTTTAGTATTATCATCTTTATCTTCCGTTGGTGCATGTATGTTTATTAAAATAATTTTACACCACCTACCCTGTAAAACTGCATATGATATCCTATCATTAATAAATTCTACTGTTTTAAGAGCCGAGATAATTCTATTATTTATGAAAAAGCCTGTTCCAAAATTATGATTTTCAGTACCACCATAGAAAAAAGTATAATTTTTAGTTTTACAATTTCCTTCTCCTGGCCACCTAACTTCCTGGACAGCTACTACATCTAAATTTATACTTAACTATCTCATTAACTGTACACTGACATGCCCCAGGCCAGTAAAGGCTCAGAACATTCCAGGTGCCTAATTTAATATCCTTATTCCTAACGTAGATCTTATCCTTAGTCCAGGGACCTCCCAAAGTAGTCACCGCCCGGAGATCCGGGGACTATTTTACCTTGGGAACATCCATGGCCTCATGTTGCTGGTTCTTGACATGTCTTTTTACAGTGCAGAGTTGTCAGCTCTACGCCTAACCCCCCAATATGAATGGAAATGTAATTTTACAGCAGACATTAATGTTTATTCATTTAATCCCAAACATCACAGACATGATATACAGCTTAGATCATCACTGCTTAGAATCTTTACACATAGCCAATGTGAATGAACAATCTTAAATTGTCATTTGGATAAATGTTCAAGTATTGTACATAATTAGGTTAGAAGGTAGAAGGAATTTTGCATATTATTTCTGTATTTAAACTTTTCCATTTACTCTTGTTTTCCATTGTTCCCCACCCGTGACAGCAAAAAAACAATTAATTTCCCCTTTAACTGTTACATTTTCCCTTCAACGCCTACGATATTCAAAGGTCAATTACCTTCTCTCCTTTTTTAAAAATAATTTACTTTTCATCATTTGAAAATTTCCAGAAATTAATATAAATTACTTATTTAAGTAAAGAGGTAGTGTTTTATCTGTCTCACCCGTGGCACAAAATCTGGGAAAGTATTCTATACTAAGGCTAATTCTATTTAATCAGTGTTAAGTTTCATATTTTATTGCACAGAAACTGTAAGAAAAATGTTACTAAACTATCAGTAGAATAGTTACTTTAATATAAAAATGTAGTACAGTGGGATGGATCCATAAGTATTATTCTGCAAATTGTCCATGACCTTCATTCTACGTATTCTTAAGGACAGATTGTTTAGTGTTTTGTGTCAGATCTTGAAGCTCTCATTAGCTGCACAAAACAAAGGAAGTAAACGTGGTGATGGACAATTTACTTGGTAATACTTATGGATCCCACTGTACGTGTTCCACCCGTGACAATGGAATGATCCTTATAATATTTTGATTATTTAATACGAGTACAGTGTGACTTAAATGAAGCAACTGTAAATCGCAGTTTGTGAACACACTAGGATTAAAAGTCAAACACATTTTCTACGCTTCTCACAGAAACCATTCGAATTATTAATATGAAATTCGGTGGGTTGAAAGAACCATCAAATCTTTACATGACGCGGTCTCTACCTCGTCGACCCGTCAATTTGTAACTTCCGGTTAATAATTGAAACCAATCGCCAACTATCGATTATTCAGTGACTGCTCAATATAGAAACATGAAATTCGGTAGACAGACACGTCTACCTAATACTAACCTAACGTGATATACGGATTATCTGTCTACAAAAGTAAAACAATCGATACATGTTTAAATTTCGATATCTCGGAAGTAAAGATAGTTACAAACATGTAATTTGGTGTGTCTAAAAATATATAAAGTATCATGTTATTTCTAGAAAATTTCCCGATTGGTTCGCCCAACTATCAAATTATTCGATATCTGTTGATTGCTCGTTTACTCTCAATTTGTCTGCGTAACTCACAATTTTACTTATTGTGCTATCGACCATCAGAACAATATTACTTTTGCATAACGATATTCATTTGCAGCGGAAGTCCATTTTCCGTTTGAACTTCCTCCTCTTCCCCCCTTTCGTCTCGACACCCGTCCTATTGGCTAATAATCGCGAGGATAACATGAAGGAAGCGAAAAATTGATTGACAAAGATACGGAAAATAAATTAATTAGAAGGAAAGATGAAAAAATAGAGAAAATTGAGGATGAAATTATAATTACATGATATTTTAAGAAACCCCACATCCGGGTGTAAGATCGAACCCGGAACCCTCGGTAACGAGATCGTGAATTGAGTGCTAAAACGCTCAGGGCTAGCCAGGCGACTGATTATGAATAAATCTATTGTTTTCAAAGTTAGAAAATATGCAAATAACTCGAAATGATAAACAGAGACCCAGCTTCAACTCGTGCAATACTAATACAAATAATAATAAATATTATTAAAAGCAAATGACACATTTGTGAAACTCGTAGTAATGTGTCAAGAAAATCAACATTTATCGGTAGCTAATCTAAATCATTCGACAATAACATAAATGATAGGCTATCCTTCTCATGTTATTTTCTTGCTTCTCTCCTGCATATTGGTATATGCGGAAGGGGACGTTTTGTGGAAGTGGTGTGATCAGTAATGCGCTCCGGTCGCCTTCACTCCAGGGTATCCATTTATTATAGATATATATTTATTTATTGGACAACTGTGGGCAAAAATACAGTTTGATATTTTTTACCTAGATTGATTGTTTGTGTACTTTATGCCCAGAAAGGCTAATCGGATCTGGATCTACAGTTTAAAGTAGTATCCGAACCATTGTGTAACCCGGATCCCTTGATTACCACAAGGCGGTACAATAACCGTGTTTAAGCAAGTGTACATTCTTCGTGATTCACAGAAACCGTTGTGTTTGGAACGAATCGACAAAGAATATTTTCTTTCATCTGCTTTGCAAACTTTTCACGGGTTAGTTATTGCGTCGTTTAGTTTCACGCTCTCTTTGGTGCGCACGGCGCCAGGCGACCCCCTTCCCCCTCAACCTGCTTCGTCGCGACTCTCTCGGCATCTCTAAACCTTTACAAAGCTGCAATGATTGTACTGTTAATAGTTTCTCATGCACACTATGAAGTCAGACGTTGTCGGTTTGAATCGGTGCTGCGCATGTCGGTTGAATTGCACTCCATTCAAAAATAGGGGGCAAAACCACTAAAATGTAATAGTCTGTTTGATTAATGAAATTGCGTAGTGAACAAATATTCACTCTTTCGAATTTGAACCAAGAACCCCTACAAAGCCATGACAATTTGGTTCGAATTCCAATTATGGTTATTTGTGCGTGTTCCTTCATCCTCACTGTCGCGATTAAACCGCAGGCTGAAAAACAAATGTTAAATAAACCAAACCAACGACTTCCTTTCCCCTTATTTCCGTGTGGAGAGAAATAAAAAAGTACATTTTCTAAATAGTTTATAATTTATGAAATTATCAGGATTCGATTACCCCCCCCCCCTTTTCCACCAAAAAATCGTATGTCGCAGGACGTGATTAAAGTAACACAGGGCTAAAAATCTTCATACGAATATTCAAAGATAAGGTTCCAAAGGGGGCATTCATTACAAGGACAGAAAAACAGGACAGCACAAAGCTGTTCTGGTTCTCATCCAATTAACGATCAAATTAGAATTGTACATGTTTACACGTAACAAACATCAGTAATTTTCCACTCACCATACTGTAGACAAGACGCTGCTACAAGTTGAACTAACACTTTTCTTCCTTTCAATATGTCGTCATTAGACATGCATGTATGCGTACTTCGACAAGACCTCGCAATCCTACAGCAACTGACTCGCAGCAGCACAATGTTATGACGCATTATCTATCGAACTTCAAAACAGCATTCTCTGCACAAGTGAGCTTCCCCCGCCCCCTTACTATCGAAAGGATTTACACAGAGCACAGAAAACATCCTGTGACCGAGCTCAAGCCATGAAGCTGTTAGAACAATCAAAGATGCAAGTTGAAGCATGTTTGGTTTAAGCGGGCTAACAATTTTGCCTTTGCACATCTTTACAAAGTTAAAACCTTTGCGCTTTTGTGAGTTGACAGTGTAGGGAAGTAAGTGTGCTTCTTTGTCAAACCCAGTTACACAGACAGCTACGAAAAGTTCATATCTCAAACAATTGCGTGACTTCTCATTTCACGTCGAATTTCTTAGGTGATTCACGAATAAAAAGGGGAAGTTTGCTTCTTGCAGAGACAGGTTCATTATGAAACATTATGAAAGCACTTCGAAACTTCCATTCCTTACATGAAGTTTTACTTTAAAAAATTGGATATTTAGAAAACTGAATGTAGTACACAATCGGTTATTTATTTCTAGCTATTGTACATGGCATATAGCCTACGGTAGGCTAAATTGCTTATGAACGTATACAGAAAAAAGGTTATATTTGAATTAAAATATGTTTGGTTAATCTTTCAAGTAATCGTAAACAAAATAAAACAAAATGTTGTAGCCTTTACTAACTCAAGACAAATGTACGATTACCAAAATAATTCGGTTCTGGCGAAGAGTTGTCTATTCCCCCACCCCCTTATTGAAACAAATATTTCGAACTATAGTTACTCAAAACAAACATTTTTCACTGCGTGAATTAATGATTAGAGTCCACTTTATGCACAGATGGGCTAATCGGGACTTGGCCTACAGTATAAAATGGAATCCGAACCACTGTACAATGTGCCTCCACTGGGCATCGAACCTGGGACCCCTTGAGTACAAGCCGACGACTTCACCGGGTAATAATGCCTCTTTCGCAAGCATTCGAAAATACCTATATATAGTCGGTGTGTGAATTTTTGTGTCAAAGATTTAACAGTTCGCTGTTCTTGTTGAAACCGTTCAAATTGTTATTTGTGTGTGCTCTACAAATTAGGTATATTTGAAAACCTATTACAAGATATTAATAAGAACTTTTATGGCATTAACTACGTTTGAGGTTTTTTCAAGTCCATTTTATGCACAAATAGGTTAATCGGGACTGGGCCTACAGTTTAAAGTGGGATCCGAACCACTATGTGGCTCCATGGGGCATCGAACCCGGAACCTCTCTATTACAAAGCGACAAACGAAACTACGTATATTTCAATCTCTATTTCAGTACAGTGTTCAACAGTAAAAGTGCACAAAAGCGACCAGTTAGCAACAACAAATGAGAAAAATTATGGTTAACTTTCACCCCGAATCATATTTGTATGTTGTTGATCGCCCGGCTCATTACTTGGCTGGAAAATGTTACCTCCTGGAGCAACTAATCGCGTGCTACCGGATGCCTGCGACAATTCGTCCAAGGTGCTCGAGTGGCATGTGAGGAAAAGGGGTAAATGTTTACTATACACAAACACATGTCTTCATTTTTACAGAAGAAACTACTTACGGAAATTCGTTCCTCTAGCAATGTTGAACATATGGAAGGTGTTTTCTGTCATGTGGGAATGTGTCATAGCGGAAATTCATTATTTTTGTTGAAAATTAATTCTCCGACCCACAATAGCCTTTGGCGCGTACACCTTCGTAGATTATGGCGCGTCGTGATTGTGTTTTGTCGATGTTCATTGGGTATGTAGTGTTTCCAACCAAAAATACAAACATAGTTAAAATCCGTTGAACCATTCACGATAGCCCCAAGAAACATTACGTAAGGTTAGGTTAGGCAAACATAGTTAAACGAATTTTAACTATGTTTGCCTAACTTAACTAAACCTAACCTAACCTTACGTAATGTGTCTTGGGGCTACCGTCAATGGTTCAACGCATTTTAACTATGTTTGTATTGTTTCGGTTAAGAAGGTTGGAAACACTGTATACCCAATGAAAATCGACAAAACACAAGCACGACGCGCGATGATCTACGAAGGTGTACGCGCCATATTGTGTCTTACGGAAGCGCAAAAACGAAAAGAAAGAAGTATTCGTAATGTGAAAAATTGAAATTACTTTGATCAAAAAAACGTGAATACACCTTAAAGAATTTTCCGCGAAGCAGATACGTAAGTACGAATGTTAAAAGTGGCGAAACAAAGAAGTTACACGTGTTTGTGGATAGTAAATGTTTACCGGAAATAGTGCCCGGCAACAACCAGTTGTCTGAAATCGCTTGCTTTCCCGAGGGAAGTGAAAAACGGCTGGTCGTATGAGACTCCTAAAGGCGAATTGGGCTGATTACAGGGTGCTTGACGACAAGAATTGATTGATTCAATTGTTTTACGTCGCTTTTTGTCCCACAAACACGACGATGAAGATATGATGAATGGACACTCACAAAGTGCACCCATGCACAGGATTCTAACCCGGACGAATTTCTGTGTATCCCTTCATCGATTTCACACCATCACTCATCTTCATTGCCACGATTAGTGCAAGACAAGCGGAGTTGAATAACAAGAACACAATCCAAATGTTTTTTTAAAAAATACGGTCTGTACCAGAAATATTTTATGGGGTGGAAGCCCACATTTAGTTTCACCCGAACACCATACAAAGACTGCATATTTGCGTTAAATGTAGCTTTTCATGTTTGCCGGGGGGGGGGGGTTGATTACAGGGGAAAAGGCTGTCTCCCCCCCTAGCGCCTTCACTGCTTTTTAAATATAACGTGTTGTATCTTTAATGCCGACCGTACACCCTCAAAAACTTCAAACTATCTTTTTAATTTAATAGACAGATTTCATGGTTTATTTCAAGACGCGGAAATTAGGTATAACTGAAATATTTAGCCTCGAACAGTAACCATCGGTCGTCCAATTCCTCGAATTTCGATCAGTTTCGCCGCTTTTTCGTAATGAAACATGTGCACACATAAAAAGAATACTTTCAAACCTAACACTCCTTAGCTAACAACGTAAAATTACTAATCATTTTAAAAAATGTGGATATTCTGACAGGATTAAACCAAACATTTTTAAGCTAAGAAAAAAACGTAACATTACTATCAGTAACGTCATGACGCAATAAATACGACAACATAAAACAATGCATTACTTGGCTATAACAATCCGCAAGCTAAAAACGTTCAAATTTAACAACCTTCATAAACAATACAAAATGTTCTACTTTGTTATGGGCATACGGTATGCGATGAAATTGTTCACCTGTTGCATACGATAAATAGCGATAAATTTCCAGGCGCATGCGACTAGTTGTTTCAGGTTGTCTCGGTGTAATCATGCCTGGTAAATTCTAACCGAGAGCAGAATCTAAGAAATGGTTAAGACATGCAGCAGTACAAAACTTCAGTTATTTTTACACTTACCGATGTTTCAATATCGTTGACCATGTTGTTCCAGCGTCTGTAGTCTTTCCACTGTCTTTTGTGTTTGTGCAAATGCTTCCAAGTCGATAAATGAATCCGCGAAAATCCAAACATTACGCACAGGTTTTCAGTTCCCGATCATCAGATCGCCCCGATACAGCTCAACTGACAAGCACATTCATCACTTCGCCGCTCTTTAGGACATGAACAGCGGTTGCGGGTCATCGTCTTTTGGAAGTAAGGCACACAGGTGCTGAAGTTCCTCCCCCTCTATGTTTGACGTAACCTTGCTACACTTTCTTGTAAAGACCACCTGTACCTCTAACAAGGCATATTGCAAGTAAGAGAATCGCAACCGGTATTGCTTTTCATTTGACATTGCTTGTCTATCTCTTTGTAGACTAATTGAGTCGATGAGGATGATTAGATGAAATTGAAGAAAGAACAAGCATTTGCCAGAGGGCACGAGCCATATAAAAATAATGGTTTGTGAACGGTTCATTGCGAGTTTGTAGAACACTGATGCTTCCAATTAAGCAACAAATCTGATTTGCTCCTGACTTCATGGATTGTTTTGACACTTAAAAATGGCCAAAATTACTGGGTCTCTAAAGAAACAACTACATACAAATGTAGTTCAAATATTTAATAAAAAATAGTTAATACACGCACTATTCGGTTAATTGTAGAATGGAATCATGAAGTGAACATGTTATTTCATATCACTGGCGTGCTCAGGGGGAGGGGCTGATGAGGCTACAGCCCCCTCCGAATTTATTAAAAGAATCAACATTTTCAACTCGGGGAGAAAAACCAGAGTGGTCTTTGAACCTCCACCACGTTGAAATGTCCCCCGATTGCAGTTTTTGAGAGAGGAAACTTCTAAAAACACGAAATATCTTCTTGTGTATGCCGCCCCCCTTAGAACGCAGCTACGCATGCACTATCCATCCACCTTTACAATTTCAGCCCCTTCCGAAAAAAAAATCCTGCATACGACAATGTTTCATATGAGACAACATAAATTCACTACAGCGTCGAAATTCAATGAAAAGTAAACAAAAAGAGAATTTTCATAGAGAATGTTATTGTATTAACCCTCCAGTACTCCCGCAGGTGACCATTGTCACCCAGCCCCTTTGTTTTCGTTACCGCCAAGCAGTGTGGTTGAGGGGAGTGGTAGGGGCTTCAGTACCTTCCACCTACATTTCCAGCTACCTGACTAGTGTGCTTCTGTATGTTTGTAGTTAGGAGTGGCCAGTGTTATTACGCTTGAAAGTCAGTTGGGTGACACTTGTCCCCCGCGCGATTAACGGCGTTATGACACCAAAGCGTCCACGACTCTGTAATAGCTCTCTTATTTTGGACGTATTGCTTGGTGAGAGTTCCGATGAGGACGATGTTGTGGAGAATGATAGTGACGATGGTGGAGATGACTATTTAGATGTCCAGGACGATCTCTTTGATACCGAAGAAGACGGTGAGCCACAAAAGGACCAAGTGAAAAATGTCGAAAATGACCTGGCGCCAAATGCGGAAGAAGAATCCAGTGATGAAGAGGACATCCCATTTGCAAACTTATGCATGGTAAGAGACCAGTTTAAAAATGTAATGAAGTGGAAAAACTATCCCCTCAGTGCGGAAATGTACGAACCAAAGCTGACAACATTATTTGCGGCTCCCAGGACCAACTGGACAGGGTAGGGAAGCACGTAGTTCACCTGATTGCCTTGTACTTTTTAACGTTATTGGAACTATAGATACATCAACCAACATTTATATTCACCATATAAAGGAGCAGTTTAGCCGAGACAGGGACACCAAACACAAGAATGTTGTTGAAATTCGTGCTTTCATAGGCATTTTGCTACTGACCGGCTGTTTTGGCAGTAACAGGAAAAAAAACTAAGCAGATGTGGGACACCTCTGCAGGGACTGGTGTGGAAGTCTGTTATCTTGCCATGATTGAGAATGGATTTCATTTTCTCATGCAATGTCTTCGTTTTGATGACATCAGAGTTCGTCAGCAGCGAAGAGAAATTGATCGGCTTGCGCCTATCAGAGAAGTCCTAGAACTTGTGAGGCAAAACTTGTGGTCAACGCCTCCATCACTTACAAGTTCAACAATGCTGCAGCTAAACCACCTGGAAGACGAGAATTCCTGAAAAGTTTGGCTTTGGAACTCATACTAAAACCTCTGATTGAGAGTCTAATCCAGCTTCCTTTCATCCTTGTACATCTTCTTGTAAACGAAGAAACTCCTCAGCCTGAGCGCAGACAACACGGTAACAGTAGAGGTCGCTGCTATCTGTGTGGGAGGTCGAGAGACAAAACAACCAGAAAATATTGCGAAAAATCTGGACGTCATATCTGTAGTGATCAGTCATAAATTGTTTGTACTGAATGCTTGGAATGGAACTAAGGTAATACAACCATTACAACTGTAAAATATTGCTGACATCTTAGTATTCTTATGTACAAATGTATTTCTCTAGTTTAACATTCATTTCAATCTTGATATCCAAAATGTGAAACAAAATAAGGACATTATAGGCCTAGTCATTGCATTGAAATTTTCAACCTACAATATGTGTAAAAAACTATTACGAGTAACAAACATTGTTGTGACTATACTCTTTCTATATGTAAAATGCAGGGTACGTTTTAGTGATTTATTTTGCCTTGTAATAAAGGCCAAAATATGTTAATATATATGTTTATGGATTCTCAATAAAGCTGTCTTTCAGATGAGCAAGGAGCTTTACAATGTTACCCTGCATTTAAAAAAAGTTATGGTAGCCTAAAGTTTAAGATATTTTTTCCATGCAAGTAGTAGGTACATTAGATAACGTCAATCACTATTTAATATTCGCAATTCATTTGCACGTACTTATAACTAATTTGCACGGGTTTTAATTAATTCGCATGTACTTAGAACTAATTTGCAAGTACTTAGAGTACTTTACATTTATGTATTTGCATGTTTATAACTTTTTATGAATATATAATTATTTATTTTATGAAAAATATGTGTATAGAAGGTAATTAGAGGTTCTAAACGCTATGCATATGTTTTTATATTCATTACTGCAAAGTATGTAATGTATAAAATGTTAATAATTAATGTTTATAGTATTGAAAATAAGAGTTTATGGTTTATGAACTGCTATGAATGGTGGTAATGGGTGTAGGTACAGGTTCAATTACGAAAGAAGACGGTCCCGGTACTCGAACCCGCGATATGTAATATTATTAATTAGCACTATGTAATAATTGCATTATATTATGAAACACGATGGTGCAACACGCTAGACAGAATACTGTTTTAGAATCTCGACTCGGCTCTGATGCCAGACAGAGAATGAATTAATATTCAGCGCAGGTAGAGGAGAAAGGAATTTTGGGGAAGCGCGTTCAAGGTCAAATGACGTCACAACGTCAGAACAAAGAAGGAATCTGATTGACCAATCAGAGAACGCGTCGGTAGATTTTCAGAACCGGTTTTTTCAAGGTTAACCAGTACGCAATAACAGGGGAAAGCTATGCAATACTGTAGGGCAGGGGAGGGATTCAACCAGACAACAAAGAATGTCTGAGAATGCGCAGCAAGGGTCAAATCTCTGAAGCTATGCGGTTTCCGCCGCCAATTAATATTCCGCTCAGGTTTGCCTCCAAGGCACAGGACGCTTTAGCGCAGTTTTTTTTTATCTGTACTATGAAGAAGGGAGAGCTATTAGGGACGGGGCCTACAGTTTTCACCATTTGCTTTTATCACGGGGTAACGAACCTAGGACCCTTTGATTATTGATTTAGGTAGTAAATGTATGTTACTGTGTGCTATTTAACTTAATTTTGAGTTTATTTTTTACCAAACTTTGACTTTATGTCAAACATTTTCACAGCTTATCCTTATTTTTACAAAAATAACACTATTTGTACTATTCAGGCAACATTTTTTATTAAATTTTGGATTCACAAAGACATTTTTTTCAACTTTTAACTTATTATTTTACAACTTTATGTTAATTTTTACCAAAATAACACTATTTGTACTATTCAGGCAACATTTTTTTCATTAAATTTTGGATTCACAAAGAATTTTTTTCAACTTTTAACTTATTATTTTACAACTTTATGTTAATTTTTTACCAAAATAACACTATTTATACTATTCAGGCAACATTTTTTCATTAATTTTGGATTCACAAAGACATTTTTTTCAACTTTTAACTTATTATTTTACAACTTTATGTTAATTTTTTACCAAAATAACACTATTTGTACTATTCAGGAAAGATTTTTAGTTACATTTTCGACACACAAAGACATTTTTTTCAACTTTTAACTTATTATTTTACAACTTTATGTTAATTTTTTACCAAAATAACACTATTTGTACTATTCAGGAAAGATTTTTAGTTACATTTTCGACACACAAAGACATTTTTTTTACAACTGTTATCTGTTTATTTCACAAGTTTAGACTTATTATTACTCAAATAACATTATTTATACTATTCAGGCAACATTTTTTATTAAATTTTGGACTCACAAAGACATTTTTTTACAACTTTTTAACTTATTATTTACAACTTTATA
This sequence comes from Lepisma saccharinum, assembly GCF_977018435.1. Taxonomy (NCBI): domain Eukaryota; kingdom Metazoa; phylum Arthropoda; class Insecta; order Zygentoma; family Lepismatidae; genus Lepisma; species Lepisma saccharinum. Next base: position 30,484,919 of record NC_139252.1, on the reverse strand, counting down.
CCTATTTTTAACCTAAATAACACTATTTATACTATTAAGGAAAGACTTTTAGTCGCATTTTCGACACACAGAGTGTGTGATCTCAACTTCTATCTGTTTATTTCACAAGTTTAGGCTTATTATTACCAAAATAATACAATTCTATCTGTTCAGGAAAGATTTTTAGTTACATTTTCGACACACAAATAAACAAATAAAGATCTAAGAAAAAAGCAAACAACCTAAGTCAAATTCAAGCAGCAAAAGGAATACACAGAACCAACATGGCATCCAGAAAAAGAAATCAATAGTTAAGCCATAGCACAGTTTAAAACTACATAGCTGAAACCTTAGAGAAGCATAAAACTGCAAACACAATATATCTAGATTCTTCCAAGGCATAGGATAGAGTAAAAACATGGCTTGCTTATGGACAAATTCAACAACATAGGAATAAAATAGACAAGCAATCCTTTTTTCAGTAGAAAATTCCAGTTACTCAAGTAAGCTACATCATACGTAGTACATAAGAAGAGCAAATGAACATCATCAGCAGTAAACCATCAAGCAACTTCTACCTGCTGAAACAACTAAGTGAGTATAATTTATCAGAAAAAATGCCTACATTTCAGCCTAATTTACCTCTACATTAATAATACTACCAGAATACTAAGGCTTCAAAAGTGAACACTAAGAATAATATTCAGACTAAAGTATAGGGCATCTTGCAAAGGATTATTACTCCCTACATCTACAAGTCAATAACAATTATTCTAAATACTACGAACTTGGACAAAATATAGTCAAATACACAACACAAGAAGGAAAATAATTACAAGTAAAACAGCAGACACTCAATACCTCAAAACAATCATGTAAAAATATTCTACAACAAACTGACTCATAACATAAAACTGCTAAGTCCCCACAACATATACAAATACAATCAATAAAAACTACTTGAAATGGGAAAACTGACTACAGTCTCACAGACTTGATGTAAAATAACAGCAAAACTTAGAAGCATGCACAGTCAATAGTGCTCAATTTGCATACAGTTCACATGCAAACTCTCATGAAAAGGTTCAAAACAGTCTCCCAGCTCAGTTCTCATCTATACTTGGACAACAAAATCCTGCAACAAATTCTCAGAAATCCTACCTTTCCTACCCTTGCTTAAATAGCTAAAGTGCAATCTTCATACTAAAATATTGAAAAATGGCATATCTATTTACATAAAAGTGTGAACACATGTGTTTGTCTGCGTGTACTCTTAGATAAATTGATAAAAAAGCAATATAGTTATAAATCAAAGACTATACCTAATAATATTAATTTCAAAATAAGCTGATAGAAAAAGATATAATAACTACAGTATAAGCTTTTAATTTTTGTTAATTACAAAAAATAAAAGTTAAATACAGTAAATAAACTTGGTCCCTTACATTGAAAAAGGAACATAAATTGAGAGTATTTGAAAATAAAATCCTTAGGAAAATATTTGGACCTAAAACAGATGAGGAGACAGATGAGTGGAGAAGGTTACATAATTTGGAAGTACATAATTTGTATTCATGTCCAGATATTATTAGAATGATTAAATCAAGAAGACTTAGGTGTGTAGATCATGTGGTACGAATGGGAGAGGAAAGAAGAGTATACAGGATTCTTGTTGGGAAACCTGATGGTAAAAGATCAATAGGAAGACCAAAACAAAGATGGAGGGATAATGTAGAGATGGACCTAAAGGAAATTGGTAGGGAAGGAAAGGAGTATATAGATCTTGCTCAGGACAGGGACAGATGAAAGGCATGTGTTGCTGCAGCCATGAAACTTCGGGTTTAAGAAGGATAGAGAGTTAGTTAGTTATACATTAAATAAGCATAATATTTGGATTGTACGTAGAGAATATAACAAATGTACAATGCATTGTGCGAAAACTGTCAACTTTGCATTATAAGCAGAAAATTAAACCAGTTTGCCCTAGAAATACATTTTAAGAATAGCCCAAAATAGCATGCGTAATAGAAAATTAAGAAAACTTTCTGATGCATAAAAGTACTGACTAGTGCTGAATGAATCAATTACTGTAAAATATTATTCTCTGATTCAAGTAATTTAACTGTATCTTTTGTGTGTAAAATATAATTGTTAGTTGAACTGATAAGTACAAATATTAACTTTATACGCCTTTATGCACTCTAAATAACATAACTTTGATATATAAATTAGTAACAATTTGTTAAAATTAAGTTAAAGTGTAGAATTGTTTTCTTAAATAAATATAAAGTAGTAAAAATACTAAACAAATAATTTCTTCTTTTCCTATTTAAAGAATGTCAAGCAGTGTAAACCAGTTGTTAGTGGCTAAATAACATAAAATTTGAAGGCAGTAACAATATTTTTAAAAAATACTGCTTTTTACCTAACTTTGTAAATTAAATACTAGTACATTTTGTCAAATTATAAATAAAATATACCTATTTCTTTGGTATTTGTACTAAAGTGAAGAAAATATTACTAAAACTTGGCTAGTACAGTAAATCTAAGAGTTTTAGCTTTATTTGTCCGTAACTGGATATAATTGTAACTTGTTAATCTCGCCAAACACAATCTTTACCTCAATTTTGGAAGCTAGCTGAACTTTAGCGTTTCGAATTACATATAGTGAAGGCCTCTATAGTGGAAAAATACACCCAGTCTGTAAAAATTTAGAAATGTTGTCTCCTTGTCTGTCGAACCAGACCAAAAGTGTTCTCAAGTGTTTCAATATATTTCTTAAAATAACTAACTTTTCAAAAAAGAATACCTTGTGTCCAGATAGCTTAGTTGGTATAGCGTTAGGCTTTTAACCTATCTGTCCAGGGTTCGAGTCCCTGTCTGGACGATAACAATTTTTAAATTTTGTCATCGGATCTTTTGCAACAGTAAGTCGTGAGTAAGCTTTTAAGTTTCTCAAATATCAGCATCTTTAGCTAACAGTACAGCATAACCAGCATTATTATAATAGAAATGTTCTGGTGGTAGAACCTACACCTACTGTAATATCTCTGTGGTATTAACTTACATGCAGCCCATAACTTTTGGGACTGTTTCTCCTCCGTTACATTTCCTCGCCATTTGCCCTTAGCGTCGCGATTTGCCTCAGAAGCAAAAAAAGCTAAATCTTATATTTGTTCTTTTTATATCTCTGAAACCACCTATACTATAGAACTACATTTAATGAATTTTGCAGTCTTCCTGTTTGATCTGTTAAATAATCCAGTCGATAAAAATATACTTGCATAGAAAAATCTGTTTTTCAGATACTTTAATCGGGTAATCTGCTTTTGCGTACTTCCTCAGAAATAGAGTTCTTGCTACATTTACATAAATCGAAGTCTAGTTAGAGTTGGCCTGTAAGTGCTTCTGGTACATGTAGTTACTTGAAAAAGCAAATATTGGGTGTATAACAGATAGCATTCTTGTGAAACAGTAAAAAATTAACCTCATTTCCTCGTAGCATTAGCTGTAAATGCTTCTTGCAGGTTAACAAAGCTCTGGCGTGTGGGCCTACATCACCTAAAATCCTTTGTAAGGTTCGTGTTGTCCTATAAATTGTCGATATACATACTAAGTCCCTAGTTACAGCCTAAGCTTTTAGCTTCAATAAATGTATTTTAGTCCTCGGAGACATATATTGATCTTAGAGTAAAAAATAAACCTCGTATAATAAACCAAATGGAAATAACCCAAATGTTGATGCACCCAAAAACCAGTAATACTTCAAAAATACCTTGAAAAACGCCATAAGGCTAAATTATTCTTCTAGCATAGAGAAAAGTTTAGCAAGTGGATCTATGGTCTATATAGTCAGTTGTCTGTGAACTTCGTCTTGTCCTGTGAATTGTCAATATATTGATAAATGGTTATATTTTTTTTTTAAAAAAAAAAGGAACAATGTTGGTAAGCGTCCAGTTATGGACCCATCGGTAAAGAAATTTCAGTCTTTATAGACACAGAATAATTTTCGTTACACTAAAAATTTGGCCTCGTATAAAGGTAAATAGTCGAAATGATAAACATTTCGTGTACTTTATCCAGTAAGCCTTAGCTAGAAATACAATAACAGCGTTACAGACATAAAAATTAAGCAAGCTTTAATATTCTAGTGGCACATAATAAATATAAAATATCCTTTAAAATACTCTGACAAATAGTTGTGGGTTATCTGAGATCAAAATTTTCAAGCCCTCTCTCCTGCATAAATAGGCTCTAGAATTCACTAAGCCTCAAAATAATATTGGGTACATAAAATAAAAAGCAGATGGAGAGTGATGCTGATCGCATCATCTCCAAACAGCAAAAACAAAAGTATATGGATGGAGCCCTACCTGATATATTTAGAAAACTTTACCTAGTATAAAAGTAACAAAATACTCAGTAAACTCTAAAATAAACAAACTTTCCTACGTAGCAGGCGTAACCTGCCCTAAATTAATATAGAAATACAAAACAAAGAAGGCATAGTGGAAATCACTAAACCATCAAAATAATAATAATAATAATCTATTCTGTAGGTTACATTTTAGCTAAAAGTACTTTTTCTTTAGTGTTTTTGAAAAGATTTAAATAAATACTAAACTCTAAGTTAAAAATTTGTAAATGTATATATGATACAAAACAAAATAAATAAAAATTAATACATACCCTGCAAAAAATCAGTAAAAAAGTTGAAAACATCTCTTTGTGCATCCAAAATATAATAACAAATCCTTCCTGACTGGATTAAATTGTGTTATTTGAGTAATAATAAGCCTAAACTTGTAAAATAAAAGGGTAGAACTTGTCAAAACATACTTTTGCATCCAAAATATAATTAAAAACACATCTAAATTGTGTTATTTGAGTAAACTAGAGAATAATACTGTAAACTTGGAAAAAATCTCTCTCTCTCTCTCTCTCTCTCTATCTCTCTCTCTCTCTCTCTCTCTCTCTCTCTCTCTGTGTGTGTGTGTGTGTGTGTGTGTCTTTGAGAGTCCAAAATGTAATAAAAGACACGATCAAATCGTGCTATTTGAGTAAATATTAGGCTAAACTTGTAAAATAAACAAATAAAAGTTGAGAACACACACTTTGTGTGTCGAAAATGTAACTAAAAATCTTTCCTGAACAGATAGAATTGTATTATTTTGGTAATAATAAGCCTAAACTTGTGAAATAAACAGATAGAAGTTGAGATCACACACTCTGTGTGTCGAAAATGCGACTAAAAGTCTTTCCTTAATAGTATAAATAGTGTTATTTAGGTTAAAAATAGGTATAAAGTTGTAAATAATAAGTTAAAAAGTTGTAAAAAAATGTCTTTGTGAGTCCAAAATTTAATAAAAAATGTTGCCTGAATAGTATAAATAATGTTATTTGAGTAATAATAAGCCTAAACTTGTGAAATAAACAGATAACAGTTGTAAAAAAAATGTCTTTGTGTGTCGAAAATGTAACTAAAAATCTTTCCTGAATAGTACAAATAGTGTTATTTTGGTAAAAAATTAACATAAAGTTGTAAAATAATAAGTTAAAAGTTGAAAAAAATGTCTTTGTGTGTCGAAAATGTAACTAAAAATCTTTCCTGAATAGTACAAATAGTGTTATTTTGGTAAAAAATTAACATAAAGTTGTAAAATAATAAGTTAAAAGTTGAAAAAAATGTCTTTGTGAATCCAAAATTAATGAAAAAATGTTGCCTGAATAGTATAAATAGTGTTATTTTGGTAAAAAATTAACATAAAGTTGTAAAATAATAAGTTAAAAGTTGAAAAAAATGTCTTTGTGAATCCAAAATTTAATGAAAAAAATGTTGCCTGAATAGTACAAATAGTGTTATTTTGGTAAAAATTAACATAAAGTTGTAAAATAATAAGTTAAAAGTTGAAAAAAATGTCTTTGTGAATCCAAAATTTAATAAAAAATGTTGCCTGAATAGTACAAATAGTGTTATTTTTGTAAAAATAAGGATAAGCTGTGAAAATGTTTGACATAAAGTCAAAGTTTGGTAAAAAATAAACTCAAAATTAAGTTAAATAGCACACAGTAACATACATTTACTACCTAAATCAATAATCAAAGGGTCCTAGGTTCGTTACCCCGTGATAAAAGCAAATGGTGAAAACTGTAGGCCCCGTCCCTAATAGCTCTCCCTTCTTCATAGTACAGATAAAAAAAAACTGCGCTAAAGCGTCCTGTGCCTTGGAGGCAAACCTGAGCGGAATATTAATTGGCGGCGGAAACCGCATAGCTTCAGAGATTTGACCCTTGCTGCGCATTCTCAGACATTCTTTGTTGTCTGGTTGAATCCCTCCCCTGCCCTACAGTATTGCATAGCTTTCCCCTGTTATTGCGTACTGGTTAACCTTGAAAAAACCGGTTCTGAAAATCTACCGACGCGTTCTCTGATTGGTCAATCAGATTCCTTCTTTGTTCTGACGTTGTGACGTCATTTGACCTTGAACGCGCTTCCCCAAAATTCCTTTCTCCTCTACCTGCGCTGAATATTAATTCATTCTCTGTCTGGCATCAGAGCCGAGTCGAGATTCTAAAACAGTATTCTGTCTAGCGTGTTGCACCATCGTGTTTCATAATATAATGCAATTATTACATAGTGCTAATTAATAATATTACATATCGCGGGTTCGAGTACCGGGACCGTCTTCTTTCGTAATTGAACCTGTACCTACACCCATTACCACCATTCATAGCAGTTCATAAACCATAAACTCTTATTTTCAATACTATAAACATTAATTATTAACATTTTATACATTACATACTTTGCAGTAATGAATATAAAAACATATGCATAGCGTTTAGAACCTCTAATTACCTTCTATACACATATTTTTCATAAAATAAATAATTATATATTCATAAAAAGTTATAAACATGCAAATACATAAATGTAAAGTACTCTAAGTACTTGCAAATTAGTTCTAAGTACATGCGAATTAATTAAAACCCGTGCAAATTAGTTATAAGTACGTGCAAATGAATTGCGAATATTAAATAGTGATTGACGTTATCTAATGTACCTACTACTCATGCAAAATTTTGTTAAAGAACGATTTGGTAATTTTTTCTTTACAACACCTGTTTGATACAAAAAAAATTCAAAAAATACTGTAAGTGTCACTAGAATAGATTGTAAATATAACAAAATAAAAAAATCCACCATACTATAATTAGTATTTTCGAAATAGATAAAATACCTTATGGGTGACAACTGTCACCCGCGCGAGTATCCGTGTTACGGGATGCAGCGCGAGTACTCGAGGGTTAAATATAATGAACGTCTCACCTGTGGCGTATTTGTAATGAAGTTAAAACACTAATTAAGAAACTTTTATTAGCCACCCATAATACCTGCCCTCAACTTTAAACATATTCTGCTTATTTATGAATTGGGGACAAGACTTGAAACATGGACCTTTCGTGGCGAGATCGTGGCTTCCCATGATGGAAATTGAGTGTCATGCGAATGGATTCTATGCATATACAATTTCACTGTCACGGGGGGACCTACACACAGAGAACTAAATGCATCATTCAAGTGAGGATTTATTTCAGTCGAAATGCACTTAAATGCATCAGTTGATGCGTTTTGATGCACCTTGATGCGTTTTGATGCACCAGAATGCATCTTTTTTGATGATGCACTTAAACGTTTGTCTGAGCTAGCTACATGAAGTCTGTAGCTCAGACCAAACGTTTAAGTGCATCATCAAAAAAGATGCAGGAAGGTGCATCAAGGTGCATCAAGGTGCATCAACTGATGCATTGAAGTGCATCTCCTCACTTGAATCAAATGATGCACTTTGGTGTTTCTTTCACGATATACAAAAATGCACCCAAATGTGAATCTGATTCTTTGAAGAAGCCATAAAACACACTTTAGTGCATCAATCGATGCATTCTGGTGCATCAATCGACATGATGCATTTAGTTCTCTGTGTGTATGTTCGAATCCGCCACATCTTTCACCCTCATCGTCGCAATTGACCCAGTGAAGCAGAAATCTAAGTAAAAGTTACAAAAATACATAGATTGTCATTGAAATAGAGCGGAGTGGTTAGCACAGCCCGTTACGACTCCAGGGATCCCGGGTTCGAATCCCGGCCTGGTCATGGCACGCGACGATAAGAATGAGTGATGATATATGAAACTGACGAAGGGACACTCCCATTCCCAAAGATAGCACATTTCTCTCATGATACGATATGGACAACAATTAACGGGAAAATTAGTTGTGAATAAAATCTTGTATATTCGAGAAAACACTTATTAAACGACTATTTATTTATTTTTAAAATGTCCAAAAAGAAAAAGAAAATATTATAAACTTTTGTTAGTTAATATAGCGTGTTTTTAAGTCAGCAGTTGTAGCCGAATTTATTAAAATTGCCTGCTAGAATGAGACAGAAGAATCCTCGAAGTTGTACAACACACAGAGGTAGCAAATCACTTCTCGGAACCTGGCCAGATAACGCTTGGATATACGATTCAATGTTGCCAGTTCATTTCAGTAGACATCTCTATAAAGAATCTCGAAAAGTTACTGTGTAAATTTCACGGTAACACGAAGATAAGATAGAAGAGTGCCTGCTGTTGAAACGAATATTACAAGGTGGACTGTACACCTAAGGGGTATTTGGTGTTCCTGTCTTGCTCTTGGATTTATCCATTTCGATGAGACAAGACAAGCTCTTTTCGTAGAGCTTCTTCATGCCAACTTTCATTGAATGCCCCTGCAAATGAGTTCAATTCATTTAATACTTTCATATAAAAAAAATACCTACCGTTTTTGATTCCATTATTATTACCACTTATGGAGTTATAGTTTTCAGTATCTAAGAATACATAACCACATTTGTTACTAATGAATTTACAACATATTTAATTTAATTGCCTGCTGCAAAATGTGTGTACTATAACTACGAAGACTATAAATTAATTTCATTCTATGCTGTTACTTGTCGACAAGGCAAAAAACATGACCTTGCTCATTATTAGAGAAATCTAAGCTGTAAGGATTTGATTACTGCGTAAACAATCACGACTCATTTCTTTCTGAAACGCAGGCAATCAAATTTAAAGTGTTTGATTACATATTTATTGTTTCTGCAAGGAAACTCCCAATAAATACTGCTGTATAAGCTAATATACAAAATGTGTTAAGTGAATTCTAACATAATGTTGGGGAAATCTCCTCCTATACGTATAAAAACTGTTCAATGTAGGTTACTCAAAATCGTTTCTGTTAATATCTAAACGTGTCAATTAACGATATCTCCGTTTACTTTAGTTTAAATCGCCTTTTAGCGATTTCAGGATAATCGTGAAGATATAAATGATTGATAATTAGATAATATTGATGAGAGGGGCACTCGCAAAGGAACTGTTGACCGGATCGTGATTCGGCAGCTACTAATGTCTCAGGAACTATCACGGCTATAGGCAAGAGTTCATACGACGGACTGAAAGACTCACCTATGGCAGTCGAGTGCAAAGAAATGGAAAGACAAATTGTCCATCGCCATATTCATTCAAATCTCCGAGAAAGTAATCAGTAGCCTGTAATGCCCTGGACATTACACATTGTTATTTATTTGGAATGTTGTGTTTGTTCCTTTTTTTAATTTGCCAAATTAAAATGTCACAGGCAACTAGTATCAGATGGACGAATAGAGACTAACTTTCATGTGCCAACCTGACAACATAATTTAAAACACTGAGCTAAAAATACCACAGCAGCGAGAGAATAGTAATATAAAAATGTAGAGAATAATTCCAATGTGTGGTTTCAAGTTTATAAATTGCTGTAAAGTGCGTTTGTGAAGAATAAACTTTTTAGTAAGGTAAAACTAAGTTTTGTTTACCACAACATGTGATTACTAGAGTCTTTTGCTAACAACTTGAGGAGCGAAGGGAAAATTCCTTAAAAGACTGAAAGGTACAGTGGGATCCATGAGTATTACAAATTGTTATTTCATTAACTTTTCTCTTACATCCTCTGTGTTCTTAAGCGATGGATTTTTATGTTGATGGAGAAGTTGTCAACAGCTTGTTTTGAGTTTTCTTTTAATTCCTGAAGCTCTTATTGGGTCAAATAGAGTGCACGAGCATGGTGATGGACAATTTGCACGGTAATACTCATGGATCCCACTGTACGTAACAAACCTTTCAACTAACACCAGTAACACCTTAATTCGTAAAACGTTTTCAATGTGACCATGGTTCCTACTAATCAGTATTATCACAGATAAAGGTATAACTATATACACAGTCTGTAACAACTGCACCACTTACTAACACAATGGAACGCAAACTGTGTTTTAGGTGATATGTAGACAATTATACCGCTCATATTTTACTTTAGATTAATCCTTGGCCTTGTTTTATATGTCTGTTAAAGCCTAGATATTGACTTCTTGTCATTTTTTTTCAATAAAATAATCATTACATGTTGATTTTGAAGAAACTGACATTATTAATAAATCGCATTTCAACCACAATTTTTTAGCGAGTTTTTTTAAGTTTTTGCTAGCAAAACTCAATGTATCTGCTCAAACTATGAACATTAAGAGAAATATGAAAATAATTACAACACAAATGGCACTCAGAACTTATAGGCGGCAGCGCTTTGCACACAGATGTCAGAGACACCTGTTGGCAGAGAGTGGAATGAAATACAGCAGTGCAAAAATAACAAAAAAGAGTCAAGATGCACCAAGGAACAATCCCATGTGCAATTTGCCATTGGCCATTTTTTTTTGCACATTATTACAATGGCAATTTAAACATATTTCAATATTCCCCTCATTTTTAGCAGTGATGCATTTATTTTGTTACAGACTGTATATTATAGCTATACCTTTATGTGTGGTATTACACTGCTACAACAAGCCAGCATATTAACTATCATTGATTATGGCTGTCTCCTTATCAACATTTATATACACCACAAACTCTCAATACAGTTATAAACACGCTTAATCAAACACTATGTCTCTTCCACTACAATACATATTGTACAGTGCGTACCTTATACCATGGCGACATCTGGCGCTCGGTTGCCGAACATACCACCTCCGTGGCTACGGGCGCCAGGGGTCCCGAGCGAGACGTAGGTGTCCGTATTTGTCCTGAATGAGAAAAAAAAGTGGAGGACTTAGTAAAACTGATATAAGAAAACATAGAATGAGAAAGACAGGAGAAATTACCGCGTCGTGGGTTTTCCTTTTACTTATTTAGAAAAAAGCGCGTTAAGTGGTCGACTTTCGAACTAGTAACCGAAGTTCTTGGGTTCGTTTCCCGCCTTGAACATGGATGTTACTTGTGAATGTCCCTTCATCAATTTCATCTATCATCACTCATCCTCAACGTCGCGATTAGCCAAAAGCGGGAAAAGTACAAATACAACCTTGCGACATCTGCAAAGAATCAACAATCTATAACTATAATATGAACTCAACATTTAATAGTTTAACATTTTTGTACTAGCCAATAGAAACTAAATGAAACAAGTATAATGTTACTGTATGTGACGTCAGAACCCTCATATTGTAATATATACTCATTAACTGTGTATGTCAATTAAGTTAATTTTCTTCTCTGTGAAACTCCAAGTAAGAAGATCGTTGACATTTTAGAACCGGATACCAGGTGGCAGAAGTGTTCTAGCATTTATTTCCTTAATGGATTGTCTCATAAATTGTACTACTTTTTGCTTGTTGGTTGGATGATTATTCCACCTGCTTCAAGAAGGCTTTTATGAAGTAAAGTTAGTAGACGATAGACGAATCGCTCTATATTCCTCCCCCCCTGGTGGTAGGTGCGAGACTGAGTTTATAGCCTTCATAAATTATCGTTGAAACTCCCGGTTTTGACGAGTACAATTTATATTTTGTGCGACCTGTGAGGATTTGATGCTCAACGGTTCTTGCATGTACATTTTATCCTGAAAAGGTTTAGTATTTACGCCTGTAAAGATACGCATCTATGAAAAAAAATATGCACAAAAGTTTTGCGGTAAAGATTTACCGTGTATAGAAAGGATTATTAACATCCAGGAACATAGATCTGGCTACAATGAAGATGTTCAGATGTTCCTAAAGCAATAACATCCAGGAACATAGATCTGGCTACAATGAAGATGTTCCTAAAGCAATATATGGACGCGAAATGTGGCCAGTGGCTGAAACTGAAATGAAAATATTGGAAGAGAGCCTACACTAGAATGTTCAAGGTCAAATGGTGGACAGAGTAACAAACAAAGATGTGAAACTTTCACATAGCAAAGTGAACATGTGGATATCGGAGATACAGGATCCTGAGATATGAAGGAATAATGAAAACAGTAAGTGAAGGAAGGATAGAAGGCAAAACCACAGTGGCAAGTCCAGATTGGACAAGGACGTATTTAGAGGGGGAGGGGGGTCCGGACCCTCTCTAAAGACTTACCAAGTATATAAATAATAATAAAAATGTACAGTGGGATCCATGAGTATTACCGTGCAAATTGTCCATCACCATGTTCGTGCACTTTATTTGACCCAATAAGAGCTTCAGGAATTAAAAGAAAACTCAAAACAAGCTGTTGACAACTTCTGCACCAGCATACATAAAAATGCATCTCTTAAAAACACATAGGATGTAAGAAAAAATTAATAAAAATAGTCATGGACAATTTGCAGGGTAATACTCATGGATCCCACTGTACTTTTTAGCATTTGTTGTACTATATTCGATGGTTATTTATATCCTGTGAACTTGGAAGACTAGGATTATTATATTGGGATCATACTGCTTTGAAGGACAGTACCAAAGAAGATTTATGCACATTACTACTTATGATAATATGAAGAAAATAGATAGAAAAGCTAGAAAATAAATATGTGCTGCTATATCTCACATTTTTACGTATTGCTATTGCAATGTTTTGTTGAAGAACGCTTACAGAACATTGTAATAGCTGGCAACTATGTATGTTTCGTTCTCGAATAAATGTATTGACACAAAGACCTAAATAAATTTATTTCACAAGTTCCAGAGCTGCAAGGACGCAATTTTGAAAGCTGGTACATCCACAATATCATACCTTCTTATCTAATCAGTGGTGGCGATTAGGGGCGGGGGGTGAGGGAGCAGTTGCCAGCTCCACTTTTTGCCACTTTTGCCTTCGCACTATGCTAAGCCTTATCTACGAAGGGAAAGTAACTGTCCTTGCCCCCTCCAATTTTTGGCAACTTCCCCCCCTCCAGTTTTAGAACCCAATCGTCGCCACTGCTTATAATATAAATTAACTCGATTTTGTCAGCATAAGTGACAACAATCGATCGGAAGTGAGCTGCCGATATCTTGAAAATTTACAATCGTGAATAAAAATTTTTCGAAACATATGTTATTTAAGATTTGCCTGTATGCCCGTTGCCGTCCAATAGTGATTTTTATCAGGACTCGGAAGTCACTTTCCTGGACCAGAAAGCATTGGACAATAAAAGCTCAATACCTGAGCCATGTTGCCTGCGTCTGCGTTCATTCTTGCAGTGCACGGAGAATAGAATTTTTGAAATATTATCTAAACGTCACTTTGTATTAACATTTTTAGGCCATAGCTCACCCCTGACCGCCTTTGGCGCAGCCTTTATTATATTCTGACTTATTCTGGTATAAAAAAAATGATAGGGAAAGTTTTAGTAACCACTTTTTTTTAGACGCTATAAACTTATTAGATGGCAACACTGAATCAGGAGAAAAAACATAAAAAGGGGGCGCAACGTACGGTGGCACATCATTTCCCGGAACCTTCCACTGAGCGGGGTGTGTAAAGCTAGGGAACGGCTGGACTGGACTCCGGTCAACATCCATCACAACTTATCTCCGTGAAATGTGGACGCAGGAGTCGAGAAGGTTGGTGTCACTGCTGCTATCTGACGTCCTTTCTGAGGTACCGATAACACACTTTTGGAAATCGTCTGCAGGAAAGTTCTCTACCGAGGGTGTACTCAAGAACTCCCCTTCCCCTTGAGCTCGAGGAGGGGGGAGAAGGGGGTCTTCGCCAAAGCGAGATAGTGCCAGAAGTTGAGGAATGAGATACAATCTGTAAAAACAAGGTTTTTTATTGCACCAGCTCTTAAAAATGTTCCCTCCTCCATCACAAGATTCGAGATTTCCTTTTTCGTGTGTGCCTCGCTTGCTTTTGCAAGTTGTATGAACGTCAGCTTAACTTGCAAGCGTAATCCTCTCCTTCCTGCATCGAAGAGAGAAGACGTTTCGAAATGGTAAGTTTCTAGATTGCTAGAAGGGTGCATTGAATGCACTGACAGTGACTTTTCATGATGTTCTGAATGGGCCTCCTCGATGGCGTAGTGTCAACGTCGTTGCCTTTTAATTAAAGGGCCCCTTGTTCGATACCCGATGGAGACACATAGTGGTTCGGATTCCACTTGAAACCGTAGGCCCAGTTCCCGTTAGCTTATCTGTGCATAAACTCAAATTCAAAATTAAGTTCTGAAGAATGTTATACGAAAAATAAGTTTAAGTTATTACGTAAGATGTAGCTTAGACAAAGAAACGACACAACTAAATTTGACAAAAAAAAAACAACTCTTTGTAGTTTGGGTAACGATTCCGTTTATTCCAAAATATCATAATTGTTGCAGTAAAATATCATTCACTTATCTCGTTTTACCAGTTTTCTGGGGGAAGGGGGTAAGAGAGATTGATTGGTCTACTGGTCAATGTTGGAAATTAATAAAAACTATATGGGTACTAGTTTTATATAATTATATAAGCGTACAATTTTACATGGGTGCTGGCTGAAGTAAACTTCACTAAGTACTCTGAAGAACATGTTACTTGTTACAACTACCGTACATAGGATATGAACGAAAGAAGATAGATTGAAAAAATAATTGATCCAAATGAAAAATTCTAAAACATTGCTCTGACTAGTGAACACTTAAAAGTTGAAGTGCGAGCATTATGATTCTCCAAGGAAATACGTAGAAGTGGAAACATTCACTAAAGATATTTTAATAAACTTTAACTTGTTTAATAATCACTTTATCTTGTAGAGTTCAGTTTGCAACTGCAACGAGATAAGAAATCCATAAAATTTACTGTTCTCTTTTTTTTTTTAGCAGAATTGAAATAAATGTACAATACACCTTAGGCTATTCTAGCTCACACATTGCTCTTATCAAGAGGGAATTTGACTTGTTCTTGTTTGTAGGGAAGCTTAAATTGCTTCTTTCTTATTATTATTCGGAAAGTCGAGTTTAACGTCATCCAATTCTTATATCTTCTCATATTTATCATATTTTCATATCCAACCAAAAGAGAAATACACCGACTATAATCAACACTTTTTTTAACAGGCATGTGCACACTTCCTTTATATTGATGCAACGTATACGTATTTTAAATCTTAACCATAATAAAACATAATATAAAAAGTATGTCTACGTGACTCTGCAACATGAGAACAAGGAATGAAAGTATAATATTTCCTTCACTCAGTGGTACGGGGACGTCTGTGGTGCGTTTCATGCTCTAGATTCTATAATAGGATGCCTCACTAGCGCCGCCAAACGGATGGTTTGAAGAAATCATTTTGAAGACTTGCAGTAAAGTGGGAACAACTCCGAAAATAAGTTTTATAGCTATTTGGTTTACCTTACGGTAAGAGTACTTGTTTAGGGAAGAATTAATTTTCTGTTTTCCCAAGGTACCTCTAATGTGAGGTTACTGTATTTCGTCAACCAGTGATCGTTCAGTGATTTTAATTGTCTCACCTGTATAAACCCGCCCTTCATGTTAATAGAACAAATGAAAGTAAAGAAGTGTTCCCATCGCTTTTTCAAATGACAATAGCTGATCCTAAGACATAAATATTTGATAGAGGCTACATATTGAAATGGGCCAGCAATGTCTGGAGAAACACCGAAGCAATATTTCGAAGCTTGTTTTCTAGACATGAAAGAATATGTAAAGCGAGCATCGCAGCGATAAGAATTCCCACAACATAACTTCGTCTGAGATCTTCGGACAGGCCGTTCAGTTCTGCCCCATCCCTTGCCCTCACCCCCCCCTCCCTCCTCCATGCGCACACATCCTTTCTACTTTTTTCACATCCGAAGGTAATCTCCAAGATATTAGGTTCTTCAGCACCACGGTCCAACTCCGGGTTCTTTCTCTGGTGCAGTGGAATGCGCGGCTCATCACGAAATCAATTTCCTCAATGGCTCCTTCCCTCCCCCTTTTTCACCCCCTCCTCCCCCTCTGCAGCTGGCCACCTTGATCACAATTGCTTTGAAAGATGTGGAAGGGATGTTCCGCCCCCTTGCAAAGAATCGGAGGGAGAAAAAATCATGTAGGAAACAGTGTGGCTATCTGTACTCCTATTTTGCACTGTTTCTCTGTTGCTTATTGTGAAAACACGATGGAAGATCGCAGCGCGTTACTCTAACCATTCTACCACTCTATTCGCACTGTAGACGATCAGTTCCGAATACCGCGTAGCTATGCACTTGATGGACGTTTTATAGTCCGCGCAAAGTGTAGTACATACAGGTGCATCCGTAACGGGTAGCAAGCCGTCATAAATAGAGGCACACAATTGTTTCATTCAATTCAGTGACATTCTGCGGCATTTTGTGCATATTGATTGTATTCGAGTAATTATGAATTATATACACGTATATGTATAAATATGAAAATCGTTACTGAAGCATTAGAAAATATACAATCTAGTTTGGAAAATGGCAAGGTAATGCGTCAGAATTAGAAAACACGTTTTCGTCAAATTGCTGATGGATTGATTTGTTGTTTTAAGTCCACTTTATGCACAGAAAGGCTACTCGGGACTGGACCTATAGTTTAAAGTGTGATCCGAACCATGTTCCTCCATCGGGTATCGAACACGGGACACCTTGATTACAAGGCGATAACGTTACCACTACGCCATCGGGGAGACCCTTCGTCAAGTTGTGTGGAATAGAATTTATTTTTGGGAGCAGTATCTATCTGTTTAAGTTTAAAAGGGATGTCATAATGAATGGTTAACCAGTGATTTATCAGCACACACACCCAACACCCTCCACCTTCCAATTTTAAGTACAATTTATGGTCATCGTGTCACTAAATCTACCCTTATACCATCCTAGAAACGACCTAACTCCCCCAGATGGGAAAATTCTGGACAAAATCTGTAAGCAACTAAATTCAGCCTCGTTTCCTATGTCGTACTTCTGAAAAGTACAATCGAATGCAAAGAATACCAGACAAATTGTCCATCACTTTGTTTTACCCAATTCGAGGTTCAAGAAAGAGACAAATAGTTATGGACAATTTGCTTGGTACCTGACTAACGAATTATATGGGGATTTTCAGAATCAGCACTTGGCAACAGTGTTAACTTTTTTTTCTCACACTTGCCAGCATTCTCTCTTTTCCCCCTTCTTCCTTTCGGAAAATTCTAGTTTGTGTCGGAATCGGTCCGTGCAGTATCATACATTTTACTTCCTCTCTCAGCATTCTGCAATCGCTTCTATCTTCTTCTTTTTCTTGAAGAGAACAGACTGGAACCTTTTGGCCTCTGGAAAAAAGACTCCAGATCTTCTGGAGTCTTAGGGAGTATCCTGTGGAAGATATCTAAGTCAGTGAGCCTCTTACTTCTTACTTCTAAGGGCATACTGATCGCCTAATTTTTCTTTTTCTTCCAGCACAGACTCGTTTCCAATTTCTTCTGATTCAGAACCGATATCTAGACATAGGGGGATCCCGAATCTCCTTGGCGCTCGCCGTAACTCGATGTGGACTTAAGTTGAGTGCTTCTTTCTATGCTAAGTGCGTGAAATCTGAGTGAAATGCACTCACAGGGAATGAGCTTCGTAGCACTTCGGCTGAAGACTGTGATGAGATGCTGTGATCGGGAATCCATGAAGCTTCCCGATCGTCCCAAATGCAATTGGAGTATAATTTATGCGTCTCGGGATTCGTTTTTGTGCCTGTAGGGAGGATGTAATGGCAGACTTGTATGATTGCTCATCAGGGGCGTTGGTGTCGCGTGATGACGATATGTGACACCCTTAACGGTACATCTATGTAGCGTCAAGCAAAATTCAGGATTGATTTATTTTTTACGTAGCTTTTCTGCCACTTTTGGCTAATCGCGAAGATGAGGATGAGTGATGATATGAGGAAACTGATGAAGGAGCACTCTCAAAGAACGTTAATGCCCAGGCCGGGATTCGAATCAGGGATCCTTGTGTATTCTTAATCATGTCCCATACCGTGGCCGTTCGGTCTAAGACGTCATACTTTGGGCTCTGGCTACGGAACGCGCAGGTTCGAGTCTTGTGGGGGATGCGTAACAACTTTCCTTCTGAGGTTTCGGACTGTGTATAGGACCGGTGGCCCCCCACCATCGTGAAGAAACTGTAGAGCTAAGAATGAGTAGCGTAACCCGGTCACGGAAATCTACAACAACGACTGGGGGTCCGTCGTGCTGACCACACGTCAACCCGTAATTGGTTGAATGATCTCCACCTCTGGTGGGAGTGAGGTCTGCAGTCGGTAGGTAGTCCCTGGTCCTCACGGGCTGTGACGCCACGGATTACTATTATTAGTATTAATAATAAAATAATAATCTATTACTATTATTATTATTATACATTCTTAATCATAACATTTACTTTTATATTTACTATTATTATCATTATTAGATCGTGGCCAATGCAGTTTTTGTGGCAACTGCGCGATATCGGCACCAATTATCAATAAACTAGGGAATATAGTTACTATTATTATTACATGTAAGACACAAGAACCCCTCCCAAAATATGTTCCTACAAAGTGCCTGTCCATACATGGATATCAACAACCTCATCCCCATCTAGTTGCAATCTCAAATGGACGGTCATCTTTATCGCTACTACGTGAAGAATGAAAGCATAAATTCTTCGTTCTAAGTGGCCCTTGATAACGCATAAGACCAGAAAGCATCTTTCTTTTGTTATCTTCGTTTCGAAACATCTGACTAACGGAAAGAATGGGCGCGAGTTAGCTCACATAATTCTGAGAGAGAAAAAGGAATAATGTAAGTGCTCTTTCTCTTATCTCAGAAAAGCATGACGGCCACTTTGGAAATGATATAGAGCGCTTAATGGCCCACTAATCGACGGCTTCACGCTTTTTAAAAGATAGTGTACGTAAAGGTCAAGTGCTGACAGACCTTCGTCTTGTTTATTCTTGTGAGAATCGGAAATTAATTTAAAGAGTATTTTTAAAACGCTTTGTCAATGTTTCTTGCTTTCAGTAAAGCAAGCACTTTAATGCAATCATGCAATATTGACGTACCAATATCCAGTACCTATTAATTCTGTAAATTGATGATTTGTACAGTGGGATCCATGAGGATTACCGTGCAAATTGTCCATGACTATTTTCATTACTTTTTCTCTTACATCCTGTGTGTTTTAAAGCAATGTTTTTTTATGTATACTGGTGCAGAAGTTGTCAACAGCTTGTTTTGAGTTTTCTTTTAATTCTTGAAGCTCTTATGGGGTCAAATAAAGTGCACAAACATGGTGATGGACAATTTGCACGGTAATACTCATGAATTACACTGTACAGTCACCGGAAATAAATAGGACATCTAGATAGGACAGTATATCCTGAAATCATAGGCGTGCGCAGACCATCTGATTAGGGGGAGAGGGGGCAAAGCCTTGATGAAAGTTTAGTCGGGAAAGAAAAACTCATCTTATCTTACTGTTTTAGTTTCATTGCATTGATTGGTGTACTGCAGCAACATAGAAGCACCATAACCAATAAATAAATTGTCTCTGAAATGTGCTGGCCTCCTTTTACTCCAAACAATTGTGTTCACGCATTTAAGACAAAACTGTTTAGCAGCAAGAGCCTGAAGTACTTGGTAGTTATAACCTATAACCTCTCTCTCTGGCAATTTACAATGCATTACAGAAAACATGAAAATTGCGAGCGAAGCCAGCAAGAAAATTATTAGATCCAAATTCTTGCAAACTGAAAACAATATTGATTTAATATGGCACAAAAAGTTTCATGAGCCGCCATGGCATTCTTTTCCATTTTTTTTTCATTTAGGCGCCCAGGGCCAACTCCCGCCGACCCCTAGCTGCGGCTCTGAACTTGACAAGACTGTAAGAAAAGCAGATATTGCGAGCGAAGCGACCAAGAATATTTTAAGAAATTTATTTTTAAATTGCAAAATTTTATATCGAGGGGGCAATTGCCCCTATGTGACCCCCTGGAGGTGCTCTTGGCCATCTGGAAGAAATAATGCAAGAGAGACGTGAACACAAATTCCATCTTGAGTATAGTTTTGACCTGCTACTCTTAGATTCTACTAGTCTTGCTTTATTTTACCTCAATTTTTGCCCCCCCCTAGAATTGATTTGCGCCTAAGGTTGGGGAGGGGCAATAAGAGTATAATATCGTTTAATAATGGCGATAAGATTCCTCTACACTAAATTTCTAGGTGCAAGTATAATAATGTAGGAACATAGAGGGGAGGGGGGCAAGGATTGCCACACCTCCCCCTTAGAAATCGAATGTCAACCTAAAAATATATATTTTACATGTATAATTTGATTTCAGTCATAGCAAATTACATGAATGCGATAATTTCAAATTCAAGAGGTATTTTTTTTTGAGGTGGGCAACACTATTATGGGGGTAATATGCCCCATGGAAATAACCTTGCTTGTCCCTCCGTGGGAAACAAAATCTGCGGACGTCATGATTAGGGCCATGCGCACGCCTATGCCTGAAATATTCGCTTCTCTGCAAGGCGTTATGTGTGTTGCATAACTCAACAGCCATAAGTGGATTTTAATAGCAAATTTTCTCAGCCGTAGAGTTATGCAACAAACTTGACGCCTTACAGGAACCGCCTATTTCAGTTACTTTGAATCTTTTGCGGGGAGAAAGAGCTGGGGACATGTAAAGGGTCTACCAATTTGAACGTCAGAACTTTAAAATTAGATAGAATGAAAACCACAAGTGATAATGACATATATATACATTATTTTTATTTTGGAGAGCAAACAACGACATTAAGTTTTGAAGAATATGTCGTTCAAATGTCCTCCTCTGCTTCGGTGGGTGGAACGGATTCTGAATGTCCAGTTTTCCAGCACGTCTTCACACATATTGAGTGGTATAGACTCAATGGTTCGTTCGATGTTCCGTTTCAGGCCACGAACCGTGCGTGGCTTGGTCTCATAGACCTTAGATTTTGACAAGACCCCATAGAAAATAATCCAGGGGGGTTAGACCACATTATCTTGCTGGCCAGTTCACATCACCCTTTCTGGACAGAACTCGTCCGGGGAACTTTTCCTGCAATAATTCCATTGTTTGGAGAGCTGTGTGTCAAGTTGCACCGTCCTGTTGAAGAAACACATTGTTGATGTCAAGATTTGCCAGTTTAGGCCACAAAAACTGCACCAACATAGTCCTGCATCGCTCCCCATTGACCGTCACGTGATTTCCATGTCGGTCCTTAAAGAAATAAGGACCGATCACACCATTGGCCCAAAAACCACACAACACAGTCTCTTTCTGAGGATGAAGGGGTACGTCCAAAATCACTTGCGGATTTTCATCTGCCAGTTTTGTTTGTTAACGTAGCCATGAAGAAAAAAATGTGCTTCATCGGAAAAGATGATCTGGATCGGCATCTAACTGCTGTAGAGCCCAATTAATGAACTCCCGACTCAGACGATGATCATTAGGCTTAAGTTCCTGAGTCAGTTGCACTTTGTAAGCTTTTAGGTGAAGATCGTGACGCATAATTCGCCATGTTGTCATCTGTGAAAGGTCGAGTTGTTGTGAACGCCATGAAACAGCAGGTTTGGATCGTCAACCACGCTCTGGCTTACCGAAGCGATATTCTCAGCTGAACGATGGACAGATGTTGACTCGTTTGGTACTGAGGCTGTTCGTTCAAATTTCTCTACGAAGCGGTCGATTATGTTGACTACAACTTCCTCTCAATGCACGAAATGTCTGTCGAACTGGACACGAATTTTCATAATAAATTCGAATAATTTATATGCGTTGTTGCATTGTGTATATCTCCATGATAACTTGCCACAGACTACTGCACACAGATGTCGCAGTTCAATCTCGTCATTTCAGTCAGTGTTGCCACAACACTCTTTCAAAGTTGTCACGTTCATATTGGAAGACCCTTTATATGGGAGAAGCTTCTTTCCCTGCTAAATCCTCTAATGATGTCATGGCGTATTATTATTATTTCCAGGGTTGCGAGAAAATACACCTCAGTATCCACATTCACTCGTCAATAGTAGTAGTAATTTACTAGCTCGACTTTTGTTGACGCTTAATTTTTATGATTTTGTTCGAACTGAAATTGGCAACACTGTCACTATTTATATTTTCACTCATTTCTTTGTTGCATTCCATAGAAAGGTCAACACGTACCAACCAATCTTTTTTACGTGAAATTAAATTGCATATATTTGGTAAAAGAATGTACTGTTACGATATTTTGTTGCTGGAACGGTAAACATCCAGCAGGAGGATTTCAGTAACTTCTCCCGAAGCATCCCCCTTCAAAAGGCCAAAAAATGTACAACCAGGGAGGGCAAAAACAGAACTGGGGGATCCTCCTCCATCTCCCCCTACAAATACTATCCTGGATGCGCCCCTGGGTGGGGGAATGTCGAGGTTCATTCGTTCAATTTCTTCAGTCATTTTCGAGAAATGCGGTCGGGTGTTGTCATGGAGAAGAATTGGTTATTTTCGTTTGAGCAACGTTGGCCGTTGTCGATTTCTTGATGCACAACTTCTCTGCTGCGTTGGTCTCTCCAGCGTTCAAGAAATTGTTGTGGGTGATTCCGCTTGTGGACCACAAAATAATAATGTTGGTGCTGATGCTTCGGTTTGAGGAAGTGTTTCAGTGCTACATCTCTGCCCAGCACAGTGCTCGATGTGGGGATAACATGTAAATTTATGTGAAGCGAAGCATATATATACACACAGCTGTTTCATTGTTGCCGTGTTATACCATATGGTATGACGAACATGTCCCGACTATGTCCAAGACTCAAGCAAACATCCCCTGTCTAAATATTTCCTTTTCAAGCTCTGTGCTTTGTAATCAAGAGGTCCCGGATTCTATCTCCGTTAGAGGCTAAGTGCACAGCGGTTCGGTGATCACCTGTTTATATGTGTTCGGGAACGCGCACTCTGCTGGCTGGAGGGTTTGAAAAGAAAGGAGCGCTCAAATTAGAGAAAGTGGGAGTGTTCTTGGTGAAAGTTAATGGAAGAAGAACAAGTGGAGTGAATGATCTGTTATGGGAAGGGAAAGGTTATGCATAAAAAAAACATGGGTAACAAACTAAGAGATAGCACAAAAGAAAATAGCCTGCTTGATGGCGTAGTGGTAACGTCCTTGCCTTGTAATCAATGGGTCCCGGGTTCGATATCCGGTGGAGGCACATGGCACACTGGTTCGAATCCCACTTTAAACTGTAGGTCCAGTCCCAATTAGCCTTCCTGTGCATAAAGTGGACTTAAAAACAACAATTGAATTCAATCAAGCACAAAAGAAACAATTCAAATATGATTGCGTACAGCCTATGACTATCACATGAAAGGAAATAAATCTAAATTACTTTAAACTGTCCCGATTAGTCTACCTGTGCATAACGTAGACTGAGGTCATGTCCCAAAGGTGCAAGCCCGTACTTGAAGTGAACATCCTCCGAGTATGGTCTTGGAGTGCGGTCTCAAGTCGTGGACTGGAAGTGAAAGTCTTTCGAATTGCACTTCGACTGCAGCGCCAAATACGATCAGTAGATAAAACTGAGTACTTGTGGTTTTCCTCGCGTTTTAAACACTTGTTTTTCACCATAGAAATCACGTTGCATTTTCAAATGTTCGTACACATACATTTCCACACATTAGAAGCACTTTAACCAACAAATTGCTGACCCATAACGTATATTTAACCTGTGTTGCTGGCTGTTCAAATCTCCGCGATTTGAAACGAACAACGAGTGTGGAAATCACGTGACCGAGTCAGCTTCCATCTGCACTGCGAGCTATGCACTTGCGTAATGCTGTTCTTGGCGCTTTCGAACTGTACTAGGTGACGTCACTTCCGCCAAAACCATGCTTCAAGTATGTACTTCGTACCTTTCGGACAGAGCCTTATTCCAACAAACTTTAAGCATAGACTCATTCAAAGAAACTAAGCACTTGTCAAGCCATTTCGCGGAGCGCCATCGGATGTATCGAAGCCTTTTTCATCGCATGTCGAAATGTTATTTCTAGTCAACAAATTAATAATGATAACTCAAAAATTAATTCGAAACGGTCTTATATTTAGCCACGCACTGTGTCATCACTTTGATTCTGCCCACATCATAGTTTGTGATCAGTGATCATCTAGATACTAGAAAGAGATTGCAGTGCAGGTAAAATCATTTACGTTTTTCACCTACGTGCTAAACATGCATTTTAACCCACCAGTTTCCTAATGCTAACAACGCTAATAATCAGATTAACATCATCTTTGCATGAAGCTTACACAAAATTACGTACAAGAGATCCAAAAACCAAGCAAGCAAAGCCGAAACTGAGGCTTGTTAAAGCACACAATAACTCGCACTTCTGTGCCTGAAAATTGCCATATTAGCACACGCTGTTGAGCTCAGCAAGAGTAGCCAGGTCATGCTTGTTTTCCTTTCACTGCTGCATGCGAAGATACCCCTATTATGCGAGAAGGGGAATGGCGTGTGTTGTTTACGCAAATTGGCTTCCTTGATGAATGCCATTGTCTTTGCCCACGAACCAGATCTTCTACGGCCTGTATTTACTCTTGCAATTTATAGCCCCTGCATGTAACCTCATGTCACAGCGGGTTAAACGTGTTTTGCGATCCCGTCCCAGCAATATCCGCTACTTTTGTTTCTTTGTTCTAATTAGCGATTCTAATGTGAACAGTGTTCTTGTTTCGAAACAATGCTTCCATTCTTTGTCATCAAGAAGCATGATTGGTTGTTAGAAGCCCATTGTTAGCACTCTATAAAATGTTATCTGCTATCACTTATTTCCACTCACTGGAATTTCGAAATGTCAAGGCCAAGATGCATGTATACAGGTGGGTGCATTAGATGCTTCTGAAGCAATCGATAATGACGTAGTTGTGGAGTAATTTTGGTAAGATGAATCTACTACAAACAGAAAACTAAATGCATCATAACGATTGATGCACTAAAGTGTGTTTTTGCGAAGAATCAGATTCACATTTTTTATATCGTGAAAGAAACACAAAAGTGGATCATATGATGCAAATGAGGATTTCTTTCAGTCGAGATGCACTTAAATGCATGAGTTGATGTACCTTGATGCGGTTTGATGCACCTTCCTGCATCTAATCTAATCTATAGTTCCTAGTCCTTAATAACGTGTAGGATGCAAGAGAAATTTAATGAAAATAGTCATGGACAATTTGCCGAGCAATATTTTTGGATCCTACTGTATGTAATAACATAAAACCCACCATTACAACAGAATGAATTGTTGTTTAAAGCCCACTTTATGCACAGATAAGCTAATCGGAACTGGACCTAGAGTTGAAAGTGGGATCCGAACCACTGTGCAATGTGCCTCCACCAAGTATCGCCCGTGTCCCTTGATTTACAACGCGACGGCTTTAACCATTACAACAAATCACGAAAATTGAGCGAAAGGGAGTGCCTGTACCTAATTTAAGGTAGAGCAATTTTATTGACTCAAATTCGTAGGCCCAAACTTGGACGTAAACACGCCCCTGCTGCAGCAAAAGGCCCACGATTCGATTTTACAGAGGCTCGGATTCAAATTCAAACTGAGGTTGGACTTCTGGTAAGATTAGTGGTGCACATAAGGGGAGATTTGGGAAGGTACAAAATATCCGCCAAGAACAATTGTTATCAAAAAGGGGGGCTCGCCTCTGAAATGAAGTTCTACATACGCCACTGAATAAACCTTACATGAAGTGAATCTAATAAGAACTTGTGAATGGCAGTCATTTGGATCAATATACACAAAAAATAACAGACATCGATTTTTAAGACAGACAAATGTAACCACGTTTCAAAAATACTGCTTGTCAGCACTTTAGCAAGATATTTCGGCGCCCCAACCCCCACAGGCATTTTATATACGACCTTCGATATTCCTTCCTTTGCCATGGTTTGTTATGTTTACATCTTACAAATTTTGAAACGAGGAAGCAAAGAAAATACATTAAAACCTCGTTAATCCGGACAGGCAAAAGAAAAAAACCCGCCGAATGCAAGGTTTTAAATGTGGCTAGAAGTCAACAAGAGAACTTCCCAAAGAAAAGGCAGTCAACCACTGATGAAATTCTGTTTCCCGCAGACTTTGTACTGTACTGTATAGTGTATTTAGGCCTATGCCCTTTAAATACACCATAATAAACGTGTTTTGTTGCTATAAACGGAGTTTTAATGCACTTTCTACTGTCCTTTTAGGTTATTTCAGTTAATCCGGACTTTCGTTAAACCGGTTATTTATCCCCCCATTAGTTCGGATTAACGAGGTTTTACTGCATTGATTATATTTAAAAATTCGATTTAACAATATTTCAGTTGTGTTTTAGTGTCTGAAGAAGATATTTTAAAACTACTAAGTTTGGGAAACTCACCCTATGGGAGGAAAAACACACTCTATGCTAGGGTGAGAAAACTCACCCTTATATGGGAGGAAAAACACACTCTATACTAGGGTGAGAAAAACTCACCCCAATATGGGGTGTGGAAACTCACCTTTTGGGGACGTCTATTTGTGACAAGCCAAACTCACCCCAAAAGGTGAGTTTCCGCACCTTTATTTTTTTCAGTGTACCTATGTCAAATTTAATTTCTTAGTCGCAAATTCTGGCATTGTTGTGTGTGTGTGTGTGTGTGTGTGTGTAAAGAAAGTCCTACTCCTCGCTACGGTCCTGGTTCTTGTAACAAAGAGAAAACAACTTACAAATGTCAACATTATGAAGAGTTAAGTAATGCGGTAAGCATGAAATGAACTACAAAAAACATTTTTTTGAGACAAATATACCAATAGATTTTTCGCATGGAAAAACTTACATTAAAAATGTTTTGAAACACACCAAGATATCTGGTACAGTCAGATGCACAAGTATTACTCGGCAAATTGCCCATGTTATTTTCATAATGTATTTTAAAGAATAGATTGTTACGTATGCTGATGCAAAGGTTGCCAGCAGCTTATTTGGCGTTCCAATGGGTAAAATAAAGTGCGTGAACCTAGTGATGGACAATTTGCTTGGAAATACTTATGAATCCCATTGTACGTTGGTTGAAAAAGTCATGGACACATGTGCAATTGTTTTTTGTTAAAATGGTGTCGTTTTTCTGTCACTTTTGGTTAACCGTGACGATGATAAAAAACACACTTGTTGAAGTTGGAAGCCATTGATTTTCACACATCGTTACATGTCAGAAGTAGTCATGACCGTACCAGGAACACGTGACAATGATCATTCCATTTCTTCTAGAAGACTACCGACATTTAATTCCTTTTTCATATTTTCGTTTGTACACACATGAGTGTATGCCATCTTCGTAATATGCGCATTGTAAATTTGTTTGAAAAGTGTTTTCTGAAAAAGGGAACAGAGCTTATAATGTGCGCGCTTTTTTAACGCACATGTACAAAACATTTGTGTCTTTTTTTTTTTTTTTTACAGAGCGGAGAAGTAAAGAATATTTAGTTTCTCCTTCAGAGAGTCACAGACAGATGAAAATTATACCTAAAATTGAGCAATGTCGTGTTGAACATTTGTTGTGGTAATTTCCTGGGAAATTCAATCACTACCCATCCTTCACGTAACATCAGGAGTCTATAATTTCTCAATCATTGACTCGCAAAAAGTGAAATTTTATGCAAAGTTTATATTTTTTACTACTAGTTCTCACTTAATCGGTAGAAGAGAATATAAAAATAAAACTCCCTCTGTTCCATAATTATAGTCCGGTATGCCAAAATGGTAGTACCGAAATGACAGAGAAGAGGCAGATGGAAAGCACAATTTGTACTGATCCTTGAGTAGTAAAGTTATATGACTCATTCCCTTGTTTCATGTTCTTCTTCTGTATACACCAACGTCCCAGTTTGAATATCGGGCAATTATTATGAGACAACAAACAAAGGTGTACCGGACAATTATTATGGGACAGAGGGAGTATCTCCCAATGCCGCCTTGATCCTATGATAAATATAGTTGTATGAATTTTTTGGCAAGTCTGCAGTTTTGAAACCCGCTCTCTTTAAAACCCTAACCCCCTGAAGATTAAAACAAGAGTTATACAAAGACAACAAATGGTTCAAACACGACATATTTTAATAATCTAAATTAGATCATTTTGTAGATGCAATATAATTACTGATATTAGCCAAAATATCGTTGAAATACAGAAAAGAAACATTGTTTAAAACAAATTGTCATGTGCGTATTTGAAGTACAGTCACCGACAATAAAAATTTGGACACACAGATCCTGGAATCTGAGGCGATAGCAGATCTTCCTATTGAAAAGTTATTGAAATTTGCTCGTCGCCGCAGAGATGGGCAAGAAATATGTTCACTTTAGCTACATCTTGCTTTTATGTATTTCACGTAGATTGCGTTGTTAATCAAGTTTCCCTATAATAAAATAATTTTCATCATAAAAACCAGTGGTATTAACGTTATGGTGTTCACTGTAGTGATGCCACGCGCTTCACATCAAGACATAAAAGTATTCCAAAATCGAACCCAAGAGCATGAAACGTAAGAGAAATTAGATATTATGAAATTTGAGAAGAATGGTCAAACACAGTTTATGCGAAGTTTTAAAATATTTATTATTTTTATTTTTACTTAACACAGCCCCACGAAAAGATTGAACAAATTTTAGCCTTAAGGCGAGGAGGGACAATTTCCCCTAGGTCTTTCTCGCTGGGGCAGCTGAGGATCACTGTTGCCAACTTCGCTCTTTTGGAGCCAGATCTGGCTCTTTCGTGCACTCGTTTGACTGTGAACTGTGGCACCCGCCCTCTGCCCCACCATGATGCCACCACTGGCTTCGGCCCATAAAGACCAACCTTTGCCATGAGTGTACATTTTGCACGTGACGTGATATTCATATATACGTCACCCACCTCATCTTTCCTCCCCAGGTATTTTTATATATAGCGCTGTGGCTAAGGTGAAGATGACAATATTGTTATCCGGGAATCCTTTTTTTTTCGATTTCATATGAACATGATTGGATTATTGAGCTCGGTGATGCAGCCAAATGTAGGCGGTGAAAACAAAGAATAAATTGCCATCACTTTAAAGCTAACGGTAATAGCAGCCCCCCCCCCCAGACACCTAAAATTACCCATGAGGCACTTTAAGCAGCCTTCGTTAAATCTAGCTCCTTGAAAGTCATCTTTAGCTCTATTAATGGTGAAATGTAGCTCTTTTATGCACATCAGGTTTGGCAACACTGCGAGGATGGCCGTATGAGGCAAGGAGAAATGCATTAGGTTTATGGAATCATTATTTTATTCGTTCTCTCGGGAATGTCAAACATCCAATGACGCAGAAAAGTAGATGGACTGAAAAGGTCACGTTGAACTATGTCATAGTAGAAGGAAAAGTCTAATCTTCCATTTGATTAGCCGTAACTTGAAGTCGATTTCCCATAAGGAATACATGGGATTCTGTAAATACTTATTAGGGATTCTGTAAATACTTATTAATCATATTTTTCAAGCATCGTCTCTAGCTTACTAATCAACTTGCAAAACAGTTTCCACTTGCAACATGGAGAGAAATTCATACTCTCTTGCATACTAGTCCCTTTTTTAAATAGCAGTGCCCAATCCGACGATATTGAAATAAATGCACAACTAGTGTGTAATTGTCCCTCCTCGCCTTAAGTGTACATGCAATTTGTAATTTGTGACTACTACTCTCTCTTCCAAAGTTGTTATAAATTTTTTTAAAAAAAATATCTCCATAACAGTTGCATTTCTATAATGGGAACATTAGCATTTTAATTTTTTTTTTTAAAAAATCATGTCCTCGTATTAAACTAAGTCCCCAGTGTGTTACATATGAAGAATGGAAATATATACAGGCGCAATAGACAAAACAAAAATGTTATGAAATCGAAATTTTCTTCATTGCAAGCTTAAGGACCTACTTTGTCAAGTATTTTACATGGCAGTTCCAGTCTTAGAAAAGACCCTCGATCGTTCAATTCAAAATACGAATACCCATACTTCCTGGGTGGAAAAATAAAACTGTACGTCCAGATCAAATTAGCCTACCTGTGCATGAAAATGGATTTGATTTAGTGTATTTTACTTTGCTTTTTGTGCCACTTTTGGCTAATTTGCGAAGATGGGGATGAGTGATGATATGATGAATACACACAAACATCCATGCCCCGGCCAGGATTCGAACCCGGGAGCCATAAAAATGGACTTGAAACGAATCAATCACATATATATTTCATTCTTCATAAGTATAATATATATTTTTGCCACCATAAAACATGTACACATGGAGAGTAGTTACAATTTCAATGCATCATTGCAACTGTTTCTGAATGTTGATGCATATGGATTGTTTTGGTGACCAGCATTATGTATTACTTACTTTCTTTAATAACTTTAAAAATGAACTGTGAAGTGCTTCGAAAAGTTGACAGAAAGAAATTACTAGACCCTACCAATACTAATTTCACTAGTAGTAAAACTATTTTATATGCAATAATTCAGAGGTGATTTAACAATCAAAATCACTGATAATACGATGTAGTTTTCTAAACCTTTATTTACACAACTTCGATCTACTACAAGTCTGTAATTGCATCCACTAAATAGAGAAAAAATGATTTTTCATGTAAGGTATTAAAAAGCACGGCATTAATTTCTTTCTTATTTTCTTCTTAATGGTTACAATCATTTTTATTAATTGTTGGCATACGAAACATGAACAGTCACCCTACTTGTTTTATATAAAGGGTTCTTTTTTTAAAATTATTTTTCCACATCAAAACTTGTGTCTAGCCCAACTAACACTTCGAAAAAGCACAAACATCTGAACGGTCATTTTTTTAAATATAAGACTACGTGTACATAGCCAAGATATACTGTAAATTATGTAACGTTAAGGAAATGAACCAATTCTGAACATAACAACCATAGAAATACGGTATATATGTACAAATATGGGGACGGTAAACTTAGACGACAAGATGGTGTTTTTTCTTCAGTATATTTATCTAAAAGAAATTTACCATAGCTGATATCCATACATTGTCTACATTTAGTTATATATGGAGAGTTACTTAATAACTATTTGTACACTTACAACGAAAACACGTCAATTCTTTTGTGAGGTACAACATAATACACATATATATCTGAATATTCTTTTGTTCATGAGACGAAGGAAAATCCACACAAAAAATTAAATATGAGCAAAATGCTCACCTGAAGCTACAATAATATGATTTGTTCAGTTAAGGAAATGCGTTGAGCAACATTACATCTATACCTCTCTTCTGTTGCTACTTTTATGTATAAAAAACAGGAAACTTCCTACAAAATCAAACTTAATACTCAAAAGTTATAAGAGATTAACAGTATACAGCTGCCAGTAGTACATAATGTTGTTCTTCCAATTATTTTCACGTTAAAGCTACATATAGCTTCATAAGCAATAACACACACCTTTAATATATCGGAATGATAATCTTCTACAAAATGGGATGAAAAAAACTAATCTGATAAGTAAGGTAATTTGTTTAACAGTAACAATACAAAGAACAATTACGGTACATATGTACAAACCACAATTAGTGTGCAAATTTTGTTTTGCAAAATAATTCATCTTTAAAAGACAAAGGGGATACAGAACATAATAATATATAAAATCTATGTAATGTTTGATTAAACAAAAAGGATTCTGAAATAAACTTGTTCTTGTATCTCCTTCCTTGTTCTTGTTGTCTTAATTTACACGCCCGAGGTATACATTGAAGAACACACCTTTGTTTTTACAAAACTGCCCTTTCATGTTCTG
This sequence comes from Lepisma saccharinum, assembly GCF_977018435.1. Classification (NCBI taxonomy): domain Eukaryota; kingdom Metazoa; phylum Arthropoda; class Insecta; order Zygentoma; family Lepismatidae; genus Lepisma; species Lepisma saccharinum. The sequence continues at coordinate 30,452,741 of NC_139252.1, read as the reverse complement.
TAGGTAACGTACAATGATTCACATTAACACATGCTGCATGCCTACTTTCATCAATACAATAGACAACATACGATATAGAAGGAACAATGATGGTTCTTACTCATAACATATAATTAAAAAATTGGAACTTCTTCATGTAACTTCCACAACCATTGCTTAGAAATTGTTAAATAATACACTCCCATACAATACCATCATTGATCCTTCATATCGAATCACAACCACACAACCATGAAAAAGAAACAATTACAGGGTAAGAAAACTGTCAACATAGATGAAAATTATTATTTTTAATAACTTGTACAAGAAACCCAGTGTACGTTTTTAACAGAGCAGCGCGCGCAGCAAAACACAACCATACATACACAAACACTCACAGATACACACTTATATATATGTACACACCTATATAAAATCACATTGTTAAAAAGAGTTAGAACTACATCATTCTCGCTACAAGCAGAAGCAGTCTCTCTCTCGTTAGAACAAAGAAGTTGCAAAATGCTTGTTTCTTATTAAAAAATAATAATAATAATAAAAAATAGCCACTGATGTACTAATTGAATATATATATCTCGCACACCAGCAGGCTATGTATGCAAAATTTTATACTCACACATTAAGCCTGTTTGAGTTGAAAAATTTTGGTAATTCGGATTCGAGAAGTTTTCACCCTTAGGGTTTCATTAATGAAATTCTACAATCTAATATTTATTTTTTTGTTAAAAAATTATTAGGTCCACTTATTTTATTCCATTAAAGAACGTATACATGAACCAAATAGGTTCTCTATCACAGGCTAAGCAAAGAACGAGTGTTGACACAAGACTACTAGGACTACATACACTAAGAAACGTCACCGGAAGTTGTTACAGTTGAGTGAGAAGAGCCTCAGAGAAGTTAGATCTAGTTTAGGTCTAAGGGGCAAGAGAAATTAATAGGGCGACCACAAGCAAGCTAGCATTTCTTGACGTCTTTTGAAGGATGCAAATGCAATATTTTACATGTTCTTATAACTCTATAAGTGGTCTCAAAACAGCTCTTACAACTGACATTGTTTCTTCGATGAGAAAGTTGATGTTCAAATTTCTAAAGTTATGTCAACACTTAATAAAAGTTCTTTTTTTAAAAAAAAACGAACAAAAAAATCTCATGTACTCACAACAGCTAGAACAAATCAACTTTAAAAAGATTTGATCGTATTTCTCTTTTCTCTTTTTTTAAGGTGAAAACAGTCAAAATTTCCACCAAAAAATCTACACAAATAACAAATATGCCTGCACAATGATGACACAATTAAAAAATCAAACATATATTCATTTTAACAATTCCAGCTTTATAATATCCTCGTTCAAGCAAACTTCAATTTGCAACTAACAGAAAATGTGATATGCATATGCAATTTTATTTTTGTTCGTTGACATGAAATCTCACTCTCTATTTGGTTTCAAAGAATGTATTTCTTCTCAAAGAATGTATTTCTTCATATTTATAAAACAGCAACACACGTCATGTTATTGCACAAAATGATGGAACTGTACCATCTGAACTTGCAATCTTGTTGCAAATATTAATATTTGAGTATTTCCATAACTGAACTTAGGCAGATTATAGCACATTTATAAACGCGGTGTATGCCATAGTGATATTCATCTATACAGTGTGATATAATTGGGATAATTAATGCAAAAGATAACGTTTAATACTACACTTGAAATACATTACATTCAATTGGTACTGGTCTACTTGCTATAGAATATGAATCAAGATATCTACATATTCTGTAACAGCTAAGATTACAATTATTGAGCAGTTTCTTATAACTTTGAATTAATTCACAGTGTGATATATACTTTTTAAAGTTCAAATTTTATGTGAAGTTGTCCTTTTTATACAATGTAGAAGGATACACTTTGTACATTGCATCCACATGAGTAGAAATATTTTACCATGTGGTTCGACAGTGGCCACAATAGGACATTCGTTACAACTCAATTTGCTCATTCCTTTACCAAAATACCTTTCAGGTAGGTTAACATGCTACTGGAAGTATATTAATTATGCATGTTTTGAAATGATGGCACCTCAAATTAAAAATTGCTTTATGAAAATTAATTGTGGTAATTTGTAAAAGGTACATTTTCACGAATGGCATTTGCAGATTGCAAAGATATGGATTTCAGTTAAGCACTTCAATGATTACTGTAAATAAAGCATAAGTCTGTTGTAAATACAGATTCCTGAAAGGACCAAAGTAAGTACTCTAATCTATGCATGAGTTTTGTAATTATTGTTGTTGTAGTCATGTAAAAATAATAATTCTGTACCATGTTCTAGTTAAACTTTAAGAGGAAGATGTACTTAATACCTAGAGGGTCATTACTTGAAAACTGCAAAAGAAGATGTTGTCTGTCATGATAATTTAGTTTCTCGAATCGATCTAAAACGAGTATAAAATGATCTCGACGAAAGCTAATGTTTGCACTTGCTCATGCTGACATTACATGATAGTGTTTTCATTTAATTTGTTTATGCCAAATGGAAATGTACGTTCAGCGAAAAAAAAAAAAATCATTCGAGCCCCATAATTCTAAAGTACGAGTATAATGTACATTTTCTATGATTAATGTGGAATGGTGTAAAGAAAATAACCAATGGATGTTTAGTAAATGCATGTAATGCAGTGTTTTTTTAAAATAAATATATGTTCAAAGAAACCACAATGAGAAGTACCAAGTGATTGTGAGAACATGTATGGTTTGGTCGAAAGAACCAAAGTTGTCCTAACAAAAGTTCACAACCACCAATTACTTGTGAGGCGGCTATGAACTATGTGAGGAGAAGTTTGATTCTCTCGACCAAATGATACATGCCCTTACAACACAATGACATAAACTGCCAGCAAGCACATAGTTTGCAAAACGGTCAAATACTGTATTTAAGGGTAATTGTACTTTCATGTTTTCACTGTCAAAATAATTTTACTGTGGTAACATTTGAAGAAACAGTTCAAGACAGCAGTAAAGCTGTTTGAAAGTAACAGTTCGTTAAGTACACAATTACTTCATATACTCGCATAATTTGAGGTGCCCCTTTCTTTAAAAACAATTAAGTCTCTTATCCATGAATAGATTCGATGTATTTGTTGATAAGTATGAACTGTACCTGTTAAATTTGCAGATTTTGTACTATTTTTCTCTGCTGCACTGAAGTGCATTATTGTACCATCAATTACTTTAGAGAAGCTATATGTTTGAATGGTTTAAAAGGTCGAAGAGAGAGAGAGACAATGAAAGAAATTAACTGAAATAATGCTGGAAGTGTACAAGCTTGCCTACCTTACACTGGAATAAGAGATGTGTGCGGCTTAGTTGAGGGTTTCTTTTAAAGTTCTATACATCAAAAATGTTACGTACCAGTGAAGTACATGTATTGAGGACTACACCAAGGTTTCCAACCACGAAAGACAATTTCAAAAAAACAAATTTTACAACCCTACGATCCAAATAAGTATCTCACCACAAGACAGTTGCGCAAGTAAGGCTCGTTTCGTGGTTGGACATATTACAACGACAACTTTTCTTAGCAAAGAAAGAAAGAAAAAAAAGTACTTTAAAAAACTTCCAGTCCATATTTCTTGAGGGTTGTGGGGGGTTCAAATTTTTTCTCCTCTAAAACTACATTTTTGTTCACAGCAAAAAACACATCATACACTTACAGTCTAATTACGTAGCTATAGTGGATTTCATACCTTAATAACTAATACATTTTGCGGATACTTTCAATATTTGTTCCTGGCTTGCAAGATTGTGTACATTCAATACACACTTGTTCATTTACCCTTACTTGGAAATACCTGTTTACAGAATATATAATATATATATTTTTATATATTTTAAAGCTCTCAATTTGCTGAAGAAAATTATGTGTGTTAATGGCAGATTCTTTTTAGGAAAAAACACTCAAATGTCTCATACAACAGCACACAGAAAGTAAAGAGGATTTTTCTTTAGATGTAAGTATGAAAATTAATTGAAGTATTAAACAAATTATATATTATCATGAACTTTTTCTCCCATGTGATCACACATCCCTATACAATCTACCCTGACACAAAATTACGTATATGTACTAGAGAAATTTTCTCAGCTTCAAATTCTTTCCTCTTCTTGTAAAATGTTGTTTGCTTTGTTACCAAGGGCGTTTGTGAGTGGGAAATTCCTATGCTCGGGGGGAGGGAGTTTTAGGGACATTTTGCACTGCAAGTCAGTTTTTCCATTCGTCCTCTCTTCCATTAATCTCATCTGCATGACAGCAATTGGACAGTTTCAAATTGCACTCCAACAATCAAAAACACTTGGCACAGTTTACTAAAGCTTGTCTTTCTTTTGCATATTCTTCGACGAAAAAGAAAAGAAAGAAAACATCACGCCGATTGCATGCACGACCATGGCAAATTTAGCTGGCAAAATCATAAAGGCAAAAATCCCTTGAGGCGGCTATGGCAAATTTAGCTGACAAAATCGTAGTTGGGCATCATCTCTTTCGACAAAAAAAATCGTCACATTGCACTAGAAACAGAATGTTATTTGTTAACGAAATGATAAAAAACGAAGTTCACATCTTCAGCTTTCTTCATCCTTCAAAACGTTTGAAGGGGAAAAGAGTCAACACGATGTTCTTGAGGGCAAAAAATCTTTAAAAAAGATTTGAACTTGTACCAAAGCATAACAAGCTTTCCTCAGACGACCACACGAAGATTTCTTGTCTCCCGCGTTGGGTTCACTCATACGAATCGAGGCGTTTTCATGCAAGAAAAACAATCGTATGCACGAAATGTATTGGCAAGAAGTGCCTCTCTTGGAACTAGCTTGTCAGCCACCACACTACGAACCCCAACACGAAAGTTAAAAAAAAATATTACACTGGCTCCACAACAAAAAACAGCAGTCAATGCAATAAAATAATAATAATTACAATGATAATAAAATAAAAATGTATTTGTTCGCAGTTTTTCAAGCTGCAGTACCACGCTTTTAAAAAATAATGTCTTACTGAAAAAGAACGAAGCTCAGATTCTTTTTTTTATTTTGAAAACCCTTGCCTTGTCCGTCTTCTTACACCTGAATCCTTCTTGATTTGACTTCACGAAGCGTTTGGGTTTTGAGGAGGGTGTCTTCAGGCTTGCGATTCTGTTCTGTTTTTGGGGTGGGAGGGTGGGTGAGGTTGATCAGGTATAAGAAAAGCTTCGATGGAAGGTTGGCAAGGGGGTCAAGAAAGGGAGGGAGCATTTATTCTCTTTCATCAAACGCACTGTCCACTTATGTTGGTGCTTTCGTAACCCCTTTCACCAGGTCACTCGCCTTTTCAGCACTGTTTTGGCTCTTAATGACGTCATGGCAATTTTGTTCTTGTTTGACCTGCTTCTCCTGCTGTTGCTGTTTTAACCTATCCTGCTCCTCCCTCTCCCTTCTCGCCTGTTCGTTGATCTCCTTCACCGCCCTCAATTCCTTCTTGAGCTTCATCCGTCTGTTCTGGAACCAGATCTTGATCTGCCTTTCGGTCAGACATAGTGCGTGGGCTATTTCGATTCTTCTCCTTCTGGTCAGGTAGTGGTTGAAATGGAATTCCTTCTCCAGTTCCAGCGTCTGGAAGCGGGTGTAAGTCTGTCTACCTCGCCGTCTCGGACAACCGTTTGGACCTGGGGACGACAAAAGATATGGAAAAGCGATAAGATATCTGTACATGACAAATTCAAGAATACAGAGCACAATATACAATGCATAAATGAAACCATCATTGTCAATCCTACATTTGTGAAGACGGTATGGTGTAGAACACCAAGTACATAATTCAAGTACAGAGGCCCGTTAACCATGGTTGGTAAAGGATCCCATGCAGGTATAGGTGTAGTATGTCTCCACATTGGAAGAATATAAGTGTGATATGTATTGTATGTTTCAAGTTCTTTATTTGTGTATATTTCCTCCATTTTACTTTCCTGTTAACCACGTTAGGTTAGGTAAGGGAAACATACAAAAAAATCAAGATGTGCATGTTATATTTACCTAACCTAACCTAACCTACCATGGTTCACAATGACGTATCGAGAAAAAATTTGGAGACATACTACACCTATACCACCCATGCATTCTAATGGGTTCCATAGAAAGATTGAAATAAAGTACAGGTATATAGAGACTGGAGGCCAAATGAACCGGACACAACTTTATTTGCATGTGCAATATTTGGATTGCTAAACTATACTTATTATGTCTAATTTTCTTGTATCTGATCAACTACTAAAGAGTTCTTTGTATATTAACGTAATGCACAGAAAGGCTAATCAGGACTGGACCTACAGTTTGAAGTGGGATCCGAACCACTATTTGCCGCCACCAGGTATAGAACCCGGGACCACTTAATTACAAGGCGACGACGCTACCACTGCGCCATCGGAAAGGGGGTGGGGGCTGGTACAATATTAACACATGACTTTAGGGGAAGAGAAAGTGTGTGTAAAGTAACACTTATGTAGTGCGTACAGCGTACACACACAAAACTAAATGCATCATATAGATTGATGCACCAGAATGCATGGATTCATGCACTAAAGTGTGTTTTATGGCTTCAAACATTTGATGTATTTGGGTGCATAAATCCTCACTTGCATCAAATTATGCACTTTGGTGTTTTATTTCACGACATACAAAAATACACCCAAATGCATCAAATGTGAATCTGATTCTTTGAAGAAGCCATAAAACACACTTTAGTGCATCAATCCATGCATTCTGGTGCATCAATCTATATGATGCATTTAGTTCTCTGAGTGTACAGCTCGCACAAGGAAAATGAAAAAAAAATACTATTGGGTTCCATAACAGTAGCTGAACCTTTCTTTCTCTCGCACTATTTAAATTCGGTCAAGTTGCGTATTGTTTCATTTCCATACGGAACTTGGGAGTCTCTTTAAACTGATCCGGAAAAAATGTTCCTGGACCGAATCGAATTACTTTAAGGATACGGTCCAGAACCCAATTACGCTTGCTGATTTCTTCTCCTGGACCGGAATTGAATTTCTCTAAAATTCCTGTACCTTTTAACAACCCTGCCGGTAACACTCCAATATTTGTAATATTTGATTAGGTGTGTGTCACACCAATTGTGGTGGCTACTCAGTACCATTTTTTTAAGTTCCAGAGTAGAAATCTAGAATCTTACTTATAATATAGAAAGTATATTTTCTGTGTATCTTCTAGAAACTACTTATAGAGCTGCTCTACTACGAGTTGGGGTGTAAGGGTTGACCCTTTCTCAAGACCTCCCTTCCCTGGACTACATTTTCCAGCTATCGAGGCTCTGGCGTAGAGTCCTTACAATGCTAATACATGTTCTATATCTTCTTCGCCTTGCCTCCTGGTTTGAGATAACAATTACCGCCAAATCCGGATATCGGATATTCTCATATCCGAATTGCCCGAATATCCTTTATCTGGAATATCCGGATATCTCAATGTGTGAAATATCCGGACAGTTTTGTCGTTTGGGCATCCCCGATGGCGCAGTGGTAGCGTCGTCGCCTTGTAATCAAGGGGTCCCGAGTTCGATACCCGGTGGAGGCACATAGTGGTTCGGATCCCACTTTAAACTGTAGGTCCAGTCCCGACTAGCCTGACTGTGCATAAAGTGGACTTAAAACACTAAATCCGTTTTACGGGCTATCGACACGTTCTTTTATTCATGTTCGTATTTGTCTGTGCTGATTTTATACAAATCCTTAAAGAATTTATCTGTTGTATCCGAAACGGATATTGGATAATTTGAAATCCAGATATCAGTTATTCAGATCCATCCCTAGTTTTTAATTGGCACAGTTTAAAAAAAAGTCAAGAAAAGTTGTTTCCTACTTTTGTTTACAGTGTACTCTCAGAATTCTGGCTAAAGCGTTCAGGGAAAGGATTACAGGATGAGGATTACATTTCCTGTTGTCTAGATAGCCTATTTCTAATAGAATATAGAAACTAGGTTTGATAACTGGGTCATTCCACGTCAATTCATCCAGGCCATGTCACCCACCATCCCCGATTTTGATGAAATTCGGTATGCGTATAGAACTTTTGATGCTGATTACAAAAATGACAACTTTTGTAAAATTGGTCAATTCAGAAGTTACGCGCTTCTTAAGATCTCCGTGTACGCCACATCCGGCTCCACTTTGAATAACACACATTAGGTTATAAACGATGGTATCTTCCCTCGGGTTTGCCGTAGAAACTTCAAGTTTGTTTTTTTTTGTTCAGAATAGTATAAGCTTTCATTTAAATAACGTTTCAGATGAATGCATCAGTAAACATGTATTTTTATATATAGTTTTATGTATTTTTTTAGAAAAATAAATGACTAATTTCAAGAGCGAATTTCATGCAATGCCCCCCCTTCAATTTCCCCCCAATTTTATATGTAGGTAGCTCAGAGTGTGTACTAATGCCTGATGAAAAAATTGGGATGGGCGATTCAGAGACAGGGTGATAAAAAAATCATTTGCATAAAATGACATTAAAAGTAAATCTTATTAAAAATGCTTATGTATTTAGCACAAAGCCTGAAGTACAATATGTTTCAAGTTACAATATTCAAAATTTATGTTCACTAAGCATAGGCGTAACCTGGCGGGGGCAAAGGGAAGCACTTGCCCCCTCCAAAATTTATAGATTAATTTAAAATTTGCAAGTAATAATTACAGTGGAACCCCGATTTAAGTTCCTCGATTTTACATTTTCCTTCATTTTGCATTCAATCTTAATGGTCTGGTTAAAAATTTTCCAAGATTTTATATTTTTCCACGTATTAAGTTTTTTCAGCTTTGTCTCCTGGATAACGTAAAATTGAGGTTCCACTGTATCTAAGTTAGTTTCAACAGTCTTCATTTTTTTAAATTTTATATATTATATAATTATATATATAATTACACTGGGGAACAAAAAAAATATTTTATTTTGCGGCATAAAGTTTAATAACAGTTTCAGCACACAAAACAGCTGTGATTGCCAATTGTATGATTGGTTCAATTGAATTGACTCCAGTTATAAAAATAAACACACCATGGAAAATGTAGGAGGTAAAATTACTCTACGCTTTTCTCGGTAATATCAAAATTTGATAATGGTCTGAAATTCCCATTAAGAAACTTATTTATTTATTTGTACATTGTTGCTAGGCAACTTATGAAGCATTGCTAGGCAATATATCGGACACTCAACAAAGCTTAAGGAAGAATACCAAAACATAAAAATGGTTTTAGAAAAAAAATTAAATATGCTGAACATAAGTGGCTCGTGTGTGTGGATTTGAAGATGGTGATTTTTTTACTAGGACAGCAAAGTGGGTACACAAAGTATCCCTGTATCCTATGTTTGTGGGATAGTCGTGCTAGAGAAAAGCATTGGACGATAAAAGTTTGGCCCCCAAGGGAAAATATTACAGTGGGAAAAGCTAATGTCATTCATGAACCGCTGATAGATAGGGACAAAATCATTCTTCCGCCACTGCATATTAAACTTGGGTTGATAAAACAGTTTGTCAAGGCCTTAGATACAAGTGGTGATTGTTTCAAATATTATGACACACTTTTCCAGGACTAAGTATTGAAAAATTGAAGGCAGGAATCTTTGACGGACCACAAATTCGTACACTTATAAATGATGCCAATTTTACAACTTACATGTCTTACATCGAATCTGAGACCTGGCTGAGATTTGTGTCCATCGTCAAAAACGTTTTGGGGAATCACAGAGCAGAAAAGTACCCCGATATAGTTGGAAATATGTTGAAAAAGTTTGAGAAATTGGGAGCTAATATGAGTGTGAAGATACATTTTCTACATAGCCACATTGACAGATTCCCTGAGAACCTTGGTGATTTTAGTGAAGAACGGGGAGAAAGGTTCCATCAGGATATAAGGATAATGAAAGAAAGGTACCAGGGACGGTGGGATCGCCACATGATGGCCGACCACTGTTGGAGCATACAGAGGGATTGTCCTAAAAAGCAATACAGCAGGAAATAGCATAAAAAAACATTTCACATAGTTTGTTACTTCATTGTGTACATATTTTCTTAATTATTATGATCATAGGCCTATATAAATTGTTGTTGGAAGTTCATTTATATGTATGTCTTATGTTTCCGCCATTTTGGTTTAGTTGCATTTATTTCATAAATTAGAGCCAATTCAGGAAATATATTATTATATCCTTATTCAGCAGCATGAAATTACCCTAAATTAGCTCTCAAACACTGTGCCGCAATTTCACTGTTCCCCAGTGTTATTATTATTAACATTCCCAAGTTTAGCAAATTTATCTTAGAGAACATTCTTTTTGTGCATTTTATCTCAATATGGAAGTTCTTTTTTGGCTATTCTTCATGGGGATACGTAATATGAAGTAAGAATTAATACTACACATTTGTGCTGATTGAAGTTTTTTCAAATGGAGCTTTTTCGCTACATACCACAGAAAATATCCTTCTGACGGGATGGTTGGAACAGTAAAAATACTTGTAAAGACTTCTATAGTATAAAGCAACAAGTACGGCAATTATGTAGAAATAGTATTCAAGGCATAAATTTCTTAGTAATCATCTAGGGTGAAATGACAACAACCCACAGTACAATGTGTCAGAGACTGCAAAGTACTACAACAGTACCAGGAAGTATGCACTATTTTGAACTTACAGGTTCCGTAAGTTACTTTTTACAAGTAACTGAGTTACAGTCAATCATTAAAAAAGTTACTCAGTTATTGTTACTGGTACTTTGAAAGTAACTGAGTTTCTTTTACAGTTACTGTAACAGTAACGTACTGTTAATGATCATTGATTTGTGTAAACGTTACACAAAATCAATAATCAAGAAGACTTCCATGTTTTACTTATGTTTCTAGTACATAATATGTATTCATATATTTACATTATTACTGCTAATAAATGACGGAAAATACAGTCAACTTTGCTTGAACGATTAGGCTTATAATTAAAAATAATTTGTATGCTGACTACGGTATTTTGAATATGGTGGCATTGATTCCACTTTCACCTATTTCTTTCTCCTCCATTCCAAGTTCAACAATATCCAAAGATCCACTCCCTCGACAATGACTTTTTCCTAGCTGGACAACAACATTCCAAACGAACGCAGCAGTCTACCAAAAACAATGGAGTTTTTACATACAATTAGAAATTAATTACAGTAAAGCGTGGATGTTCTAAATTTAGCATGCAACAAAGCATAGCTTCCTTGCCAGCAATTCCAAGAAAATCCTTTCACGTAGCATCCGGAGAAGGTACATATTTTATTTTTATAGTCTGGAACAGAATTGTCCAATTTAGCTATTTCCCTACTGCAAGAAGTAACACTGTTATCGTTGTTAACGTTACAGGTACTTACTTTTAAAAGTAGCTAGTTACAGTTAGAATTCCTAAATAAAAAGTAACTGTACTTGTAACTTTGTAACTATTTACTTCGAAACACTAGTTGTTTAACTGTCAGAGCCAAAATAGTAAGTGCTGATGTGATATGTTTTGTATAACTGTATGGTTTGAATTTTGTGAAGAAGTGGCTTTCCGAATTTCAACAGTGAACAGTTATGTAGTAGCATGTGTGTGCGTGACTCAAACTTGTTTGTAGGATTGCTTCAAAAGTCCACGTGAAAATGGCGATGCAGCTATTAAATTCTTGCATCCATTTTGTCCATCAACTTCCCACTACTGGCCAAAAAGTATGCTGTGTCCAGTGAACATTAACAACACAAATGGATGGACATATGTACTTAGTGATAAGTCAAATACTTTAGTGTGTTTGAAATGGTCAAAATATCCATCTAAAATGTGAACGGCACAATTTATAGTACATGATTTTCTTTTTGATTTAGTTTATTTTACTTCGCGTTTTGTGCCTCTTGGCTAATTTGCGAAGATGGGGAGGAGTGATGAAATGATGAAATTGATGAATGGACATTCACAAACAACCAAGCCCGACCGGGATTCGAACCCGGGACCCTTGGCGTCGCAGCGCGATGTGCTAACCACAGGGTCGGGCTTATAGTACATGAAATTTTGGCAATGCATAGAGTACAATTTTTAGGTACTATCTTAATGGGTCACTTGGAAACTTTCTTCGGGTTGAGATAATCGCAAAGTTTTCCATCGCATAAAAATAGTGTCCAGGATTATTTGATAAATACATTTGAAAGATCACAATTATTACTATTTATTCGTTTGTTCCTCAAGTGCCAGGAGGATCACAAAATATATTTAACTTATAAATTTTGGAGTGGGCAAGTGCTTCCCTTTGCCCCCGCCAGGTTACGCCTATGCTTAGTGAACATAAATTTTGAATATTGTAACTTGAAACATATTGTACTTCAGGCTTTGTGCTAAATACATAAGCATTTTTAATAAGATTTACTTTTAATGTCATTTTATGCAAATTATTTTTTTATCACCCTGTCTCTGAACCGCCCATCTCAATTTATTCATCAGGCATTAGTACACACTCTGAGCTACCTACATATAAAACTGGGGGAAAATTGAAGGGGGGGCATTGCATGAAATTCGCTCTTGAAATTAGTCATTTATTTTTCTAAAAAATACATAAAACTATATATAAAAATACATGTTTACTGATGCATTCATCTGAAACGTTATTTAAATGAAAGCTTATACTATTCTGTACAAAAGAAAACAAACTTGAAGTTTCTACGGCAAACCCGAGGGAAGATACCATCGTTTATAACCTAATGTGTGTTATTCAAAGTGGAGCCGGATGTGGCGTACACGGAGATCTTAAGAAGCGCGTAACTTCTGAACCCCTTGACCAATTTTACAAAAGTTGTCATTTTTGTAATCAGCATCAAAAGTTCTATACGCATACCGAATTTCATCAAAATCGGGGATGGTGGGTGACATTTTCACAAAATTCTGGATGATTTGACATGGAATGACCCAACTATAACATTTATCTACCCACACTCCATAAGAACGTCCAGCAGCAGAAGTAATGCCATCTATCGGTTGATATTGAAACTATCAAGAATTTTTGTTGAAATAGCGCAAGGGGCCATTCAAAATCAGAAGTATCTTAAACCATTATGAGATTTGTGATGTGACTCAATTTTGTGCAAGGGACTTGATTTGAGATTTATCCAGATAAATCTACAAGTTTTGGCAAATAAAGATAAATAATGAAGCAGTTAAATCAAACCATACGTATTAAATTTGTTGCGTTTATGTAACATTAACATGCTAGGGAAATACGTAAATACTGTTAGAAATTATATTAAGATACTTCTATAAGCAAAAGCAACAAAGGAGACACGTTCGAAAATTAGCACAATGATGAGACTAGGGTGCAAAAGTAAATGTTAAGCAATAATCAAAACTTATACTCTATGTTGGGTATGTATGGAGCAAGGCCGCGCACAGCAGCAAGAAGGGGGGGAATCGAATGGGGAGAGCGAAGCCGTACACGCTGCTACGAGGGCTGATAACTTTCACCTTCTCCACGCAATCCCGTTCCCTCTAACACAAGACTTGTTTTCGTTCGCTTGCTCCGGAACAGAGCAATAAAACTAATATCAATCAGTTTCCAGATACATACATGTCATTCCTTAGATTTATAAAGTAACAGGCCATCTTGTCTACTACACTTACGTTAAATTGTTGTTCTAATTGTCAATTGTTGCAAATATGAATAATTTCTCTTTTGGTGACAGTATTGCGACTTGCTCCACGTGTGGGCTGGGCAGTGGGGATATTTTGTCCCAACATTAGGCTCAAATGTCTAAACAAAGAAGTTCGACACGCTGAAAAGACGACCACGTGAGCACGTTACCTGGAAGTTATCAACAGAAGCTATACCACTTTCTTTCGTTCTTTTAAAGTAACAAGACATTTTTAATGAAATATCCCAACTTAACATTCAAATTATTGTCAAAAAAGTGAAAGGCGACAACGAAATATTACTAAAGCAATGTGCTATGCAGAATTTGTATATTTCCATATGTGTGCAAACATTATCCTCATGTGTTTGTCTAAACATGTCCATTGTCGGATTATTTTCTACATTTATTAGCTGGAGAGGATTTAATTCTCGCGTTTCTTCCAGCGTGTCTAGCTATTTTTAAAACGTAACAGCCATACAAATTTACTAATTTTATGACAATGAGAAAAATACTTTCGTAATACGTTCCAGAAACTTCTTTCCACCACTTCCGTTCCAATGTGTGTGCACAAAGTGCATAAAAGAGATTAAAACTGCATCTTAAGCAAGTCCCTTTCCTAACTTCTTTTTTTGCAAATTTGTGCATCAAACCACGTGTTGAAGCTCCGACATTGAACGCTTTTCTTTCAATTTTTGAACATTTTCAGCACATATTTGGAGCGTGATAAACGGTATATTACGATTTCGTGTAACACAAACTAGTGATGGCAGTTTAAATTCTCATTTGGGTCTCAAATACAAGCATTCTTTGTAGACTATTAACACCATTGAACGTTGAACTTATATAATAGACATGTTTACTCGTGGAAAGCAGAGAACAGTTCTCAACACAAGTAAGAATGTCTAAATAGATTCTGTAGAAGTTCTATCTTAGAGTATGTATTTTTATTGTGACTCTCTTTGTTCTAATATTACAAGTGCACGCATGGTATACATCATTCCGAAAAGTTATTGTGTAAATTAAACTCCACTTCATACTTTGCTGCTAAACCAATTTATGTGACATTTGCCCTTGCACATATTTCAGCCCGTTGCATGTTCTCTGAACACAGTCACGTTAATACAACAAAAGACTTACTTGAACATCGTCAAAGCACTTGGAAATTTATTTCTTGTAATTCTCTCTCCTGAAGTTTGAAATAAAATGGGTGACACCCTGTGAGAGGCTAGCAGGGAGCGTGACGTAGATAAATGATGAGATACTATTTAATTTCTTATTACCGGAATCTTACTATGGCTATTAAATCAACGCGACAGCGTGACCCACACCTAAGCTTAACAACCTACCTAGGACACGTCATATACATCACAATCGCGGTATGGGGAGGGAGTGTTGGTGGAAAACGGCCCCTTTCCACGATTTGTTGTAGGTGTCGTTCTGACACCGCATTCGTTTTCTTGTTTGAGAGATCTTTCTGTAGGAGGGAACGCGTTAAGATTAATGATTTTAATGGCGAAGGTGGCCGCCCGCTCAAAACTTGTCTCTGCAAAGACCTTCCCATGATACCTTTCGGCCAGGAGGGGAAGGTTTCTTGATGGTATCATGGCGGATCTCCCCCAGGTAGGGGGCGCTGAAGCACCAACCCCCTCTCAAAATGTCTGCCGCCTCAAGGTCTTGTGTGGGAAGAGATGGTCAACTTTCCCTCGCCAAGTCAAAAGGGGTAACAACCATACAGCCTTCGCTTTCTTTGCTGTAGATTTATTGAAGCCTGCGAATTTTTTTCCCTTTCCGGCCCGATTTCTCTTTTTTACCCTTTTCTTGTAAAGACTTTGGTGAAAGCTGGTGGTGTCATTTCCACCCTCCAACCCTTTTGAAAGCGTCTGCTGTAAAACTTTGTCTTTTCACCCCCTTCGACTTAGGGAAAGGGCTTCTTTTTTTTAAAGGTCAATCCCCGTCTGCACTATCTTCCATTATGTCCTTCTCTGCTTAAGATGGATGAAGGTAAATGTCCCGTTAACCAATTCTTGTGCTCATTTTAACCTCGAGGCAATCAGTTGGGAGTTTAGGGAATGAAAAGTGGCCATAACTTTTCCCGGAGCAGAGGCAACGTGCGAAAACAAGCAATTTCTTTTACCACCCAAGAGTAGCTCGAATTCCAACATTTCTACAAATCACCTTCAAGAAAAAAGAAAACCCCCAAGACGTAAGCTGCATGTACAAATTATACTGCAGTAGATTCCTTCTGATTCTCCTACACAGGGACGATTTGCTGAGAAATTATCCCTGTGATTTTTTCAGCTAAAATATTCCATAACCATACATGCTCTCAAGATAATGTTTACTTCTCCTCCACGTTTAGAAGAAAAGATGAAAAGAAAGTCTACACCTTACTTTAGTAGCCTGTGACAAGTGTTTGTACAGCTTGAGAGCAAGTTAAGTATCAAATTCTTCCATGTAAATAAGTTTTATGAAAGTATGGCAGTCCCAAAGAAACATGGCAAGTCATGCAATTATGTTCCTAAGACATGAAGGTCCAAAATAAAAGAACGAATGAATAAAACCACGTAAACATATGCAGTTTAGATGCAGAGTAATCAGAGCATAACATTTTGGTATTTTATAAATGTTATGTATAACTGAAAGCATATCCAAAGTTTTGTCCAGCCACTTAGAAACAACATATCAGCATTATTGGTATCTTAGCCGTTAAAGATAAATATTTCGCGTTTTCCTTATTAGTTTCAAGTACGTTAAATGTGCATTTAATAAATTCTAGAGGATCCCAAGTATCGAAATGAAAATACAAAAACTGAAGAATTACTCGATTTTTCTGTAATAATTATCATTTATTTTTGAAAACATTATTTCTTATCTTATATATTTCAAAATTTATTACTAATTTTCAGGCCGCTCTACTTATAGCCTCTATTCAAAGCTTCAGTGCTGTAGTTGGGTGCTGAAAATTGATTTGTTCATATACGATTTTTTGGAATACAACGCGAATCTTGGGCGAATTTTTGGTGCCCGGTCTGATTATAATACTTCACCTTCAGTTTTTTCAGGAAGACGTAGCAAATAATTCGTGGGTGTACTTTCCAAATTTATAAACATCCTTTTTTATTATTGTTGTGCCTAGTATGTTGATTTTTATTCAGAACGCTCCTTTTGCAGTTGAAAAATAAATCGACGCCCCCCTTACATCGCTGAGTTTTAGAAAAGTATAAATGAGTGAAAAATCCTGAAATCTGTTGTCTGTTGCTCAAGCAAAAAAAAAAAACTTTTTGTGTTTGTGTAACGTAGTTCACCAAAAAACTCCACAAAACTTGTTCCCGAATGTCTTTCTCCAAAGGCATTACTGAAAATTTATTATTCTTGTAAATCTTTCTCCTGAAGTTTGAAAAAAAAGAAAAATAGTGACACCCTGTGAGAGGCTAGCAAGGAGCGTGACGTAAATAACGAGCTACTATTGAATTTCTTATTACCGGAATCTTACTACGGGCAAATCAACGCGACAGTGTTAAACGGTTAGAATAATAATGATAATAATATGCCTCAGAGACTCCAAAGTTTATACATCGTCACGCCACCTGTCCGTGTTTCATGAATATCCCTGTCAGTCAATGTATAGAGTGCAATCAATAACTCTTTTTTGTTACAAAACAAGAGGTCAAATTGCTAAAAGATAAGAACATGGATATTCACAATAGTTCTGATCCAGTAACAGAACTGCATATGGACAATCTATTTCTGCAACTGCCTTCTGGTTAGCGATAATGCTTTTGGAGGGGTGGGTACCACATTCAGCGGTTGCTATAGCAACGCTTCGTTGGAGGGTTGTAGAGGAACAAGGCAGTCAGCAACGCCCTTCCCACCCCAAGCGGTCTTCCATCCCTCATTATCATGGCCGACCGGTTTGAGGAGGGTTGGATTTTCAAGAGGGGCCGGATGGGGGTGGGGTTGCAGGGGGGCTGAAAAATGGCGCAGCAAAGAGAATGGAGGGGGAGAAAGACTGTAAGTCGATCCACGGTTTCGAAGCCATGCAAAGCTGAGATTTTGGAATTGCGTGGAACTAAAACCTATAAGCTATGGAAAACCTAACTTGTATTGCGCATCAACACTCAATAAAAACTTATTATGAAAGTAATCTTTATAGTTTGGCAGTTTTTTCTTTAATTTTTAGGGAAATGTTGTAACAACCCTAATAAATTGATTTGGTAGGTGTTTTAGGAACATTCCGTTTCTATCTTCAGACTTGAGGAACGAGACCTGGCAACTGTGGTAAGTTTACAATACAGAGAGTATATAAACCTAGACCTCAACTTACAAATGGAGATTAAAACGAGACTTAATTCCTTGACAGTTGATGTGACTTGAGACATTAGAATGCAGTATGAACATTTCGCTCTTTTATTGAGACTTTTTCATTCTTACCGTGATACTGGTTACGGGATTATTTGTAAATTTATTGTTTAATGAGCAAAAATCTATGTTTTTACATTGTTTGACTTAATATTATTTTTCTTTCTTGTTAACTTTTTTAGGTTTACGAGCGGGATGAGAGTGGACCACACTTTGCTACATATTTTATGTAAATATTTTGAACACTTGAATATTTTGAACAGCATTTAAAGTTACAAAAATAAAAGAAAAAAAGCCGGATTCTATTGGCGACAGTGTTGGCGTGTGATGTGCAGTGAACGTCAGACTCTTGTATCAAGACGAAAGTTAATGAGCCACTATTACTATTTAATAAAACAGCAAAATTTCGCGACAAATTAATGGCGCAACAAATACGAATTTTTAAGTTAAATTTAAGTAAAGAATTTCAAATACTTTCGTCAAAAATATATTTTTTTATAACAAAGGGTGTTTCAAAATAGCGCGGAAGGTTAATTTTTTAGATCTTCGTGCTACGAAACTTACGTTTTTTTAAATATTAAAATTAAAAAAACATTAAAATTCCTTACGTATGTAACGTCAATACGGTTTTTGAGGGAGTCCATCATGGATTCATGTCACAGGCGGACGTCTGCACATTTTCTTTTTCTTCTTATGATTAACTTGTGCAATGGGATAATTTGGATTGCGATATGTTATATGTTAATTCTGTGATGTATTGGCGGGGTGTGTAAATACGTTACCTTGTGGAACATCGTGCACATTTCATTTTGGCAACTGCAGGCCGTAAAGGGGAGGGTTGTATTTTCTGAATGACTTGTGGGATGGGATAATTTGCGACTTCTTATTTTTATGATGGAACGGAAGGAAAGGGTAGTATTCTGTGGAAAAAAGATAAAAGACTTTTGACATACGACTTACACAGAAAAAACTGGTGTGTTTGGAATTACCAAAAAAGTTTGGTTGAGCTGTTTGGTTATGCTTTTTGTTTCCGATAACCAAATGTTGCTTGTAATTAATTACTATAAGAATACAAAAAAATTTGGTCAGACGAAATATGGTACTCGTAAACAAAAATTATACATATGTAAGTAAAGAGTAACAAACCGTTTGATTAAATTTACTATATGTGCGTGAGCGTGCTTTCGATTTTGAAATAACGACAGTTTTGTCGAGTGTAGTATGAAAGTCCCTTGTTGAAAACTGAAACTCATGTAGATAGATAATTACTCGAAGGGAGCCTTCATGTTGTTGTGTAGCCCGTGTAGCCTAATATGCTGAAAAAAAAGCTCAGGGTATACATACGCTCATGTTTCCTTGAATGGCCGCTAGATGGAAAAATTGTGCTTTAACACATTCGAAAGATATGTGCACAATAAAGCTACAAGATACAGAAAAAATGTAGTGCAGTGAATAAAAGTGAATCTGTCAGTTCATCTGAACTTTCTATTCTGAGCATTCTCAATGTGTATTTTGAGTTCGGTTAGTTTGTACAAACTATCCAGCCTAGCTAAAATTAACCAGATTAAATAAGTTCTTTCGTAACCTTAAATAGAAACATAAAATTTAGTAAGATGGCAAGTTCGGTAATTTTAACTAAATTATTTGGTTTTCCTAAACAAAGGAGCTACATTTTGTTAGATTACCAAAATAATATTTCGTATTGGTAACCAAAAAATTGTTTACGGCAAACAAAACAAATAGAACTTGACCAAATCATTTGCTACTGGTGAACAATTGTTTGGTTGATGTCTATTTAAACAAACGAATTGTTCACCACTACCATTTTTTTTTGGTTAATCCAAACAAACATTTTTCTCTGTGTACTTCTCTTTTGGACTTCCAAATACAACTCCGACCCGCAATTCAATGCCTGGCCTTGGAAAAAAGAGGTAAGTTATCTTCTAAGGTTACATTTTAGCCTTCATTTTTTGGAACTTTCATGTGTCAGTGCGGAAAATAGTGTTGGGGGCAGGTGGCTCGGCCAGTTTTCTAACATGCCTTCCAAAGGGATTCTATAGAAAAAGGCGGGGCCGCGATAGCGGTAGGTTAATTACCACAGGGGCGGAGTCTGGAATCGGCGGGAAATTTAAACAGCAATTTTCATGACATTTCTTGGGGTATAGCCCTGAAAAATCGACATTTACATACATGCATCGGTACGTGTGCAAGGAAACTAACATGGTCCCAAGTAGAATTCCACCTCGCAACTTCAAACGGCTACATCTCAACTTTAAACAGCTGTACAGTCGTAAATACTTGTTTCCGCGCTCCAGAATTTTGTTCTTCATAATTGTAAACACACAATCCATTAAAAAAAAAAAAAAAAAAAAAAAATCCTTGCGAAATCGAGGGGGTAGAATGCGAATACGGATCCCAAAGAGAACGTAGTAAAATAATAGAATACTACTAAATTCTCATTCAAAAGGAACAAGACCGTCTATCGCCTCGTTCCAGCTTCAAGCACCATTCAAGACAACGCTCTACACAGACGCAATACACAACTTGACAGGAAGTCTGGACATTCCCCGCTCCCTTCGTCCTTCTCAACAGATGTTTGTAGCGGATGACACATTTCCCCCCAAAATTTCCTCCCTTTAAATGTCATCACAAAGGTCCAATGTATGGTCATTTTGACTATCTTAAACACATGCACGCAGATGAAAGATTGTGGATAAACACACTGATGACCACCAGGCTGTTATGTTCACCCAAATCATAGAAAACACAAGAAACGAATACGCCTTTCGGAGATGGTCTGGAAAGAGAAAAGGTTGACAATAAAAACCTTACATTCGCTGTGCTTATTGCGTATTCATTATGTTTGACGACTGACAAAGTCTTATTTTGGTTTCCCTGCAATGCGTTACGCAATAAGCAAACGTAAATAGCAACTTTCAATAGGAAGTTCACCCATCGTCGTAGATTTAGGCGACACACAAAAAGCATTACAGGTAAGCGAGAATTTCAAGATGTAGGTGTCCCGACTTTTATTGCCTGTGACTGTACCTATGGATTCAATCGGAATGTAGAGTCGCATGCATAAGTATTAAGAGTATCGGCACTTTAACAGGAGACACGGAGAACGCCTTTATGGCAGTGACCCTCTGTTGCCGCGTTTACCTACGTAGGAACTTGCGGTCAAGCAGCCAATTAGGCCTACCGCTGCCCCCTGTTTGGGCAACAACCGGCAACCTTTGTATCCCTCCTCCCCAAAGCGTTCTGCGCTGTGAACGGAGACAGGTTGTTACGGTGGCCGTAGTATATAGGAAGTAAACTGTCCATGAGAACCATGGACAATTAGTCGTACAACAGTTGCAATGCTGTACGTTCGCCGGTCACGAAGGGGTTTTCTTTGCAAGTATCCTTTCATTAATTTCAACTAATCATCCTCTTCGTCGCAATTTCTGAAGAGCCAGTTTCATCTGATGGTGCACAATTTGAGAACGGCTAGGATGAAAAAAAATCCTTTATTTCCTTTCTACAATGTAAAATTATCTATTCCATATAGTTTTATTTGTATGTTATTGATCATATCTCTTTACTTCCCCCTTTCAGTACGACATTCTTGATGATATAGGTAATTTACGCCTTGAAGATGAAAAAATATACGTTTAAGTTTCATTAATTCTGAGAGAATACAAGATTTGCAGCAAGACGTAAACAACCAGCGCACCTGGTGGCAGAAAGCAGAAACTATCATGTCAAAATGACTCGCACATTAATTAAGCACAATGGCTAATAAACATAATGAACGTAGTAGAGAGGCGGTTACATGGTCATTTCTAATGATAAACTTCATTATCTGAACAGAGATAAACATAGGACTATGAGGAATGCACGCGCCGGCAGCCTAGCCATTTTGTTTCATTTCTTTCTCTACCTTCAGCATTCCCCCAAAACACAATTCCAATAAATTCCCATTTTCCGGAAGCTTAGTGTCACAGGAACAGTGGAAACAACTGCGTGCCACAACGCGCAGGACACAGAACATAAAGGCAAATGGCGGGGCAGGTTTTGGCCCATTTGGCGTTCAATGGGGCATATAATTGCAGCCCGCTATCTGAAGGTAACATGAAACGCATAGAAGACACTTATAATAATTAGTACGTATATTCTTGTTTCCTGCGTCATTTTGTTTATTAATTCCGTTACAGTAACATGCACGATAACAAGATTATTATCGGGAAAGTTTTCAATCTTCAGCCATTCAAACGTGGAGCTAATTTCATTTTCAATCCACCCAGCAGATGGCACTTCCATCCGCCATACAAGACCAACGCAACGCGATCGATCCTGCATATATATGAACAATAAACGCCATTATAAAAGTTTTGTTGCTTGAAAAGAATGCTTTCTATTTTCGGTAATTAATGAAAATTGTGCGGAGAATTTGAAGAAACAAATGACAATCGTGAAAAAATGTTTGCTCAACAGCCAAATATATATGGTGTTCAACATAACACTGAAACTAACTATCCTCTGGTGCTAAAGTAAATATACAAATTAGAATCAAGTTAAATATTAACAAATTATGACTTTCACCTCTTCGGGTATGAACATATAAAAACAGTGACAACGCCATTTCATGTTACTGCCTTGCAGAATAACTTTCCTCAAATTACAAAGCTGGTGTATTTTGCTGTATGTTTAAGGTGTATAGAATCTCATTCTATTATTGCATAGCACTGCCTTGAATCTTCATAATTTTACCTATCACTAACAAGTGATCAACCTTCTGCACTTAAATATAGCAATACATTAAGCTGTATTATATCCTGATATTTTATCATAATGACCTGGCAGCATTATGTTCCTTCGATGCTCGCTTGTTGGAAGATTGCTATTTCATTTGTCACTTCCCTCCACTTTCCGTCTAGTACGCACTGACCGTATTCTTCTTTTAACTTCCCTCGCGAGACAAGAAACGGCTAAAATATTGCGGGGAGGCACGAGGAATATGCACAAGGAACACACTCCAACATGTCGGCATTGCATATATATTGCAGTAATGCAATTAGCGTAAGCGAGCACACCTGAGGGAATTGTAATTGCTACGAGCTTCCACGACGACGCCTTTTCCCTGCGCCGAAAAAACCCTTCCCCCTGCCGCAACACACTTCTCCCCGTCTGCCCTTGCACACTTAAAATGCAAACGAACGCTGAAATGGCAAAGAGCTGGGGGCCAATGGAATCCTACTTGATCAAGCCCCCTTGCACTAATGCCATCAGAGTTGAATTGGGTAAGCTAAAGAAAGTAGGGGTGGAAAAGTAAGAAGCCGTGGACGCGTGGAATACAAAAAGCATATGTTGTCTCCCAATCGACTTATGCCCCCCGTCCCCTTCCCTCCTGAATCCAGTAGATTCATTTTCATGAGGAAATTTCCTTAATCCCACAATGCAGAACTCCCCTACGTTCGTATCCCTGCCGCGCACGACTCTTGAGGGGGGTTTCATTACAAGCTAGAGTTAATTTAGAACTCATTTCGACTTGCCTCTACTCGATTTGAAATTGCTCTTTTTTCCCCTCCTTACAGCTTCTACGTAAGCTCGAAGCTATTACCGTTTGAGCTCTCAGTTTCATTTTTATGTACTGACTCTCAGGTCACTGACTATCTTCGATTGTAACTCACGTAACAGAGCCAAAACGACGTAAAACGTAGATTAATAATGATCAGTTTATGTGGTTTAACAGTACAATCCACACAAACCTCTAAAATGGTAGCAACTCGTCAATTGGACAGAAAGACCTCTAGGAAAGGCATGAGGTAGCACATTGTTTTGCCCTTGCACAGTCAACGGCAAATTGTCCATCTTGTCTCCCGCGAGCGTCAAAAACAACCAAATCGTACAATATAAGGCTCGTTATCTTTGCCACTGAAAGTGCAATGTACACCTTATCTTACAAGCACAGCAAAGTTACTATATTGGCGTTCACTTGGCCATAATTGATCGATTCCTTGCTTAACTCATAAAGTATAATAGTGTGTAATGTATTTGTTACGTTTCTTCACCACGATCATATTATTAATGGATTTAGAAATGGAAACTTAAACACGTAAGAATGTATTGTTTTGTGTGAATATCCGTATTCTTAATAGCAATAGCAAAATACGTGCTCTGGAAAGATAAAATTATACTAGACTTTTGTCGAAGGATGCGAATGGAAGTGTCTGAGAAGGATCAAATTGAAGAATTATCGCACAGATATCTATCTAATTGCCAGATTGGAATCCGCCAAGTTGCAACCAAAACAAAATCAGGCCAGAAGCAGTAATCTGTGCTACGATTTTCACCACAGATTGCCATGGATTCGGAATGTGCATAATCTTCATTTCAATATGATCTTAAATTAAGTTTTCTTTGTGTTTCGTCTATTTCATGATGAAGATATTGACATGTTTTGTTGGAATTAATGAAAAACTTTATTTTATGTGTGTACAGTGGGATCCATAAGTATTGCTCAGCAAATTGTCCATGAGTATTTTCGTTGGTTCTTATCTTCATCATATGTGTTTCTAAATACTGTATTTTTACGTATACTGCTTCAGAGATTGTAATCAGATTGTTTGGTGTTTAGTGTCAGTTCTTGAAGCTCTCATTGCATACAACGAAGGGCGTAAACGTGGTGATGGACAATTTGCTTGGTAATACTTATAGATCCCACTGTACATGGAGGGGGACATAGGTTAGGATATCAATCATATCGTATACGAAAACAAATAAAGGTTTTAGAAAATGAAGCAGTAAAGGAGATCCGTAAACAAGTTCACGTACAGTGGGATCCATTAGTATTACCGTGCAAATTGCCCTTGACTATTTTCATTGATTTTTCTCTTACATCCTGTGTTTTTAAGATATGGATTTTTATGTGTGCTGATGCAGAAGTTGTCAACAGCTTGTTTTGAGTTTTTCTAATAATTCTTGAAGCTCTTATTGGGTCAAATACCTAGGTAGAGTGCACGAGCATGGTGATGGACAATTTGCACGGCACTACTCATGGATCCCACTGTACACATATAAGTATAATATTTTAAAGGCAAGAAGTATTTTTAAGAGGACGCATATTATTTTCATTGATTTTTCTCATAGCTAAAGAAGGGAATGCATTGTTAACTAACAGTCTTCAATATTTTGGTCTACACATTCAACTAAACATAGGAATATAACAATAAAAATTAGGAGCAAAGGTAAAAAAAGGAAATTGCAAATAAAGGAAGATGTTCCAGTAATTCCAAAAACCCGCTATTACCAGAACAACTCACACTTCCTGTATCAAGGATAGACCTTCGTTGATTAAGCCCTACACAACTGAACCGCAAAGTCTATGCAGCAACAAAATTGGCAAAACCTCAAACACGTTAGCCAGCAGAGAGAAGGTCCACCGCATATACCTGCGTGCGCACCATCTAAGATAAACCGTATGAAGCACAGCTAGGTGCTTATTAGAATTGTGAAACCACAAGACTTAAAGTTTGTCGTTTGCAGTGTTTAGAAGAGCGAAATAAACACTGATGCCCAATGTCCTGTGTTCACGGTTTTAGGAAATATCCGATACACCACCACTGCCACAGAAAAGAAAAAAAGCGGGCACGTAACTAAAGTTCAAATCACCAACCCTGAGACCTTCTGTAAACAAAACCACGTGCATGCAGAAAGCATTGCAAACTCATAGAAGTCAAATAATCCACACGACAATCCAGCGTTGTTACAGGATTCATTATGTAAGGTAAAACAACGGTCAATTTGTAGTATGGGATACGTTGCTGCAAATGACGTCTCACTTTAAACCCAATGCTCTTTCTTTTGTACTTATTGCTTCACCTTTATGGTTAACTCTTTGCACCAGTAATCATTTCCCATAAATTTGGCTTCTTTCTTGCATGCGAACTGAATATATTTTACTTGCAATTTTTAGACAAAATGATATAACATGGTAATATATATTTCTAAGGTTTGATATAGATAAGAGTGTATTTGAAATTTGTTTGTAGATTTTATGTAAATTATATCATATGTAAATAAAATATATACTGGGCATAAATAGCCATATGCAATGCTGTAAGTCCAATAAATATATTGATGATGATGATCAAGACAAGACAAAGAAAGTTCGTAAATTTATTGCGGTTGGAAACTTTGACAAGCATCCTAATAACAATTTTTGTTCCGCCAAATATAGTGCACTTCGTAAAATAACTTGATGACATGGCAAGGCAAGATAAGTGTGAACATTTTGTAGGAATATGCATTGTAACTTTCAATGAGCTTAGAGATTTGTGTACATAATGATATTTTATAACATTAGTCATTTTCTAAAAATAATCATGTGAACAGCAGGGAAGTAGTGCCACTTTCAACATGGCGAGTTCTATGCGTGCGGGAAGGTCTCCGTGTTCAGTGATACATCGAATCTGTGAGACGGTTTGTTTACAGAAGGTCTCAGGGTTGGTGATTTACACTTTACAATTAAATTTCGGGGGAGGGTCTGAACCACTGAACCAAGTGTATCATTGTAATAATAATAATAAAACCAATGCCAATCATAAAGTAGGTTTAATACTAACAATAATGTTTATAATCAATAGATTAGTAAGATTAAAATAATAGTAATGAAATTTAGCTAATTATTATTGTTATTATTGCATGAACAGATAAATTAGGTAATTTCCGTGTTTAATTTTGGACTTGGTTAGTCTTTCGGGGGGGTTCTGACGCCCTAAATACGTCCTTCATCATAACAATCCATGAAGTCACGGAAAATCAGATCACACACAATTCATAGTCGCTTAATTGAAAGCACCAGCGCCCCATAAACTCGTAATAACCCGTACACAAACAATTGCTGTTGTGTGGCGCGAGTCCCCCTGAAGCGAGTGTTCAAGTCGGGTCCGACAGATGACTAAAAGTTACAACGCAAATTGTCCATGGCCACGTTCACTCACCTTGGTTTCTCCAAAACGACGTTCAAAAATTGAAACGAAACGCAAGCAAAGAATGTAACTACTTTTCTACACCAGGATCAGTACAATCAGATTCCTTTAAAACACTTAGAATTGTAATAGAAAAATAGTGACGGACAATTTACCTAATCACATCACACAGAAATTCCCGGACATAAAGGTGTGTCCAACTTGTCCACTTGTAGGCATTCCACCTTGAGCTGAATTACACAACTTTCAGAAATTTATGCAAAGAGGTTTTTCTCTCATCATATAAGCAAAATTTCACAGTTTACTTCATGTACAACGGCTAATCGGCTATAGTTTCTCGTGAGATCCGAACAACGAACAAAAGACTATCTATAATGCTAATTTTTAAATGCGTATGCGAATTTGCGATACGTGTTCCGAGTTGGTAACACCCGAATATCCCACTGTATTACAGAGACCTCTGTTGTTCGGGAGCGGAAGTTCGCATAATGAAAATGCATGAAGTGTCTCATCTCTTGCATTTAACAGGGAGGTGAAAAAAAAAACAAAAAAAAAACAAGCCATGCATCAATTCAATATTCACGGTCATAGTTGAGGACAAGTCATATAAATTAACGATGCAATAAAATGCTATCTGTAAAATCTCTTGAAAATTCGTTATTAAAATAAAAAGTGATCATTCGAGTTTCACGTTTATAGACGCATAAAATAAATTGTAAGTGACTTGTCAAAACGGAAGCAAGTGTCTTTTACCAGCTTCTATACGTATTCAACTGTTTTCAAGACATTCGTGTGATAAAACCTATTGTTAACCGATGTGTACATAGCTAGTATTTAGCTTTGAATTATGAAGTTTTTATACAGGGTGTCTACCAAAATAACAAATCGAAAATTTTCTACTTTTTCGTGACATTTCCTTCCCTTTTCTTGACATTTTTTTTTCATTTTTCTTAACAATTATTTAATCGCCTACTTAGGTACAGAAAATGATATTAAAGACGAAATACAAAGCAGGCTTAATTCAGGAAATGCATGTTACATTTCTCTTCATAAACTTTTGTCTTCTCGTTTAATATCTAAGAAACTAAAAGTTAAAATATACAAAACAGTAATTTTGTCTGTAGTATTATATGGGAGTGAAACTTGGTCCTTTATATTGAAAGAGGAACATAAATTGAGAGAATTTGAAAATAACATCCTTAGGAAAATATTTGGACCTAAAAGGGATGAGGGGACAGGTGAGTTGAGAAGGTTACATAATTTAGAAGTACATAATTTGTATTTATGTGGATATATTATTAGAATGATTAAATCAAGAAGACTTACGCGGGCAGGTCACGTGGCACGAATCGAAGAGGAAAGAAGAGTTTACAGGATTCTTGTTGGGAAACCTGATGGTAAGAGACCAGTAGGAAGACCAAGACGAAGATGGAGGGATAATGTTGAGATGGACCTAAAGGAAATCGGTAGGGATTGAAAAGAGTATATAGATCTTGCTCATAGGGACAGATGGAAGGCCTGTGTTGCTGCAGCCATGAACCTTCGGGTTCAAGAAGGCTAGAAACTTAGTTACTTAGGTACAGTTGGAAATTAAGAAAATAGATACTGTATTCTTATCCAATGAGAAACCCCTACCACAAGGCCGGTTAAGATGAAAACTGAAGCTGTACTTTAATAAAGAGACTTAGACTTGCTTTAATTTATTAATGCATGTAACATTAATACTTCAGACTTCAACCTGGATGGAGACTGGCCACATGGCATTGTTTAAATTTTTTTTTTTTTACAAAACTTCACACATACCAGAATGTAATTCATAAGAAACAACGTGAACAAATCTTAACCACAACTCAATACGATTTTAAATTTCCAAATATTCAATTTTATCAAATCACAGTACAGGTATATAAAAATGTAAATTCACTATACTGTACAAAAAAAAAAAAAAATCTTCGCTGGTAAGACGTTTGTTTTACCATGTGGTATAGCTATAATGATCTCTAAAATACACGAAACGTTTGTTACTGGGTTAATAATTTTATATCCAGCAGGCTCATTGGAGATAGTAAGAATGGCAAACTTTTGCTGTAAGGCTAACGAAGCAGTGGTGACCGAACATTGCAAATTCAGCCATTTCATCATTTGGTAATCATTTGCTTTGCAAAAGTATGTAATTTCAACAGGTTGCCCATTTCCACACACTATTTAATTTTAATATTTATTTTGATCTGAAATTCTGAAGTAATCCTCGCCGGGAATCGTACCCGGCAGAATTGAACTCTTTTTTTAAAATGGCAGTGCATTTATAGTTTCCACAAAGTAATGTAAAATAACAATAGCTGGATATGTAACATTAATTCTGTGTAGCCTAAGTAGTAAAATGTATTTCAAATTGTGCTATTTTTTGAAACATGACAATAATACTGTTCACAAGAACATCAATTTTTATTAAATTTTACACGAACGCTGTGTGTAACTTTATCCATGATGGTGTAGTGGTAACGTCGTCGCCTTGTAATTAAGGTGTCCCGGGTTCGATACCTGGTGGAAACAATTGCACAGTGATTCGGATCCCGCTTTAGTCCCGATTAGTCTATATGTACATAAAGTGGGCATAAAACAACAATTAAAAAAAATTCAATTCATTGTCGAGAATGGATTATATTCTTCTTTAGTTGAATCCTATATTGAACTGCAACACTATTGAAAATTAGGTTAATCGCTACGATTAGGATGGACAATGACATTGAAACATAAAAAGTACAATCAAGCCTTACTCGGGCCATCGATTCTTCGACTCATTCTAACCACACCGTCGAACACACCGGTTTTTCTATCGAGTTCACAGAGGATAAGACTGGGAATGTATTAATGAAAAATACGCACACATGCCTCCCATAGAGGCAAAAGGGAAGCTACATAAGCTAAAAATTAATACAGGAAAACCTAATTAGTAATAACCTGTTTCTTTTTTTGTTTTTACACTAATTCCTTCGATGTCTGTTCAGAACAGCATCGCATACCGCAACGATGCTGTTTTGTTCATTTTACAGCTCCCAGTTTTTATCATCCATTTCAAAAAGCGCGCCGAGGGACAAGCCTTTTTTTGTGTGGCACAACGGTTAGTCGAGATGCGAACAAATACTTCGTGTTTTTTTGGTCAAACTTTCCCCTCACGATAAAGAACCCATCCGGCTGCTTAATCTGACCACCACTTTGTCAACACTACCCTTCCCTCCCCTCCTATCCTTGAGCCAATGACCATAAACAGTGCAAAATGAACATCAACAAAGCAATGATGGTCAGTCAAAATGGCCGGCATTAAAAACCCTCGACTTTTATCTGCAGTAACAAAACACGTCATACAGGTTTCGTTGCGAGCCTACCCGATTCCGTCAGATTGCTAAATGATACGTAATTTCCTTTTGCAGGAGTAAATCATTTGGCGCCATTTTGATAACATAGCCACCCTTGCACTTATTGTCAAATGTGGTTTTAGAAAGGCGACGCGGAAATAACGAAGAGACAATTACAGGAAGACGACGCAGAGAAAAAAAGAACATCGCGTCTAAGGGGGATAACACGCACAGTCCAGAGTATTATGCGGACAAACATTAATGCCAGTGCAAATTACAAAACCATTCTTAATGCAATAATTTACAACCGCGTGAACGACGTTCGTTGCACCTGGACGACAGTTAACGCGCCATGAAAATTGCTTGCTACTAACTTATTTGAAGACTAAATTAGAATTCTATGTTGTATCTGCAAGATTCTGAAATTAGCTGTGTAATTCTTCCCGAAATACCCCATACAACTTGGTTGAAATTTGTTAAGAACATTCACGTTGAAGCAAAGAATTGTCATGGGGAAAAATATGCCTATTCTCAATGTTTCATGTACACGAATACTGACGAGCTTATAAGTTGCAATGCTTTTCACAAACTGCCTCATAATGATCAAGTCTCTCTCTCTGTTCTTACAAAATATACCAGTCATTTCAACTTGAAAACAAACTTGTGCGTGTTACTCTTGTTTGAAGGATGATTGGGTACATTTTATTTTATTACATTTGATTTACGTACTTAAATGTTGTACAGTGCACAAGTATTGCTCGGCAAATTGTCCATGAACATTTTCATTTATTTTTCTGTTGCATCACACGTTGTTTTAAGGACTGGACTTTTTACGTATGTTGGTGCAGAGGTTGACAACCTTGTTTGTTTGGTGTTTGTTTCAATTGAAGCTCTCACCGAGTAAAACTAACAGAACTAACATGGTGATGGTGGACAATTTGCCTGGTAATACCGTCTGTGCTTCTGAAAAATGTTACAATCTTAAGCTATTATACCATACTTTATCACGTTCAAAATCTGTTGCAGGATACCATCTTTAACCGTGTAAACGTTCGTCAAACATAACACCAAATATGGTAACTGAAATGATAATTTTCTCTCCCTTCGGTTCGAGTTTTCATGTATTTGAACCTACAGTGAATCTATGATCTTAATTCCTCCACGTTCCCTTTTCACGCGCAAATTTGGTAATGTACGGAATAAAAACTTCAAGCTCTCGGTCCCAACAGCATTTTGCAATCAAAAGGGGTCAACAAGTAACGTGTCTTGCGGAATTTAGTTTATGAACTTGCCGTATGGGGGCAGGCGGATAGTGTATGCCCAAACAACTGTCATGCAAGTTTGAAACACGCTCGATTCTAGGTATTTATGATCGTATGAACCCCTGCATAAATATTACTATCTTGACCAAAGTGGAATACACACAGTCGGGCTCGTCTGGCTCGTGATCGCAAAGAAGTAAGTCCGAATATAATGTTACGGTACTGATTGCATAAAACTTAGAATTCGAAAATCAAGCGACTCAATCGAAGTTCGGTTACCTAACCAGAGTCCACAGCTTGACGTCACTTGGCCGTGTTCATTGACTATCGCGGACAGATACACCTGTAAAAATTTCACCTTCACGCTCGACTTACAAAAGAGATGATGAATTTGGGCGATTCAGGACAAGAATGGTGTTCAAAAAGGAGGGATCTGGAGGGAATGATTCACAATCTGAATTTTCAAGTTCATAAAAGAATCGTTCTCGGGTAGACGAAATATTTTGATTGTGAACAGCAGTTAACAATTTTACAAGATTGCCAGATGTCCTGTTCTTACAGAACGCCCATATTCTACAATCGGGTTTTATGTTCTGTGGAAAAATGGTAATGATCAATAACTTATCAGTCCTAACAATTCTGGGATCATTTAAAAGAATATACGTATACTGCGTTAGAATATATGAAATAAATAACTCTGTTGTATGTTAAGGTATAAAATATTGGGGTTTTACATCAACGTTCAGTGTGTGGCAAATCTAGAATTGGCAATACGTGTATGTCAAAAGTGTTCTCCTCAGGAAAGACGTAATTTATCGCCTTTCTTATTCTTCTAAATGATCCCAGAATTGTTAGGACTGATAAGTTATTGATCATTACCATTTTTATGATTAGTAGTTTTTAGACATTTAGTCATTACGTAATTTCTTGGTATATGGGATATGTTATTCACATAAAGGACAATGTATTAAAAGTGTTCCCATACGTGTGTAAACATGTTTTGCACACTGCACGTAACTACATAGACCCGACTACAAAAAAAGCAATTCATCCTTAAATTATGTATCCCGTTCAATGTATTCGTGTCATGGTAGAAGTAGATTAGATATGAATGGGGATACAGACAGAAGAAAAACTGCGATGTTCTCTCAGACCAGAAAGCACGAAATCACAAAAAACTGATTCTATGGATTATCAACACACACGATTGGTGGGGATAGCAAACCCTTTTTGACCCATATTAAAAAATAAAAAAACACTCCCACCCTTCGAAAATCCTGGGCACACAACACATTCGCGTTCATGTTATCCTGACCAGTGGTTGAAGAATACGCTTTGCCATTCCGTGTGACAAAAAAATAAATCAGAAATCAAATTTACTTGTTTTTTTATGTTTTTCTGCCTGGATTTCTAATGGGACATTGACCCAGGACTCTACTTTGTATACCAAATAAATCACGAAAAAAATGTTCCTAACAATGAGACTCCCCATCATCCTAATTTCAGGTTCACAGTGTTGGTCTAATTAATGCTTATGTTCCTTACACAGTGTTATGACAACAACCATTTTTTTTATGTCTATTAGTCTTCTCGTGAAACTGGAAATACAACTAATAAAAAATACTGTAAACATTGCACCAATTTTGAATATGCATTCCAATCGAGAACAACTCGCACACACAAAAACCTGTTTCATTTTTTTTCTCTCTTTTTCTAACGTAAGCTTCTACATTGTGAACACTTTATACAACAAGCATTAACAGGTGCTCGCTCCTTCTCCTCTGTCAAAGCATTATGTATTCACACGGAGCCATTTCCTAAAGACCATAAAAGTCAATCATACGAGAAGACCGAAACAAATGAAAAGCGAGTCGAGAAAAAGACGAAAAGCAGCAGGGAAAACACTACACAGACGGCAAGGCCATCTTGCGGCTTGGACGAGAACTACGCCAAACCCGTTCTCGATTCTCTTGGATATTTTTATTCTGTGTCAAGCGTCTCCTATTCCGATTCAATTGTTCACGCTAAAAGATATTCTGTTTATGCTTATGTTGCAGAAAGTTCATAAAATATTACTCTGGGAGTGGCTATCTGGTAGGAAAGAGAAGGGGGGACGAAATTCGGGAAAGATATGTGAAAGTTTTTAAAGCTAAAACAAGATTAATGGGTTAACTTTTTGGCAGAAGTATGCACCGCTAAGCCCCGCAGACACTAAACCCGACTAAAGCCTACACATCAGCCGTAAATCTAGACGAACTCTCAACTTTGTATTCGTTTCTTAATTACAACATAACTCAACTTGCCATAGCGGTTATTCAGGCTTGCTTTTCGGTTGGTTTACAACTGTGAGATTGCATTACAGGACGAAATTTCTCCTTTACATCTATTTTGCATGGCAGCCAGAGCTCGTACGCTTTCATGTGCGTGCAAACTTGCGTCTCTTTAATATGCGTGTTGCATATTAAGACTCGGACGGACCCCTTTGACATTAACAATCGAAACAGCAACATCTCTATTTCGACACTTCATTGTCTATTTAACAAACTGCCAGTACACGGTTATATATTCTGTTGTAACAAGATTATGGTCAGATATAAGATCCCATATTTATTGTTCATCTTAGCTCCAACTTATGTTCATACAATTGGAAGACGTTGGGGAAAATGAGGGTCAATATCTGAGGTAGACGATTGTAAATTGTAAGTGCATTTTGTATGGCAAGAAATAACACAAATTAAGGAATTCTACGTTTTAAACACAACTAAACACAAAAAAATCGTTTTGAATGCTACATTTAGGAAAATAAAACAAATGTTACCGCTGAAATCAGTTATTCATCGTTTGCAATTTATCAGGTCTTGTCATAGCTGCCATTTCTGAATTTACCAAGATAAAGATATTTTATTTCAAAACGTAAGGTGGTATTATTAATATTATAGTTAATGACAATTTTGGTGACGCGCAATTATCGAAGAAATTTACTCCCCAGACATATATAAAACACATTCTTCAATATATGTAGATATAATTTAAAACTGCCGTACAAAATAATGACAATTTAAAACTGCCATACGAAATGACTTCATCAGATCTCGTTGCAGTGCAGTCGAGTCAGACGCTACCACGGCGCCATCGGGGCATACGTGAATATTAAGTAATTACATCATGTAGAATACAAGATAAAAATAGTTCATGTACAATTTGTAGAACAATACTTATGGATCTTACTGTACAACGGTTACGGAACATCAGTTCATACAACCGACTATGAGTTTCTAATTCCAAAGGATATTACTTCTTTGCTTCGACAAAAAGAAGACATATTCCGAGAATCGTTACCGTTAAGAGTGTAGTTTTTACAAAACCTTTCCACACTTCATATCACATATAATATACAAGGAAATGTTCTTCTTTAAAGGAAGAACAATTTGCACTAGTAAGCGAGGAAATCAATGATATTCGAACACACATATACAAGTCTGACGCTGTAGCCAGTGCTGAAACAATAGATTTTCCGGTGTGGAACTGGTTGTCTGTGCTCATGATTGACTTGCCTGTTATGCACCTTCCTAGGTTTCAGTAAAATGTTTTAACACACAAAAAATATATATAAACAAGAGAACAAAGCTAAACCGATGATGTCAGTACGATCTACTTGAGTCTAGCGAAAGTTTTTTTTTCTTTTTTTTTTTTTCTTTTTAATCCAACAACTTTTCTTCACAAGGTACCGACTCACATAGAATCCCGATTTCCATGCGAGAAATAAAAGATCCTCAGGACACGAGTGCTTTTCCGTGTTCGAGACGACATCCCCGCCATCTTGATGGTTCAACTTTTGCGAGAACAAAAAGCGAATACCTCCTCTTACAAGCACATTATCATCTCAAAAACGACCCGACGATTTCTTAACGTTCCTTTAAGGTGACTTTTGCATGCCTTTCAGGCTTTATTTGCTTCGACTCCGACCATCCGTCTGCGTGAGGTGATTGATGTTGCCAAAAGTACAACAACGGGTCCTTCTTGTGATCTTGCTTTGGCATTCTCGACTGTCAAGTAGGCGAACGTGTTGCTGCATCAGCTGACCTCTATGCCGTGACTCAACATTGAAGTTTATAGACAGAGTATCTTTAAGATTTAGTATCCAATCACGCGTGATTTGCTGACTATTGTTACAATGACTTCCGTATTGTGTTAGCGTCATGGGGCAAAATCCATCCTGAGGGGGGGTCTCCTCCACCAACAATCTTGGTCTCAAAAATCTCCCCCACTAAAAATTTCCTGGGGAGAGGGTTTTTGTTGTAACAACAAAAAAAATAAGCAATTAGTTTTGACTTCCCATATACTTCACTAACAAAAAAATATTTCATTTCAACTACTACATAATAAGACTATTTCAACTACAGTAAAACCTCGTTAATAAGTCGGACTACGCTTAAAAAAAAAACCCGGAATGCAGCGTTGTAAATGTTGCTAGAAGTCAACAATCGCATTCGTCGTACGTCCTGCATTTTATGTACAGTATTGATTTATATTTTACTGTAGTGTATAGTGTATTTGTTGCTATAAACGGAGTCTTAATGCACTTTCTACTGTTCTTTTAGGTTATTTCAGTTAATCAGGACTTTCATTAAACCGGTCAACTTATACCTACCATTAGTCGGATTAACGTGGTTGTACTATATTTTGTAATTTATTAATTTAACCAGTCAGTAAAGGAATTAATTTGCTATTTTATAAACATCTGATACATGTAGAAGTAACAAATTACATGTATTTTTTTTAAATATTTAGTAATTTATTTTATGTATAACAACATTATAAATATGTATGTCATGTATATTAGATCCCCCCCCCAACCAGTCTTCAAAGATTTCGCACCACGGCTAGCGTCCGTAACACTGATTACTTTTCTATTACAACTCATCACTTAACACTCTCGGTCGTCACAATTCTACGCAAGCTCTCACAGTCAAAATATGTAAAAATAGAATAAAGTAACATAGCCTCAGGTTAACACTGCTTTGTTTTTCACCGAATGTCATTTGTTCGGTACATGTGCAAATAAGAATATTACCGGAAATGTGAATTAGACAAGCAATCTTGTACAGAATTACATACAGCGATTCTCATGTAAAAGGTGAGCAAATAATGGGCAGAATCTGAAGAAAAGGGAAATCTTCACTCAGCTTATTTCTTTAGTCCATGTGCCCACACTGCTAGGAGGGTCTTCGAGCCGTTGTAGTGACAGGTGACGAATGAAACGAGCACGGAAAAATGTGCAAGGGGAAACTCCGCAAGTTCTAGGACGCGAGGGAGAAAAAAGACTACAGAGAATCATGAAAAAAGAAGCTAGAAGCCACAGAAAAGAGGGTCTTCTAATGTGCAACTACAATCTTGTTGCAAGAAAAGTTGAGGATGTACAATACTGGTCCGATCTTTATAGAATCTCCAGCTTGCAAGGTGTGCACATAAAAGTGGACGAATAAAGGTCTCTGAACTGCCATTGGCTGATGGG
This sequence comes from Lepisma saccharinum, assembly GCF_977018435.1. Classification (NCBI taxonomy): domain Eukaryota; kingdom Metazoa; phylum Arthropoda; class Insecta; order Zygentoma; family Lepismatidae; genus Lepisma; species Lepisma saccharinum. Next base: position 30,415,553 of record NC_139252.1, on the reverse strand, counting down.
AAATTACGTCAAATGGGCTTGTGAGCAAGTACAATCACGCACTATATTTTCACGAGTGCGAAATTTGTTCTCAAGCACCCACCGAAAGACTGTGACCCAAATATTGTGACGTTTATCGTTCCTCGATGCTTCTTATTTATGCAACATTTAGTATAATTACTTTCGTACAAGGTTATCATTGGTTTTCGCGATAAAAAATGTCTGCGCAACTAATATCGCCAAAATTCTGAATAACAACAGTAGCATAATTTAAACTTTAATGAAAATTAGATCTCAAATATGCGCAAACTTATTTCGAATTATTCTCTGTCAACACATACTAAACACGTCACACACACAAAAAAATGATCAACAAGTCCACCTGTAGGTATTTATATTCTTGACAGCTAAAAGGCAGGAATACGTCACAGAATCATGATTGTAAAATGCATTATTTCTGTGCAATCTGAACACCGTTATACATTTAAATTTTGTACTAAATGGAAATGTGAACAATCTGGGGCATTTTTAGTTTGCCACTCTTCCATAAACTGTTCAATTTATATATATTTTTATGTTCTTTCAGGATAGTTATAAAGTAAATTTCTCTTTTCGAATCATGTTCCTTTGCTTTAGTTTTCTACTATTACATCGTGGAAAAGAATAAGTCGATATATTGATATACAGGAAATGGTTTGACACAAGTGTCAGTCACACTTTAAATAACCTAGACCATTTGCCCATTTTTTCACGAGTATCTGATTAGAACGGCTCGTCCAACTCATCAATATGTACAGTACCGGTATACACATACTCTAGAAGTCCTTTTAATAAACGATTACGTAAATACTCTTGAAATACGGCAACGACCTTTTATTGGCTTTCTCTCTTGTCCAACCACCTTGTTATTACACGATCACGTGATGGAAGTGCATACCACTTCAACCAAACAAAAGCAACTCCGAAAGAACCAAATCAATCAAGACTTCCAAGGTAGGGGTAAAAAAAACAGGACTGTCCGAAAGGCAGCATCATCGATACAGGAAACCCAATTAGATATCGAATTTATTCATCCTGTAGGAGGAAAGTACACAAGCATGGAAAAGAAGGGGGAGAAAAAATTGCTAAGCGTACGAAAGATTGAAAATGAGGGCCTAAATCACCAATTTCTGTTCAAAACAGAAGAGGGATACTGGAATTAGGAGAAGCTGTGTTCTTGAAAATAATAGCCTATTTCGATAATTCATGCCCATCCACTTGTCTGCATCTTCTCCCCCCCATTTCCCCTCATCCCCTTCTTGACAACTAATTTCGTCTTTCTTGAATTCCTCCTACCATTAGTTCTCCTCCCCTTCCCCCGCCTTCCAAAAAACCAATTCTCCCAGAAACTTCCCCGGCTCTTTTATTGCTCCTGCTCCACCCCTTGTACTATCTTCCCCCATCCTTCTTTTATACTGATCCCAGTTTCGCTCGCTTCTTATCTCTTCTAGTTTTCGTTCTCTTCTTCTTTCAGAAAAACGCGGGAGAGGACGAGACCAACCCGTTCTTTCGGGAGGAGGCCCAACCAACAACTTCCGAGAGAGAATGTCTGCAGGAAAGCTTTGGAGGGAAAAAAAAACTCCCGCCAAGATGGAGTGGAAGATTTTGGTCCTGGTGGTTGAGGAACATTCAGGAAAAATGCAAAGAAACAGCCTCAAGAGTTCTCGTTTCGGATCAATATTGCCGTTCCTAGAAATGGCGGAAGAACTTGGGGATCCCCGGGTACGGAAGAATTTAAGGATCCTTGGCTAACTTAGGGATCCCCGGAAAAAGTTTGGAAAGAAGGGAGAAGAATTCTCCTTATCTTTATCCTACATTACTTGGCAACCTTGACCTCATACACACTTGTCTTCCTTCCACTTTTCTCTCTGTCTCTGCTGACCAATCTCGGTACATCTTCCTTACGAGTCCCACCTTCTGACCTCGGTGGAAACTGGGGGGGATAAAAGGAGACTTGAGGGAACTCCCCCCCAGGGGAGAGGTCCCTAAGCACCCGGAAGGATATGCCGAACCAATGAAAGGAAATGGTGATGATTCTGCAAGATTTTCTCTTACCCCAGCCTTCGCTTCTAATCACCATAATTCATGCTGATCACATCACGGATTCCTATCGCTTTTGAACCTTCCGCGCTCGCGGGACCGATCTAATTCGCCTCCGGAGAACCATCGTCTCAGGATTTCTTACTTTCAATCAGGCTTCCGAAGATACTACAACTGCAGCTCCTTCTCGAGGCTTGCTTCCCATGGAAACTCTTCCGTAATCTACGGCAATGGTTCTCCACCTATTTTGAGCGATGTGGTCCTGGGGAAAGTCTCTGTGGTCGTTTCAATAAATCTAACAGAAGCATCTAGATGTCAGCGGTGTCGGCAAAGAAATTTTCGATAGGTGTGCTCAATATTATCGATGATCCTATAGTTGTTAATTCTCTCTCTTCTCCCTCAGTATGTCCCTCCGTTTTGCTTCTGTCCATATTCACACTCTTTATGTCAGTATACCATTAATTTTATTTCCCTCTCTCATCTCTTCTCTCTTTTACTTAGCTTTTCTCTCCCACTGGTTTCTTTATTATTTGTTTGACATGTCCCTCAATTTACTTCTCTTTCTCTCTCTCTCTCTCTCTCTCTTTCTCCCAACCTTTACATTTCTTTTGTTCTTTCCATCGATATATCCCTCACATCTATTTCTTTCTTTCTCTGTTTCTGCCTTCCACTAATCTCTTCTCTCTTTCTTATAGCCTTTCTCTCCCAATCTTCATATTGCACCGGTTTCTTGTTCTTTCTCACGATACATCCCTAATTTTATTCCCCTTTCTTTGTTTCTTTTAGCCCTTTTCTACCAATCTTTATATTTATATTCTACCTTTTTATCTCTGTTCGTTCATCCCGCCTCTATTTGTAGTATCTTAACCTGATTGAAACATAAAAATGTCCCATGGTCCCACCTGTATGTATCAATCTTGGCATACATCATTCAGTTTTCCTCTGGAAGCACCCCATGCGTACTGCATCATATTTGGGCTAGTTTCTTGTAACAAATGTTACACTATTTATATACTGCAATGTACAATATGCAGGTTGGAAATTCCTGACTCCTTTGTGTACCCCTAAATACACCAAGTTGCCTACCACGAAGCACAAGAGTACTAGTTTAAGGATAAATTCTGTTATTAATGAAGTGCTCAAGAATAAAGTTGTATTCAAATTAATTGTTTTTCATTATAAGTTGATACGTAAACATAAATTATTGCATGTAGAAGGTAAAAACTATCTCCTACATAATATTTTTATCACCAGTGCATCATGTAGTTGTTACAGGTTAATTGAGACTGGAACTACAGTTATAGTGGAATCCGAACCAATCTGTGCCTCCACTGAGCATCGAACCCGGGATCCCTTGATAACAAGGAGCCTGAGTTGCCACTATGCCATAACAGACATGCTTAGAAGTCAAAGAATCTACAAATCGATGTAATATGAGGGTTTGAACAGACATATCACTCAACGTGAGTAATAATGGCTTCTTTAATTAAGAAATTTCAAGTGAACCAAATGTTCTTAATGAAGATACTATGTTTTTTTATTGATTGTATTATTTCACTACCACATGCATTCATTAACATGAGAAGTAGTGCTATTACACAGAATCTACAAGGACTGAGAGGGGGGCTGATCCATTTATCCCTCACAGCCAAAGTTCGCAAGCCGAAAATCGGATTTGGTGCTGCATCAGCGTGCGGGAAAGGAAAAGGTGTTAACGGAGGTGAGATTGCGTACGGAAGCAGGCCATTAAGATGACAATCGCCGGTCGTTTCTGGTCCAGGGGTACCAACGTCTGCGCTCTAACGAGCACCAACATTCTGGCATTCTAAAAGGGGTTCAGACACGTCAATGGGTCTTCGTAACAAAAGCGATGCTCCCTATCGAGGATTTAAATGCTCTCTGAGCCGGCTCGTATCACTTCAATATGTTCCTTTCTTTTCTTTTTAGACGCAGGTTTTTTTTTTTTTTATCAGTCTCTTCGCTGACGTTTCTTTAGATTCCTCGTTTTCCTCGCTACAATGAAATTTGGTGGGCGTGTATGTATGTTCTCGTTTCGTGAAAAGTGCGGCCAGAAACATTTCTCCATTTCTTCGCTTAAATGAAAGGTTGATACAGTAAGGTTGGCTTCACACAAAAAAATCCCACGCCCAAACCAAAAATTCCCTTTCCGGATAAAAATATCCCTCACTCATGGAACTTCTTTAAAAGCAAAGCGTATTTTTTTCTATTTGGGGTTCACATAGCTTTTCTACGTTTTGGGTTAATAGCGACGAGGGAATGAACGTGCACTTATGACGAGGGCGATGGGACAAACACAATGATACGTCCTTGTATTAACCTGGGATCTTTGCTTCATAGCTTGTTACGCTCTGCACTCAGCCACGAAGGACGAAGCAACGCATAAACAAAAGACTTAATAGTAAGGACGGCTACAAGATCAGGATAACGGATATTCTGATTTCAAATTATCCGCTATTCGTTTCGGATGCAACGGATAATCCGAATACCCGGATAATATAGATTTGGTGAAAGATTTGTAGAAAATCCGTACACTCTGAGAACTAAATTCATCATATCGATTGATACACCAGAATGCATCGATTGATGTAGGAAAGTGTGTTTTATGGCTTCTTCAAAGAGACTCAGATTCACATTTGATGTATTTGGGTGCATTTTTGTATGTCGTGAAAGAAACACCAAAGTGCATCACTTGATTCAAGTGAGGATTCCTTTCAGTCGAGATGCACTTGTATCAATCAGTTGATGCGTTTTGATGCACCTTTCTGCATTTTGATGCACCAGAATGCATCTTCTTTGATGATGCAGTTACACGTTTCGTCTGAGCTACATAAACTCTCAGACCAAACGTTTAAGTGCATCATCCATAAAGATGCATGAAGGTGTATCAAGGAACATCAACTGATGCATTGAAGTGCATCTCGACTGTAATAAGTCCTCACTTGAATCAAATTATGCACTTTGGTGTTTCTTTCACAACATACAAAAATGCACCCAAATGCATCAAATGTGAATTGGATTATTTGAAGAAGCCATAAAGCACACTTTAGTGCATCAATCGATATGATACATTTAGTTCTCTGAGTGTAGATGACACAACCAACAGCAGTAACCATCACTTCACAAGAACAGTACTTTTGAGGCACCGTGTGCTAAGCGCTAACCCACAACGACCAGACAGGGGAAATTCCAAGTTTATTACTACCAAAGATGTATACACTAGACTGCTTGAAGGTGCTGAGGCTTCGGGAAATCAACGTAAAGATTGCACGGTAAGCTGTACGGCAAATTTCCTATTCCGAAAGAAATGGATGATAGGAGAGTGCTAATAGTCCCGTTCTTTGGCTGTCCCTTCAAATGAATTGCCTGGTGTGTGTGTGTAAGCACAGAAAAATGTCATCTCAAACTTGAATGATTGAAGGTTTAAGTCCACTTTATGCACAGAGAGGCAATTCGGGACTGGACATGCAGTTTAAAGTGGGATCCGAACGATGCATTGTCAACATGTCTCCACGGGTATCGAACCACGACCCCTTGATTACAAAGCGACGACGTTATCTTATCTCAATCTTGAATAGTTCAAGAAAGCGATAAGATCATCTGAAGTCACATTCTGACCCGCTAAGTTTCTCAAAAGGTTTAAAAAAACATATTTTATTTTATTGCAATCTTTCGCCCCCTCCTTCCAATTTATTTGAAGTTCGTGCTGTTGGAATTACAAATAATTATTTCAAGTTAAAATTCAAACTATTCTATGTTCAAGAGAAAGTGTATAATCAATGATCAAGCATGTAATCACGTAACAAGTACATTTTGATGTAGCAGATATTAAATGAATTTGAAATTTATTGAGCAACTTATTACTGTGAAATAAGTTTCGGTTAAAAAGAAGATCGACAATGGCACATTGACACGATATTCTGTTACGAAATCAATTCTAATTGTTCATAAAACAATAAGCGAAGTTCAGTAGGAAGTGTTCACTACTAAGTTCAACCATCGTCGCAGAGCTAGGGAACACACATGACGCTATATACACGGAAGCAGATATTTCAGGATATAGTTGCACAGTCTATAGAGCAGGATGCATAGCAAACTGTCCATCACCATGTTCACCATGTTTATTCTCTCGTTTTCGCAATGGGCGCTTCAAGAGTTGAATCAAAACATTAAAGTCCTCCACCAGCATACGTAAAAATCCAACCCTTAGAAACACGTAGGAATAAACGAGAATTAACGAAAACAAGTTACAGACAATATGCTGAGCAATACTGTAATGAAGTGTTTTTAGTTTACGAATAATTAGAACTAATTTCGTCACAGATTATAGTGACTGCTCATTGCGCATGTGGCTTCAACCACAACAAACAAAATGTATATGCCTTTAGGTATATTTGCCCGGTTATTTAATGATTTGAATGGTTGATTTGCTTTAATTTGTATTTCTTTTCTGTCACATTTGGCTAATCGCGAAGATTAAGATGAATGGACGGACATTGGCCGGGATTGTAATTCGGGACCCCCTGGAGTTATAGCGCGGTGAGATAACCACTTCGCCCCGTAGGTTGACTTGTTATGTAAGAAAAGATTCAATTATTATTTTCCTTTCCAAATTAAGAAACGCTCATCGTCCATCTTTCCTTGTTGAATAATTATTATTGGACTTTAAAAAAAATGTGAAGCTTAAACTTGTTTACATCTCACCAGTAAAGACCACTTGCCAAGAAGGGTTCTTTTGAGGCACCTTGTGCGACAGACATCTCATTTTTTGATTCGTTAAGCTACGGGAGATGCTAAGATGTTTCCGATATGAAAATGTGAAAAGTGCTAGGACATATGATGTAGCATCGGAAATGGCGTTTTTCTTTTTCGACGTACCGCAAATGCTGATGAAAATACTTCCTTTATTTTCAAATTCTACTTGGCTAAAAGCTTATCAGTTTGCCTAATGAGTAATCGCTACTTTCTTGGTGCTAAATCGGAAGTATGTTCACGCCTGACTGTCACGCTTATTGACTCGCCTGAATGTACACACCTCGGGCGAACAAAAAAATGTGTGGCTTTACTTTCCGCAAATTAGCCAGGACGTAGTTTGGACACCCCTAGCTAGGAGTTGTATAAATATTATGCACAGAAGAAAAGAAGGATGGAAAACGAGTTCTCGCAATCTTAAATGAAGATAAGATCAAATGTATTCGCTCAATAACTGTTGTGATGCAAGGGCAATGCTTATTGTAACATGCTGTGTAGAAGACAAGGGAGAAAAAAAAGACAAGCGACCTAAGACCACTTCGCTCTGAGCATGGTGCCAACGTTTTTGTATCATTTCCTCGGCTCGTGCTGCAAGAACACTTCTCCCCGAAGTCATTCCTAGGACTACCACTTCAGAACATTCCAGTGACAGAAACAAGAAGAGAGAGTGTGGGTGTGAGGCAGAATAAGCACCAGGAAGAGTTTGTATGTGTACAGGCGAGATAATGTGGCAGGGTTGCCAACTGACCTACGAAAACACCAAAAGGAGAAACATTTCCTATAAAGTACAACACTATTCACACGGAATATTTTACATTAAAAACAGCTTTAATGGTATTGGTGCAAAAACATGCGTTTTATAACGGTTTCGAACCAGTATTCATTCTTTCCCCATGAGACATAATACACATTAACGCCTGTGAGTAAAATTAATCCTTTAACATGTGCAATTTTATAGATTCTAATAGCTTGTATTGCGTAAATGTTCAGGTTTGGTATTTGTAATTGCATGTTTGTTATTTTACGTCGCATTTTTTCCACTTTTGTCTAATCGCAACGATGAGGATGAGTGCTGATTAGATGAAATTAGTGAAGGGACACTCACAAAGAACACCCATGCCCTTGCCAGGATTCGAACCCGGGAATGTCATCAGTCATCGACACGGTGTGCATGAGTTACAAACTACATTCTACACGCTTGTATGGAAGGTACAGGTTTGGTTCCTAATAAAATTATATTCTCGGTTCTGTGAGGTGATTTGCCTAAAATTTTGGGAAAATACACAGTAAAACCAAATCATCTAAATTTGACACAAATATAGTAGATCCAGTAACTAACGTGCATAAACTGCTAATCTCTCTCTATATATATATATAAATGTATGTATGTTTGTTCAGCAATAACTCTCAAACGTCTAGAGCGATTTCAACCAAACTTGGTACACATATCACTTGCAATATGGAAATAAATAGTGTTGGGGTAAGATACCCCTGGCACCCCTAGGGATGGGGTGGGGTGGGGTGGGAAGGGGTGACGTAAAACTAATCGAGAAACGGCGATATTAAATTCCGCGCAGTGAGACATCCGTGACTCTATGCAATCCGCACAACGAAAGTGTTTCTCGGGTTGTCTAACATTCAGGCAGTGTTGCGTAAGGATTCCATAGTTTTCGTGACACTCCCAATGCGGTTCAACTCCCAAGTTCATCACCTATCGGCATGGTGGGGGGGGGGGGGGGGAGGAGAGGGAGTGAAAAATAAAATCCCACAAATGACCTAGATTAGTGTCGAATCCATAGTTTTAGGAGTCGCTAAGCTAATTGGTGACATTCACGATCACATTTAAAATTAGTTACATTTTACACTATAGTTAGAAATCATTATTTTCCTGTCTAATACAAGATCGGGTAATTAGCCAGTGGTGTATAAAAATGCACACACATGCATTAACCATTGCATTTGAGATGTGACGTTCTATGCGAAACTGCATTAATTTATGGTCCAAAATACATCAAGCTGATTCGGTGTATTTTTTGAGTTCAGTGTATACAACCATGGCCTGACCATGGGTGTTCTACGCGAGTATACCTTCGTCAATATTTGCTCATCGTCCCGATCGGGCAAAAAACAAATTTCAATAAAGCAAATACAAATACACGAGACGGAACGAAGACTGTCAGGTCTTGTCGCAGTACAGTGGGGATGCATGTATATTACCAGGCAGATCGTTACGTTCGTTCAACACTAAACTTCCTGGCTCAACAACCCTCTAAGAGGCAGGGCTTGTCAAACGGTTCTTTTCACTGATGACACGTGGTCCACGCATCGAGTCCCATCGCCGCTGTTTTCTGGGTTTCGATACCGGAACCCGCTACTTCTCCCAAAATTGTTCTCACCGAAATTTTGGAAGGTGTTCAGAAATCAAACCGGAATGTGGTAAACGTGAAATGTGGCTCGTAGCCACGGGCTGATGTGTGGAACAATGCGATTTCCCAACACTTTCGCTTTTGGCACTTACAACGTTTACCACTTTTAGTATTCAGTTTACGTTTAGATCTTTATAAGCCAGGGGTATGGCAGTATATATATAAAAGAAATGGGATAGCAGACCAAGAACAGTAGAATACTTATAATTATAATTTAATTGCTGATATCGTCATTAATAATCACATTTAAATTATAAGCAATAACATCTCCTATAAACAATTTGGATGTAAATATCGGCTTCATGTATTAACTTTAACAATATTATTTTTAATGTACATTTATCCTTTCATTTTTAAAACACATACTTGATGTTAACATAAATTTCAAAACCTTTTCAAGTAATATATCCAGACTAATTTTGAAATGTTGTTTACTTGAATATACAATTAGTGCAAAATGTTTGCTAAAACAATGGGAAGGGTTTGGACCCCCTAAACCCTCACCTTACATACGGACATGGCTAGGCATTTGCATTGTTTACATACATAATCCTCATATCGAATCCTGCATTTTAGTTTTGTCACGTTGCAGGCAAACCTAATTATGGGAGGGCCACGGCCACACTGACCCCACCCTTGGCGCAGCCTCTGATAGGATTACAAGTCAACGCAATCCACAAAACATTAGTGTTTATGTTAAGTCTTTCCATACGAATTACAGTAACTTTTCCGAACGTGGAGTTGGCCACACTGACTTCAAACAAAGGTCTGGAGAGGGGGGGACAAACAAGCGAAGCAAAAGGAATCTAGCGATACAGGTGAGCACGATTCCATTTTCTGCAACGCAAACACAAATGCCGTAGACGACCCCCGAACGCACAGCGCTCCTTGCTACCCCCGGTTCCTTGTATCCCATTAGCGTGACGTCACTACCATGATCACATGCAGTTTCATAGTGGAAAGAAAAGAACGGAGCTGGGAAAGGGGAGGGGGGAGGGGAAAAAAAGAGAGCAGCTCAACTAAGTCGTATCTATAGCAACCCGTTTCCATGGATACGCTTAGGAAAGGAAATTAGAGTGCGCTCCTAGCAGCGGGAATCTACGTCTCATTAGGGCAGAGCAAGCAAAAGTGAACGTTATTAGGAGCTGCCCCGTTTTGCCCCTCCTTCCCTTACGCTCCCCGAACTAACTGCTTCCGTCCTGCTATCTTAGCGAGCGCTGCAGATACACCCCGAGAGCTCTTTGCTTGCGATGTTCTTTTGTTTTTGTATTCTGTGCCCCCCCCCCCCCTCTTCTTACACGAGTGGCAATTGCAAAGCTTTTAAATTGGCGTATTATTCTCGCTTATATTACTTTTAGAAGTTCGTTGTGCTTGTATTCCTTCCCCGCCCCCTACCATCTTAACAAATTCTTGTTGCGAGATTGTTTCCATTTTAAACTGGAAACTAACATTTTGCCAGAGAGTGCAATATGAGTTAACCTTACATAGAAATAAATCCTTCTGTAATGTTTACGTTTTTTTTAAATATATAAATAAATAGATGTGGTGCATCTATTCCAATGATGTACGACACCGAAATCGAGGCTTACTGTCAGAGTGTGACTTATTCAGACATATTCATTCGGATTATTTAAAGGCAGACTACACGGTAAATCCATACCAAACGGGGCGGGGGAGGGGAGGAGTTGCTCGACCATTTAAAAAATATATTGTTTTTTGCAACCCCTATGCAAGGGTAGTTCAAAACATGAATTATTTTTCTAAACCTTGACTTCCTTTGAAAATGGCGCCCATTTTTGTTTCATTTTTTGGCCTTTGCAGACAGTTGCGATAATTATAACCAAAAATGCTGCAAGTTCTGAAACAAAAATGGCCGCCATTTTCAAAGGAAGTCAAGTTTTAGAAAAGTAACGCTTGTTTTGAACTACCCTAACAATAACAACAAAAAAAACTTTTTTAAAAATAGTCGAACAACATGGAAACTGTTTAGCGTGTTTGCATACGTTCAGGATGAAATTTGTTTTTCCCCTTGTGAAAGGAGCTGTTCTAAAAAGAAAGACGTTATTGAGAGAAGTTGTTTCCTTTAACAGACTACGTACTTCCGTGGCGGAGTGGTTAGCATAATGGTTTCATAAGCGTTCTCCGACAATCCAACTAGACACCCTTCACCTTGCAATACAGGGTGGGGTTCGATGCTATATGTCGATATTTAGGCGCAAACTGGAGAAGAATTCATAGCACTTAACCACCAAAGGGACGACTTTGTCGCACAGCGCGTTACGACGTCAGGAGTTTAGGGTTCGAATCCCGCATGGGTGTTAGTTGTAAGTGTCCCTACATAATTCCATCATATCATCGCTAATCCTCATCTTCGACAAAAAGTGACAGAAGAGCGTCATTCCGAAACACATTGAAACAGATAAAATCGAAAGGAAACCCAAAACGAGACACACCATTTCACACAAGAGACATGAGCAGGATCTCATCTCGTTTCGATACCATCTGTGTCCGCCAAGAGTCTTTTAAAATACTTTTTGTGAATGCAACATTTGTGTGTTAACTTGTCAAAAACTAATGAACACATGTCTGTTCTCATAGGGAAACTATGCATATGTACATACATAAATAAACTTTAAGATGCTACCACTGACAACTTATTGAAATGAGTGCTGAAAGCTTATAAAAGAAAAAAAAGAAATGCAACATCGGCAAGAACATATGAGGCATTGCGGATACGAAGGGCGAACTCAAAAAACGTATATTGTGAGGAAAATGCGTTTCAGGTTGTCAGGCACTGTGAGTACTCCACAAAAAAACTTTGGAACTCACGCATGAAACATTCCGATCTACTGTTACCAAGTTTTTGTGGAGTTCTAACTGTGCCTGACAACTTGAAACGCATTTCCCTCACAATGTACGTTTGTTGAGTTCGCCCTTCGTATCCGCAACGCCTCATATACACTCTACATCACATTTTGCACAAGTAATGGAAAAGTTTTAAAAGAGTTTTCTTCTTTATAGTGTAGATTTCTAGGAATGGCCTAGAAATCCGTTTATCCCGTTGCTACAACGAAAACATGTGGTCTGTTGTCCATATGAGAAGAACGACACAAACAACAAACAAAAAAAGCATCCTTCTGAACCTCATAGCAATGGATGTAATGTGTTAATCACATAAAACCTCCTGAACAAACAAATATAATCCTTCCTGTTAACAAAAATCAAGTGTTCAAAGGCGTACAAGCTCTCTTGCATGAAGATGCTTACTAATACACAAAGCTTTTTACATATTCAATGATGTCGTAAATGTTAATCAACTTGATTCTACGGTATACACTACTCTTCTTGTAAGTTGTATGTCTTTGGGCATATCAATCTCGTGTCTCTTAATTTACAAGTCCATGCTTCCCGGCGCATGTTCTACACATCGTTCATAATGGTGTTATACAATGGCTTCTTTCATATACGGATCGTTGGTTGCTTCTTAAACGTCATCAATCCTCCAACACTTGGTTGGTTAAGTCTTGAACGTGTAAGCTATAATTAACTGCAGTTTAACTTGCAAGTGCCTCTTTGGATTACGTACTATCTCAGTTTCGAAGGTCATCTCACATGTAGACTTCCTTTAAAAGATACAACTGTATTTCCTCTTGTACGTATCCATATATGTACGAACGAAAGTTAAAAGTTTTCAAACCTAAAAGAGTGTGCTTAAAATGTATATAGCTGTATAACCTTTACAATAATTTAAACACAGGAAAAAAAAACTGATTTGTTTCAATCAACAAAATGCAATTGGTTAGTCTTTTTATAAAAATAAACAAACAATTTGATATCGTTTTCTAAGTTTGGTAATTTTGACCGTAAACTTTTTGGTAACTGAACAAATATGCGCTGTTATCAAAATAATTTGATTCTAGTGAATTGCCTATTTAAACACATATTTGGTTACAAGCCAGTATAATTAGGTTATTCTAAACTTTTCTCTGGGAACATTTATCAATTGGACATAATTTCTTCATATTACATTTGTAGTGGAAACAACGCACACTTTCTGTCACATACAAGATGTCTTGTTTGAGTTGTTGTCTTATTAAGTCCACTTTATGCACATATAGGCTAATCGGGACTGAGCCTACAGTTTGAATTGGAATCCGAATCACAGTGCAACAATGTGCCTCCACCGGATATCGAACACACATAAGATGTATAAATTCAGGTTTGTCAATCAGGGGTAATACTGCGTTAAAAGTGTCTTGCAAAATGAATTTCCTATCTTAGGATACAATTATTCCGTTAAGTATGTAATTAAGGACATACCTAAAAAAGCAATTCTTTATGTAATGGTTTATATGTACACAATTTCACAGTACCAATATTATTTACGCTTCACCAAAGGACAAGAAAACATAATTGGAGGTGAAGACCTACGTGTCTCTTGGATCCAAAATGGCGTCCAAACAAAAGCATTGAACTTTGGCTCTTTAAGGCCATGAATGTGGTGCAAATGTCCACAAAGCCCAGCAGTAATGATCCACGATTAGGCGAGTATTTCCATCGACTTCAGCTAGACGGCGCTATCAACATTTGACAAGTGACGTAACCCTTTCTTGTAGCGAGCTTTAATCCAATTCTTTGCAGGCCTCATTACCTCAACACAAATCCAAGCCTGTCATTCAGGCTGGTCTTTGTTCCCTTCCATTTCTTTCCGTGTATATCTTCCAACTTCTATCATTCGGCATGGAATGACTTCTGTTTGGGCACGAAAATGGCGCCTTCGAGGTACCATAGAATACTGTTTGCGTCATTGACTCGCGCTCCAATGTTAACAAGCGCCATTGAACTAATCCAATGCGCTGCTTGGGCCAAGTCAACGATGTTCAAATGGCCGGAGGAATCTCGAGTTGGGGGTCTTTGCGCAAGGCCTCCATTTCTGAGCAATTTGCTGCGAAACACGTCGTCCACGCCACTTTCTTGCCTTCTCAAGATTCCGTGGGCCTTTGTGATGGCGCTGCTGCAGCCGGAGAATGTTTTGTTCAGCGTTTGCAATTCCATGTTGCTAGATGTACACTATTTGAGGAACGGCACCTTACCTTTAATTATTCATCGTTCTCAAGTTTACACGATTAACATGCACAAGTTATTGGAGCTTAAATCAGCCAACTTTAATGTGAAATACAAAGAACTACATTCATGGGGAGTTTCATAGACTATGTTAGCCTAATTGTCGTAACTGTATGTTCATTTTTTCATATATACATAAATATACGTTTTTAATTAGTTTGATGAATATTCGTTCAATCGAACTAACAGTAAAAGATAACAAAAAGAACAATGATTCACAATTAAATCACTTCTTCACGTCCTATGGAATGGAAAGTCCAGGAACTAAATATTGAATTGATTGATTTTTTTGTTCAAATTCCACTTTATACACAGAAAGGCTAATTTGGACTGGACCAACAGTTTAAAGTAGGATCCGAACCACTATATGCCTCCAGCGGGAATCGAACCCGGGGCCGCTTGATTACAAGGCAATAACGCTACAATTTTTTTTATTTTCTACATTAACAATACATTATAATATCTTAAACGTAAATACAAATGATATACAACATATACTGACGCATCGTTCACTTGCAACTTTTGCAGCAAGCACTATATGTAATTAATGCGCCATCAGGGAGGCGGCCTAAATATAATAATGTGAATAGCGAATGCAAGTTCGAAACTTAAATCAGTATAGAATGTGCTTCGACTTCTCCATATCGTGGTTGCTCGATACCTTAACAACGTGTAGGAAATACCACTTCCTTTCCCTGTGTCAGAATCCAAAATGCCTGAAGGACTGCGAGGTCGCATAGAGGCTTACGTTATTGTGTAACCGATTTTATTGACCTCTGGTGGCAATAATAAACATGATTCTATTAAACTGGCACAAATGAAAGCGGGATATAACCACATGACGGCTCCGTGAACACTACGGAACATTACGGTAACTATTAGGTTCATGAGGATGAAATTTTAATTAACAGTGTTTATCGTCACTGATTATTCGCTATCACTTTAGGACAGGTTTTCCCATCACCGTGACGTTATCTCTATTCATTAAGTATGAAAGTAAACAATTGAAAATCAACATTTTTCTTGTGGATACGGTCTCCACTGCTACTGTAATCTTATAATAATAATGTATAAATAATAAAAAAAAATAATAAATGTGAATCAACAAATAAAATGTGTGAGTGAGTTGAAGAAGGTTGTGTTACCAATCGAGGCTGTGCTCGGGAGAGGGATGAGTGTGGGCTGATTTGTAGAGGAGATCTGTGCAATTTATAAACTTAAAAAACATCATCTTTGCAACGAGAGAGAGGGAAGGGGGGGGGAGAACACATCAAAAGAAACGACATTTCCTCCTTTTTTAACACGGATATTATCTTCATTATTTTAATGGTAGTTTCTATATTTTGTGTTTTGGGGGGACACGTTAGGAGGTACTCGTACCTAGGCACCCACCTCTCTCGTGTACACGACTAAGCCTACATTTTACTAGAATGTGACGTCAAATCAGGGTTGGCACGAATCTGCCGCTATTTCTTCCATGTTGTAAACATGTTTCATTAGTTTTAAACAGTGGTTAAATCTAGAAGAAGAGAAAACCTTTAAAGTAAAGAAAAGACATGTGACCGATTGTTTGATTAAAGACTGCTACAAAGAAATCTTTAAAAAGGAAAGTATATGTTTTGATCGTTTAATAAGTGAACAGCCCCGATTGAAATTAGTAGCTTGAAATCAACAAATCTTGTCAAAACTTTCAGAAGAGAGAGAGAGAGATCTTTCCAATAAATATATTATAACCAGTAAAAAAAATCCCCAAAATGTGTTCTTGTTGTAATTATGGTAATGGCTTCAACTTACTTACTTACTTTCAGTCTTTTTCGCAGCAGAAATCAGCTCCATGGAGGCTTTCATTTCTGAAACGACAGTCAACGAAGTAAAGTGAAGTGTTTAACAATTAACTTTTTATATATTTTTTTTAAACATTTTAAGATGGTCAGCTTCAGAAATTTCCCATTTGCTAACATTGTTGGTGGGGTTAGGAATATTAGTGTTCCGGTGATTTTCTGAGATAACAAGTAAGATTTCACATGAATGCCTATGTTATTGAAAATAAAATGTCATCACTGTGTGGTCTATAGTTCCGATTTTCTCCGCAATTAGACTACATTTTTTGCCATATTGTTTCGCTATGATGTCTGCAGAAAATTATATGACCATGGACGGAAAAAGCCAAACAAATCATTTCTTACGCTCATAAGAAGTATTTAAAGCTTGCAATGCAGTGCATATTCAGTTACTGACGGTCAACTCCATCCATCTAAACAGAACACTGAAGAGAAAGGAAGAAGCAGTATTTGGCAACAGTGGACAAGCTGCAGGTGCGAGTAAACTGTGCCGGGAAGTCAACGCATCAAACTTCGTCCAATCTTCGCACCTGGTGTGTTCCACCAATCAGCTGTGGGCAGATTCACACTCGGTTGAGGGAGAGAAAAATAGAGGTGCCTCTAGAAGATACACAAGATACCGTGGTAAAAAGTGACGTCATTTATCGAAACTTACTTTGGTAAACCCTAACGTTCAAGGACAAATTAGGAATTAATTCAAAACAAACTATTTATGAAAAGGGCGATATGCTTTACTTGCATACAAACAGTTGAGTTCCAAGTCATATATGAAGGCCTCGGGTGTAAAACATGGTGACATTTTGGTCATTTCCAAGTTCATTAAGGAAAAAGTTATTAAAAGCTACACTGTAATTACATTGTTTTCGTGTTGTGTTTACCAATTTCAGAAGGCTACACTGACTCCAATGCAAATTGTATGACATGGCAATTTCACTCGAGAATTGAAGGATGGCACATTTTACTTTGCAACTCAAAAATTACCAAAATGTCACTTACCATGTTTTACAACCGAACAGTCTGGTAATATTCATGTACATTTTTAATTTAAGTTTAGGAATTCGCCATGACCATGTAGATAGAGGATGAATAATCGCATTTTAAACTTATTCGGCTAAGTTCCACAATTTTTACGCATAGCTACGTATGTAAGTTAAGGTTAATTGCGGCAAAGATGTTGGATAGACGAATATGAATAAAAATCTTCGTCTTACTCGGGATTGGAATAGTAGCACACACTCTCACACAAGACACATATGGTACAGTGGCTTGCATAAGTATTGCGCGGCTAATTGTCCATGACCATTTTACTTAAATTGGCTCTTTCCAAGGTTAAAGTTAACTCACATTGCACAAACATCAATTGTAACAATTCTGCTGAAAAACAAAAGCCTTCAAGCAATGTTATCAAATCGTGCTTCTCGAACATCTTGGACCTGCAGAAAACTCACCGAGTTATTCACATTGACATTACACTTGTCTTGTACAGTGTATTCACAAGCTTTCTTCTTTTACGTTTGATTCGCCATTCGAATCAACCAACTGAGATTTAACTGGCCCCTGCCCTTACTGTATAGACTTTAGCCACCCGTGTACACTGAAACGATTACGAAGTTAGTGCTTTAAGTCGGCAATTATGAGCTACTATCTCAAACGCATAAAATGTTCAAAACAAGACAGACTCGTGCGCCCTCTGCGAAAGAACCCTTACTTTCCAAACCAGCATCTCAGTTTCACTCCGATGGCAAACCCGGCGGGAGGTTTTCACAAGTGTTATAAAATGCCAATAAACACCCACTTTAACGTCCGGGGAAGTACGCTTTTATTACATAATAATTTACGATAGACAGGAAGAAAACTCGTCAATTTGCTCCTGTTAAATTCTAAGTTATGTCCCCTTCAAGCATTGTTGGGGGACTTTTTAATATCCTCTTGTAATTACTCTGAATGATTGTTCTCAGCGGTTTCAGTTTTTACCGTTAGGTGTCTCTTCTGTACTTATTCTTTAGTCTTTTATTTTTTCTCAGAAAAAAAAGATGGTGGCGAACTGCGACTGGTTATAAAATAAGACAGTGAAGAAAAGCTGTTATGTAAACAATATTGGAGTAAGGGTCTTTGTTTTGATGGGCAGGTAGAAATTCCACGTTAATTGTCTATAACAGCATTAACAATTTAATCGCATAGCTTCTTACATAAAGCTTAATATTCAATGAAAAGAAATATTACTTTACCATAAGCATAACCAGGCGTTTGTTTTCTGTGGGGGGGATCCAAGTTGATCGATTATAATGTAAGAATCATATGTGAACTGAGAAAATCCAATCACCATTCAGAATTTCCGAGTCGGTCCAGCCTGGTCGCTAGTTACGCCTATGTCGAATTATTTTTTTAAAAAAAATCTTAGAACGCAACGAACTAACAACAATAATTTTGATGCAGTAAACGCTGTGATAAGATTACTTTTCAATTATTGCTTGTGTCGATATCTAGCAGTTTGTAAATGTTGCTTTTAATTCCTCAAGACAGTAACTTTATAGGTACAAATCTAAATTGTTTGCAACTATTTGTTTTCAAATGATGAAATAAACTTCAGCAAGAACAATGGAATGTATACATCAAAAATAAATTTAATGGAAAATATTCACTATTTTTAAAATTGTAAGATCGAAGCTTTAAGGATGGATTCCTCTCTATTTACACTAACTATAGCAAATAGTTACTTTACTAACTATACAATTCATGTAATTTCATTTGAAGAAATACCAATCGGGAACGTGCTATTAACAAGCCATACACATATCCAATTATATTTATGAAAATGGTAAAGATAGAAATGTATATATAGGAATTTTTTAATTTTAATCCAGAGATTAACATCGTCATAAAAAATTAAATGGCCATTCACACAAAAGTAAATTAATTGAAGTTTAAATTCTGTTCGTAAGACAACAAAAGTGTAAAACCAATAAAGAAAGAATGTTGTGCTCTTTTTAAAAAAAGTTTACATAATTATGACGAGTTTCTCATCGATGTATTCCTGACATGTTTCGAAATTCTTGTCCATCTTTACAAGTGAAGCTTACGAAATATGTTGTTTAGAATGATCTGAATGACACTTATCTAAGTTGCTCAGGCAAGTATTAGATTCTTAATGTTATATAGGCTGTTCAAAAGTAGGTGCTTTAGTATATAATTGAAAACTTAACAAGGAGGTTTACGCAAACACAGAATAGGCTATCCTGGATTTTCAGTGTTGCCAGATGAGCAACGCAGATGGAAATTATAACAAGAGCACGATTCAACTATGGACAGGCTCAGTCAGCTCGTGATCTTTATCTGTACAGCGCTCCCCGCGGAGGAACACGGGACGATAACGAGTTGAAAACCCGCTGAATAGACGGAATCACAGCGGCCATTTGCTTACCAAGGTGCCTGCTTTTAAAGGTGCATAAGTATCTCTTACCACCCGCACTACATTCGCGTACAAATTTCATGCAATATAAGCGGTCGAGATGAAAGCAAGGGGGACGAATTTTTGCACCCGGAGAGAGAGAGAGAGCTGGCGCGAAAGGCAGCCACTGCGAGTCCCCACCTCCTGGCGCCCTCTGGAACTCTGGAAGAGACTTTCCATTGTCATCAGCCACCGCTTCGGCTCATGCACCACCACTCGTATCGCTGTATTGATCTTTCTTTCCCCACTCGCTCCATGCAGCAGGCACATTCCCTAATGCAGCAATGGCGAAGGTGGAGATGAGCAATTTCTTGAAACAAAACACTGCCGACTCGGAAAAGTATCATGGAAAAGGGGAAACATTACGTATCGTAACCCCTACGCAGAAAAACATGATTTTGTATTTTTTTCCCCCCCGTAGTACGAATAAACGCACTATAAATGATGGGAAGTATTCAACACACAATGTTCGAATTGAATAGGGTAAAAAAAGTCTCTGGAGTATTTTCTTCCTTTACATTTCTAAATTCACAACCACCTATAGAGGGTGGGACACTAACAATTGCACGTCTGGAATCTTTCTGAAAACATGGACATTCTGATCTTTTGCAAGTTATTAGATCTTTTGCAAGTTATTAAAGTCCCGGGTTCGAATCCCGGCCTTGGTGTTATTTGTGAGCGTCCCTTCATCATTATCATCACTCATCCTCATCTTCGCGATTAGCCAAAAGTGGCAGAAATGCGAAGTAAAATAAACAAATGAAATCAATGCAAATTAAAAAAATGTACTTCTTACAAATTAAAACGGACGGTGGCTTCTGATAAGCATAGCTCATACAATACACTTTGTTGATACTGTTTAGTGTTGCCCACGAGACGAGACTTTGGCCTGTCTCGTCTCGTGGAGCCTCGTGGAAATGCTGTCCCGTCTCGAAAATATTCGTTTGTCTTATGACACATGGTCAATCTCGTCTCGAATTTTGAAAAGCCTGTCCCGTCTCGTCCCGTGGGCAACACTAATACTGTTATTGCAATTTCTTCTATTAGGTCGATTAAAACACTTAAAATATCTAAATATGGAAGAAAATATTTCTGAAGTTTTCCTCGCTAGTTACATTTTGTTCAAAAATTCACAACTACGACACCTAGCGGTAGCGGCAGTAAAAAAAGGCTATACTTTTTCTCTTCTTCTTCTTTTAGCAGGCAGGCAGGCCACCATTTTACCGTATTTTCGTACACTTTGACTTTTTATTACGAATGCACCCTGAACAAGCCTGAAAAATAGCAATAGAATACTAAATTAAATAATATTTGTAATTGGGAGTTTCGTCCATTGTATGCGATCGTTTACCAATTTTTGTCATGGTTAAACAGGGGCGAAAATATCTGGAATAATGTGGGCAAATGATTTTTTTTTTACTTCTATTTATGGACGGAATAGATTACCGCCATTCTGGGCAGTAAAGAAGGTTCCTATAAGCAAATGCTCGAATTCTCGATATGAAAAATCCTACCGGGGGGGGGGGGGGGGGCGGTGCTTACACAAATTATCCGACCTGGTGGAATACCTGACGGGAATGCTCTCTCTCTCTCTCTCTCTCTCTCTCTCTCTCTCATTTTTTAAAATCTCAAACCCTGAAAAGTTTACTTCGAGTTACCAAACAATTTCGCCAAAACGATTTGTTGATTCCAAAAAAAAAAAAAGCTCCACCACATATTTTTTGGCCAATTCAAAAAAGGCAATTCGACTCGGGCCAATAAAAATGGGACACACCTAGATCCTGAAATATCGGCTTCCCTGCAGTGCGTTGTGCCTAACTCTACGTCGATGAGAACACGTCAATAGCACATTTCAGGATCTAGGTGTACCATTTTCATTGCCGGTAACTGTACACGGTGGCGGCGATTACGGGGAGGGGCAGTTGCCTCCCACTTTTCGCCACTTTTGCCCCCTCACTATGCTAAACCTTATCTACAAAGGGAAATATACTGTCTTCCCCCCGCCGCGCCGTTTTGGCACCTTGTCCCCCCGCTTTTGGAACCCTATCGCCGCCACTGAATTTGTATCCCTCATTTCTGTAACAATGATATATTTTCTCACGCACCTCACTCCATATCTTCAGCATTTTCAGTTTATTTCCGTGGGTATTGAAGGCTAACCCCCCCCCCCCCCACCTCTATAGATCTGGTTGAATAAAATCAGCCTTGGAATTAAAACTACATAAATTTATGATTATATTACGACACACTTCTGTATAGTAGAAAGGAAGATACTTCCCCTAAAAGTTGTGGTCGGAAAACACAAAAATACCTTTTTGAATTTATTCATTACGTCGCCTTTCTTCCGTTTCTGACTAATCGCGACGTTCAGGATGAATAGCGATTCGATGAAATTGGTGAAGATGCAGTCACAAAGTAAAAGCACAGATAAACATATCTCTCGATCTCTTGTAAAACGTTTTGGTCTAGAGGCGAAAGTAAAAAGGTGCCACAAGCGCCTCTCAGCGGTGAATGGCACAACTTCTTGCGGACAGTAATTCATAACGAAGATAGTTTCCTACCAGAGTTCATTACTTGCTTGTAATACATTTATCTGTGGTAAAAGGTTTACGCAGGGACTTTTGGAAGCCATATCGCGTATCTAACACAGAAGCAGCACGTGCATATCGACAAGATAACCATTCCGAAACATAAGTTCAAAAGTTGCTTTGTCGTATTTTGCTGCCGCAGTGGACCTCGATGTTTGTAGGGACGCGAAACGTTCCAGAGAAGTTTGACCACAAAGTATTGTACCACGTTTCGCTTTTCCAAAGGGGGAAAAAAAAAGAAAATTATGTGTTTTAATCTCGTCCTACAGTCACATAATTCTAATATCAAGACGACGCAGGCTGGTAGTGGCGTATTTGTTGCAAGGGGAAGTGGGGAGGGAGTACAGGCAGTGCTTCCCCCTACGAAGCTGGTCGATTACAAGCAGCGAGGGCCTTGCGAGATATAAATCCTCAACACGCCCATCCTCTGCTAGAACGCAGCTTGAAGTTTCGTTGCTATGAGAAATTCCGATTACAAAACGATTTATTGTAAGAAAGGGAGAACCAAAGAAACAAAAGAAAGAAAGAATGTTGTGAAATGAAGGAGACAGGGAGAGGGAGGGCTGGTAGAAAGAGAGAGAGAGAGAGAGAGAACTCTTATTGCCCAGAACTAGTAACCAATAAACAACGACGGAGACGTTTATTTGAAGTCACGTGGTACCGTGGTTTTCTTCTTTTTCCCGGAGCTAAGCCTACTCACCTACCCCCTCCTCCCACTTCGACTTGCCTTCTATTTTCTTTCTCCCCTTTTCTTGTAACCATCAATTCCACTTCGTCAGACAGAACTCTGCTGGAAGCAATTTCAAGACTTGTGCCGCTCTGAACCTGCACAAAAAGAAAAGGAAGAAGAGAGGGGGGAAAAGTTCTGGTTCCTACAGATAATTCTTTTCTCCTTTTTTTTATTACGACGCCACAGTCGTTTTTCCTTCTTTGCGAAAGAAGAAAAGAAAAAAAAGAAAGTTCCGAATTTCCCCATCTCGCACCAAATTCGGGTGCGAAATTAATTCCATGGTTCAGCAAAAAAGATTAACTCGATGTGGAAAGGTTGTTATTCTGTGAACTTCCCGAAATCTTTCAAAGACAAGAAGATAAAAATATTAAAACTTCTGCAAATCCACACGGCCAACGACGAGTTAGAATATAACCAACGATAACAAACAGTAGGATGCGACAGCTACATTATCCAGCATGCCATTTTTGACTTACAGAACCATCTGGCGGAGGGAAGAAAATCTCATTATAGGTCCATATTGAAAAGAAATAATGTTGATGGTATACTTCAGAAATCCTTGTAAATTTCAGTTTACGTCTAAGATTTTTTTTAAGTACATGGAACTTGCTTAAATCATGATTTTAATGATTTGTTCTCTTAAGAATTATGTTGTAACCAGTGGGGGATTAAGAAGTTACACTTGGGAAGGGCTTATTTCAGTCAGGTGCCGCAGCTCACCGAAAAATAATTCATAGCTACAGTTGGACTGTTTTATGTAAATACTATACCGTACTGAACCAGAGGTATACAACGATCTTTAATTGGCTGTATGCACCAGAAGTGAACGTCGTTTAAGTAATAAATATGGAAAAATCAGACTTGTGATTATTTAGTAACAAAATTTGTAATCAAATTGTTGACATTATGTTACGCACTTCTGTCTTTCAAAATATTAACTTAAAATATGAGCTAAAAAAATTAACCAAATTTAAAGGGAGTTTTTATTTTTTGGGACGGATCTCTGAAATCTACATTGTCAATTTAAACCCTGCCATCTAGCGTTAACTTGAAAGAACACTGCATTAAATTCCGGAATGACAGCTAATTAGATGCCACATATCCCTGGAGTTTCTGCAGCATTATACACAGAGAAAACAAAATGCATCATATCGATTGATGCACCAGAATGCATCGACCGATACACTAAAGTGTGTTTTATGGCTTCTTCAAAGAATCAGATTCATATTTGATGCATTTTTCTATGTCGTGAAAGAAACACAAAAGTGCATCATTTGATTCAAGTGAGGATTTATTTCAGTCGAGATGCACTTCAATGCATCAGTTGATCAGTGGCGTGCGGTGACATTTAAACTAGGGTACGCAACATGGGCCAACCGAAATGAATTATGGGGGCCAGAACCCCCCCCCCCCCGGCCATCATGTTATTCAGAAAATAACTTTTTTCTACAATTTTATAATGGGAAATTTCTCATCCTTGTATCAATATCCAAATGTAACGAGGTAAAATATATGTATGACATTTTATATTCGCAAATATATTCTGATGTAGGTACGTAGAACCCAACAATTCAGGAACAGACCTTCCATTTCGGATTGTTTACACTTTTTTCGTAAATTCCGAAAATCCCTTCTCCAGTATGTCATCAATAACTCCCGGTCCCCCTATTTTATCACTTCACGGCACCGACAAACAATAGAGATCCTGTAATGTAAATAATATGAACGAAACACTCGCTGCAAATTTCACACAACATAAGAAAGCAAAAGTCAACCTCGCACGGTACGTTGTGTCCGGTCCCGCTATGCCCGAAAACCACGCGTTCTTGTGGACGAATGAATCGGAGTTGCCAGTCGACAAAGTATTTTGTAGAAGGGAGATAATTAAGGACAAGTAGAAAATACGTATCAATGACATCAACCACGGACCCCTGGCGGCTAGGCAACCATTTCGTCACAGTTTGTTCAACATTGCACGCTTCTGGTTACTGCAAAATAAACAACGAGATGAGTATGTTAAGTCTTGAAACATTAACGAATGATGAAAAGATTCTCTCGGGATATGGACTACTTAGGTGAGTTGTGTAAAGGATTCCAAGCTATCGAGACCTAACGTCAAACTTATCACGGTAGAAGTGTAGAGGTACACGTCCAAACTTACATAAACCGGGTTGACGCTCAGCACTGCACTTCTACCCTGAAGATGAGAGTGACGTTAGCTCTCGGAAGCTTGGAATCATTTCCACAACTCACCTTGTCGATATCCCGAGAGAATCTTTTCAAGCAACGAGATGTTTTTCAAAAAAGAGTAGATGATTGAGAAGTAAAAAGATTTCAATCCATACTTCCTTGTATTCATTCGATTGTCAAATGTATTTAGTTTCACCAAAGAATGTTAGTGAGAACGAACAATAAATGTGGTTTTTGAAATTTAAACTATAAGGTAAGGAGTTGTATAATAACTAAGTATAAATACATGGAGTTTTACATTATAATTATCATGGAGTTATTCATTATAATTATCATATAAGTTTATGCTCTATAAAAGTATGAGCTCTGGTAATTCCCGAAACGCAATACGATTGTGATTGTAAGAATATGAACGTAAAGAAGAAGAAGAAAAGTGGCTTCGACTCAGTTGGGGTGTTTAGCCAGTGTGGGCTCCGGTAATTCCCGAAACGCAATACGATTGTGATTGTAAGAATATGAACGTAAAGAAGAAGAAAGTGGCTATTTAGCCAGTCTTGTCCTTCTTTCCCTTTAGACATTCATCACGGACAATCCTTTCCACAGGGCAAAAATAGACGCTGGTAGAAGTCTTGCATTTATCCTCAAGTTCCGAAACGGATGTTACGCGAAACTATAATCTTCTATACTGTTCTGTATGTTCCCTAGCATGCCATTCGAGCTCTTCCCGCGCTTATGATAGCCGCAGGGAATGCCGGGAAAAGTGAAGACTGGCGTTCACAGCCAGAAGGGCCAAGTATTGCAATACTTGTGCAAAAGACCGGGAAATATCCTGTAGTCTCCGCGTTCCGTGTGCTGGAAGTGGAGGGGGGAAGGTGCTGGAATAGGGACGGAAACGGTCGCTGGAGAGGCATCAGGAGGCGTTCTCCAGAGACGCCTGACTGCTACCTTAAATCCGAATTCTTGCTTCTGAGCGAGCCCGAAGAGACTTCTCCAACACCCAATTCCTAGCGTGGAAACTTCCCGAGACCCCCGATGCTGACGCTGGCAAAACCGTCCCGGATCGTCTTGAAGGGAAAGACCACAGGAAGCATTACTTCTTCTGCCAGACTGTCTCGAGAAAGGAAAAGCGACTTCTTTTTAACCCTTCACCCGTTAAGAACGTGCGTATGGGTAAAAAATCACCTAGCCGATTTGAAATGTGTGTCTCTTTCAGCGAGTGCTTGAACATAACCTTTTCAGTAACTTTCCAGGGAACTCTAACGAATGTCAGGACCTTGAAACAAGTTGGTTGGTTTATTTCGCCTTTTCTGCCACTTTTCGCTAATTGCGAAGATGAGGATGGGTGATGAAATCGATGGGAAGACACTCACAAAGAATGCCCAGGCCGGTATTCGAACCAGAGACCTCTACAGTCGTAGTGCGCTGTGCTAACCATTCAGTGTGTGGCAAAAAAAAGTGCACTTTGTGTGTGCAAAAACATTTTTGAAGCGAGGTCTGAGCAACTGTCTGTGCTCCCAACGAAAATCCAATTTAGAAACCGCTGATTACAAGGCGCCAATGTTAACCACTGCGCTATAAAGGAAACACAAGTTACAAATGGAAAGTCATTCATCAAACGCCTGGGAGCCGCCTTCAGGTCTTCACATATCATGTACGGCAATTTCCCCCTTTAACGGAACCATTTGTCAACGCTTAAATGAATCGACAAATTACTCTGTGCAAGACTTGCAATAGACAGCCGATGTTTAAACAATCATTTCGAAGACCGAACGCCACTGTTCAATCGACTTTTTATGCATGAGCAATGCAACAACGTGTCCCCATCTCATTAGTTTACTATCAGTATTGCAATCTTTACGCAAGAATTGTTTTACATCAAAATAGAACCCAAAAAAAAGGAGTGTGTGCCTCCCACTCCCTTCGCGCATGCATTTCACAATTAAATTCAAATCACGCCCGCGTGCGTGCGTATCCGACGTTAGTCTCGCCAGGACAATCATTGACACGTCCCGACTCCATTCTGACAATTGATGGCTTCAAAATGGAACCTTCAACACGCAGAACGGAAGCAGGGGCTTGTAATGAAGATGACACACACACATGCACCCATACACACAGTTAAAACACTCGTACTTGCACGGCAGACGAGAAAGGAAACAACAGCACAACGCTGGCTAAATACCCCAACTGAGTCGACACCACTTTTCTTCGTCTTCTTCTTCTTTCCGTTCATATCCTTACAATCACAAATCGCGAAAGATAAAAGGAAAAATGTCACTTCGTTTGCATAACATGCTAAACGAATATATAATAGCGTTGGGAATCGTTTTATTAAGTGTTCTCACTCACAGAGTGAGAAGGAGAGGAAGTGAAAGAAGAAAAGGAAGAATATTCCGAAACGTGGAATGCAAAATTAATCAGTAAGCAGCAGTATCACCATCTTTCCAAGCCTCATACAATCTTATACCTTCTTGCCTTGCGTGTTCCCTAACCATAACTATAAAAATACTTGTGACGTCACAAAGAGACTTGGGTGGTTGGTTACCCTATCAACAATCAACGGAAACGTAAATTGCTGAATTATTTTTTTTGTGTTAAGTATGTTGCTTTTTATGTTTTTGACGACAATGTTAGTCCTGGTTAGCAATAAAGCAACCCAAATCTCTCTTCTAGATCAGAACTACTGTACGGATTATTACTTTAGTCCATTTACATTTCTTTATTATAATTTCTAATGTTTTGCACTTTGTTCTCTGAACACGTAGTTCCTTTGTTAGGATATGAAATTGTTTTCTTGCTATGTGAACCAAAACAACGAGGAAGACGACACGGAGAAGTAGGATCAAATATAGAAGTACCGATGGCTAGAAACCGCAAAGGATAGGCGGTGTGAGCCACCATAAAGCAACAACAATCAAAAGTTGTGATGTCCCTTTGTCACAGTTGCTTTGTGTGTTTATGCCAGTGCCTACTTATGGGATATGTACATCGAGAATGTTGCTGTGTTCGTAGTGTGAGCATTACATCAGATTGGATGAGTAATAAGAAAACATTCATTTAGTTAGAAACATAATAACGGAAGCAAATAACTGCAAAGTAGAAATGTGCAATTTTCAAATATGATTCCTACGGATAAATATGATATTAGTTCGTTTTTTTGTATTTTTATTTTAGCGGAAAAGTCTCCGTTGTTAGAAGATTGGGGCAAGTTGCATCAGTGCTAATGCACCCTTAGCCAAACGTAGAGAATAAACAGAACCCAAAGTCATTTCACAGGTGACACAGAGGTCTTGCTGTTATCATTATTTTACGAAGTTGAGTTGAGGTATTACTCAACTTTTCCTTTCAAGACTATGGTAAAATTTCCCTCTGTGGACTCACGACATTTTCAAAGCCTCTGTTACGTTTATAAATACGCAAAACGAGCAAAATATTAAAATAGTTTTTAACACATTTTCATTGTCACATGATAATTCAATGTTAACGACAAGTTGATTGGCTAATTAGGAACGGCCAATCCGGATCCTGAAATACCCGCGCGTCCGGGTAATAATCGATCCGGTGAAAAGTACGTCTGCCTGTTTCTATAGCGACTATGATGTTGAATATCTCCGAGAACAACAAAAACAGATTTGAAACAGAACACCGTTACGAGAATTTGTTTAAATAATGACTTCGAGATAAACATAGGCTTAGAGAAAAATGGCGGATGCCGCACACTGCAACTTCGAAGTGCCCACCAACGCCATCTGTTGGCTCCTTGGAGGCCGTCTGGGCCAATCCAATCTAGTTAATAAGTTTTTACCTGCCGGTAGAGTACAGGAAGGTGCTTATTAGGTGCCAGGATCTACTCAGAAGGGAAAATCGCATTTCAACAACGGGCGGAACAAAGGAAAGCGATCCGTCATTGGTCTGTTAACGACAAATGCGGACAACCCTATTTCCAGAAGTAAACCCACAGCGCCGCGGTGTCTGAGCCCCAAGTTTAGTCAGAAACGACACAGTTTATAGATGTCACACGGTGAACTTTACGACGTTCGAGAAACATTCCAGCTTTAGCAAGGTGATAATTTGGAGCAACTAAAAACAAAAAGGACGAAATGTTGTACTGACCTACTTGGATGTTACGAATCGGGCGGGTGTTTCAAGTTTCTTTTCGTCCCTTCTATTACCTCCAGAAAATATGGTAGATGGAACTTTGAAGCAACTGAAATACTGTAGAAGTAATAATGCTTCAACTCGAACACCAGGTGGCACTGGCTAACGCTGAGTTAACTCGTCATGCTGCTACAAAAAACAAGTCTTGTAGGCTATTGATTTGAAATTGTTCAATGTACGGTGGAATGCATAAGTATTACCAAGCAAATTGTCCATCACCTGATCACCATGGTTATTGATTATTGTGCTGCGCAATGACAGTTTCAAGAATTCAAACAAACAAAATAGGCAGCCCACAACTTCTGCACCAACGAACATAATACAATATAATTCATTAAAACACGTACGATGCAAAAGAAAAATTAATGAAAATAGTCGAAGACCATTTTCGGAGCAATATTTGTGCATCCTACCGTAAACTCGTTAATAGGTTGTGAGTATTTCGTGCATGATTTTTAAGACCTGTTAACAACAGCTTTTTATCTTTGTAGTCAGTGCAAGGCCTAAGTTCCATTTAAAGTGCACATGAAACAATAGTCTTTTATCATGATTATCAACGTCATTGGTAACTGATGCCGTATGGCACAATCAAGACACGCTTGAGCTGCTTCATACATTAATTCTCATTTTTTACCCAGCAAATAAATATTGCACTTACTAAAAACATTTATTTGGGTTAACACAACATATTTGGCAGTGCGTGTAAACAGGCCCGTACCCAAGGGGGGACAGGGGGGCGTGCCATGCTCCCCCCCTCGAGCCATGAAAATTTTAAATTCGAACGTATAAAAACCTACAAAAAATACTTTGATATTTTTTTCAAATTTTGCATGAATTTCGATTTTGTCTTTGCGCAAATGAATAGGTTGTTTCTGGACAAAGGCAGGCTCTAGATGTCTGCAGTCTGCAATATTGGGCTATTTTATTTCTATAACCATTGATGCAAGGCTATCAGACGTTCCGATTTAGTCGGGACTGTTCATTCCTTTCAATCCATGTCCCGACCTTTTCGCCTCGGCTCGGTAACAAATGTTTCACATAATTAGAATAGAAGGGGATTTTCTATACTCTTTACATTATGGAAGAAAAGATCCTCAATGACTGCAATACAAAACCAACCATATAAGGTGCAGTTAGCTCTACACCCGCACCGCAAGGTCTGTCATCCCTTTCCGCCACCACTGAGCAGAAGGATAAAAAAATGTTTTATTTCTCCGACATCTGGGTTTTTCTGCAACTCAATGGCTTAGGGTAAATTAATATTATGTAAATACGAGAATCCACCTCACAGCAGAATCGTTGCTTGATTTTTGTGGCAAAACATTGCCTGAAGTAGGACTACATTATATTGTTATATGTCCAACACACTCAAGAAATTAAGTACATTATTTTTTACCAAATTCTGTCAATCGGAATTTGTTTTACTGCAACTTTTCTTCTTTTCTACTTGTAATTGTCTTGAACATACAACAGACAACTTTCACAGTGTGCAGAGAACATCAAGGTTAAAAATTTCGATTCTACGAGCCGTTGATAATGGCATTTTCTATCCCACATGTATGCAACCCCATTTAATAGCTTCTTGGTTGCTACTGGCATTTATTTTTACTGTCGAATAAGATTCTAAAAGCGAAAATACGCCATAGAAACAATATTATGCCAGCAGACACACACTACCAGAGTAAAGTCACTTAGCCGTTCCCTTCAGATAATTTATTTACAGGGTTCGCGCTGACTCCAAAGTCCTTCAGAACTGGAGGAGTCAGGAAAACAAGGCTAGGACTGAAGTCATTGGAAACAAATTATTATTTATTTTAAAAAAGCTTTCAAAACCTGGAAAAGTCAGGGGAATTAAATGTTTTTTGCTTGGCAGAATTTGTAACCGGAAACACATTTCGTTTTATCTTTCCAACAATCTTCCTTGTTGAGAACAACCAACCTTGCTTCTAAAAAGGTTCATTTCATCTTTATTTTTTTATTTTTTTTAAAAAAAATTTTCTAACAAACGTGATTCATTTGATTAACTTACAAAGTTGAAGTGAGAAAATTTATTTAAAATTAGCCTATGAGTCTGTGTTAATGTGTTATTCTTGTTTCGACAAGACTTGGTAAGACTGTTTACAAGCAACAAATAGCATGAATCTTGAAGTGGAATACTTACAATTAATCCTGTTGTAAGTGAAAACTGAAAGTTCGAAACAACATTTAACTTACACTCTTCCTGTTACTTTGAACTAAGTTAATTTTCTATTATTCTAGAATAACTTCCGTTTTCATTACGAGTAAACTCTTCATTATCTTTCCCCAACTGCAATGTTCGTGCAACTAAATAACGGACTACGCCAGAACCATCTGGTAATAGGAGTGTAATATCTCAGAACATTTATGGAGTCGTCAAATTCACTTTATTGTCTCGTAATTTCAATGCTGTCACGCTTGCTAAATACAAAAAGAAGCAGTCGCGATAATATAGAAGGTATCAAGAAACAATTTTTTTCACAAGAGCGCCTTGTTTCATTATAAAGTTTCTTCTTTTAAAACTCCAAGCTTGTTGTAAGATTCGGAAACGAGTTCTTGTAAGGCCCAACCTCACGAGCGCCGAAGGGGCGTCTGGAGTTAACACCAATCAAGATTTAACTGCCGAAAAAACAACATCGTAAAGCGGGATTGAGGTCTTTTAATAACATTGTCCTCATCCGAACAGTTTCTCTGTTCGCTCATTTAGCGTACCGGCAACCATGGAGGACGAGGGAAAAAAAACATGGTAGGGAGAAAGGGATCAAGAAAAGTTGTTTTTCGGAGCAAGATTTGTCAAAACTGAAGACCAGCGCCACGTTTGATAGTTACCTGCAACATTGTCACTACTCTCTTCGAAAGAACAAAAGAATATCTATCTCTCTACCTTTGCTTTAAATGGTGTTGATGTACGGAGAAATGCAGAAACAGGTTGTCAAGTAGTATGAGTAATCTCGCTTTTCCTGAATACACTCTCCTCAGTGTTGCCATTCATGAACTAACAATTTTTGTCCATGCTTTGGAGATATTTATGCACGGCAGCCAGTGTGGCTGTTTTCATGTCCAATCAGAATCACTTAAGCAGGAATCGAACTTTCGACATTCCGATTTTTATTATCGAAGCTTTTCTGAGACATATTTAGCTGTTGTTATACTTTATTTAAAGATGTGTAAATTCTGCTTTAGCTTTCTGTGAATGAATAAATCTTTAGGGATTTAGGGATTCCCAAAAATAGTTATAATTGGGACTGAAATTAAAAGAGTATTTCAAACAAATATCCTTTCGCTGAAAAGTACACATACCGCGAATCACACACCTTAATTACAAGGCGACGGCGTTATTCACTACGCTACCGCGCAGAGCCTTCAACTCACGTGATGTGTTTGCAAACAAATTAACATATTGTATACTTCAATTGATGATCTTTTGTTAACTTTCGACGCCTTCCAATGTGGTTGGCAGTACAGGATAGTTTATTTTCATATTTTGTATCAAAACAGCAGTGTGCCCAGACTTTTTGGGAGATGCCTTGAACCTCTAACCCCTCTCCCTCTTCCCTCCATGGCACGCCCTAGATAAGACAGGAATGTCAGTATAATACAAAATTGATCACAGCCTCCATCACAATGATGTTGTTTAACACATCACAAATCATAGCAAAGAAGGCTATATCGTGTCGTAAAAAGCTACTATGTTTAGCTATTTTCATTTGCAGTTAGCACCATTGGCGAATACATCAGTCGGAAAGGATGGAGATGGGGGGGGGGGGGGATAGAAAAGGTCAACGAAATCAGACTGGGAGGTAGTGCACTACTTTGCGGGGAGTAGCATTCACAAAGACCTTCCCGCCGACAGAAATATCACTCCCCAAAAAAACCTCACCCTGGTCCCTCCAGAGCAGAAACTGTCTAACCAATCAGGATTTAGAACAGGTAAAAGTTGTTGCTCGGAATGGTAAAAGAAAAAAGAGGATAAGAAAGGAGAGGACGTTAGAAAGAATGAAAGAAATGGACTTTTCCGCCCTTTACTCTTCGATCCCATCATGCATTATTGAACGATGTGGTCTTAACTCTTAGTTTGCCGCTATTACAATGGAGAGGGGGAGGGAGGGGCACAAGAGAACGGACAAGAGGGGGGAAGGGGACATGATAAACTACTTGGAATCTTTGGCGAGGAGGGAGGGGACTTGGAAGAAGAAGAAAGAAGAGAAGACAAAAGAGCATCAACGAGTAACTCGAAATGGCTACTTGATTGGTCGCTGAAGCTTGCTTGCATGCCTCTGTTGCTAGATAAAAAGACATATCTTCCCCTTCCCTCTTTATTCTTTTCTTCGCTTCGAGTTTTATGCATACTCAAGTGCTTATATTGTTGGAAAGTCAAATGGAGGCACTTAAAATGTCAGTCCATCGAAAGGTTTCTTGTCTGATATAAAAACTCTTGCCTTATCGGCCGAACGCTTTATGTTTGCTCACAGAATAACGCCCCGTGCATTAATCTTTTCGGATTGAGAAGCGATTTTTGTCCTAACGAATGCGAACAATATAAAAAAAAATACAATACGCTGTGAATAGAGAAATACTGCAGCTGGAGGATTGTATTTCTGTAGCAGATCATGCGAAAAATATAATATTGGGATCTGAAGAACTTAAAAGGAAGTACCTACAATAGGGCTTGTTATCACTTGAAATGTGAACATCATAACAATAAAATCACTTGTCAAAATCGTGGCATTAGGGTATAGATTAACTTAACATGTAAGATGCCAAATGTCAGGAGGGTCATGCATGTTATTTGCCTATTACGCTTTGGCATACTTAGCAATACTTCTTCTGGAAGTCAGAGGATCGTCATGTTCCATATGCAATAAAAATTGTAAGGCCAAAAAAAGGAAACCAAAAAGTCATTAAGAAATATGAATGCGCTACAATGACTTTGCTTACCCTATCGACAATTTTTCAAATATCATGTGTGCGAAACGTCGAGTGAGAATTGTGAAGGGCCAAGCAGATGAAGAAAAAATAAAGGAATGTACAACCAAAGACATTACATAATAGACTGGAAATTATAGGCTATGTTCAAAACCAAAGTTGTATCCAGCCATCTAAATAAATGTACTATTTTTCATTAGTAATTGAACCCACAATAAAATGAACAACACCTTCCGAACGAAGCAAGTGCAAAGTTGCTCTTGGAAACGAACTTCTTCACTCACACAACACAGGTACGTAAGAATAATGAGGTCAACCCGAAATCAAACTTCCTCCACACGTGGCGCTGATATCGGGCTTTCCGCCACTCTACTGATGTTCTAACTCGTTCGGTGCGAAAGAAAGTGTACTTGACATTCTGGAACAAACCTAGATTTTGACTGATCTGAATATAACTTCCAATGTCATAAGAACATTTCACACAAAGGAAAATCGAGCCTTACGTCGTATAAACTTTACGCATTCTTCCGTAAACAAACAAAGATTGATATGTTCATATTTAATCAGATGCTGACCCACTTCATGTGCATGAAAATTCATGAGTTTCGCGACCTTTCGGAAGTTTCCGGTATTCGTGGCGAAAACACACGATCAAGGACATGTGTTCAATGCTTTTTCATAACAGAATTATCTATATGCGTGACTCTGGGAACATTAGGACTGTGTCAGGATATCCAACACTTAAGATAGCAATCCGACAACACTCTGTGCGAGTGGTTAAGCGAACTCGCACACGTATTCATCACGCCATTAAGATATATGGATTAGCTCGTAGTGACATAAGTCCTATCGTGCCAAACATTACCTAAGGGAGGCGGTTGTTTTGAAGGATATCGCGTGGAAATTGTACGTTTGTGTTTCCAGAGAGTTGGGAGTGAACGAATCGAAAGTAAAAAATGAATTAGTTATACTAAACTGGATTCTTTCTAGTCGGTATATGGTTACCAACATAGGCAATTATATTGCTTTTGGTGTTTCTTCTGTGACGAACACAAGTACGTAAGAATATTGAGGTCAACCCGAAATCAAATTTCCTCCGCACGCGGCGCTGATGTCGAGATTTCAGCCACTCTACTAACATTCTAACTCGTTAGGTTCGAAAGCAAGTTTACTTGACGGTACTTAGTATGAAGTGTAGTGTTTGAATGTCTCGGTAGTTGTGTAAAATCGGTGAAAGAGAAAATAATTGTACCGTGCGACACAACTGGCGTTCAACCAAGATCCAGAAATGAAGGACAGTCATGTTCTACAACGTGTAATTCTACACCATTTCGAGCGGCTATTGAGTTACAACACCATTTCTAATGTTGTTGTCTATTTTTACCGATGAAAATTAACAGATAATGGGACAAACACGGTGATACATGCACTTCTTGTGGCTTCGGGGCGTGTGACGATAACCACTCTGCCACAGCCGCCATTGTTTTCGTAGTGAATGATTAAGCACGCAACAGCCAATTAGCTAATTATATCGTTCCGAAAGCACAGTTTTCAAATGTTCACAAACTCATACACAACAGTGAAGGTAAGTTAGTATTATCATGTAGCATACTACCAACATCATTAATTACAATAATGCGCTTGTGTATGATTTGACTGTGTGTAGATAGATACGTCAATTCAAGTAATAAACACAACAATCTTGGAAAAGTTACAGTGAGAAAGATCTGAAGTAGTTACACAATACATTATATTTTAGTAGTTTGTGTTTTATTTTGGTTATCGTGTGTTTTGTTTTAACTTCGTTTGTTAATCGATACAGGGTTTATTTTGACCCAGGGTCCTTGCCTTCGCGGTGCGTTAGTCTAACGACTACACCACGAAGTTTGGTATATTAATTTGGCATTTATCCGGCATTTTGGAGCTGGATCTTGTTTTGGAAAGATACTGGCATATCGAATTTCACGAAACTAATCTCTCGTACGGTACCGGGGAGCTTGTGGTTATGGGGAAGCAGAGATGGAGGGGGGGGGGAGTAGTGCATGGTGCTATATTCAACTCCAGCCAGTAATTTCGCCCGCGGCTTTGCATTCGTATCAGTACACGCGCACACACGACAAATTCTGGACCACAGGCATCCGCAGGGAGGACCCCCCTTTCCATTCCCCCTTCCCTTGGTTTAGAATATCTCATTCCTCCGCAATATCGTTCCGGCGTAATGATACGTATGTAACTCATTGGAACGGGCGGCCAGTGGTACCAGCTCACTGCCCATATATTACTCGCATGTGTGTTTCTGCCCGGCGTGTGTGGATAGGAGCTCGTTTCGCCCCGCCGTTGGATAGCCATTGCGCCATCCAGTTGTAGTTTACGAGCGCGGCCATTTTGGGCCTCGTCGGGGTGGGGTGGGTCCGCGCTGGGCTCTTTTGCATAGCGGAATCGCGAGCATATTCAATACGACGCGGATCCTATTGGGACACGCAGGAGGGGGAAGAGACACAAAAGGACAAAAAATGGCGGCATCAGCGAGGCCGTGCGGTTACGGGCCTGAAAATCTCCCAATCCCTCTTCTGATAAATCGCCATTGTTTATGTACTAATTTTTCTTCTTCCCTCTTTTCCTTCCGTGCACTTATTGCACCCCTCCCCCTTCAACAGAGGGGTGGAATTTTGACACTGGAATTGATTTAGTTCTGCATCCGTTGCCGTCAGCCTTTTTATGCTACAGCTTGACGTAGTATACCCGCATGTTTTCCTAGATATGCGTAATGCCTGTTCTCATTTTTCTGTTTGTAAGATATGTCTGCCTGTAGAGACGGCAGAAAAAACAATTCGAGGGGCGAGGTATGGGCAGTGGCAGCAGGGGGGGAAGGGGTTCAAAAAAAATATCAGCAGTCCTATAGTAATAACGACGCCATTATGTATTGATAGGCTAAATAATTTTCTAACACTGAGGGGGGGGGGGGGTGGCACAGTTCGGCATTGATTTCTGAAGGATTTCAGCAACACTGGCCTCACACTTGTGCTTGCACGGCATACATAGAGTATGTTCAGAATGTGAGGAATTCACTATTCAGAAACTTAATTTTTTTATTGTATTGTTTTTATTTAGCGAGTTACAGTCAAATCTTGGAAATTTGTAAAGACATATGTCTTCCTATAGTTATTGATATGTTCAACAGTTGCTGCGATTAGGGGGGGAGGGGGCATGGGGGCATTTTTTGCATTAACACTATCGCCTTTTAATGGTAAGCCTTGTCTACCAAAAATTAAACTGTCTTTGCCCCCGCCCCCCTACCCCCAGTTATGGTGTCCAATGGCCGCTTTTGGTGTTCAACTTGACGGTATATCACGATATCAAATTTCCGATATCGTAACAAACTCAATATCCTACTCTTACGTACTAATCATGCAGCCCTTCCTCGATATCGAAAATATGATATCGCGATATATCGTCAAGCAAAAAATATCGTCACAGACGATACGATACTTTTTCCGTACCGTGATATCGGCGAAATATTATCTCCACGATATATATCGCCAAATATCGTGACGATATATCGCTAACACGATATATATCGCCAAATATAGTGACGATATATCACCGACACGATATATATCGTCAGAGATATTATTTTCAATATCGCGATATATTGTCTGGACAACCAGTGGCAACTCCGGGGTGTAAAAGGAGTGGAGCGGGTGGAGCTGAGGGTGGCTGATAATTAATACATATATATAGCGTTTCACGTCCCCTATGTGTCGTGGCGCAATCCACAATGAACAGCTGATTACTAGTGTACGCATTTGCTCTTTAAATACGTCAAATTATGTCAAGCACGTCACTTATTTGTGTAACTATATTAACAGCGACGACAAGAGACAGAGACGAAGAAGCGGAAGGAAGCGTATGCAACTTTCATTGATGATACCATCCCAGCATCGTCCTGGAGTGGCTGGGGACCATCAGGCCTGTACATGTGCACACAGCCGCCTCGGTGGCTGAGTGCGGTCAGTGGTCGACTCACCATTTCGCCACCAAACTTTCCCTGTTGGGTCACGTCCGATTTTCTATTTAGCGTAGCTTGACCTTCCACTTACGGCTAATCGCGACGACGAGGATGAGTGAATATAATCCATGCCCACACCGGTACTAGAATCCGGGAACATCGGGTCATCTGTCATTCATTCATCCTCGTCGCCGTGATTAGCCTGAAGGGGCAGAAAAGCGACGTAAAGCAATGAGAATATAAATAGAGGTGCAGAGCAGGTTAGGCTGATCATTGTCAAGACTCCCACACGGCGCGAGAAGGGGGGGGGGGGTTAAAGGACAAAACATACCTGTGGCAATGACCTAATTGGAATAAAAGCGTCAGAAAATACCACGGAAGTTCACATTTACGAGGTTTAACACGTGTGTCTGGAAGGTTAAAAGAAAAAAAAAAGACGACAGTGCATAAGGAATAAAAAAATGCGTTAAAAAAAGGCCACCCAGGGTTCTTTCTTAACAATTCCTACGAGGTGCTTTCCTATATCAATTTAACGGCTATAAGAAAACGGCATAACATTCCGCGTGGTTATAACGTCACCCGAAATCTGTCAGATAATGGTTGGCGAGTCTCTTTGCAAAGGGGGGGGGGGGGGGGCCTCGCACGCGACCCGCAGCGGGTTAGACCGAAGCCCCGTAGCACAGGGAGAGCAGTTACTGTGCGAAGAAAACCCCCATAAAAGATTTTATAACATTGGGACCGGGAGAAAGGAGGGGTTAGGGGGGAGGGGGGCGAGAGAGGGAAGGTTACGTTCGTTGTTGTAGAAGTCCTCAACTCTTGGAGCTGTAAATTTTTGTGGTTTTTCCTAAGTGTTTGGTAACGAAGGCAGTTAAGTTACCTTGATAACTGTCTCATTCCCCAAGGCACGTGCTTAAACAAGCACAAAGTTATGGTTCGTTTTTGAGGATCGAAGTTAAGAGTAAGTCGGTTCTTCTAACGTCGCGTTCTTGCCTCTTTCTGGTTGATCTAGATGAAGTAGCGGCGATAAGGGTCCCGGGCATGAGGGTCAAACATTTGGCTACACAATAGTCACAGAGGAACCTTTGCCTTAACCACTGTTACATTTATAATATTTAAAAAGGCAGCTCAAGTTAGTTCGACAAGTTCACTTCATACACAGATAGGCCAATCGTGACTGAACCTACAGTTTACAGTGTGATCCTAAATGAGATCTGAATGTGCGATCCAAGTTTCCATAGAGCATAAACAACGCTTTCGTGCTCAGTATACAACTCCCTCTATGAAGCTTAATATGAAACATCACCGACAGTTCCATCTCGTTAATATTTATTTGGATCATTTGGGTGCTTCGTTTTAATAAAACAAATTTTAATCCTAAAACTTTCTCTTGGCATGTTATGCTACCGCTACGTACAGCACCGTTTTCAAAGCGCATTCGTTCCAATGTCATCATTTTCCCACGACGATGCAATTTGTCCCTCACCGCATGTAACGATGACAATATTGCTGTCTATTGTTCAATGTGCGTTAAATTGTATGTTGTGGTCAGCGATGTATCCACGTGTGTCAACCACATGCAATTGGCACTAGCCGATACTTTACGTAGACAATACAAATCGAGAAAAAGCAAGGTGAAATGCTGTAGACAAAAGGTGTCTTTCTGACCCACGTCAAGTCGTATTATATACCTAACTGCTGGAAGAAATAAAACTGTGGTAAAGCGCATTCGATGTTCAGGAGACATGTGTTCTTTATATTTGTTAATTTGAGGAATATTCCTAATACTTTTGATCTAACAGAAAAATGTTGACCTTGCACTCCTTCAATACATTGAAACACAAGATCACTCAACTTTAATTCACTTGTACAGGATTAACGTTATGTTCTATATAGTGTATATTAATACAATTATTTATCACCTTGTGTAAGCACAGATAGAAATTCATTAACAAGAATGAAAAGTAAGACTGCAGGAAGGTATAGAAATTATGGTCTTGTCGCAGTTTAATCATGTAGGTTGAATTGTATCTTTTACAAATACGCTGTATAAAAAACATACTTCCGGAGTACTACGTGAGGCTAGTATGCACATCTCGCATCTATGTAGATTATTGTTGTTATTTAAAGTCAGCCGAGAAACACCAATATTAAGTATAACATGTGGAAGACCAAATGTCAGTCTAATTGTTCTCAACCACCAATGCCATCTGGTGTTTGGACTTATCTTCCAGAGTCCGTTTTCTGCACCTCTACCGATCTTCAGCAGAAATTGTCCACAACGGAAACAGCCGGTGAAATCCTACGCAGTTTCAGGTCAGCCGACATTCCGGTAACCAAAGTCTCCCCAGAAGAAAGAAAGGGCTAAGTTGGAGAGCAGGGTACGTGAAAACGCAACACCGCCCCAGGGCGACAATAAAATTTTTGAGTTATAAAAGAACCTTTCGGTTCCGCTTTCGATTCCTTTTAAGTAAAGGTTTTTGCAACTTTCTCCTTGCCTCTCCCTCACACCCTTTTTACACGAGGATCCACGGAGAAGATATGAAAGTCGCAGCAGACTCTTTGCTCCCTGTTCTTCCCGACTAATCTAGTGCTGTCTTGAATGTTCCTGTGGGAACAATGAACCTCTTCCAGAATAATGCGTGTAAAAGATATTCCGCTCTCCAGACTTCCTAAGACCCTAGAGTTACATTCTTTAGTGAAGAAAATGCAAAAAAGGGAAACCCTTTGCGCTCTTGCCAGAAAGAGTAAAATGCAAAATATCTCAGGAGTAGAAAATATGCAAAGGGCTCCGATGATTATTTCTACCAGCTTCAGAAGCAAGTACACGGTCGTCATGACGACTTTTGACGTCACTTCCCTTCATGCAGCGCCACAAAATATCAATCTTCAATGATAATGTAGTGTTTCGACACTTGTTTTGAGTCTCTTCAATCCTAACAAGTTTGCACAAACAATGATTTGAAGGCCATATTTCCTTTCAGATTACAAATTTCCTTGAATTATACATGGGAAATTAATTTTACTTAAAAAATGGTTAAAATTAGAATACTGTCATTATTCACAAAGCCAGTGGACTCTGACAAGTGACGTCATCTCATTGTGTTCCTTGGAATATGCTGTGCAGACCCACCCGCACAAATTACACCTCTACAACGAAAAGTATACGACCTAGGATCCGACAGCTTCCGATTTTCCCCGTAACAACGCACGCATATCCCCCCTCCCCAGCAGAGCCATCTGGCGGAGAGAATACAATTCCTGTCCAATGAACAACCTAGTTTGTAATACTAGATCTCATTGGGACAAAACTACATTCTATCTATCAAACTGTGCTGTATCTCGAACAGCAGCATAACGCAACTCACACAGATATTCATAGGTGTGCGCAGATCCTCTGCTGGGGGGGGGGGGGGGGCAAGCCTTGATTAAAGTTCAGTCGGGAAAGAAAACCTCAATTTTTTCTCACTGTGTATATAAAATGGATGTATATAAACATGGATGTATGTGGATGTGTGGGTGTGTATATTTGTTTGTTCCGTCATAACTCTCGAACGTCTGGAGCAATTTCAACCAAACTTGAACACGTATCACTTGCAACATGGAAATAATATTTTGGGGTAAGACACCCCTGGCACCCTTAGAGGTCGGGTGGGAAGGGGTGACATGTAAAAATAATCCAGAACCACCGATATTAAATTCCGCACAAACAGAAATCCGTGACTCTATGCAATCCGCACAACGATAGTGTTTCTCGGGTTGTCTAACATTCAGGCTGTGTTGCGAATGGAATCCATAGTTTTCGTGACACTGCCAATGCGGTTCAACTCCCCAGTTCATCACCTATCGGCATGGGGGTGGGGGGGTGAGAGGGGGTGAAAAATAAAATGCCACAAATTACCTAGATTTGTGTCGAATCCATAGTTTTTCGGAGTCGCTAAGCTAATTGGTGACATTCACGATCACATTTAAAATTAGTTAATTTTACACTATAGTTAGAATTCATTATTTTCCTGTCTAATACAAGACTGGAATAAATAAAT
Source organism: Lepisma saccharinum (assembly GCF_977018435.1). Lineage (NCBI taxonomy): Eukaryota > Metazoa > Arthropoda > Insecta > Zygentoma > Lepismatidae > Lepisma > Lepisma saccharinum. Next base: position 30,373,227 of record NC_139252.1, on the reverse strand, counting down.
ACTCGGGCAACGCCGGGCAATCAGCTACTTATATATTTGAAAACTGAAAACAATATTAATTTCATATGGCACAAAAAAATTATGGGCCGCCATTTTTTCATTTCGTCGCTCAGGACCAACTCCCGCCGCTCTAGCTGCGGCGCTGAACTTGACAAGACTGTAAGAAAGGTAGATATTGCGAGCGAAGCGAGCAAGAATATTTTATGAAATTTATTTTTATCAGTACAGAATTTGATATTAAGGGGGGAATGCCCCAATCTGCTCCCTGCAGGTGCTCTTGGCCGTCTGGAAGAAATAATGCAAGAAAGACGTGAAAACAAATTTCATCTCGAGTATATTTTAGTCCTGCTACTCTAAGATTCTACTAGCCTTGCTTTCTTTTACCTCAATGGTTGTCCCCCCCTAGAATTGATTTCCGCCTAAGGTTGGGGAGGGGCAATAAGAGTATAATATCGTTTAATAATGGCGATAAGATTCCTCTACACTAAATTTCTAGGTGAAAGTATAATAATGTAGGGACATAGACGTCTGGAAGGGAGGATGGGCAAGAATGGCTGGCTACACCTCCTTAGAAATCGAATGTCAACCTAAAAGTAGGTATATATTTAACACGTATAATTTGATTTCAGTCATAGTAATTTACATTAATGCGATAATTTCAAATTCAAGTGGTGTTTTTTGAGGGGATAAAACTATGCCCTATGGAAAAATACCTTGCTTGTCCCTCCGGACGTTCATGACTAAGGGGCAATTGGCCCCCGCCCGTGCGCACGCCTATGCAGATATTATGTAATCAATTTTGAAGTTACAAACCAATGCAAAGACCTATTCAATTTGAGACCCACTGTGCACGATCCTCGTCTTCCATCCGTTTGGTGGAACTAGTGTACTCTGCATTCTCATATCCAGATGGAACTATCTTATCCTCTCTTACAACTTATATCGACTTTGGATTTACTTCATTGTGTGTGGAATTTAAACATTCAGGTCTTTAACGTATATTTCCAAATTTAGGGATTTCCAAAATTTCTTCTGGCTACAAATGTTTAGCTTCCACGATATTCTTGTTTTCTTAAACGGATCGGAGGGTGACGAATGACCTGCATGTATTTAATTCGTCCCTTGCACATAACTTGCTTGTGTGTTCATTCTCATTCTTCCCAAATCATTTTGTGATACTTAAGAATAAAACTCTCACTAATTTCACCTACAAGGAGAATACCGAGGCACAAGTAGTATTTATTCAATACGATCTTACATGGCTGACAAGGAGAACAGGTGGCCACGTCAAAATGAAAGACAATGGGCAAGAAAAATGACAAACCGGTATGTTAGAAACGCAGCAAGAAAACATGGAAGACCACCCACACAAAAGATTTACTTTCACAACACTGTTATGGAGAGAAATGTCCAAGACAGGAAGTTTCTCCGCTGTCTGTGAAGAAACTAAGAAGAAAACATGGGTCCGAAATGAATTCTTGTTGAAATTAATTAAGCATTCAAAGTACGTACATTTTTGGGAACATGTAGCGTAGATATTTAGCATAGCCCTAATCGTTTTTATGTAATTCTACAATTTGCAAAGTGTTTTAACGCAGTGTTATTTTAATTTCCAGAATACCTAACATTAACATGTATCTCATTGTACATTTTACGTCTCTTCTGTTACCAAATTATAAATTTAAAACGTGATTGTGTTTCTACTTTTCATCAAACACATACACCGTCCTCCACATGACATCATTTCTCGTTAACCAATGCCAATTCGCTACTGACGATTGACCCACCTGCATGTAACCACCGTGATATTGCGAAACCGAAAAGAAATCTCGAAACCGACATTTGCGCAAATGGGCATTACCTATTCCTGGCTGATCCTAATCCAAGATGGCAGTTTCTTGTAAGTTTGTGCTCCCTCACCATGATAATTTCCCCCCTGGTACATCCAGCAAAACTTCCCGGAGTGCTCCTTCGTGGGATTTTGAGAGAAGCGTAATTACGCTTAGCGTAATTGTCACACGCCGTATTCCCTCGTTAGCGGGACAACTGTGCAAGACTTCTTGGAAGAACAAGTTAATGTCGATGGCCAAGGGAGGAGAGGCAAATGCCCCGCCTTGTCTTAAAAAGATATCTTTCTCCCTTTCCGCATTGCTTGACTAATCTTTCATCCCACCAGAACCCTATCACCGCTGCCTCCTCCGAATGTAATTGGAACAAAAGACCACAGTGTTGCCAGATACAAGACAATTTTGGGAGCAATGAAACCTCGGAAACGTTACTAGAACAAGCACGGGCACCAAAGTTCAACATTTCTAGTTCTTCTACACATCGATTCCTCAAACAAGCAGGACATTTAAGGAAATAAAATTTTACAGGTTTGTCTTATCTTCCATTCAATATCTCATCGTTTTTATGAAATTCATTAATAAATCTATATTACTGGGAAATTACTACGACGTGGGAAACATCACAGTTTTTCAGATTCAATTTTGAAATGTGGTTTCCCGGTCTTGACTAGCCCCTCTAAACATAAAACTTATTTGATATCTTTGGCAATAATGTTCGTCAAGTTATTACCTAGACAATTATACAACATTGATTACGTATTCATTTTTAATCATAATTTATTGAAATAAAACTAACCAAACGGTGAAATGAAACTATAAACACACAAACATTCGATATGAGACCTGTTATTGTTAGAAATGTATATCTGTTACCAAATAAAAAAAAAAAATACCGAATCTGGCTCTGTCGAATATGAGTGAATACGATAAATAAATTTAAAAAACTATATATTGCAACTTTTTTCCACAAAACAATAAAAAAAATAGAGAAATTACTACAATTAAAGCATTTGCTTTGAATTTGCAAGAATACCTCCCTCCCTTATTGTACTTTGGTTGGAGGTGTTTGACATACTATGTTCTGGCTGACTGCTTTATACAAGGTAAGGGTTACATAAGAATAAAATTAAAAAGAAAAGATTTCTTAATATGGCACTGCAGTCCATCCATTCCTTTTCGGGAAACTTTCAGGCATATTAGGCACACCTGTCTTGAAACTTCTGAGGAAAATTTCGGCGATGTGAATCTGGCAACATTGCCCGTACTACTTTGGCAGCTTTCGTGGGATCTAACGACTTTGCAGCATTTCTCTCTTCTGTCTTTGTCCTCTTGTCCCCCCTTCTTCCACGTCCACGCAACCCCCTCCCCCTTTTCCAACGTCGATTCCACCAATGTGCTGCAATAAAGCGAGGCTTAGAGGGGCCATCAAACATTACCTTGCATGGAAGCAAGGAGCCTTCTCTCATAATTACTCCCGCCATTAGAAGTGCTTCCACCGCCTGGGGAAAAGGGACAATTCCAAGGATGAAGGAATCCACATTCTATCCGCAAAAACGACATCTAAAGCCGTAATAAAGTTTCTGAGAATCCAGTGTCATTCGATCTTTTCTTTCTGGGCGTCCCTTTTCTGCAAAAGCGAGCTGCCTTCACCGAAAAGGATAAAGCATTCGCTCTCTAGATTTGTAAGTCGTTGTCGCCCATAGACATGCGAATGTTCCGAGACTCGCGCAACGAGATATTGTTTCAGTCTACTTTAACGGAACGTCTTTGGCCAAACCAAGCATTTTCATCGTGTAAATCTCTCTCCGTTTGATCGTAAGAAAGTGTTGGGTTACATTCTGAGCTAGTGTAAATTACACTTCGAGGATGGTCTTGAAACTGCCACCAAATTGCCAGTTACGATGATCGTTTAGGCCTTCACGAAGACATAAATGGAGTGATTTTGTGGTGTAAAAATAATAACGCTGTACTTAATCCCTTGAAACGTTTTTCCTTTAACCTTTATTACTCGTAAAACATCCTTCAGCGTCTCAAAGGAGAAGCGACGAGGTGCGTGTCACACGGTTCACCATCTTCGACAGTTATGTCATACCCAGCATCATTTTATCCATGACTACGCAAGGATCAACAAGTGTTGTACAATTAGACTCGTCCACAGTTGAGACATAACGTAAGCTTCTCATTCAATTTTCTTTTAAACTCTCCTTTCATTCATTTTAGTAGATAACAATGAATGACTTCACAATAATCGAATTTAAATAGTCATATAACATGGTCTATATCTGTAGATATGTCTACATTTGTGATAACAAGTTTTACTTAAATCCATTCTTCAATTACAATATGCTAGAATGAAATTTCGAATTCCTCAGTTTACACCAAATTGAAAATTAGAAACGTATTAACATTTTTGACTAGAAACAGTGTTCGTTCTTAAAATAACTATATACCCAGTAAAAATTCCAAGACCTTGTTCTTTGTCTAATTACTACTACAGACTTCAGTCTATATTCGTGACCTGATGTTCAAAATTTCCACAAATCTGCACCTCATTAACCCCACAACTGCGTAATTTATACACACAATGTATAAACCTGTTGTGCTGTTAGTAAAGGTTTGGTAGCCAATGTTTGTTTTAAGATCACCTTATGCACAGGTAGGCCACTCAGGAATAAACTGGTGGTTTGTGTGTTCCAAAACATAATCTAGGTACTACATACAGTTTATTGGAAATCAGTGGCGGCGATTAGACGAGGCGCAGTTCCCCTCCCCCCCCCACTTCTAAGTGGGAACTATGGCCTCATAATGCTATAAGCCTTGTCTACCAAGAGAAAGTGAACTGTACTTGCCCCACGTTTTGGCACCTAATCGCCGCTACTGTTGGGAAAAAACAAAAAGAACGTAATATTCTTCAACACGATTCACAAGTAAAATCGTTCATGGTCCTGCCGAATTTTCCAACAACTTTTACGTGGTCTTTTCGTGTTGATAATTCCTACGTCAGATACAAATGTGGTGGTGAAACAGAATATCTTTCTGGCAAGAGAGGGGGATAAAGAGAGAAAAAAGTGGAAAGGTACACATTTCCAGATGGAAAAAGACGAGGTGAGAATGCCAGTTCCTACCCCGGGGAAAATATTCCACCTACAGATATGGGAGAAGTTTGCAGATGTTCACCAATTCCTTTGAAAGAGTGGTTTGCAGTGTTGAAAACTATATGCTTATTTTTTAGGCCATTCCTCTGCTTTCGTTTCTTGCGGAACGTGTATAACGTAGCACAAACGTGCACTTTCTTTTTATTTATACAACGCAAGACCGGAATAGTAATGTAGTGCGAACCCATCCGCCTAGATGTCCTCGCACTTCAGCACATAGCTCCTCATCTGTACGGGAGCAGTTTGATCACTTTCCCAGAGATGCGATGGAAATGGGGGGGAGGGTTCAGGAGGTGGGGGCAGGGTTGCAGGTGTTCCTGACGCAAAATGAGACCCTCGAAACTTGTGGGGGGTTGTCAGATATAGGGGGATGAGTGGGTGGATGTTAGATTATACTTAGAGTAATGGAGGTGGGGGTTAGGGAGGGGGCTAAGGTTTATGTGATATGAAGAGGGAACAGGGCGTGGAAAATGTGCGTAATAATTCAACGCCGAATGCGTAAAGTGTTAGAAGCACGCATCGTAATTCTAGCGCGGGCTGTGTATTTGGACGTCGAGAGAGAGAAAGGATATGCCCTTTTTTTGTGCCGAGAACAACAGGATGAAGTAGAGCCCTTGCACCGTTATGTTTCAACCCTACAATGTCACACAGACTGCAAAACGCCGGGGTAGATCTACGGGGGAACAGAGACAATGACGTATGACTAGAGAAGGACGGGAAACAACGTCAAAATGGCCATCACTAGAATGTTAAAATGGCCGTCATCGGAACACGGGGGGAAGACGAAATAATTACGTATATTTGCGATATTCGGACGTAAATTTCTCACGATAGGGTCGCGGAGTGACGCAGGATGAACACCGTTATGTTTCCCTCCCCCTCCACCGAAGTTGTGTTGGCGTCTATACCTCTTTTCTATTGATCTACCAGGATTAGCCTAAATTGCATCCAGTGCGATTAATCCGAGAAAATTTATGCATTAACGTCCTAATATCGGTTGGATCAACAACCGGCCTGTGTAGCGAAGCCCCCCAAATGTACGATAATGCGGACCGATACACGAACGCGTTTTGCTGGCTAATTGCCCGTCACTTTGGCCCTTCTCCATTCTCATAGGGCTCACGGGATAGAACATCCCGAAATGTTGGAAAATCATATAAAATATTCGGAGCAGTGTCGTACCTATGACCTTTTTCTTTGCGTTCGCAACTGACTTCAACTCCTCTGAATATTGCATGTTCTATCGCTGTTATTTCTTATTATTCATTGGTACTCAGTGATATGCAAACAAGAACAATAAAACCACCTCATTCCTGTTTAATATGACATTGGAATGAAGAAAACTATTGTTCATACTTATTAAGCGGGCATTGGCGAGAAGAAAATTATAATTCTAATGGCTTTGGCATGAATTTCACCACCTCAGCGTTTCAATACTAACAATAAGAAACCCTTTGTCATTGATCTAGCAAGGACAACATAGTAGAGGACAAAAAGGACACAAGGTTGCGCGTTGGACATTCAACGAGGTAGAAACAGGATAGAGAAGCGGAAAGGGCAACATCAGCGCCTCTGGCGGAAGGAAATTGAATGCGAAGCTTATATTCTAACTCGTTGATCAAAATCGTAGCAATACTCAAGACAGGTTAAAGTGTTCATTCATTACGAATTATGCTCTTTGATGTTACAACATTCAAAGTTCAAGTTTAATGCGATGGTAAACATACATTTACCAGCATTTTAATAATTTAATCAGAAACAATCTTACAATGACGTTAAATAGAGATTTCATTAATTCATTGTTACTTGAGTCGTTCCCCATTTATAACACTACGAAGAACTTTACAAAGGAAACTATTTTCAAAGACAACGTAGCTTAAATGCTCAACGAATCAAATGCTACTCTTTCTACTTCCGCTCCGAAAAGAAAGATGACGAAAAAAAAACGCTAGAAGGAAGTTCATGCCAATGAATAGCTTGCAGTAACATGTGTCGAACAACCTTAACGACTTGTATTACATGCAACAGATGCAATTGTTAGCAAAAACTGCTGACACTCAGCATGTGAATACTTCTTTTAACCTTTGTACTCGATGGTTCGCATGGCAAAGAGACGAAATGATCCGGAAGAGCACGAGTATGTGTGTGTGGTTCGTTAAGGGCATAATAATCTCGCACCTTATTACGTTTCAGCAAAGAATAAACCAGGCTCTCAAGACAGGCGTCTCGGGTTCGAATCCCGGCCTGAGCATGGTTATCCTTTGTGAATGTCCCTTCATCAATTTCATCATATAATCTCTCGCGATTTTCCATCTTTCATCAGGACATTATTGCAACACTACAGTGCTGAAAAACAATCTCCCATTCTATCTTTCACAGTTTGTGCAGAGGAATACAGGTCACACCTTTTAAATTTCTCACACTACTCACAACGATAGCATCCAAATAGTGTCAATGAGACGTATAAGGGCGTGCAACTACATGCAATTTGCATAGGAGCTACACAAAAGCAAAATAAACAAGTAAAGAGTTATAAATCTCATGTAAAAGTGTGCTTTTCTCCTGTTCTTCTCACGCTTTGTGCAATTGTCTTTTCTAAAGAAATAAGTTGAAGATAAGAGATGAAAAAGCCTACATGGAGACAGTTTTAACGTCAAGTATGTATTGCACATAAAAATGCGTATTGCATGTAAATATAAAGGCGAATAAAAATATAATAGCAATCAAGTTAAGAAGCTACAGGTAATTGTGAGTAATGTTCAGGCATTATGGTAATGATGACAAAAACGCTTGAATTTTAGAGAGTACAATCACATGACCACTTCACCGAGTTTGGAAAACATTCCGAGAAAATAATTTTATATTGCTTACCCCCCTCCCTCCTTTTTCTAAAGTGAAGTGCATTTTGGGTGCGTTTTTATCCATTATTGCCATTTGAAATGTTTGTTTTTGATGTATTTCCGTCCACACATTAACACTATACACACGCACACAAATATATGTGTGTGTGTGCGGGGTTATTTGGATATTATAAACCTCCCCTTCGAGCTATTTTTTCTTTAACACCGTTAATTTATGAAAAGATGGTAAACTATAACTCTTACTATACTGCAGAAGTTATGTACATACCCTTTCCAAATTTCCAAACACACCACTATATAAAAACATTGTAATTTCAGTTTCATAAGTGATGTGACAAGTAATAGCACACGTTTCTTGATTTTGTACAAATATCCATCACCAATTTTCGTTCACTTTCCAATGAGATCTTATGCACATGCACGGGATGTGGGCAGGTGTATCTTTGAAGCTAACTCTGCCGAGTACATAGAGCATACACAACCAGCATTCAGAGAGCGTGCTAACGATTTCCAACTTCACTCTTCACGAGGAAATGAGAGACAAACTTAAGCTTCTTGCGGGTACCCAATAGATGTTCTTTGCCAAACTTATTTTCTTATCTTGCAGATCCCTCTCGAAACTGGCGAAGGAGAGGCGGAAAAGTAATTAAACTTTGGCAACTAGTTTAATTACTATCGGCTTGCGTTCTATAACGCGGAGAGAAATTCGTGAATTATTTAGCCAGATGGGATGCACATTTGTTCTGGAGTGAAATGCGGGTTTAGCCGCGAAACTGTTCTGCATTGGAGTCGCTTACAGTTTTATCTTCAATCTATAATTTCGTAGAACTTGCAAACTCTTTTGGCAGGTGATGAATCTGCTTAAATTAAAGTTAACAATGGTTGTTGCACATAATATCAGAAAGGATTTTATGATTTCGCACTGATCACCAGATGGCTCTTATGGTTGCGTACAAATATTCTGATATCGTGTTCGATAAAGTGGTCTTAAATCTGTGTAAATCCAGTATATAACAAAGCCATTGTCGTCAAACTGTGTCCACAACATTATACCCGATAGCAAAATGATAGATTAGGCCTAATATTTGGTTTATACGAGTACATCTTCACATTGGGAACCCTAGAGCCTGCTACTTCTTCTTAATTTTGTTGGCTCACACCGTGTATTTTGCGATTTCTAGCCAAAGTTGCCGAGTTCAGGTACTATTATGTACGTTCCAACATGTTGATTAATATCTATGTACGTTCCAACATGTTGATTAATATCTTCCACTTTCTTCAAAACACTATTGACTTCCTATTAAGTGCTGTTGTTCATTCTGTTCTTATGATATTTCGACTGTGCGAGGTCTTTTAAATTTAATTTGTCGCGAGAACTCGAATATCTCAAGTCACAGATTATTCCCTACCTTTTCAACCGAAAGAAGACAAAGATGTTGGTGGACAATTTGCCTCATATTACTTACGCAGTTAACTCTACAGTGTGACCATTACCATTATACATTAGTCGAAATGAAACATTTGTTGTTTAATCGAAACAAATACTAGATTACCATACATCGAAAAAGGAAGACAACTTTTGATTGAACATTTCTTTAGAACATTGCAAGAGCTAAGTTAATCGAAGATTGATTTTTTGTGGACTTTAGCAACAGCTTACGCTAGCAGGCGTTGACACAAACTCACATGAAAATGATAATGCATTTCTTTCTTTCTTGTATCATACTTTGCACTCCGGTATTAAACAGTAGCTCATTTCCTCATCAACCTGGACTACTGAATATGCCAATGTGGCACTTCCTACTGTGAAAAAACCCCGATGACAAAGGAGAAAATGCTTGCGAAAAAGCTAATCCTTGACATAAAAATTTGCAATTCTATTGTCGGGGTTACCTCGCAATTCGCCATCAACGGTGTGAATAAGCTCGTCGTACAGAAACCTAACCCCCTTTATTTTTTTCCTTGTCTGATTCTATAACTGCAAAAAAAAATCTTGGCCATGAAGAAGCTTTCAATGGCCTATTTGAACTGGAAAAAAAAGGAGGTTAAAAAACTCATCGAACTTTCCTCTTTCCCATACGTTTTTGAAAAAAATACATCTTACTTTGTTACCAAGGATGGAGTTGGATTCTCCTTATGCAAATTTATTCACCTTATTCAGTAGCACGACAAAGCGAGCATATGCAAAAAGGCCTTGTACTTTTACATTTAATACTTAAGAATGGAGCAGCACAAAACTACTTATATGAACGCTCTCACGATTTGGATACATATTACATGGACAAAAATTACTATTTTTATTACACATTTCCTTTCCACTTTCATTGTCCATTATTTGTGAACTAAAATAACGCTATTACAATGTCCTCATTGTTGAGGGCTAGGTTTAGAATAACGCTTGTCGTGTGAAAATTACTAGCATAAGCACTACTTGTGCACCTACACAATGGCTATGAAGAGTTTATTTATGTATATGCTTCCATTGCATTGAAAAAAACAGCTAAGCTCATTGCGGTTTTATCAAGTTTTATGATGCCTTTGTAGTCAGTTTATACACAATGACTCTTGTGGAACCGGCATATTAAATCTAGAGATGGTAACCAAGGAATATGGTTATTGTCGCTCTAAAAGAGGCTCTTTCGTCCTCTTGATGGTGCCTAAACTTTGGTCACGTGAAATGTTAAGTTACTCCGTGTTCTTTGGCGGACAGAAGTTGCCAAACGGGTTTTCATGTGGTGACACTATGCATGCGTGTATTAGTGTACACACACCACACACATACTCGTAAGCGTGTGTATGTATGTATAAATACTGATAAACAAGCGATTTAAGAAAACATAACTGTGGATTCAAAACAATATCCATAGCATCTGTTCTATCATCTTATTTTCATACTTTTTGCAAATATCCTCACTTAAGATTACCTTCTAATCTAAACCTCTACCAATGGTTTAGAGAGAGAAAGCTTATCAATGTGTTTGATGCATACTGTAATACTCCTCCTATCTATTTAAAATAAAAAAAAAAAGACTTAATTCGAAGTAAATATTGGAAGAGAGAGCACAACGGTTGTCCCCCTCCCCCTGATAATTTGAAGGGGCAGCAAGTACCTCACTCATTCCAAGTCAGCACCTATGGTCACAAATATATCTCTACGAGGAAGGTTTTCACTGGCTAGTTTGCAAACCACGATAAAAATACAGGTAGGTTAATAAGTGATACTGAACAATCATTGGTTTGAGAGAAATGATGTGCAGTTAGGATCACAAAAAAGAAAATCATAATTTTAACAGTCTGAAATAAATGTCAACCTATTTGTAAAATTAACTTTCAATTATTCCCTTGAAAGTGGATAATCACAAAGTAACTTACGTGTCTTGCCTAGTTTGTATTTCCTCGTAATGTCAGCCAAGTGTTCAGATATATACGCAGTGATTGATGCACCCACCTTCATGTAATCAATCTTCATCAGTAAGAAGTTTATTCCAAGCTGTCTTCATAAAAGAAATGTGATTCGACAAGTGTTAGTGAATTGGAATTAGCTCACCATACTATGAGAGGCACAAGCAGATTTGATTAATAAATATATCTGAATGGGAAAGATACAAGTGTAGTCATTTTATTTTAGACGGTTTTATGCAATATACTACCAGGAAACTTTGGTTAAAACATGTTGCTTGCTGTTTCGTAAAATGTGAACTTTATTTCTGCAAAACACAACCATTTAGTTTATTATCGCGCAAGATCCTTTGGATTTATGTAACTGTACATGTGTTTCATACTCAGTCAGATATTAAATATTCACACGAAAGTAAAAAAATCCAAGTTCCATTGCTTTCATGTTGAATTCCTGCAATTTCTCTTTACAAGCGAGATCTCTTGTCTTGTTCCGAATCACAGTTGGTATGTAAAAGTTACTGATACGGGAACCAACTTCAACTTTATGCAACTGCATAATATGTAGTCAAAACTTACAACTTTTTAACTTTATGCCACTACAAAATATGTAGTCAAAACTTACATCTTTAACTTTATGCAACTGCAAAATATGTAGTCAAAACTTACAACTTTAACTTTATGCAACTGCAAAATATGTAGTCAAAACTTAACATCTTGAACTAGATAGAGAACGAGCAGTCAAGAAACTGTTAAGATTATCTCAAAAGTAGGATTTTCTTGGAAGTAACTACATGTAGCACATGTTTCTTTGGACTCTGTTAGCCAATAAACCAAGGAGAACAAAAAGCCACGTCACATTGTGCTAAAACCTTATGGACAATTCGAGACAAGGTAATCTGAAGAAGAGGCAGAGAAAATACTGCACAAACTAAGGCTGTAACAGGTCCTCGCACGGACATTTTGCAAGACTTGGAGAATTGCAACGGTTCCCACGGCATCCATAATACTCTTGCTAGAACACGTGATGTTAAGTCCATGGGGAAATGTCAAAATGGAGTCTCCCGCTTTGTTCATGTTCCTGTGGCCCCGTCAAGACATTTCCAGGAGGAAAGATTGCCTACTAGACACCTCTTCAAGACAAGAGACTATTGGGCATCTTACATTCTAAGAAAGCTCTTGTTTTCGCCTGCAGGAGCTGCCTGATATAAACAGTGGCACTCCTTCACAGACCTTATTGTTAAGTGTTCCTCTCAAGAGGCCATTGTTTTTAATTGCACTCCTCAATTGGTCTCCTTGGCCCGATATATTATTGTTGAACAAGACTCCTGTGTACCTCAAGGAACGTCTGCGCTTATACTGAAATTCTTCAGCTGAAAAGTTGAGCTCAAGGCTATGGGGAAACTTGCTCGTGGATATCTTTACAAGGAAGAATATGCAAAGAAGAGGGTAAGAAAAAATCCCAACACTAGGCATTTTGTTAAGACTCAATACAAGATGTCCTAAGTGTATTACAGAAGAATTCGAATAAGGCTTCATCCACAAAAATATAACATTTTGAGAAAAACAGAAAAGCTACATTCAATTTATAGCATTATACTTATGGAAGTATTACATACATAACTAAAATACTTATCTTGAACAAACATTTGTTCAGAATCATTCAATTCATACAGTGCTTGAAAAACAAATGGTTACGAATTAATATGTGAGCACACTCTTGGTCGATACTATAAGGAACCTCAACCTTTCCTATATGGCGTATAAGGCTCGATACAGGATCCAATCTGATGCTAAGGATTATCAATAGTCTTCGATGAAAATAAATCGAATTGAGCCATTTATGTAGAACTCAGACTATTAATGATTATAATGAAAGATTGCGCAAGTTCTTGCAGAAAGTTTTTGAAGAAACTGATATTCCCTTTCACATCAAAAGAGAAGAACCTTGGGGTGCTAGATAAATATCAACGTACGTATTCATTGTTATCTTTCATCTGATTAGCTGTGTGTTCACTATGGACAATTTTACTTACATAATGCATGTTTTACTTCACCTACACCAGTTTTAACCTTGCAATTTCTATGCCAATTGTAACCGATTTTTGGTTACGATTATGCAAACATTCTGTGATCAGGTTTCAAGGTTACTAATTCCGGTCTTGTCTATTAAAATCATGAACGTCTTTGGTTTCTTTTACCTACTCTAGGGATCCTGATCATAGGCGTGCGCAGACGCTCTGATTAGTGGGGGGGGGGGGGACAAAGGCCATGATAAGTGATAAATCGAAACAAAAACTCATTTCATCTCACTGCTTTATTGAAGTAATGGAACATGGCACATATAGTGTGTGTCAGGACCCGCCGTAAATTATTGTATTTAGAATAATTCAAACTACTGTGGCAGCAATGTTCTTTGGCACCCCCCCCCCCTCTATTTCCCAACCCCCTGTGGTTCAGAGACTATTTTACACATAAACATGATTTCGTACAGCAGATTCAAAACAACTACACATAATTTATTAATTTCCAACAGTGACGGCGATTAGTGGTGGGGGCAGTAAAAGTAAACTTTCCTTGGCCCCCTCCCCACTTTTCTCACCCAATCGCCGCTACTGATTTCCAACGTATTGGGAATTTGTTCTGCAAACACACAGATATAACACAACTAACAAATAAAATGTGTGGGAGTGTTAATAACAAGAAATTTGCTAGAGAACGAAGTTTGATAGATTACATGGGAAACAATGCACCTTCCTCCGCCTCCGCAGTTGGTTTGTCGTTATTTTTTAAAGAGCTTAAAATTGTTTAATAACGCTGATAAGATTCCTCTGCACTACATTTCTAAGTGACAGTATTAGGGGGGGCAACTGCTCCTTCTTCACCCCGTGCGCACGCCTATGATCCTAATGGTCTGCAAGTACAGATTTGTCATAAACTCTGCAAAATCAGGTTCCATTCGCTTTCCCGATATTTACATGTCTTTCGTGGCTTTAAACGCATATGCTGCTTCCCTAGACATTTCTAATTCCCTAAAACTCGCCCTCTGAATTATGGGTAATGAACTCAATTAAGAAAACAAGTGCAGAAGGCTTCTACGTTATTAAAGAAACGTTAATTTTAACGGGAGAAGGAAACGTTAATAAAAAGAAGATCAAGGCTTGTAATTAATAAAGAGTATCTGCACATGGGCAACTTGAGAGAGGGATGTTTCGGAAAACGCAGGGAAGATTCTAATCCTCCGCTCCTCCGGCACAACACAACCCTCCACATAGATTCCAACTGTTCTCTTAATCTACCACGGTAGGGGAACGGCTAATTTGTACAAGAATTAAGAAGCCGTGGGGAGGATGCGGAAATGACGTAAGACTGGGAGACTGTTTTCCTCTGGTGGACCAATAACCATTGCAGAAACGCCGAAGATCATTCGGGAAAAAAAAAAGAGTGAAATCTAAGTGGCCCATTTTTCCCTTCGATGAAGATTCTACCAACGAGTGGCAATTCCATCTCGTGATATCTTCTTTGCCTCGTCTTTTCGGAAGCTGTACGTCAGGGAGCTAATGCTACGTTTTGACAGGTACGGATCATTCCGGGAGTCTCTGCAACTTCCTACTGATCGGTTCGGGAGCCGTTTCGGCTCGCAGGAAAAGGGCGCGAATTGAGCTCATTTATCACGGAATGGATGAAAATGAGATTACGCGGGGCATGCTGGGAGGCGAATAGGAGCTCGCAGAGGAGGAGAAATGGCTTCTTAGAGAGTGGAAGGTCTCGGAAATTTCGTCTACTTTGAACCGAAATAGAGAAGGCGATTTTCACTTACCTTATAAATGTTAAATGAAGTACAGAGATAGTACAGTCAACATTTCATCATCTGGACGAATTGCGTCAAAGGCTCGTGTGAAGTCTACTTTGTGAAGTTACTTAATCGCGACTCGACAATCATATTTAGCCAGAGTTGTTCGTTTTTTTGTTTTTTATAGACTGTTGAAGAGAAAGTGATGTACATGCTTTAGTATCCCGGAAAAAAGTTCGTTATCACGACACCTTACGTTCATTGTACATATTTTAAGAGACCGGTGGGGATCAGGATCAAAAAGAAGCAAGATATTGTTCATGGAATCCAAACTGCTAATTAAAGCACGAATACTGAACTGTTTAGAAATCTGCAGTGTTGATTTCATGAATAAATTACACTTGCTGAGTTATATTTTCATATTCTGTGAGCAGTTTCTTTCCAATTTGAAAATTATTGGTCACAGAAACGGCGAATATACTTTTGAATCACCCTGTATTACGTTTCAGAACTTGAAGTACATTGTATAAATTAAGGAACTGTGTTATAATGCAAAACATCAACCTGCAGACAACTCCCATGCAGTGATCGTCTTAGTTTTGAACGGAACGCAACAGCCCTGTTTCTTGAAACAACATGGTCGCCATACAAAACATCGAAATTCAGTTGGCCTCAATAGAGAATAGCGGAACTAAACACTTCAGTTGCTTTGTTCTCTCGCGGCCAAAATCCAATTACAGGTTCCGGAGAGCAAGAGATCAGTTTGGTGCAATAAAAACTTTTCTTGCTCTCCTGCGCGACGACACACCATTCGCTCAGCTCCTGGGACTGCAGGCTTTTGAAGAAAACAACAGATATTCTATAGTTTTTTTTGCCAACGTCTGCATTATCCAATCAACGACCAGAAATATTTCTTGCCAGTGTACGCTTTGGATGCAGCCCAAATGGAACCTCTACACTTGAGTCCATCTAGAATAATCAACTAACAATGTCGCGACGTGGGTGGCCAATGATTTTCTTGGATAATATTATTTCATACAATTACGTGATATTGAATTGTATTTTTGTTGTTTTGTATAAAATTGGCGGGTCTACAACCTGTATCATACGAAAATTCAAGAACACAAGAACAGTGTCCGACGTATACAGTTTAATCCAACTTCGAATCTCTCTTTATTTCTAACGGTGTGGGACTGATATTCAACATTTCAGATGTGAGGTCATCAATGTGAACAGATCTTGTCCTGATCAAAGCATAATGTGTGCAGGTCATACATAATACATTGCTGATAGTTCATGAACGCGCTATGTTATATGGATTTAACGGACGGGTTTGTGATTAATAATATAACTTCAGCAGATTGTACTTTTCAAGTATATTCGTTAACTTGTTCATTATGTTCAAATAAGAGCTTGAATTGTGGAAATCAAGATACTTCAGACTTGCAGCATACGTAATTTCCGAACACACACTTCTACAAATTCTAGCTTGCATCATGATGCGAGACATTAAATCAGAGCAATGTTGCTTACAGATGTAACACAAAACCCACTGTGCACCTAGCAAAAAGTTACTGAAATACAAATGAATGACGAAAGAAAAAATGCGTTATGAAGTACTGTACGTTAACGTTTTATATGTAGTAAAATCGTTTGTACTTCTATACTTCATAGCTGATTACGAGACAAGTGGCATTAAGCTGTGTTTTTTGCACAGAATCAAACGTTAGTTCCTGGTTCACTCAATAGATCTTATTGAGAGTTGAAGTAGAGATACTTTTTCTATGCTGCTGCCGATTTTTAAAATAATTTCTTCTTGATAATGCTCATCTGGCCCTGGTTTCACAACACGTTGTGCTGAAAATAAACAATAGACTTGTTACGTGATAAAAAGATGATTGAAAAATCACTTCGCCCCCTGCGGTTGGTGGAAAGCTAAGAGTGAAATCTCCATGAGGTTGTGGTAAACACAGTGGGGGGTGGGAAGATAACACTATCTTACGCTGATATTTACTGTTGTGTTCATAATGCCGTCAGGGGAAAACAGAAGTTTTTCAGCGCACATGTCTATCCTTCCGGATATTGCTACTTTTCATTTTTCAAATAATGACTCCAGGTGATGTTATCTTCAGTCGGCCAATATATTTTACCACCAAGAGATCGACTCACCTGTGTGTAGCCGTCTTGATTCAACACATGAGGAACATGAGTTCTGCCATATGTTATGAAGTCACACTGTTGTCAGGTCAATCAGTTCGCAAATGTCAATATTGTGATAGTATCAGAGGTGGAGAAGATAGCTTAATGACTGCTTTTGTTCACACACATTGATTGATGGATTGATTTGCTTAATTTTACTTTGCTTTTCTGTCACTTTCGGGTAATTGCGAATATGACTGATTAATTGAGTTGGTGTTCTAAATCCAGTTTATGTACAGAAAGGCTAATCGGGACTGGACCTACAGTCTAAAGTGGGATCCGAACTACCATGTATGTGCCTTCACCAGGTAGGTATCGAACCCGGAACCCCTTAATTACTAGCCCACGAGGCTACAACTTCGCCATCGGGGAGACCCAATTGCGAATATGAGGATGAGTGATGAAAGAACATCCATGCCCAGGACGGGATTGGAATCCAGGATCCTTTGTTCACAAACATACAACGTTCATCATTACAAGAAACCTGGATTGGTTTGGAAGTAACTTTAAAAAAAGCACAAAAGATGTGAAATATTTTCTCTCATGTTCAGAATGAATACTACACAATCCAAAAACAATGATAATAATAATAAAAATAAATGGTTAACTAGGATTATGATTACACGAAGGTGTATACAGATATATTTAGCACCACAAATACATAAAATATAGTCAAGATATTACAAATGATGAAACATTTAATGGCAATATCATCATTTTTCAACACAAATTTACAGAACTACTAAAAATATGTCTGCCAGGAATCGAACCTACAAGCACTAGATTATTACGCATATCCATCAACAACCAATAAACAGGGAGGCTTATTTAATAGCTAATCACGAAAATGTCCAGAGCTTAGCAACGGGTGAACTAACATTTCTCAGTATTTATTTATTAACGACCTTCGTACATTTCCGGACACCAATGAACAAAGATGGGGGCATTAACACCTTTTTACATATCCTTGCAATGACGATACCACCGACAAAACACGTGGCGAAAGTGAACGATTTATATGCACAATCATGAAGCAATTCACACGTGCAAATTTTCACAAATGTCACAAATCCGTCCGACCATAAGGCAAGGATATTCATAAGTCTTTGTCTAGAGTTGATGTGGAATGTGACCTATAATGAATGTGGAAACGATAAATAAATACGGAACAGAAGATACTGACACTATAAAGTATTAAAACAATAGCAAGGTGTATCATTAATCATTGCCAATCTAGTTAGGCTTATACTATGTGATCAGTTCCATAGAGTAATAAGTTGTGTGGACATACAGCAAGCTTCTCGTGCTAAATTTATTGTTGATAGGTCTTTGCAAGGAAAGAATTGTCTGATGGGGGGGGATAATATAAATTCAAATCGACGACAGTAATATGGTACATATTACTTCGCCAAGTAGTGTGGGGCATATTGTATGGCCGTGTCGAAATACGTATAAGAACTATGAGAAGCGGTCGAGAACCTTTTGGTCTTAATTATTATTATTATTATAATTATAAACTTATATACTGCTGTGAACAGCATGGCTACCTTATTAATTACAGTTTTCTTGATTAATTGTAGTTTTCTTGATATTTTGCTTGCTGAATATACAGCCGAATGCATAAATATTACCCCTACGCAACCCCTAATCGCCGCCACTGCCCAACTACGATTACTATAATTAGTAGGGAACGGATATTTATATGCAGCACCAGCTGTTTTCATACCGGTCGTTTGAGATGTGTAGTTTAGGACATGAGATCAAGTAAAATGCTTTGTTGCACCTTTTCATGAGATTAGCACATGTATCCCCCTTTTACCCCCTCTCTGATGCTTCAGCACCTTTTCCTTCCTTTTCATTTATGTTCTGTTAAAAAATTGTAAAGAAAAATAAACGATTTTCACTCTTCTTGGGTAGCTACATAAAATCCTATAGTCTCATTTTGTGGAGCAGAACGAGAGCTATAAAATGATACAATATAATCATTGCAGCCCCAATAGTTCCCAAGATAATGTAGCAAAACCCGCGAGAGAAAAAACAAACTTCAACAAAATCTATTCGGCAGAACCACAGTTCTCTACGCGGTCCGCGCGCATTATATAACCACAGTTCTCTACGCGGTCCGCGCCTACAGAAGACGCAGCGAAAGCGAGCATTGGATAACGGGATTTCATCAGCACCTTTTTAAAGACATTTTCCTAACCATAATTTTGCATGTTAAAATCAATTCCCTAATAATTATATTACATTTATGAATGAACACTCATAAAGAAACATCTATGTCAACACACTCGACCATCGAGTAAGATATTTGTCAATTGTTTGGCTGACGTCTTGTGTCAATTCTTGAACTCGCATTGTACAAACCGAAATGAACGCACACGGTGATGGACAATTTGCCCTGTAAAAATCAGCCACCACACTACACGTCGACGAAGGCGTACTAAATCGTTCATATTGAAGCATTCGGCAAGCCAAAGGAGTGCATGAATTGCCAAATTAATAAGTACCTAGCTTCAGCATGCGAATTATCCTTTATGAAGAAATTACGAGGGCATTTATTATACGTAAGGGCCATAAAACCCAATAGGTTTCACAAAAGGTCGCAGGCACCAAAACCGGGGGGAGACGGGCTTGTTTACAAACCCTGCAATGGCCTTTAGGGTTTGGCAGGAATTAAAAAGCATAGCACCATTAGCCGAGCAGAGGTTCCATGAAGTTGTGAACTCTCTCTCTCTCCTTGCATCAACCGCCAACAATCTAGCCCTACGCGAAGTTGCAGGAAGATGGTGAACAATCCACTACCACGCATGCAAGTTCAAGAAAGGTAATCTTCTGTATGGCTCGTCTTAATTGCCCAAGTTTCCTTTAGCCAATGACGGTGATTCAAGATGGAAGGTTTCAGCTAATTAGAACTCACGAAAGGGGCCGTTTCAGCCCATTTTCATCCTTTTTTTTTCTTTTTAAAAAAATGCACAAGGGCTGCCTCTAATCAAATTAACATGTTTTGCTTCGCTTCGTACGAAGCCAATTTCGCTAAACATAGAGTTGTAAAACATGAGAGCTTGAGAGTCGACTAATAACAGCAAAGCCGATTCCGAAAGGAAAGAAGAAGTAAGCTTTCGTGTTTTTATACGTCGCAATTTTATCTACGAACCGTGAACCGAGACGAAATTTTTATTGGCGAAGGTTGCAACACTGTCCATGTGGAAAAAAAGAAAAGATGGGTTGGCACCTTGGGGCTACGGAGCGCGTTCGGAAAATCTACGAAGCAACCACCAACATCGGCAAACAGTTTAAGCCATCACGCCCGCATTGCTATTCGAAGACCATGAAGGATAAAGCAAATGGCCAACTAGAAGAATAATCGGTAAGTTTCTGTGCCATTACCGAAGACCATAAAGACGGAATAGGTTCAGACCTCGAGTCGAACGGGAGGAAGAACATGGCGGATGGAAAATAAGAAGGGAAAGCATACGTGGAAGTGAGTGAGGTTGACTTAAAAGCAATGGAATGGAGGGGGAGAGAAGATGTCAAGAAAGAGAAACAAGTCCGAATGTTAAAGTGACGGGTAAGATTGTCGTTACGACCTCCATAAATGTCGCCCTGGGGCTTTTAAGGGCGGATGTGCCCTTTAGATAGACTTTGCACACAACCATGGAAAAAAAAAAAAAAAAAAAAAAAAAAGGCTTTCACAAATTCGAATACAGGCAGAAAACCTGAGACATAAACACGTTCACAAGTCCAATAGCAGAATCGTAGCAACTTTGGAGTACCTTCATGTAACAGCTTTGATTGACATGACTACCCAAAGTGATGGAATTCAAGCAACGTTCAATAAGACTTTACGAACTTCCACATTACGCCAATTCTCCCAGGTCATGTTATGAAAACATTCATTTTTTAAAAAATAAATGCTGAATTTGTAGGCATGTATATTATACACTAATATTTCATGGCCATGGTACGTGAAAAACTACAAAGTTAAACTGTTATTTCTTATACTAAATTCACTCTTATCATTAGCGTTAAGCAGCGTGTTCTGTGTTAAAGTATTAATCATGTTCACACAGTATTTCTTCTTATGTTTATGTATGTGCATTTATAACCTCTTGAATATTCGTGAATTTGTTTTCATCGTCTTCTCTCAGAATATTTTCTCACATTTCCGTATGCATACTTAATACAATTGTTTGAATATTCGTAAATTTGTAAACTTTACAATGAGTAATCTAATTATGTTTTGACTGTGTCCATGTTTATTCATAAGGAGACCTGCCACTACAATTTGAGATTGTTTAAATTTTGACATGGCAGATGAGGGTAAAACCCACGTCTAGTTTGTCCAGATTTTCTTTGAGAGTGGTTTGTAAGCAGTAGTTTAATAAGCAGAGATTTGTCTCTGGTTTATTATTATTACTAATATTGTTGTTGTTCTTGTTAATATTGTTTACTGGGATGGCCTCGATCGAGACTGTGGCACTTTATACCCATACATCAGATGATATTGGAAATCCAGAATTACTTCATTTTGGGACTTATTCAGGTATACAGAGTGGATATTTTGATATCCACTCAAAAATGTTTCTCGACATTAATTTCTTTGGTAGGCTAGCTGTTATTATACAAATTTTGGTGATCTTAAATAGACATAAGCTAGATAAATGCACTTATATCATCTCTTCACATGTTCACGTAATAATAATTATTATTAATTGACCTGCTTTAATGGTATTATTAATACGACATATTAATCGCATTAACTTATTGATTATAAAATTTAATACAACATGTGAGACGCTTGGTTCGAACGCCTCATGAAATATAGCTCTGGATACGCTCCTGGAAGTTTCGTAACTACACAGAACAGGGACAAAATACTCTTCACTTTAATTTTGAGTCCGCGCGCTTGTTCGATTATCCTGGGTGAAGAGTAACAACTTTTCTCCTGAGATTTCAGTTAGTGTATGGGAGCGGTGGCCACCCACCATAGTGAGAAATGAGTAGCGTAACCCGGTCATGGCAACCTACAAAAGCGACTGGGGGTTCGTCGTGCTGACCACACATCACCCCGTAACTGGTTGGATGATAGCCCAACTCTGATGTGGGAGTGAGGCCGTAGTCCTTGGCCCTCAAGGGCTGTTGCGCCACGGGTCATTATTATTATTAGTAGTACTAATAATAAAGAAAATATATTTATTACACTTTGGACATGTCTATAACCACAGTAAATAGATTGATTGAGTTGGTGTTTTAAGTCCATTTTATGCACAGTAAGGCTAATCGGGACTGGAACTACAGTTTAAGGTGGGATCCGAACCACTGTGCTTCCACCAGGTATCGAACCCGGGACGCCTTCATTACAAGGCCACGACGCTACCACTGCGCAATCGGGAGGCCATCGCAGTAAATACAGAAAATTGCTTTACAGTGTAATAAACTTCAACATGGGATACATTATTCACTAATTTGTGCTATTACCACTAGAATGAAAATTGAGGGTGCGAAAGAGGGTTCTGACCTGAGTGCAAGCACCCCTGATCCATTCCAAAAAACCTCAGCCCCGTCTGGTTTGCGGCACTATTTGACTGCACTCACGCATCTCGTCTACTTCGTTCATTTGGTGTCAAGTAGTGTATTTGGTGTCTGCACCGTTTGCGCTACGATCTGTAACGATGCACAGTGTTGATCATGTGGAGCGTGCTAATCAAATGAACGCTTACAGCAGCAGACAGGCATTTGTTGAATCTTTAAAAACTTTTAACACCGCTATTCGTCTACCTGACACCGGGATATACCTACACCACACCTAGTGTCAAACAGTGCAGCGAACTGGACGGATACATTTTCTTGGCGTAAGAAATATTCATAAACTATTCCGTTAATCCTATTCGCGCCAAATGCAAATATAAATTTTCCGCATTCACATTTAACATCTTTCCGGACAGAAAGAAATAATTACTTATGCATAACACGCATTGCTGAAAGTGCTCGAGCTGATAACACGGGCTGCTTCCTGTACAGAGTACATGTGTGCAACCTTGACTGTCGAAGTTTTCGGTTTCTGTCGAGCGTGTCATTTTGTCCCCCCCCCCCTTTTCCCTTCCTCATTTGTGCCTTTGTCTGGCTCTTCTTCAAGTAGCTTGAACACGGTATCTTCCCTTGTTGGCAATATGAACACCCAACGCACGTCCAAACGATAAAAAAGTCATATGCAGCCAGCTACGAGCAACTGAATGTCTCTTTTTATGAGTGCGGGTGTTTGCTTGTGACACAATTTGTTGTAGAGCAATGTCAAGGGCGTTCGTATGATATTGCTCAGTGGAGGTTCAAAGAATACTGTTTCTTCAAATTACTGATTTCCCTATCCATAAGAGAGTGTGTGCAATTCTTTGAACTGGCTGATTCGTTTGTTGTAATCATTATGGGTGCATCATCATTCATCACCTTCATCTAATATGTATTTGCCTTATTTACCGGCCTCCCGGATGGCGTAGTGGTAACGTCGTCGCCTTGTAATCAAGGGGTCCCGGGGTCGATAGCCGGTAGAAGAACATTATGGTTCGGATACCATTTAAGCTGCATGTCCGATCCCGATTAGCCTATCTGTGCATAAAGTGGAATTAAAACAAATTCAATTTAACATTATTTTTCTTCCACAGGATGAATGATGATTAATATGAATGGGACATCCAGACAAGAACTCGAACCCGAAACTTTGGTGATTTTGGTGAGTCGACCAAGGTAAAAACTAATCCAAGATAGCACATTAAAGAACAAATGTCGTGACTGTATCGAAATTTGTCCAGAAACAATATTAAACGCGTTTGAAAACCAAAATCACTACACTCCTTCGACACACTCTTGAGTCTGTGACTCGATCATCGACTGGTCACAGAACAACACACAAGCATGCAGATGACTGTACTGGCTCTGGTTTCAGGCATCAGAGCCTCATCATCCTGCAGTTTCCATAGTGCATTGCGTGAAATTATAAGGTTGGTGATGATTCTTGTCCACGATTATGTAGCTGAAGATTCTAGGTTCGAGTCCCGGCAATGTGTGTATTCTTCACGCATTCCGTGCAATCGTTATTCATCCTCATTTTAGAGTTTTAGCTTTCTAGCATAAGAGAAGAGACTGCGTATTCTTTTGTCTGCAATTGTGCTTTCACACCTTTCAGTATAGAAAGGTGAGCATTAAAAGAGATATGGTTGAGATTCTTTAAGGAATCTGTGTTCAGGTTCCCATCTTTCCATTTCTTGTATTATGGCTGCCAGCACTGGATAAATTGCCTCGAAAGAGATTTTTTTGAACAGTTCTGTTACTTTACAGCAAAGTGAAAGGTGTTGAAATGAATTCAGAATTCTGGGAATTGCCAACAACGGAGAATGTGCAACCACATAATGGTGAGATGATAAGAAAAATGTACGGAAATGTTGGTTTTGGTTACCGAGAAAGAAGAAAGAAAAACTGACATTTGTGTCAATGATTTGAGAAATTATTTCACCTCATTGCATTTACATGCAAAAATTGAAACATAAAATAAAGTAATACGCCATCTTTAATATTCTTCTATTCGTAAATATGGAATTAAGGAATTTAGGAAAGTATAAATTCAATCGGTTGATGAACTGTTCAATCACATTAAACCTCATCTAATTGGTTGTTCACAGACACTTTATTCTGAACAATTCATAATTCTTGCAACTTATTAAGCTTAGAGCTTTATGTTCTGCTAATAAGTGGAAAAAGACCACATTGTAGCCAATTCAATTAAATGTTGCTTTGTTCTAATTCAATTAAATGATGTTTCTGCTAGTGTCTCTAAGTAAACACAACGAAACTTAATATCAAAGAGTATTAAGCCAAGATGGTGTTTATGAAACGCCTCTGAAACAGTATATCGAACAGTCGAATTGCATTACGATCGCGGCCCCGAGGCGAGCATTAGATTAACATTGAAACGATACACGATTCTTCAACTTAACTTTCTTTTCAGCATGTTCCACGAAAAACGAAACACAGTAACGCTTTGCAAGGTTCAAAACAGGAACAAAACACACGGACAATACCCTGTCCGCTAGAACATTTCCAACGAAGCCACGAATAATGCATCTCGCCACACTTAATTTCCGTTTAATGGCGAGTGCCTTCTTAGCAGTACAGTCACGATCCACATAGGACAGGCAGAGCGATCTAATTAGGTCAAATTTATTATCCTTCCCCGCTATTTCTGTGTCTTCCTAAGATATTGGGAAACACCGTCGAGTCGTTGAATTTCCTGTGACACTTCAACGGAAAGGAAACACATTAAGATCTGTCCGTAGATCTCCATTTCGTATGTATGTATGCCCGCATTCGGCTAATTCTCGAATGCTGTGCATTCTTCCACCAACATTAAGTCGTTGCACGGTCGATCGACCTGGCCCCTTGCGGAAGGGACTGAAACGCATGCACTCTGTATGTATAGTCTGTACGATTCAAGGTCGTAGTTGGTGCTGGAAGTTTCTTTATTTTATGAATTATCTTACTGCAATGGACGCCTCACGAACAGAAAAAGCTTGCATTTGAATTAATGCTTGTACAATAATATATACTTAAGCATTTCCACGGCTAATCGGGATTGGACCTACAGTTTAAAGTGGGATCCAAACCACCATGTGCCTCAACCGGGTATCGAGCCCCGGACCCCTCGATTACAAGGCCACAACGTTACCACAGCGCCACGGGTGTAATGGGTGATCATTTGTGAATACACGCACGCACGCACACACACACACACACAAAATTAAATATCTCTCTGCCACCTAGTCCATGTACATAGAATATAGGATCTGGGCACATAACCAGGATCATCTGTGGTATTGAGTGCGTCCGTTTCTTTTTTACGTTTTTTTGTTATGTGTGCTTACTACCCCAATCCCTTAATTCCTACAATTAGTATGGTTCAGCAAGCACCAACATAGCGAACAATTATATTTCCATTAATTTAATTACGTTATACATAAATTATAAGCTATTTTCTTCAATCTGACTGTACTGAAAGGCAGCATTCGTAAGATCCATTTTGCCATTCAAATACCACCTTCAAATTATTTAAAAAATCAGGATGTAGTGCTCATAAACCACAGAAATGTAGCAGCAGACTAGAAAAGATTAATTAATAAATGAAGCATCTTGTTTACGCTTTGTAAATCAATGGGACGTTTTACTGGAAACCAGTAACTTCTAACTATGAAGCCGATTCATGCGGTTTACACCACGGGGCCCGAGTTTCTCCATACATGATTAGGCTACGGTACACACAACACGGGTTTATTTACTTGTGTATCCAAGAAACTAGAAGTACTCCTTGAGTTTTCCGCGTAAATTAGCAGCCAGGTTAGTAGACTCTATATGGTGGAACTAACCAGAAAACGCAATCTTTTAAGTTGGCCAAACGGCCAAATCTAAAAGGATAGGGCCTTTTGCGATCTGAAACTATAGATGTCTATGGCATAAATAGCACTTCTTGTCTAATCTGTACAAGAAGTTACGCCAAGTTTCAAGCCATCCACATTCACATTTTCTTTCCTTTTTTTAAGCTCTCTCCTCTGCCAAAGTTAATTGGTTAAAATTGGATGACTCAGTCGAGCACGCGCCAGCGACAATATCACGCAACTAGAGGGAGCTTCTGTTCTTCAATTCAGCGAAGGGGAGCTGTCCGTTCCTTAATTAAGTTAGACACTTAACGTTCCCTGTGCAACTGCATGATTAATACATGACGAACTCACATGAAAACTCGCCATTTTGGTTTTCTAAAGAACCTCTTTCTCGGTCTTCTTTCCGGAAAAAGAAAACTAATTGTTACGTGCGAATAATAACCAAAGTAGTGCGACATCATAATTCTGCGAGATGTTATGTAATTTACAGTTCTAGGAAATCTATTCAGACAGGTTCTTTTCGGTGTTAATCCTTGATGTAATCGTAGCTAATAAAAATTATATCTTGGAAGATTCACGAATAACAATGAAGGTAGATTTTGCATGATGCGTCACGATTTTGAAGGCGCTAGTTGTTTGTATTTCAACGTACAGGATATTAGAACGTAAAAATGTGTGTCGCGTAAAGTTTATGTGCAAGGGCATCCGGATTACGTCGTAAAATTATGGAGAATATTAACAAATGACAAAAAGGTTTGGTTCTCCATTTTCACCACGAAACTGGAAATAAATGCACTGTTAAACAGCAAGTGGCATTTACGATTCTATATTAACAAGGATTTTCATATTTCCGTGTAAGGGGGGGGGGCGTTTTTCGTCCTTTGAATTGCCGTTATTTCATCAGATTATAGTATTATTCATTTGTTGGAACATTTTACAGAAACAACTTATGATTGCCTGTAATTTGGCAAATACAGGTGATGCATAGATAGAAATTTACGCGGTAAAATAAAAAGCGGAAGCGAAAAATCGGGCTAAACAAGGTAGTACAGTTGGTACACAAACAGAACTTAAAATGCATCGAATCAAGGTTGATGCCCTTTTGGTTCATCAACTGACACGGTGAAACTTGTAACTTTTGTTTCTTTCAAATCATCTTGCGTTACCTGATGCATTTTAGTGCATTACACGGAAGAGTAGCTGATAACAGTAAACTTGAATGCATTTCTCCATGTATTTTAATGCACCAACAATGCATCATTAGCGGTTTATGCACTTTAATGCGTTGTTACGGTCAAAAAATGATGCATATGTGTCAATTGATACTTTTTTGGTTCTGTGTGTAGAACAACGGTCAACGGTACGCCATTCCAGAGACTTGGGTTCGATCCAGCATTTCTCTCTTAAATTTCTACGTACTTCTCATTACTTAAAGAGCTGTATAAAGTTTTAAAAATACACAAACTGTGTCATAAAGAACATAAAAGATGTTCTAAATGTGTTCGAAACTTGGCTTGAAAAAAGTTTATGCGTTTTTAGTTCACTCTTGGTCGAATAACATATTTGGTTCATAAAATGTATTGGTGGAAAAATCACCATTTTACATGCGGAAGTTCAAGACTTCTTTCACAATAATAATAATTATTATTATTATCTGAACGCTGTAGACTGTAATAACATTTACATGCCTACTCGTAAGACTCCCGAGTTTTACGTCTTCTTTCCACACAGAACAGCATCTGCGTATAAAGCCAAAGGCAGGCTTCTTGCCTTGCAAAACTATTCGTATACGACACATATTCAAAGTTATCATCTTTAAAAACGTGAGAGTAACATTTACCATACGTCATCACAACATTTGTCAATAATATTTCACGTCACTTTTTACATTATATGTTTATGTTATGAAATGACGAATCCATGCTAGAGATTAAAGAATTAACCAAGCCAACATCACGGGAGTGGAAAGAATGACTACAGATTCAGCACAACGTTCACAAGATAGCTAATTCCGCCTCGGTGACCTTCGGTGTTCAGTGATAACGATCACACATTCGAATTCTGGTATGTCTTGTCCTGGGCGTTGCATTTTAGGAGTCTCTCCATCTATTTAATCTAATGACTATTGTTACAAATTACTTGCAGAGGTAGAAAGGTGGCTTGTCAATGCAAGATAATAGATATTCGGTAAGTTTTTGTATTCACCATTTTTAATCTTTCTAAGTTTTGCACGGACTGATGAAGAAAACTTTCACCAAGGTTCATTTTATAAGTTTGCTGACTTATACAGTACCTTACAAAGGCTAAACTGTTGACGATATCTGTTAGTTCCCAACGGAAATGACACACTGCTGCAAGATTTATTTGTCCAATTATACCAATAACCACTGTCAATCCACGACGTGACGTTTATCTGGTTCATTTTTGAGATAAACACCTACCCGACAAGGTCACACAGCAAGTTCTAGAACAGCTAGTTCTTCCAGAAGTAAGTCATCCTGGGACAGGCATGCATTGTGTCGTTTAGGGATTAGCATTCAAACAATACAAAGATAATCCTCTTTCATGCTCTATTGCATAGCACACGTGCAGTTTCAAGTTACACAGCTATTCCATAAACAACAAACAAGCAGGTGGGGAAAAGACACGGACACTCTTTCACAGTTCTTGTAGCTGATTAGTAGGCAGAAGTTCATTTCCATCTACTGAATGTTTGATTCTCCCCTTGTACAATTTGCTATTGCTCAGCGTACCCGAAAGTGTGCCTAGTGGGGCTGAACAAAATTACATAAAAAAGCCAGAACTTTCACTGGTCGTGTATCACTTTGTCTGGTTCAACGACTTGCATAATTTTGTAAGTTAGTATACCAGTCTATGCACTGTATTTACTCGCGAAGTTATCGTTCAGTTGCTAATTGAAATATACTAAATCGTTTTTCTATACCAAGATAAGCAAGGAGGAATGTGTACAGGTGCGCCCGTCCGATTCTTTTGTGTTTGGGAATTTTCTCGTGTGAGCACCTTACAAAATTTCACGGAACGTCGGTTCTCGATTGTTCTTTCGTCAAATTAAGGTTTTCCAATGGTAAGTTCATGCATAAGTGGCAAATATAATTGCATAAAACTGTTACAAATCAAGAGCCTCCATGTGACGTCATCTAACAGTGTTTAATAAATATTCTAGCGTGTATCACAGAAAAATCTGATGAAACACCAAGATCTTATTCAGGACTGTTACGACGATTACGCCACCTGGCGGCAAAAAAGTGAAACGCAAAGGCGGGCGGGCATCGCTTATGTGGCTATTAGTATTCAGACAGCGCAATTAACATGAATTTCTGCTGTTCAGGCAATGTTTTATTTTGCATTTCATACAACATTCATTCTCTTTATTGACTGAAACAAATTATTTGTACTCTCCGGTTATACTTTGAGCTATGTCGATAGATGTCACTGCTATCTTCCAGTGCAAGTTTCCTAAATATGCATCCTACATCACGACATCTGCATGTAAAGGAACCTTCACGTGAAGAGTGTAGGAAAGATTACAAGAGGAGATAATAGAAGACAGCTCACGTCTCGCAAAGCAGAAATTCTGACACGACGGGATCTCAACCCGAAGATTCCCGTCTACGATCCTGATTTACGTGTCAGTTAAGTAACTTCTTGCCAATTACACACCACAATCAGTTCGACATCTTCAATCTTCCTTTCCTATTCTGCTCACACAACGCACCCGGACATTTCGTTACTTACGTTTTTGTTCTTCCATTCGCCCACCCCTCCCAAGAGAAGAGTGGCTACGTCATTATAGTTTAATTATACAATTGCTGCCGAACAATGAACATAGGGATTAGCAGAAGGGTACCTGCCCACTTTAGACGGGTGGGGAAGCTAAGCAAGAATGATGACCGAGGGATGGGAAATTGCACCCAGGTTCGTAGCTATCCTGTGGGTTCCACTCCACAATTCCGAATCACATACATAAGGCTTCACGTGTATATTATTAGCTACGTCCCTCTGGGATGGGAATTATCTACGTCATTTGTATTCAGCGTGCAAAGCCGTGGATGCCCGTTTGTTGGGGCGCTGTGTGGTCAGTAATTGCCGGCTTCGGAATGATTTTGGACCGGAGCAGGGGGGGAAGCGACATGCAAGGGGGGAAAGAGACAGCGCCATGGTGGGAGTTGAAATAGGGAACTTTGGTGCTTGTGCGCGGGCCGTCCAGGGGGCTCTGGGATTAGCCAATGGCGTTAGTTTGTGCGCAAGTGCAGCAACCTGATAAAAAAACCTCGGAGCACAAAGACGAAATCATAAATCAGCGATACAAAAGAGAGAGAGAGGGGAAGGCCCAATCACGGTGCTTTTTTTGTCACTATAAAATTGCTCGCTAATTTTAGTGTCATTATTAAAAAGAAGAATACCGAGGCGTAAGGCGTAAATCGAATTAACGAACGGTACAGCGTTGTAAAGTGAAACTAAGTGGATGAAACATGCTACATGAATATCAGTGTTTGCAGCAAATGGAGGTTCTTTACATGAAACTCGCGTGGATATGTTGAAAAAGGACAAGAAAGCACCTTTAAGAATACACTCCAGAAACTACATTTGATCCCTTTCAAAGAGAAAGCATTCAGATTCGTGCTTAGGCGCACGAATGGCACAGAGACGAACACTGCATTTTAAAAATTAGACATGAAAACTATACCGAGAGATGAGACATGGTAGCTATCTCCTTACAGTCTTGTTAAGAGACTTTGTATGACACACGGACATTTTATCTAAATGAAAATTACTTTTCTATGAGACTTCTTCAGCCAAGCCAATGTCTGCACACCGACCTCCGTGACGGAATCGATAGCCCCGCGTGGTATGACGCTAGAGGTCCCGGGTTCGAATCCCGGCCTGGGAATGCGTGTTCTTTGGGAGTGTTTTTCATCCATCAGCACTTATCCTCATCGTCTCGATTGGCCAAATGTGGAAAAAAAGCGACGCTAAATAAAAAAAATCAAATCAACAAGTATCTTGCTTATTTATCGTAATTTCAAAGTTGAGCCAACAGTGGCCACTGTCATGGTTAAATAATTCACGATAACATTACGAGGGGTCGAAAAAGTCAATGAGGTAAAAAATGTGTAACTTGTGCGGTGCACACTGAATATGTTTTGTATTACTATGTACTTAAGAGACTTGAAATGATGTGATTTTGATTTGGTTTATTTTACTTCGCTTTTCTGTCACTTTTGGCTAATCGCGACGATGAGAATGAGTGATGATATGATGAAATTGATGAAGGGACAGTCACAAAGAACATCCAGGCCTGGATTCGAACCCGGGACCCTGGTTTTCGAGGCTGAGGGAGGTACATGTTGAGAAATAGAGACAAGGCCGTGAAGGAGACAAAAATTCACAACTTTAAACGCGTTCGACCGTCGAAACAATACATCACACTTTGATGGGTACGTCAGAAATATACATAGGCTTAGATCAAGAAATACCCGCTTTCTTGCATGGAGTTATGTAGTTACCCAAGTCCGTGGCGAAAGCGAAACTTCCTATTTGAAAATTTGCTATTGAAGTTGGGTTATCGCCTTACAGTTAGGCAACATACACAATGCATTTGCAAGAAATGTTGATATCTCAGTGTTGCTATGTGAGTAATTTACTCTCATTAATGGAACATTATTCTTTTTGAGCAATTTTATTACATCGTCGTTATCCAAAATCAGTATCTTATTTGACTTACAAGTAACACACCAGCCAGCAGTTACATCAAAGAGAAGTTTCAGGATCCAAGTGTCCCATTTTTATTGTCGGTTACTGTCCAAACCAAACTCGAAATGCATCAAATCTAATATGATGCATTGTTAACGCATCATTTGACAAGCGTTGCTTTGGTCTCTTTAGAATGGTCACGTCCAATTTCTTAATTTCATGCATCCAACTATACAGCAGCTGAAATGCATCATTTTGATGTATTTCTCTGTATCATTTCTCCTTTCGAGAACTTATTTTGATGTATCTCAGTGTGTCGTACGTATTTCATGTCTTGCAAGTTTCATTGGATTTTACGCACGATTTCGTGTGTACAGTCGACTGGAAGTGAGGTCAGGGGCGTTACATTTCCCCTTCATTTTTGAACTGTAAAGTTAGCCATAAATTTTATTTCCCAAATAGTAACATCAATAGCTTCCTGCAGTCAAGTTCACATAAACTAAAAATAAAACGTTGTTACAGAAATTGAAGGAAATATGTTGCCACGAGTGTTATCGAATTTGTGAACTGTCTTTGCAATGGCAAGCTAGAAATTTAAAAAACTCAGGTGTTTGAATGAACCTATGCATTGAATTGTATAACTGTGCTACGTGTAAAGAACACTCAAATTCATTATTGAAAAGCAAAAATATCCTGGGTCACCAGCGTTACACTTGTAACACCATTACGCCTTGTTTCCATGACTATGAAAAAATAAATATGCTGACCAAGGCAGTAATTTATTTGATTAAATACATAAACTAAACGTAACGTTTCAACCTTCTAGCAAGGTCTTCTTCAGACTCTGTATCAAGTACAAGTTACACTTGCTTCGTCACGAGTGTTACGAGTGATATACAAATTCAAGTTCAGTACCAAATAGACATATTAAAAACAAGAGTGAAACAAGCTCAATGGATCCATACAATTTGATATCTTTTATTAAAGGTGTTAAATTTTAAAAAAAAAATCTGGTTAATTAAGAAAAGGATTTGGTCAGATGGTGTTGTTCACATCACACTGACGTCTCGGCACTAAAAATGACGTCGAAAGCCAATTTGCATAGCTACAATGGCGATATCGAAATCTAACGGTATTCAATCCTCGCCCACGGGAATAATATCAAAACACAGCCCTGGCAATAAATAACATAATGTTATGTATGCGGAGAGGAGGAGCAACATTATCCGTAACCAACAAAAACGCAGCGGTTACGATCTGAAATGGGGAAATTATACAATACCTCGACCACCCACTAAAACCTCTTCCCTCCCCCCTCTCTTCAGGAAGACCCCTGCGCTGGACAGCTCCCAACACTCGAGATGACAAACGATGGAAGATTATATTGAAATGAGGCAGCGTGGTGTCTGCATAAGCCAGCGAATCTCCATCGCGTTGATGTTCTCCCTCGAGTTTAAAATGCTGACTGGGAACTCGTCGGTTTTTACATGGGGACCAAGGAATCTGCCATCCCAGAAGATTCACTACCCACTCCTCATCTTTCCGCTCCGAAATTGTTCTTTCCGCGAGTCAAAACCGGCGGCGCTAGGATCGGCGCTGTCTTCAACGTGGACTGTGGGAGGTTAGGTGACTCGCATTACCTCAACGATGTTCCATTTCTTGCTACACTCTTAAGTAAAATGTCAAAAAGATTGGAATTTCAACCTTTATTGCTATTCCCATGTCACTAGGCATTATTTTAACATTGAAAACAATGGTTACGACTTATATCTAAAACTACAAAAACATCAACAGAACACTAACTGTAAGGTAACAGAAAAGTTAAATAGAAAATAATAAAAATTAGCAACACAGTAAAAAATCAATGTCCAGCAAAAGAAACCCCAAGCAAGCAGAAAAACCTAACAGAGAGTGTTCCTCGAGATAAATGGTTCGTACACAGAAGAAACATTCTCACTACAGTACGGCTGGAATTGGCAGACTTACTCACTACAGTAGGGCTGAAATTAGCAGACTTACACACTGTTGGCTTTACGAAATGACAAAATCGTATTCACTTGTCGACAAAAGAAAAATCAGCTTAAGGTTTTATAGTTTTACTATTTGAAAACAGTCCAATCTATGAAAACGTCTTACTGCTAGGCCAGATAATACAAATCATTGCTGACTTTCCCTTGTTCGAGCCCGGGCTATACTCGTGAACAGCCAAAAGTGAAAGAAAATCGACGTACAGTCGTGGACACTTCTGCGTTGTAACGATTCCATTGAAAGTTAATGGAATTGTTATAACCCAATAGTGTCCGTGACTGTATAGTGGAATCCACGAGTATTACCGTGCAAATTGTCCATGACTATTTTCATTAATTTTTCTCTTACATCCTATGCGTTTTTAAGCGATGGATTTTTATGTATGCTGGTGTAGAAGTTGTCAACAGCTTGTTTTCGAGTTTTCTCTTAATTCTTGAAGCCGTTATTGTGTCAAATGAAGTGCACGAACATGGTGATGGACAATTTGCACGGTAATACTCATGGATCCCACTGTACAATAAGAAACAATATAACCAATTCCGTAAGAAGGTTTACAACCGAACATGACGAAGCAGCAGCTGTATTTTAAAACCATTTATCGTCAATGTAATGTTAAAAAAACATACTTATGTGTGGTAACTTAAAAAATAACGATAAAAAAATTGATGAAACTTATTTGTCTGAAATCAGACTCATATTGACTTTGACTCAGCCACAGAGGATTGGGCACATGGGAACCAAATGAAACGTTTAATTAATTATTACTTTTAAATGAATGGCAAATTTACTACTTCTAATTAAATATTTATCTACACATTTCTGGTAACGAATTGTGACATATAAAATTCACTAGATTACAAATAACACAATATATAATTGAATGTTTGTGTAAGTACGTTATTGGAAAAGATTAAAGGCAAATCTGCTTTAAAATTTAAAAAATGTTTAAGGAATATTTACTAACGCTCTCACAGCTGTTATCGTTGTACGATTGTAGTGGATTTTAACTTACTGTATTTTAATAAGGCGCTTGTTCTTCTTGTAGCTAATAGAAAGTTCATTTGGGAACAGATGGCAGTACGCCTCTGTTTCTTTTAATGAGTTACAACGGCGTGGATCTAGATTATTACTTTAAATCACGCGCAGAGGGGCAGGCAGATAGCAGATGCTCGTCCGTCTCTCCCTCGCCGCACAAAAAGCATATAGTTTCCCCCGCTTCATTCTTCATTTTTACTCGTTTCCAACCCCCAGTCTGAACCATGCTAACCCTCCCCTTTCTTTCTTGCCTACTAAATGTATGTATCTTGCTTTGTCCCATTCCCTTGATTTCAGTTGGTTCCTTAATGAAGTCTTCGTCTGGCAGTCGGCTAGTATTTCTTGTCTGTCTATGTCCAGCAGTCTCTCTCCGATTTGGTTTTCTACTGATGTATCTACCCTACCTCCCGTTTCCCACACCCATCCCATCCCAATAGAGTACAACATGTTTTTTTTATATCCCTCGCCCAGTTCCGTGTATTTTCTTCTCTTGCTTGCATTATCAGACAATGACCCTTCAGTGTCGTGTTCTGAAGCCAATACTTTAAAGCTCTCATCCGAGCTTGTACTGTCTCTCTGTTTAGACCTTGTTTTTTAAGTACTCTCCAATTGGCAGTGCTTCTGCTTACACACACCACTTCTTTATAGCATTCTGTTTGGATGCTTGTGACTATGCTCCCCCCTCTAGCCCCCCCCCCCCACAATTCAACCCCATAGTTCATGGTTCGTGTTACTATTGACTTGTACAAACTGTGAATCACCGAGAATGAACTGCCATCCATTTTCAAGTGTAACTTCTACCCCCCAAAAAACACGGAACAATGTATGTTTACATGTTCATCGCAACATCTAGTTTACTGTACATGAAATTTATTGCCAGATATGAGCACCAGTGTTGACAATTTACTTCCCTTCTTCCTCGCGGACAAAAAAAGGTCGGAAGGTCCGTTTTCAAGAACTCGAGGGGTCGTCATGACATTTACTACTTTCTTTTTTGAGTGAAAAACACATTAAAATTGAATAAAAATGAAGAAGAGTGCTGAAAAATTGGAACGAGCCGGCGGAAACAGAACTCCGATAATAATAACCTTTATATGGGGCAATCACGGCCATAAACGGTATGTAACAAAGGAGTTTTGCTGCGGGCGATATTCATGCCATCTCTCGGAGAACTACGCAAACGAATCGAGTTGCAGAGTATTACGTCACGCTGGATTCTCGGCTTCAAGGCAATCATGCCATTCCGCTGCCAAAAATAAACTAGAAGAGGAAGATGCTGTTAGTCACCAGTCTGTGGCTGTGGAAAACACCGCCAGGCGTTATTATTTTAGTGTGCGTAATAAATGTTGGCTTTGTCAGTGAACTGTCATCAAGTATGATTATTCCAGTAACGTTTGCGTTACGATTATTTTTCTGAATCTAAACTTAACGGAGAGAAGTTTACATGAACTAAACTGCAAGGTTAAAATAATCAATGTACAAATGTTATTGAAAATAAACCCTTCGGAACATAGGCTCCGACTCCATGGGGTTTGGGGGGGTTCGAGCCCCCCCAATGTTAACGATGTGGGGGCAGAGCCCCAAAATAATTTGGCTTAAGGGGATCTAATGTATTATTTTGCTTCTCTTGCAAAGTTTACTCTGAATTGTGCCACATGAACTTAACTTTAAATACACATTTGAAATGTTCTAGACCAACTTTGGAGGGCTGAGACCGCTAAACCAACTTTTGGGGGGTTATGGCCAGAGACAGCAAAAACATTACTTATTACTATATACTAAGTATATAA
The DNA here is from genome assembly GCF_977018435.1 of Lepisma saccharinum. Taxonomy (NCBI): domain Eukaryota; kingdom Metazoa; phylum Arthropoda; class Insecta; order Zygentoma; family Lepismatidae; genus Lepisma; species Lepisma saccharinum. Next base: position 30,335,983 of record NC_139252.1, on the reverse strand, counting down.
TTATGAGTATTGTTAACATTTTTACTAAAAAGAGTTTCAAAAGACGATGTCCATGAACTAGGATAGTGGATGGGACGTTCGGGCTACAAATGGCTCTCACATGACATTCAGAACGAGATCATTGATATATTAGGGAGATCTGTTTTGCGCTCCGTGGTAGCAGATATTAAAAGTCGGGAATATTTTGCTATTATGGTTGACGAAACTTGCGACATATCCATCCGTGGACAATTAATATTCTGCATTCCAACTGTGAATAAAAATTTTGATATTTTTGAGGAATTCATGGGCTTTTATGAGATTCCGAACACTGAGGCCAAAACTTAAAAAAGGGAGAGAGTGAGTCATTCATTAATTTATTTCAGTGATCAGAGGCCCCCCCCAAATAATTTTGACAAGTCGGCGCTCCTATTTCGGAAACCCACAACCACAAATAATAAAAGTCCGTTAGATCTTCCCCTGTCAAGCAGACTGAAAGGCATATGCAAGTGAATGAATTCTTAAAATACATGGTAGTTACTTGAATACTATTTTAGATTTTGCATTCTATTACTATTTTAGATTTTGCATTCTATATTTCGTATTTTGTGTATTACCTATTTTACCTATATAGTTTACTTCATGCACAGTAAGGCTAAAAGTGACTGGATCTCCGGTTTAAAGTGCAACCCGACCCACTCCACCGCGTATCGAACCCGGGACTCCTTCATTACACGGCGACAACGCTATCATTGCGCCATCGGAGAGACCCTGTATTATATATGTTGTATTTTGTTTTCAATATTTAGTGCGTTAAAAGTTGTATGTATGAGTGCATTGTGTGGGGATGGGGATGGGCAGTGGACATGTGAAATGAATAATGGTCTTTGTGTTTAATATACTAATGTATAATTTTATGCATGTGATTGAGTGGAAAAACGGGCTTTCTACGGCATTAACTCCGCCATTTAAAACAAGGCAATAATAATAATAAAATGTGAGAAAGGTTGTGTAATGGGCAAAGAATAGTGAACAATAACAACAACAGAACGCCGATTTCAATGGTATACAATGGAAGCAAGAAAGAGGCTTGCATTGCAGTGTGCGTTTCTAACTGCATATTTTAAGATCAATAATCATAACGCGACTATACATTTTGCGTTTGAGGGATGCTTATCACGGTTGATCCTGGCTTTTTTAACTTGCGAGGTCACCATTGTGTAATGAAGTCAAATCGCAATATGGAGGCAGTATATGTGTGCATTACTTCGCTTATATACACAATAAACATTCAACAAACTGTATGTACTAAACTAAGGCTTAACTTCCCTAAGTCAACCTACAATCTCTTTATCTCGTTCCATCTACCTCTAATTCGTCCACCACCAAAACAGGAAATCGCCGACGCAACTGCCATCTGCAACACATTCTATAAACTAATAGGCCTGCTGGCAGGAAAAACACTTTACACAAGTTATGGCCCATCTGCCCCTTGTTATCTAAGGGAAAATGTCGAGAAAATAGACAGCACATAATAAACATGCAATTACATTTTATAGACATTTTTATTGTAACACTTAGTTTCATATAATCTGTCATTCATATCTGCAACAAGCCATAAATCAAGAGTGAAAAATACCAAGCAGTTTACGACACTATAAACATATATCTCAGCCAATCAATAGAAGGGGAAGGTTTAATGTTAAGCAGGACGAAAGATGGTAAGCCTGTGCTATCTTATTTCATATTGTCCTTCCAACGAGATACACGGTTTCAAGAGAGAAACGGTTGGCTTGACACTTTCCGTTTTTGTAAAGGGTAGTGAAATCTGGCATGGGAGCAGTGGCGCTAGTGTCGCACGGGGATACAAGCAGCAAGGGACAGCATTAGCACCTTGGGATATACATGCTAACAGCACCAAACCTGGAGTGCCTAACCTATCCGCGTATGTATAATAGCTTAAATAAACAAAATATAACTTGCCAAACCTATTTACATGCTTATCTATGCAATTATATGCCTACGTGGATAGGTTAGGCACGCCAGGTTTGGTCCCAAGGTGCTAATGCTGCCCCTAGCCGCTCGTACGGGGAAGCCTGTAGTTCGCATATTTCCCGAGGTTTCAAAAGTCTTGGCGCAACTAAAAGCATTGCCATTGGTTGTTAGCTTTGTAGGGTAGTAATAATCTGTGGTGGATTTGGTTCTCTTAGAAGAAGACGACGAAAAATAGTTGTAGCAGGAATACCGATCTTTGTAAAGAGGGATACTTGTGACAAATTCCATTTAAATAAATATTTTGTTACAACGTGAGGAGATACACGAAGAGGACAAACTATTTGTACTAGAGTGGCTCAGGTTTTGTTCCTAAAAGATGAACATTTTCCTACTTGAAGGAGCTGAACAGATACATATAAAACCAAACCATAAGATTTTGTAATGGCGACAGGAGAAAGGTCTAATACATAGAGGTGGGCCTGTCGGGCACTTTTTATATTCGGGACTTCGCGCTTGCGATGTAGGTTAGAGATTCTCATGTTGGGCAAGCAGTACTAGGATGCGGTTTCGAAGATTTCGCATACATAGGAAATTATTCTCTATTTCTTTAGAAATGCATACTTTCATGCATAGGCGTGCGTAGACCCTCTGATTAGGGGGGGGGGGCAAAAATCTTTATGAAAGTTCGGTCGGGAAAGAAAAAGCTAATTTTATCTCAATGTTTTAGATTCATTGCATTGATGGGTATGTGTGCCTGCGCGCGCGCGTGTACATATATACACATATATAATGCCGCAACATAGGCACCATAACGAATAAAAAAATTGTCTTTGAAATACGCCGCAAGAAAATTTTATAGATCCAAATTTTTGCAAACTGGAAACAATATTTATTTAATATGGCACAAACATTTTCATAGCGCGCCATGGCATTCTCTATTACAATTTTATTCACTTAGATCATTCGGCGCCCAGGGCAACTCCCGCCACCCCCAAGCTACGACTCTGAACTTGACAGTACTGCAAGAAAAGCAGGTATTGTGAGCGGAGCAAGCAAGAACATTTTACGAAATGTATTTTTATTTGTATAAAATTTGATATCGAGGGTGGCAGGTGCTCTTGACCGTCTGGAATCAATAATGCAAGAAAGACGTGAAAACTAATTCCATCTTGAGTATCATTTTGTCCTGCTACCCTTAGCTTCTACAAGTCTTGCTTTCTTTTACCTCAATGATTGCCCCCCTAGAATTGATTTCCGTCCTCCAAGGTTGGGGATCGGGATGACCATTGCCCCCTGTGGTTGCGCCACTGCACCCCCTTCCCCCTTAGTTGCTTTGAACTTTAATCGGCTTGAAAATATTTTCTTTTAAGAGTATATAATATCGTTTAATAACGGCGATAAGATAACACTAAATTTCCAGATGAAAGTATAAGAATGTAGAGATCTGGAAGGGGGTGCAAGGATGGCCACCCCCCCTCCTCCCCCCACTTAGAACCCGAATGTCAACCTAAAAGTATAAATTTCACACGTATAATATGATTTCAGTCATAGTAATTTACATTAATGCAATAATTTCAAAATCAAGTGTTATTTATTTGAGCGAAACACTATTACCGAGGTAATATACAGGGTGACTGGTAATTAGATATATTCCCTGAAAGGGGTTAAAGTAGAGACAATTTGCAATAAATTTGACCATACGATACCCCGTGCGAAAATTAGTAGTTTTCGAGATAATTGAATTTCTATTGTTTTTTTTAAAAAATGACAATTTTCCACATAAAAAGATGAATTGAGAAAACACTGCTCATTGTATGGCACTTATTTCAGCGTTTTCTGAAAGCTAACAAATAAGTGGTTCGTTGAAAAAAAAAAGTTTTTCCCAAATAACAATCACATGTAAGTACCGGGTGGGTCTAAACTTACAAGTGATGATAAAAAAATGCACTCTTAGTTTACTTGGCAACGTATTAATAACAAAAATGGTATGACACGAAGCGTACAAATTAATTAAATTACTTCCTTGTGGCATCTGCTATCCAACAAGCTACAAATGTTGCTAACATTCACATTTGTGTACAAGAAATAATACTTCATTCATCTTCATGTGAATGGAATCAATGAACAATACAATTAAAGAACATTACACGTCTGGCTCACTTGCGAGTTTACCGGTGTCTTGTCATGTGGCTCCAAATGTAAAAGTCGAAAGGCTTCAAATCGGGGGGGATCGAGCCGGCCAGGGAATCGGGCCGCCTCGGCCAATCCATTTCTTTGGGTAATTTTCATCCAGCCAATGTCGCACGCCCAGGCAGAAGTATGGATGGGCGTAATCAACAATCATTTGATCGAGCCATTTTTCCTGCCCCAATTCTTCAAATGGCATCACTTATGAACATTTTTTGAGGAACGGGATGGCAATGTTGTTGGAGGATGTGCCTCTAGCTACAAGACGTGACATGATTTATCAGCATGATGAGAATATAAAAATACCGGTTATGTAATCACAAAGTTTTATTATTACATAATATTGGCTCAAAATCAATGAGAACTTCGAATTTTGCATAACTTCCGAAGTAATTCGATTCCGCGAAATTTTCGCGTGGCATTTTGCGGATAACGTGATCACGACGCCGGAAAATTATAGGTCGATATCGGTAAATAAAATGTAAAAGATAAATGAATTTTAATAGCAAATTTTCAATTGCTGCTTCTACCAGCGCCGTTGAATTAGGCAACACACACAACGCCTTGCAGGGCGAGTATTTCACGATCTAGATGTACCATTCTTATTGTCCGTGACTGTACATGAATCACGCTTTGATTTGAACAGATTGAAACTATAGGTCTTATGTTGTTTCTGAACTGAAAAAACAAACAGGAAGGTGGTTTCCACATGATTACGTCATCTCCTTGTAATCGAGCGGGTCCGGATTCGATACCCGGTGTAGACAGTTCAAGTCTCGCTTAGCGTATCTGTACATAAGGTGGACGTGTACAAAATAATAAATGCCTGTCCTCGTGGAATAAAATGTAAGGTGATAATTTGATCGTAGTTTGCGATTATTCTTCAACTTTGGTTATAAGCTTCTATTTTCATCGTGAATGCTTTTGTTTTACACAATACAACATTTATGCATTACTTACAATCATTCTGTAAAAGTTTATAAATCGAGGGATTTGGGATTTTTCCTCCTGCGAAGGGATTTCCGCGCAACAAATCAGCGCTCCTCGGAGACGATAGGCCAACCTGCATAAAACAATCTTGTTCCACATTATGCAGACTTATGTTCGGCTTTAAAATACAAGACATTATCAGCTGGTAACAGACCAACGTTATCCAAACAATCCCCTTTTTTTCAGAGAGCGGCCTGTTTGTTTTAAGTGCACTTCCTTCTAAATAAAGCATCCTAACAGATACCAAAGGATGAGGTAACGTGTGAAATTGAAGATGACGAAGATGTCCCAAGGGAAAAGACGAAGCTACGGGCATCGTAAAACCATCACAAGATACGTTCTCACCCTAGCCCGTGCCAAAATTCTGACCTGGGTCAATTTATGGCTGTTATAAAAGATTTGTGGGCTTCGAGTTACGACATTCAGATCGCCATATAGTGTAATAACCTATAAGGTAAGAAGAAGCTCCGAAAAACCGTTTCTTTTTTTTATGAAGTTAACTCTAATCCACCGGCCAGATATAAAGCTAAGCCTCGTCAAGGCATGAGTGCTGCATTAATTTCGTAACATAAACATAGGTCTTTTCCATTACTACAGGGTGTTTCAGAATAATTGAACGTTTTTTTAATCATTTCCTACGGGGGTAGTTTCACACGTTACCAATGTGCAATTTTTTCTCTTTCTTGTACAGTCACCGACAATAAAAATGGAACACCTAGATCCTGAAGTACTCGCTTCCCTGCAAGACGTTATGTGTGTTACGGCGATAAGTGGACTTTAATAGCAAATTTTAAATAGCAGCTTCTACCACCGCCGTTAAGTTAGGCAACACACATATCGCTTTGCAGGGTAGCGATTATTTCAGGACCTAGGTGTCCCATGTTTATTGCCGGTGACTTTACAATGTAAGAGGTCGAAATTTTCAGGAGTATTCATGTACATTGCACTTCTTCATAATTGAAATAGTGATGTGAAGGGCATTTTTTAGAATTCATTTAGTTATTGTGGACTTTATGCATAACATATCACGTCCCTATGTACAAAAATATATACAAACTTCAAAACGGCGCCTCCGATGGCGTAGTGCTAACGTCCTATGCTTGTAATCAAAGGGGTTTCGAATTCGATAGCAGGTGGATGCACATAGTGGTTCGGATCCCACTTTAAACTGTAGCTCCAGTCTCAATTAGCCCCTCTGTGCATAAAAGTGGAAATAAAATTCGAAACAAGCTTCGCATTTCAAAAACTGCATTTTCGGTGAGAATTTACCTTAAAAATTCTAAACGTTTTCCTTGCTTCACTTCTCCACCTTCCATTTCTCTTATTGAAATCGTATGTAATTAATAGTGTGTATTGAATGCCTAGGTCAGTTATACTTTCATTTTACAACAAATATTCAGTTCACACTTTCCCCTAAAGCTTGTAGGAATTCCATTCCACACGTTCCCAAATCGCTTTTATGTATTTCCTGGAATGCCTGCTTCAAGGAACACTGTCTAGACAATAAAAAATCTAGTAAACTGTGATGTTTATCAGCCAAACAACACAAAATAGTGGTCACTGTACAAATACAACTATCCCACATTCGTACAATAGATTTCAGATAGTTAGAAGTTTCTGCCTCGTGGCGAATTCATAGAATCAATTTCCTAGTGAATTGATTACACTGGGGAACAAAAAAAAGATTTTATTTTGCGGCATAAAGTTTAATAACAGTTTCAGCACACAAAACAGCTGTGATTGCCAATTGTATGATTGGTTCAGTTGAATTGACTGACTCCAGTTATAAAAATAAACGCACCATGGAAAATGTAGGAGGTAAAATTACTCTACGCTTTTCTCGGTAATATCAAAATTTGATAATGGGCTGAAATTCCCATAAGAAACTTATTTATTTATTTGTAAATTGTTGCTAGGCAACTTATGAAGCATTGCTAGGTAATATATCGGACACTCAACAAACCTTAAGGAAGAATACCAAAACATAAAAATGGTTTTAGAAAAAAATTGAATATGCCGAACATAAGTGGCTCGTGTGTGTGGATTTGAAGATGGTGATTTTTTTTACTAGGACAGCAAAGTGGGTACACAAAGTATCCCTGTTTCCTATGTTTGTGGGATAGTCGTGCTAGAGAAAAGCATTGGATGATAAATGTTTGGCCCCCAAGGGAAAATATTAGTGGGAAAAGCTAATATCATTCATGAACCGCTGATAGATAGGGACAAAATCATCCCTCCGCCACTGCATATTAAACTTGGGTTGATAAAACAGTTTGTGAAGGCCTTAAATACAAGTGGTGATTGTTTCAAATATATATGCCACACTTTTCCAGGACTAAGTATTGAAAAATTGAAGGCAGGAATCTTTGACGGACCACCACAAATTCGTACACTTATAAATGATGCCAATTTTATAACTTACATGTCTTACATCGAATCTGAGGCCTGGCTGAGCTTTGTGTCCGTCGTCAAAAACTTTTTGGGGAATCACAGAGCAGAAAAGTACCCCGATATAGTTGGAAATACGTTGAAAAATGTTGATAAATTGGGAGCTAATATGAGTGTGAAGACACATTTTCTACATAGCCACATTGACAGATTCCCTAAGAACCTTGGTGATTTTTTAGTGAAGAACAGGGAGAAATGTTCCATCAAGATATAAGGATAATGGAAGAAAGGTACCAGGGACAGTGGGATCGCCACATGATGGCCGACTACTGTTGGAGCTTACAGAGGGATTGTCCTAAAAAGCAATATAGCAGGAAATCGTATAGAAAACGTTTCACATAGTTTGTTACTTCATTGTGTACATATTTTCTTAATGGTTATGATCATAGGCCTATATAAATTTATTTTTATAATAATGATTGTAATCACAAAAAGAAATATTAAATTGTTGTTGGAAGTTAATTTATATGTATGTCTTATATTTCCGCCATTTTGGTTTAGTTGCATTTATTTCATAAATTAGAGCCAATTTAGGAAATATATTATTATATCATTATTCAGGAGCATGAAATTGCCCTAAATTAGCTCTCAAACACTGTGCCGCAAGTTCACTGTTCCCCAGTGTTATTTGTCTATCCATCCAATACATAACCACATTAATTAACTACGAAATGATAAAAGATACGTCACGTGGAAATCCTTAAGTGTCTCAAGAATAATAGTATAATTTTAACAATTTTGTGCACTGTTAATTTCCTAAATATTCGTTAACTTTCGCTGACTTATCCTTGGAAAGACTAATTTTATAAAAACAAGGATTACAACAGCAGTCACTTTGTGCAAATCTGTGATGCTCTCCTTCACCGTACGTCACATGAATATTCCACGGTCCCGCTTGTATGTACGTATTCATCTTTAACTTGACGGTACAATTACGCTTTCGAAGAAAAATGATTGAAATAAATCAATTGAGCATTGTGTCGGAATATATTAGCAAAGCGATATTTCGGTACAAAAAAAACAATCATTACTTGTCTAAATGTATATGTAAATGAAACATATATGCACAAATTTACGTAAAAATTGACTTGTTCACAAAATACATAAATGAGAAACTAAACAGTGGACTTCTTCACAAAATACTCAAACGAGAAACGTTACGTCCACGAAATATGTAAATGAGAAATTTTGTGTCCGAGTTTTGACAAAATATGTATTCATTGATTGATTTAGTGTTTTAATTCCACTTTATGCACAGTAAGGCTAATCGGGAATGGACCAACAGTTTAAAGTGGGATCCGAACCACTTTGTACCTCCACCGGGTATCGAACCCGGGACCCCTTGACAAAATATGTAGATACCAAATGTAGCAATATTGGATTTGTCCACAAAACCCGTGAAGAAAAACGCAGAATAACGGATATGCCTGCAGAAATCCGTAAGTGACGGCCTCAAAATTGACTTGCCACGGGCGAAAGACACGAATATAAACGGGTTAGGCTACAAAAGTGCACAACCAAGGAAAGCAACATTGAACTTTTCCACAAAGGTACGTAAAGGAGAACAAATAGTGAAATATGCAGAGTAATATCACAACGAGAAACGTATAGTAATGAATCATCTATCCTCAACGAACTTGGCGGAGTGTTGCGTTTGCCGACCACTTACTAACCTGCAACTCATCCTTGCACAGATTTCAAAAGCAAGACGTTCCAAAGCCATTTCTTTTGTAGCAGCCTTCGAGCGATACAAAATCTACTGCTCCGTTAAAGACATTGTACCGAAACACAATTGCAATGTTTGCGCAGGACTACCTCGTAAAAAAAAAAGAAGGCTCAAAACTACAGCGCAAGGAATAAATACGATTTGCATATAGGCCTATATCCTTTTTATGGCTATCTTCCTACTATCTTTCAATGCGGCCATTTTGTTTCACTCTGCAAGAAGCACAGTGTATTGACCGTGAAAGAAAAGGTAGCAGTTACAATAAAAGAAAAAGAACCATCTATTTCTCTCCGGTTTTTTAGTTCAAGATCTGATTCTTTTTGTCTGACTTTTCTTTTTTATTTGAGGCACAATCTTCTTGCACTCGACACGTTCCTGAGCTCTTGGCAACCCTTATAAATCACATGATCCTGTCACCGAGTTTTTGAACGTACCCTCTCTCGCACCGCTCAGGGTTACCAACCGTGTGGCTTTACAATTTAATACAACTTGACTGACCACTTGGAATGGAAAGGGGGCTTGCTACACAAAAGGTAAAAGGAATGAAACGGAACGAAAATAAATAAGAAAAAAGACTCCTCTCTGCATGTACGACTTCAGAGCGTACATAACAGTAGGAGAGGGAGGCTGGGGGGGGGGGAGGAATGGGTTAAGATTTAGAAAGCCTAATGGGCAAATGTTACAAGATGCTCTCGAGCAAGGTTGGGTATAGCAGGGTGCACGAGGTGAGGGGCGGGGGGAGCTTGTGAGCGGAGAAACTATGACGACAAGATCTGGCGAATAATTTATTTGCGAGATCTTTCAAAAAGGATGGAATAGCTTTCCAACCAGATCCCCCTCTCCCTCCGGGGGCCACGCAGCAGTTTCTCATGCGCATGTAAATAAATCTAATGCCATCTGTGCTTCCAGAAACGACCGCTAGGTGGCTGATACGACCATGGGCGTGGCTAGACTAACAAGATTAGGTGACCTCTTCCATACATGCATTGGCCTGGAGATGTTTGTTGATGAGCTATCTGCAGATTTATTAGTGGCGATGGGAACCATTTCGTTCCATGTTGGCCATCCTCCGATTCGTACGCAATAAGAAACAAGCAAAATGATTGGCTATAGCTGTAATTGAATGCGCCTTTTCAAGATCAAGTAGTCACACGTTTACAATGTTGCCACTTCGTAACGTATTTATAACAAAACATGTATGCAAATAAAACATAGATTTTCTACCACCCATTTCTGCAGAGTACCAAGGCACTGGCGCATGCTCCCACAAACGTGTGGGATTTGTGTCTTCCATTTCTGTTTTTGACTGTTGATTTATCCTCATCGTCGCTATGAGCCTAAAAGTAGCACAAAAGCAAAACAAAGAGAACTAATTCAAAACTCGTAGTCTATTGTTTTAGCTGTTCCAAATTATTAACTTTTGATTTTTAAAAAATATATATCAAACTTGATTGTAGCTCATAGAATGCAATTTAAATACATAATTCTTTATACTATTTGCAGTAACAAATTACCATGTTATTCAAAATCGAATTGTCTGAAAAATTATTATAATTACTAGAGGTATACCTAGGTATACATACCCTATATCTTTCAATCACATCTGGTATGTGTGATGATTTATTATTCAATTTTGAAACGATATATAAATAACATAACTGTTAGGAATTCTGCATGTTCAATAATTCAACAATTAAATCACCTTAAACCAGACATCTATAAGGAAATTTCTCGACATTTAACCAAGAGATAAGTGCAGTTTGGATAATCTTTAAATGTAAAAACGAAACTATATTTCAACTTATATTAAACCTTATACCCCCCGTTTTATCAGGAAAGATTGAATTTACTACAAACCAGTCCCATTCGTTATGAAAAACAATGTAAACATCCATTACGTTATGATTAGTAATCACAACATTCCTAACATACGTAGTTCTTTGGCGTATCGATTTAACATGTGCTTTAACCATAAGCGAAAGGGAAAATTCCCGTAGCTACAAAGTATGACGTCATCCTTTTTTCTCCCTGCCTGTATCACCTGTTATACACGAACCAGACGCGAGGAACCTTTCTACCAAAAGTGTGTCACTGGCAAGAGTAGCGAACAGAAACGATAAATCTATCAATGTTACGTTCCCCTTGACCACGCTTGATCGCTGATTCGATTTCAGCTACCGTTCGAGACAAGTCAAGAGGTGAAACACTACATTCGCATCTGACAAATTAAATAATTGAGACGAAACATTTCGAGAGAGAATTACTTCTTTCTGCATGTTGTCAGTGCACTAATTTTCTAACATAACTAAGTATTTTAAGAAGGTCTGACACAGTTTTCGGGATATAATGCCCACGTCGTATTCTTTGCGTGAAAACGAGTTTTAAAAAAACAATTTGTTCCAGTTTTACGCCCACAAGAGCACCAAACCAACAAAATATCGAGAGTCAGTGTATGTAGAAGTGAGGAATTGCTACAGTTGACAAAATAGTTGCGTTTTGTTAAGTTTATCGAATTAGGTGGCAGATTTCCCTACTCCATGAGAACTAATAGTTATTAAAACTGTGATTGAAAATGTTTTACTTAATTGATTGATTTGGTGTTTTAAGTCCACTTTATGCACAGTAAGGTTAGTCGGAACTGGACCTACAGTTTAAAGTGGGATCCGAAACACTTGTGCCTCCACCAGGTATCGAACCTGGGACCCCTTGATTACAAGCCGACGACGCTACCACTGCGCCATCGAGGAGGCCATGTTTTACTTAATAAAGTATCCTTAATTTTGAATTATAGGGGTTTACTTTTAATTGCATTACTCTATATTAAAACATATAAAGATAAACTAACGGAAACTGAATTACGTTTGGGTTGTCAGTAGATATATTTTCAAAAGTAACTTTTCAGAAATTGAAGGTTCAGTTCAAACTTGTTTCATGTTCAGTCACCCCCAATAAAAATGGGACAGCTAGATCCTGAAATAGTCGCTTCCCTGTAAGACATTGTGTGTCTTGTGTGTGTGTGTTGCCTCTAAAGCGGTAAGTGTATTTTAAAATAGCAAATTTTCAACTTCTACCACCGCCATAGGGAAACTAGTATTGCCGGTGACTGTACATCAAGGTATCTTAAACTGCGGTAAGCGTAACTGTACTGGTACATGGTACAGAAAATTATTGTAAAATTTGTATCCCATCATTAATACATAATTGTAGTGGTTTCTTATTTTAATGTCAATAAAAGAAGGTTATCTTAGTACAGTTAGGTACGGCGAATGTATGAATTTGGATTTAGTGACACACCAGCCTAAAAGATTAAGAACTCCCTGACGTGCACTCAGAAAACTAAATGTATCATATCGATTGATGCACTAAAGTGTGTTTTGTAGCTTCTTCAAACAATGAGATTCACATTTGATGCGTTTGGGTGCATTTTTGTATGTCGTGGAAAAAACACCAAAGTGCATCATTTGATTCAAATGAGGGTTTCTTTCAGTCGAGATGCACTTTAATGCATCAGCTGATTCGTTTTGATGCACCTTGATGCGTTTTGATGCATCACAATGCATTTTTATGATGCACTTAAACGTTTCGTGTGTGTTACAATACGTGAGCTACATAAAGCCATTAGCTCAGACCAAACGTTAAAGTGCATCATCCAAAAAGATGCAGGAAGATGTATCAACTGATGCATTAAAGTGCCTCTCAACTGAAAGAAATCCTCACTTCAATCAAATGATGCACTTTGGTGTTTCTTTCACGACATACAAAAATGCACCCAAATGCATGAAATGTGAATCTCATTCTTTGAAGAAGCTACAAAACACACTTTAGTGCATCAATCGATATGATACATTTAGTTTTCTGAAAAGCAAGTGTTCACATGGAAATAAAAACCTCAGCATATTTAAAACGTCATAACACCTGTCATTTTGTAGTTTTTCATGAAAATGCAAATCAATTGTCACTGAGATCATTGGGGAATGGGAAAATTGCACTGTAGCACTTGTAAATAGTTTCGCGTATCGACACAGATGGCAGCAGTGGTATGATACGTTTTGATATACACGAAGATCGAATGTGAGGAGTCTTACTATCACCATCGTCTTTGATGTAGACAACGGTCAATGCTCCACAAAAAAATCTAAGCGGCGGTCTATAGAATATGACGTCAGTCGCTTGTCGCCTTCGTGGTGATGGGCCTTTAGAAAAAACATTACACTGCCTAACTTCTTTATTACAAATTATCACAGTGTAGACTGTGGTTTTGAAGGTCCGAAGATAATGCCACGACATGTTATGGATCGTAACGACAGGTAAACTTCCTCACATCGTGGTGTCAACAACGGAACACTTGCTGCCTGGCAAGCTGTCGCGCGGAGGTCTGTCAATGCAGCGTCACAGCACCTGTCTAGAGCGAGACAGAAGCTTGACCTTGATGATCTAACTCCTGGCAGGGGAGGACGAGGGGAAGTCCGGCTTTAGCTGGTCGGATATGTATCCACGGTAGTGGTGAGGTAACGTTATGCAAATGTGTTATTTCGTACAGATCCCGTAGCTAGAATTTTCTAAGCCCTGGGCGAAAATACAATTCGGCGCTCCTGGTATCAAATTTGACGTCTTCCATACACAAGCAGCAATTCTTCAGCAGAATTCCACAAGATCTTAGCTGAAGCTCCGTCAACAAGTTTGAAATATGTTGTTTGGCTTTATTCATTTATTTGTTCTATTCAGTAACAATAATAGCAATATCATACACACTCTGTCCACGTTATCTCTGGAGCAGGAGAACAAAAACAAGTCTCTGCGCAAGTAGTGACGCGAGACGCCTCCGCCAATGAACAGGTGAGAGGAACGGGACTGTGTGGAGGGGAGAAAGCGACTGCAATGTACTGCTTTGCTCTCGCTCTGCCCACTTGACCCTTCTCCCTTCTCTGCCGGTATACGCGACCTTGCTCCAGAGATAAATGAAACAAGGTATAGTCAATTAATACCATATAGAAAGCACTGTCAATACAATGGACATTTTGCTAGAACAACATTGTAGCAATTATGCATATCAACAATGATTCTCGTCATCCTCATCGTCGCGAACAAGAAAGAAAGAAAGGTGATATTAACCAAAAATTACAATAATCAATATCCACCACAGTGACTTTCTTTCATTGAGTAGTGCGTGTTCAGCGCATCGAGTCCTATTGCTACTGTGTTCTGACTATCTTCCCTTCACACCAACTGTATTAGTTACAGGCCACAGACAGTAAGACAAATAGTAGAAAAAGCAATATTCATAATTTAAATATACCACCGTCTTCATCTAAAGTACCGTACCGCTTGGAGGTAATATTCATTCATTCTTTCTTTTATTTTGGACCTGCCAGCTTTTGAACAGTTTTTGTCCATTATAATTTGTAGCTAATAACGATGACAGAACCATAGATCATGCTGGATATAAAACTCCAAGCAATTTGCGTACAGAAAATTTCTCATTTGGAACTCCCCACCAGACTGCAGGTCAGTCGATCAAACGAATCATAACAATCTGTGCCGTCTTTAAATTGAATTTGTAAGATTAAAATCTGTATGCAATTGTAAGTTTATTGTAGCTTTTTTACACAAAATAACACGTTAAAATTATGGTTTGCCAGGTTAAAAATGAGCGTCTGGTAGATTCCCGTACCTATGTACAACAGTAGTTTGGAACTTTTCCGTAGATGTCTCTAGTGAACGTCTCAACGCAAAGATTTCATACACAAGATAAGAAACTTGTGATTGTAGGCCTGCAGAGGTCTGGTTAACGAGTTGAAACATTGACGTAAACCGTCTCGAAAAAGCAAATTACTTTTAGCGGTAATTTTCGCACATACTAATAATCCTTAAAATTCATAAATTCAGGATCTTCGACAAGGCAAACTCAAAACAATGGTACAAGAGTGAAAAAAACGACTTGACTCACTAATATGGAAAAAAGAAGGATGTGAAGTTGTTCTCAGTTATATAATAGCTCCTACAGCAAAAACCTTGAAATGAATAACCCGAAAATGACACGGATGCAATTGGTAGCGTTATTATATGCAGTAATACGTATAACATTTATTTGGTCCTGTTGAACAAAGAAAAAAAGTCTGATTTGGTGTCGACAGAAACGATTTCTTTCGAAGACATTAATATTATCTACATTCAAATACATTTTGTAATTATGTAATTTATACTTTCAGTACAGTTGCAATAACAAACATGATTTTCCCTATTTTTTAATATTCATTATATATGTATGTATATATTGATCGATTGACTTGCTTTATTTCACTTCACTTTTCTGCCATTTTTGACTAATCGCGAAGATGTGGATGATATGATGAAGGAACGCTCACAAACACCCATGCCTAGACCAAGATTCGAACCCGTGACCCCTGGAGTTGTAGCGCAACGTGCTTTTTAATAACAGACTAATAATAGCTATTCAAAGATAAAAAATACGCTAACAATAGTAAAGAAAGCAATTACAGTACATGCTGTAAGTAATTTAAAAATATATAAATTTAAATAATTAAAACAGAAGTTATTTCATAGCCCTATTATATTGGGAGTGGGGGGATACAGCCCCCTTCTTTGGACTAGGTTAATATTAATAGATAAATTATAAAACGGAAGCCACCCTCACCAAATTTCCATGCACGCCACTGATCGAAGCCTCTTATTTGCTTCAAAAAGGATATATTTGATATGAAGTCGGTTAAAACGGAAATGCTTCTATTATCACATGCAGATTTACACGAGCAAACCAAACAGATGCGAAATTTAACACTGCGGATCACACGGGTGGCAGCAAGTTTACAGTTAGTGGAAAAATTCTCATCAGCGCTGGCAACATTGTTATGCCTTCTAAAAATGGATCGTAAAATGAGTTGCTTCCATAGTGCACCTCATCAGGCGAAGATTACACGATAAGAGGCATTGCAATAATGACATCAAAGCTTAACGATCGGGCAATTATGATTATGAATCATTTTAACGGCCATATAAATCAACCACGAACCAACTAAGCATGCCACTTTCGGGCATATTCTCACACGTTGTTTAAGGTCACAGTTCGGAAACGAACAAAACGACTAACAATTTTCCCTCATTAACAAAACGAGAGGGCACGCATAAGCTTGACATCACACATATACACATGGGCATGTAATACAATGTAGTTGCATCTTGCAAGTTTACTTCGCACCATGATCAACTAACGGAAACATTGTTTACATAAAACAACATTGTTTCTTCCGAAACCGCTTTCCAAATACCGTTGCCAATGAAGTCATTTTATCGGCAATGTGAAAGTAAGTTTTTGCTGAGATTACCGTTTCGCAAATGTGGGTGCACTTTTTTCTGTGCATTTTCCCATTGGCAATTTCCCACAATGAAGTCATGACACGTAATAGGATATAAAGACGATATTTTTATGTAATGGAAGTATAAATAATTATACTCTGCATTGATGTCGATAAGAAAAAAAGTAGTGACCTTCATTAGTCATACAGCACATAATAATATATGAAGATATGGAATGCAGGGCTCTTATCACATTTAAAGAGCTTGACCATTTCACGTTGGTTCTGCACCTCAAGATTAATAGTGACAAAGCGGATGAATGATGAGGCACGCTACAGTAACCCCTCCAACACAGAGGGTGGTAAAACAAAACATGTGTATCGTATAATTCTTCATAAATCAGAGTGGCCACTCTAGGACCATGATAAAATTCAAGTAGACTTCCCGGTTTTCAAGGCGAAATTTCCAAAAATTTAAGGGCACAAAAACATATATTTAAAATATGTAATGTAAGGTGAAGAGTTTACATTTGCCATTTCACATACTCAGATTCGAAAACCATCTACAAACACAAATGTTACAGGATATACTAATTTACAACAAAACATTAATTGTAATAAACTTCCAACTCAAGTTTGCCTAGTCAACTTCCAATATACCTTAGTTTGGAATAATTTTCAGTCAGCTAGATAGATTGTTCTGCAAACGACACTAACAAAGTAAAGGAATTTAGAGAATTGTGTTTTATTTTCCATACAGCTCTTTCCTTTTCCTTCTTCGATAAAAATAATGTAAAAACTGTGAAAAACGTGCCTCAGGGCATTAATAAATATGTATAAATTCAATGGGGCTGGGAATAATAAAAGTTGCAATTTTTCACGTCTACTGAGAAAAATTCACGCAAAGTTCACGTATAATTCCCGGAATTCAAGGAATTCCCGGTGAGTAGCCACCCTGTAAATATAACCTATACAGCTGATAGAATTCCGTTCTTAAATTTATATATCTTAACGAAACACAGTATGGTCCTGCACTATTCTTCGGCAGCCGTAAGCGTAATTGGTTGTTTGACCGCGAGTTCCTTCGCAGGCAAACGCGGCAACAGAGGGTCACTGCCATAAAGGCGGTCTCCACGCCGTATCCTAGGCCGTCTCGGCTATAGGGTACACAGAATTTTTTTCGGAGGGGGGCCGGAATGGTAAAAGTGGACATCATAGGCTGGTTATCAATAGGGGCGAGATACGCTATAAAACATTTCTTAATTACTATTTGTAACCTTTGTTACAAGACAACAACGGTAATCTGAGGTCATTTTAAGGGAAGTTGGGTTCTTCCCTAGTTGTTCACTGCTTTTATTTCAGAATTTTGATTTTATCAAAATTTCAGGAGGGGCTGTTACTTGTTAGGAATAAAGTTTTAGCACAATCTCAGTGTAAAGTAAATTAATTTCTTTAAGACGAAAATGATCCCCACAAGTGTTCTTTTAGCACGCAGGTAGGTATGTGAAATAAAATCGGTGTCATCTTTAGGCCACAAGTATACCTAAATGTTATACATGCAATACAAGTATTGTTTTATTGTGTCTCCCTTTTAACAGGCTTGTTTGCTCTGCAATTATTAATGAGTTCGTGGCTGTATGGCTCGTAACTTCGCTGTACAACATCCAGAGAGCGCATGCAAGTCACAACCTTTTTAGCATTCTTGTATGTCATCCCTCGTGTTAGCATGTGTTGTATAATTATGTTTTAAACTTTCTCATGTGCTACGCCCACGTAGGCGACATAAAATCGCGTCATATTGGCACAGAAAGACCGCCCAATACCATCTCGAGGTTACGAACAAGAAGGATAAACTTCCTCCTTACATTATGCGTTTGTGCGCACGCAGCGCCACACTGTGTAGAGCTTGAAATCGCTTTCGCTCGGACCCTACCAAATAGTAGAACAGAATCCTGAGTCTGCACGTACCAAAATCAAACAAGCTCAAAAACCTCAAATAAACAAACAACATTTAAAATATCTTCTACTTTCTAACTTATGTATAATACTTGTGAATTCTTATCCAAAAGACAATTTTAAGATTTCGCTCACAAGATAGGATAACGCTACAGCATTGCATTTAATTTTAAAAATTGAGCTTCTGGGGTACTTTCACGTCCCATATCCATTTATTATCGTAACCTTACTTAACCGATCCTCATGCCATCTGGTGGCGAGAGAGAATTGAAGCCCGCACACTTCTTCGCTTCTGGGCCATTCATGAGACTGAACAGATTATGGGGCAAACCTTACTCATTATCCTTGGACACCAGTCCCCCCGCCAAAAAAAAACATTCCGTATAAATTTAACCTTGTCCATTTAGAGGGTCAAATCACATTTACCCCAACCAAATTTTCTGTCTCTCAAGTAAAACCAGACAAGAAGTAAGACATTACACGTCGATCAGCATTAAAAATAGTTCGTGTCCGATTCTTGCACGTAAAAACGCGTTCACCGCTTGTAACGATCATAATACATTTGAGTACGACATAAATATTCGGCGAGCTATATAATAAGCATTTATGTGCACAATAAAATTCCACCTCGCTTACGTTTTATTTATGAAGACCCACCCACAAGTAACTCCATAGGCTGGCTGGCAATAAACAAACACTCTCCGGCCGCACTTTGGTACGAAAGCACCATGATTTGAAAAACAAAATACCCATTTTGATGATTTGATAACTCATAAATTCAATGCAATTATCTTCTTGAATTAGAAAACATATTAGGCAAATGTTTTTACTGATAGACGCGCAACTCAACGACGCAGTTTGTTTTATCAGAAGTGAATTCTCGCTACACTTCCTTTGGGAACATGCCTTTTTTTTCGCCGCAAAAGCGTTCCCCTCCTTACCTTGAAGAACTGCACTGTTTCGCATGGTTGCCCAAATGTTGCGAAGAGAACTGTGGTCGACTTGTTTTCGTGATCTTTGGTGGTCTGCTAGCTGGACTGCGTTCGAGAGGGGGAGAGGCCTTATACTGGCGGTCAGAAAGCAGTTATATACACGGAAGAGAACCCGACCAATATAGACAATGAAAAGAAACTTCGAATTATGTTACTAACCAGTACTGTTTGAGTGCAATATCTGCCCGTATATTTCGACCGACAGCTTCGTCCTTGCCTAACTACTGACATTTAAATGTCCTAGTTTATCTACACAAACAATATATTGCTTACAAAAGGTCACGATGGTGAAAAAATACAAGAATTTTAAATGCAATCCGACTGGAAGACACACAAGGATGATACAATCAACATTATTAACCATAATATCAAAATTTGAAGATACGTTCTCAACTACCGGGTGGCCAGAATTAAAGTTACCCAACTCACAGCCCTCGGTAGCCTGTTTGAGGCATCGTAGAACTCTGAAATTTGGTGAATCCAATATGCAGACCATGGGGAAGAGGATGGCGATTAAAGAGTTCAACCGCCACCAGGTTGAAATGTGGCGCTGTACTTCCATGATGAGTTGTACAAAAAATCACGTTAAGTGATTTAGCTGTTATTAATTAGAAAGACATTTGTTAGTGGCTGGAAGTTGCGAGAAAATAATCTCTCGTTTGTTTCAAGATTGCAAGGTAAAGGCAAATCCATAACCAATTGGAACAGTTTACGTCATTATTACAACACATCATTGAAGTACAGCGCCACATGTCAACCTGGTGGCGGAAAATTGAACTATTTTTATTATTATTATCGCCATCCTGTTATATATATATACGTATATTTGAAGCAATGAAATTTGCAGGATTGTAATTTTCATACAGTTGAGCAATTGAAATTAGGCTAGACCACTGCTGATACAATAAAGTGTTAAATGCATTGGACGAAAACTCACTTTCATTAAGTGTGACGAAGAGGTTGGATCAGGAACTGATGAAATAAATTATGGGCAAACACACATTTTCGTTCCTTGTCCAGGATCATCTTCTTCATACTGCTTTACGTTAGTCATTTTAACACATACAAGACGGAAATATATACTAATTACCAACAATACCAATAAATTATTTGTATCTAAATCCTTTGTCAAAATTTACATCCACTTTATGCGCACATAATTTAATCAGGGCCGTTTGAGGTATGCATCGGACCCGAGAGGCCATACAAGACAGGGCAGCTTCTAATGATGACAAAGTTAATCACTTTTTTAGATGGTGCTACATGATAATCTTGTGTGACAGATATTATTCATTAAATTTAATATTTTAGTTATCACATAATAATTACTTGACTATTATATGAATTACCACAATAAATTTCTAAAGTTTATGCAAAGAATCTAGTAGGCATACGTGTAGCCTATATATTATCAAACCCAAGACCACAAATTCAGTACATTTCATGACACCTATACTTGGCAAAACAAAACTAGGAGGACGACAGAATTAGCGATGTTGCCAGGTCGACGTTCATAACTGGATTTGTTGGAAGGATTGTAACAATTTATGTTCCTGTCATAACTGGATTTGTTGGAAGGATTGTAACAATTTATGTTCCTGTCTTCCAGATATTCTGATATCTGCATATACGGATTATCCGTTGAGTCCAAAACGGATATCGGATAACATGATATCCGTATACATCAGTTATCCAGATTTAAAATGACTGATGTTATAGGCATTGCATAAATTGAACAGTAGTCAACAATTTTTTGTAAGCTGAAAACATTTAACACTGTTGCATGTAGAGGCATCTACAGAGAAAAAATATCGTGGGGTGCATGACAAGGGTTCCATTTCAAGGGTTCCATAATAAACAGAAATAAAAGCACAGTGGTGATTTAAATATCGCCATTTTTTCTCTCCATTACTAGTATTATTACTTCGAGAATATTTTGTGGGATGTCGGCGCGCGCCTTGGTTCTGTGTAACATGAAAAAACTAACTCCTCATGCTTACCTTACATTCATTTCATGCACGAATCACTAAGGCACCTGATAAACGAAAGCATGGTTCCTTGTGTGATATATGATAACTCTTGGACATTCGAAATACGATAGTAATTGCCACCTAATAACTTATGCATGTGAAGACTGCTTCTAAAGGGCAGCTAATTTTAAAAACAGTTACCCCTTCCCCTACATGTAAGATAGTTTTTTTTTGTTTTCTTTCGTTATTCACACTTTCACATTTTTTTCAGTATCTCAGTTTTCTCAGCAACTGGACAAACACAAATGCCCATGCCTTAGCCGGGACTCGAACCCGGAACCCCTGGCGTTGTAGCGCGCTGTGCTAACCACTCCGCCACGGAAGTCGACTACCCTAACCTAAACACTGAGCTACCGAGCCGGCCTGGCCTCGCCCGATTTTTTGCTATCCCCGTTTTACCTGCGTGGAATGACGACCCCATGCAGGTAAAACAGCGATAGCGAAAAATCTGGAGAGGCCAGGCCGGCTCGGTAGCTCAGTGGTTAGAGAAATGGCACGGTATGCCAGAGACCCGGGTTCGATTCCTAATCGAGCCTGCATTTTTCGCTGAAAATTTCTACGTAGTATATCTCCTGTGTGTGCCTAATCTACAATAATTAACGAATGTTGTCTATCTTTGATTTCCACGAAATAATGACATTTGTCTTCACCTATTGGGCCAACATTTGGGAAAATTATGTCTTCAACTATTTGGAAAACATTTTGGAAAATGTATCTCCACTATTGTCCTTTCTATCTTATAATGCGTGAAATAGGACAAATGCAGCTCAAAATATGCAGTCATCATATATTAACATGACATTATAAACCACACAATTAAGTTATCAGCACTGTATGGTATATACAATAGCATATTTATGCAATAGTGTTAATTTTATGGCAATATGAACAAACTGTCCTCTACTATCTGTTGAGTTTATCAATGCTAATAAGAAATAATAAAAGCTTGACATATTGCCAAGCAAGACTTGATGTCCAATGTAGCCAGAACAACTACAAAGAAAATTCCTTAACCAGTTATTGTTAACACTGGTGCATCAATTTTTGTATCGTGAATGAAGCATTACAACATTACATGGATCCATTAAGAAATTATGTTGATAATTAAATTTCTTAAAAGTATATTTTGGCATAATAATATAGACTCATCTCAGAAAGTAATATAGTAATAGTAGCAATTTTAGATATACATTCAAGTCTATATATTCTGATAAAACATAAACAATTTATCGCCACTAATAGGATTTTTTATAAAAATTAGAAAAAATATTTGGACATGATATATTCGCTTGCAGATTAAATTCACATTTTTAATTTTAAATTTGAGTACGGTATTCATATTTAATAAACCATAACAGTAGGTCTTAAAGAATGTACTTTATTCCCTTTTCCCTGTATTCCTGTTCCGTATTTTGTAATTTTCGTGAATATTCCTGTTTTGACTGTAAACATGGATTAAACAAGATATCAAATCAGATTGTTACGGGAACAAAAGTAAAAAATTTAAATAATGAACTACGTATTAAATAGGTCTATGTAGGTGACGTTTTCTTCACTGTCGAGATTGTCCATTTAAATATACATGGGAGTGAATATAACAATATAAATATAAAAATGGAAACAATGAATTTGCCATAATAACACCAACAAAGGCGATCGATCTTATGAAAAAGCATGCATAGTCAATAAAGGTAACTAAGAAACGAGTTAAATCCATTGTCACAAGATGTAGTTGACAACTTCAACAAAAGGCAACAAGAATGTATCCATGTTGGATGCAAACAACTCGATTAACATCGTTCTAGTCTCTTTAAAGATGCAGAAATATGTAAATATAATAATAAAACAGGAGAAGGAGATTGCAAACACAATGTTACTTACAAACTTTACATGGAGAATGAGCAATTAAAGGGTGTGTGGAATTTCAAACTTGTGTCTGATGGTATACAGACTGTCTTCAATGAAATGTTCGAGTGACAAGTTCACATTGATATTACGGTATTTATTCCTTTTTCGCATTATCATTTCAAATTAATTCAGCTGTGGTAATATAAATATCACATCCACAGCTCGCGAAAATCATACATATAATATAACACGAAACCAGGGTTTTAACTATTATTATTTTTTCTGCTTATAATGTTGGTGGATCGAAGAGCCATTGCGAAAAATTTAAAAATAAAGTTTTGAGATTCATCAACACGGTGATGTGTTTTTAACTCATCATTTACGTCGCCTTTTTCTCTATTTAAACTCATCGCGTAGACGAAAATGAATGGTGAAAGAAGATTACACCAATGAAGGAACCTTTGGTCGGACCGGGCGTCGAACCCAGAACTTTCGGTAGCGAAATCAACAGTCGACCACTCAACCCATTAATATTATATTATTTAGTCTAAAATATTTTTCATTACACAAAATAATGTTCCGCTTACGTAAGTGAAATAATCGTCTGGAAAATATTGAAATCCTTGGGATCGAATAGCTAGTAATTTTCAGGGCACATAGCACTCACGTCATAGATGCAGAAATCAGAATGGGACATTGTATGTTGTATGTCTAATAAAGCAAAGTACACGATATTTTTTAAAAAAATCGGATGATTTCAAATCAATCGGTGATTCTGGAAGATTTTTGAATGCTGATGACGGATATTACATATTTTTTTCCCATCACGTCAGGATTTTTCCCTACATCAGATAGCCAGCCCTACACATCATTAAGTTCAATCAACCCCCTACATTATAACATTGTGTTGTGGACCATTTTGTGAATGAAATTTTTATAAGCGATTTTGAAATGGAACTTATAATCGAAGTTTACAATTTTCATGTCAATGTGTCTTGTGAAGACAGAAGGTGGATTAAATGCTTATTGTTCTATGCGCATTTATAGTTCAAAATGGGAGAATTTGTATTCTAGAAAACCAATATGTTACCATTATCCAAACAGAGCCATCTATTGATAAAATGGTGGAACTACACATATTATTGTGAAATTAAGGCAAGTTAATATATTGCTATTTTCTGGAAAAAAAAACTAGACGTGATGGGTTAAAATGGTTTTAATTTTTGGAATCAGTATGCTGAAATTATTCAGAGCCAACAGTCATCCAAACCAATGCTGTCTGTCTTCTTGTTAAAATAATTATACTAAATCGTTTTGTTTTTACATTGAAATATTTGATTATAATTTATAATTAAAAATCACATACGATTCTGCAGTGTCGTGTCGAAGGATAATCGTCGTAACAGTGACAATCTTGAAACAGATAACAGATGAACCCAAGAAATATGTGTGGTACTCAAGATTAAAGAGACAGCAACGGCTTACGATAACAAAGCGTCAGATGGTTGTTTCCTATTTTACTCGAAAAATGACACGGTTTTCTCAATTGTAATTACTACCTACTGTTACTGAATTATCACCATAATAATGTTGCTTTGCATGTAACGCAGCCGCTTTCTTAATAATGTGACTTATAAAGATACTAAATAACTTGCTAGTGATACTACAATTCTTCATATGTAATAAAGAGTAGTATCCGTGTAGATTTATATAGCATAACTATTTATTCATAAACCAGACATTCGCCTAATCTAACAAGGTAAAATACACAGAGGTTGACTCGTCTGATATTTTCTTTTGTGTTGGAACAATCGTGTGACGTAGATGAACGCCCTATCAAATTTGCCCATAACAGCAGGTGTGACGTAATTCTTTAAAAAAATTCTCTTGCGCAATTAAAGTAATGCATATTGTATGTGTGCTTATTTTGATTTGATTCTTGTTATTTAGCGTTGCTTTTCTGCCACTTTTGGCTAATCGCGACGATAAGGGCGAGAGATATGGAATGGATGAAGGTACACTCAGAAAGAAAACCAATGCCCGGGCCGGAATTCCAATGCGGAAACGTCGTATCACGGTCTAGTAGACATTCTCGCACAGATTTCTTCTCGTACAGATGTGCAACTTTTACTTCGTTGCGTCACGAACTACCAACGCCACCTGCGTGCAAGATGTCACACTACAGCTGGTGATTGGTAGTTTGTTTACAAGATTCCCTACTGGACAAGTAGGTCAACGTAATGAAGCCTGAACGGCTTAATTGTAACCCTGCCCCTTCTTGAGAGACAATTGCCAACAATGTACATTTCCTGGGCCTCTTTATTCTGATTTGCTGCCGAACCAAGTAACGTGATGCCTGTTTCTCTGTCGCACGTCAATTAGTGTCTTTGTCATTGACATTGGACCTTAAGTTCCTAACGCATACCTGGCAACACTTACGATAACATTTCTTGGCTTTACTTTCGGTTCAGCACTACCAACGTTATTCTCTACCTTGTGCCACAATGGAGATAAAATGTCTGGCTCTTTTTTTCAATGTGAATGCATGCATATCTATATATGTTTCACCTTTCAGGAACATATTTCATGCTCAATGTGGAATACATGCAGGGTTTTCCGTTTACAAGAGTTAGTTGCTATGCAACGCGGCATATTATGATAGATGTTTTGTGATTAATATGACCGATTTTTGTAGTTGAACAGTAAAAATTGAACAATATGATAAGAGTGATATAATGCAAACGTCATGAAGAAATACTTTGAATTTCCGAAATAATTACAAATTAATGTGAAATTTAATTATTGCCGAATTTCATTGGGAATATCAAATTTTATTTATACATGTTATTTTCCCAGCTGAGTAAATAATAATGGTTTGGAAGTAGCAGTGGATTATTTATAAAATTTTCTTCTCATGTCTGGATAATTAGGATTTTCACTCAGTGTAGCATTATATTTAGTACTGTTAATAACAGTTAATATAGTTTGAATGGTGGTAGCTAGTAATGTTCAAGGCTTGCTCTTTAGTCTATAGTGAAGTTTTATAATTCGGTTATAAAAATGGTAAAAACTTATTTGCTTGGGAGATGGGTAAGAATTTATCGTTTATTAGTCATTGCGCTCACACAAAAATGGACCAAACAACGGTTCCGGAGTATACACATGTGCGGATAGTTAGTTGTATAAGAATATTATTCTTCAAGAAATTAAAGCATTCTCGTGACATCATGTAATCGTGTTGGTTGAATATCCTGTAATGGACCCACCTTTTAATACCCTTAGCAATTAACATGTTGAAATTACAAGAGACAATCAAGTATATGTTATATTACTACTATAAAAATTGACGATGAAATATCAAAACAATTGCAATTAGCAGTAATAAATGGCTACTGTACAATCTTATTTCGAGGGGGAGGTTCTGTTTGCAGTTCACGAACCGCAAGATGGCATCTCGGTTGCATCTTAGGAATAAGGGTAATGAAAACATGAACGCGCTACATTGCTACGTAAGGATTTGTAATTTTACTACATAATTAACGTTTACAAGTAACATTCATAACTCTTGGCACTTTAATATATCAAACGGGTAAAGCTTTTTATTGCAATTACTGGAAATACATCATAGTGCAATTACACACGCGTGCGCCGACATGACCTCCCGACATCATCACCGAAGGTTCAAGGTTCGAATCCTAACCCGAGATTGGGCATTTCTTTGCAAATCTTTCTTCACCATTGCAATCTCATGGTCGCGAATAGCCTACGTGGACAGAAGAGCGACGTCAGTTCAGAAAATAGAACAATAAACCTATTTTAAGGTGCAGGCGAATACAAATTTTGCTATTACTTTCTGCATGAAATTGGCCAGTTTAATTATTGATATTATTATAAAAACACAAATGCTGATTAGTATTGTTTTTCATCAGGCCCAGGCTTCATCAATGTCATCCTCACCATCGCGATTAGCCAAAGGTTGTAAAAAGGAGACCAAATATCCATAAGCACTGTGTGTATGCAATTTGATGAAATTGTAATATTTTATGTACAACTCAATTTCTCTGGCTTCGCAAAACAAAATTGAATGAATATAATAACGGACAATTTTCTAGTTTAGGGAGTCTGTATATAAGTATTTTGAAGCACGGGGGAGTTCAGTCAACAAATATAAGAAAATATGCTGGGGCCTGCCTGCTTCCACAGCGCAATATGGCATTTTATATTGAAACGGTCAGAAATGGTGGAGGTTCAAAGGGAGACCAAATTCTTGCCGAGGCGACTCAGAGCGCTTGAAACCCAAGCGTCAGACAACACAATACTGTTTATGCGAGGGGACTGTCTGCTCCAAAATGGCTGACTTCGCAGGTTGATGAACCTGATGCGTGATTTTTGTTTACATCGCAGGTCTCTCGCGATGCGTGTAAACAGGTCACGCACACCTAGCTGCGTAACGCATCATCTAGCATATATCTGCTTTGTGAATGTCCTTGAAATAGACAGGATTTGAAATTAGATCAGTTTAACTCACTACACAGAAGTTAGGTTCGAACCGTGGTGAGTCGTGGATGTGTCATTGCGTCATTCAATTCATCGGTCGTCGCGGTTAACTCAAAAGGTACGAAAACTACAAAATAATAACAAAGAATACAATCAATAGGGGTAGGATTTTTATGACTTGGCATATTTTTTTCGTAAGGGTGATGTGTTCCCTAAATATATAGAAATTCAGATTGTGAAGAAACTAATTGAATTAAGGTGCTTTCTAAGGGTCATATTCAGCATATTTTCGCCTTTTCAAGAAATATACAGTCACTTTTCCAAGTGGATTCGTTCTTACTCCTATGTTCAGTCGAGGTTTTTTTTCTTTTACTGCAGCAAAGACTCTTTCATTTTTAATTGAAAATTTACAGAAAGTATTCATTGTGCATTTCAACTCATCAGGGCCCATAAAGTGAACTAAAAATAGTATGTATATGAAAATATTTCGGCATAAGTTAGATATTGATGTTTGAAACAGTCTAGTTATAAGAGCATATTTTTCAAATTACAGTGTATATTTAGAAAAATTTTAGGTCATAAGAGCATATTTTATTTTGCATATTTTGGTGATTTTTAGTTCATAAAAACCCTTGCCCTTCAAATGAATATTGCCTTGTCACTAGGCTATAGCCTAAGTCCAAGAGGGACGGCCAAGAATAAGAAGCTGAAGGGGCAGAAGTCACACAGGCCTATTAAAATTTCTTAATGATGTCATAACAACAAAAGAAAACCACATGTCAAGCACTTTTACTTGCTTCTTTCATGAAGGAAGGTACACTCAGAGAACTAAATGCATCATATTGATTGATGCACCAGAATGCATCGATCGATGCACTAAAGTGTGTCTTGTGGCTTCTTCAAAGAATCAAGATTCACATTTGATGCATTTTTGTATGTCGTGAATGAAACATCGAAGTGCATAATTTCATTCAATTGAGGATTTCTTTCAGTCGACATGCACTTCAATAAATCAGTTAGTTGATGCGTTTTGATGCACCAGAATGCATTTTTTTCGATAATGCACTTTAACGTTTCGTCTGAGCTACGGTTAAGTGCATCATCCAAAAAGATGCAGGAAGGTGCATCAAGCAACATCAACTGATGCTGCATTGAAGTGAATGTCGACTGAAAGAAATGCTCAATTGAATCAAATGATGCGCTTCGGTGTTTCATTCACGACATACAAAAATGCACCCAAATGAATCAAATGTGAATCTGATTCTTTGAAGAAACCATAAAACACACTTTAGTGCATCAACCGATATGATGCATTTAGTTTTCTGTGTGTAGAACGAAGAGGTTTGTTGCGTCGTACTGTAAGTTCGAGTGTTCTCGTGTTAAATCTAAGTGTAATGTTTTATCGAAGTTTAATTAATAATTATTTAATCATGTGTGTCTATATTTTAAAGTTTAGAAGTGAAATTAATACAGAGCATGCAATTAATGGACGTCAAGTACCACGAGAACAAAACTAATACTAATGAAAGTAATGTCGCCAGGGCCCAAAACAAGCATCAAGCACTTTACATCACAATAATTTCTGTTTTATATATTGTGCTGTTACAGTAAGAATTATACTATACTGGAATTCATTTTTGTCATTTTTTGAATTATACTATACTGGAATTCATTTTTGTCATTTTTTGAATTATACTATACTGGAATTCATTTTTGTCATTTTTTCTATTTTTCTTAATCGCATGCATGATATGTATTACAATGTTAGTGATCAAATTCATGGATATAACTTATAAGACGATCACATGCACCGACTAATAATTTGGTATGAAAACAATTTTGTATAATTCTAGCGATTCACATTACTCCATATTGTAAAAATAAATATTCCAGATTGGCAGTTTCGGACATGGATAGATAACGCAGTTTCAAGTCGCATTAACATTTGTAATTACAAATCCGTATTGTACAAATATGAGTTGTGTCAACTACATAGGGAAGGTTTGTGCGGGGACCAGCAAATTTTCACAATTGAAAGGAAAATAACGACAAAAAAACAACAACCAAAAAAAGTTCTCAGTAACATCTTAGTTTTGACACTTCTTTTCTCGTGGGACGTTCATGAATGTTCTTCTTCCAAAAACAAACCAGCAAGTTTGTATTTGGAAAAGAAGTAGGTCTATAAAAGCAGGACGGACAAATGACTCGAGTTTAAGCTTTAAGTGCACTTTATGCACAGATAGGCAAATCGGGACTGGACCACATTTTAAACCGGGATCAGAAACACTATGTGCGTCCCGGGTATCGAACCCGGGACCCTTCGATTACAAGATATCACAATTGGAGAATCCCTCAAGATAAACTGGTATTGAAAACTAAAAATATTACAAATAACTAACAATCTTGCATAGCCTGGATGAATCGCTAAAACTAATATTATAAGTGGTTATAAATTTGGGACATAAAACGTTCTCGTAATGTGATGCAAGCAATCCCAATGTTTGTTAATATTTATGGAAAAGCAAAACCAGTGTGTGTTTGTGTATACGTATGGTTTTCCTGAAGCTTCATTAACGGTGGCTAAATATTGCCGTTTTTAACTTTATTGGAAATAAGGTGACCAGGGCTTAAATTTACTACAAAAAGAAAAAAAACATCTGGTTTGGGGCGAAAAAAACAGTAATTGACGGTCAACGGATCGTCAGACCACGCGGCTTGTGACGAAATGTCGTTCGGCAGGTAAAATTACAGTTGGTTTAGGTGAAAGGTAAGTCATACAAACTATGTAAAAATGCAATACTTGGCTGTTCTGTTCGTGTATGTTGTGGCTACTGCACGGATCTTTTAACTTCCCTTATGCAGTTTTGAGAACGAGTGTTTTGAATGTGTTCAGTTTTTACGATATTTGAATATTGGCGTCAAACACGACAACTGCATATTGATCAATACCTATATAATAACGGTTTATAAATATTAAGATGCACTGAATTTTATGCCTACAGCTGATAAAAAGGTATATTTTAATTTAACATTCACTCCGTTCCGCGCAGATCAAAATTTTTCTTTTCGCGCAGATGGTGCGACGGTCGATCTGGGGGAAATCCTCCATGAAAATACCGGCAGATCCCCCTAGCGGTTGGCGCGAAACACCGGCCTCACGGTGCAGAATTTTCGACAAAAATTCAAACTTGCATTCTCGCCATTTTGCAGCAACTCGTTACTGCGAATATATTAGGTACCACTTTCAGATTATCCTACTATTAGGACTGTTGTACAATCATGAATTCATTATACACAATCTTATTACTCATTAATTCAGAAAAAAAATGTCCACGCCTACTAGCTTTTGGTACAGCTTCATTCCGCATTGTAGCATGAGTTTCTACAACACAACTAAATTATAGATTTATTTGCAGTGTGTTATAATTGAAAATAAGTTGCGAAATATTCATTAGTAACAGACACACCTTCTGCAGATGTTGCTGGCATTATAGAAATTACTATAATTTCCAAACAAATTGAATTATATGTAGCAACAGTTAAGCGTGTACAAATAACTGATAAATAAAACATTGCTGCTTTTGTTAAACTACTAAAAGATCATATTCGTTAATCTTGAACAATATTACAAAGAAAATGTACTTAACACCAAAGGAAATTCTTTGTATGTTATGAACAAATCTTCACACAAGATATTCGCAAAACCAGATATTTCAAAGTTTCGGTTCGGAAGGCAGTCAATGCTTTATTAAAAGTTATTATTTTTAGTAATAAATCGTAAAAGCTTTAAAGTCAACGTCATATTTTAATATATTTGTTCATAAAATTTTATTATATTAAATATTCATTTGTAAATTAAACCAATTGTAATTGCTAAAAGGTATGAACAAATAAGAACATAATAAATTTCATTACGTGGGGGGACTGTGTTTGTGATGGGTCTACAAGGATGTATATAAAGCAACTCCTCTCAAGGTTTTTAAAATACTATACCCGTAATACACAAAATAGTTGGTGAAAATAACAAATAAAATGCAATGCATTCTTCATTGTTTGCACTTCTTTCTTCTGTTACATTAAACTCTTGTGCGAATTTTGGGCCATTGATACTCGCATGGTAGTCAAACTGACTCACAGATGATATTAATATCTATCAACTTCCACTTTAAAACTTTTTTATATTGAAATGGAAGATTCTTTTATTGATAATATAAAAAAGCTGATATTATTATTAATATAATTTCATTCGTTCGTTTAATACGCTACCATTGTTTGGGGTCAAATTGATGCTGAAGTTGGTAGCAATACTGGAGGTTCTTTGTTTTTAAATATAATTGATTTATTTTGAACTTTCTTGTTATGCTATGAGACCAATACCCAGTGCAAATTAAACATACTTGAACATTTTTGATGATTTATAAAAACAGTTTTTTGAAATGCTTCTTGTATTGTATTTCCTATTAAATTATTTCATAGTTATATTTCTCCCTCATGCCGAATAATATCTGTCCAAGAAAATATGAGGTACAAAATCAAAATTATCTAAAGAGAAATAAATTTTCTGAAGTACGTTTCTTAAAGAAAGCCTTTCATAGCAATATAAATTTACAGCAAAACGGCAAAAATTTCTACTAATATGCTTATTATTTTACCTTCGATTGATTACAATTTTCCTTGCACCTCACATTACAATATGGTTATAATTATCAAAGATATTGTCCAGATATTGTAAAATACTGAATGCGATTATTAAAAGCAAAGCACAAAAGTGCTTCATTATTTCAAGTGATTACTTTTTGCCCATGTTTTAAGAAATAAAAACAAAGCTTCATAATCAGTTTATAATGCCATAAAATTTGAACAATAGTTGGTGCGAAATAGTTCAAGGAAATGTAATTTGCTAAGGTATAATAACCAAAATACAAATTTCTATTGGCATTAAGAAAAATGAAAATCAAAAAGTTCTCTATTGTATTCAATTACTTCAAATTAAAATAAACAAACATTTGGTATTTCCTCATGAATAAAAGCGAAAGCAATGTTTTAAATTATGCCGTGTACGAATAAATTACTTCTGTAATATATAAGCAGGCATATTTTTTAAAAAATAAATTCTTTCTTGGATTCCGGTGATTAACATTACGAAACAATAGAATCTCTATAGTTCATTTTTAAAAAGTAATTTTTCTGGACGATTTTCACGTTGTCGCAAGCTGAATTTAAAATTATATGTTGCAAAAAATGGATTTTTGCATCTTGAAGAATATATAATAATTCGCAGTAAAATTTTCCCATGTAAGAAATTATTTTATTGCAATGCCACGAAAGTACCGTAGTTTGAAAAAAATTAACCACCACTTAATTAGCTCAAAAAATCAAAACATTTTTTTAAAAATGCTTTTCGCGCGATGTTGTAATTTCACAAAAATTAAATTCTGAAAAAAAAAGCAAAACATGTTTTTCAATACTTATTAGCAATGCTATAAGGTACCAATAATTTGCGAATTTCGGCAATAAATATTAATGATGATGATGATAATAATTACGGCAATGCTACATTGGAAATATATAATGGTTGTTTTAAAACATTAATATGCAAAGGTAAAAATCAGAAATCTTGTAGGACATATTAACTCATGTACTACATGCAAATCAATACAAAGAAATAAATAAATAATATAGGCAGAACTGAAAAATTTGAAAAAAGTTAGTAAATGAAACGAATGCAACGAATCCATGCAAACAAAATATACTACATGCAGACATTTTGCAAAGCACTATTCTCTATTCAGTAGGATAGGAGAATGTAAGCCATGCATGAAAAACTGCACTAAAATGTTTAATAGTAATTATTAAATAACTTTGAAGTGAAATGTTTCAATTTAAGCGTTAATAATATATTAATGAGCAGGTAATAAAATACTGGAATTAGGTATAATATTAATATTTTGCACACATTTTCATCCTGGTATAAATGTAGAGATTTTTTAAAAAACTGACACAATACCCTACAATTTTGTGATTTAATAATATTTTCCAAGTGCCAGATACATATATTTTGCACACAGAATGAATTTTATGCTTCTATTCTGCACTATTTTCCATCAATATATTTAAAAATTTTGAAAAATAAATTAAAAGTATTTTTGAAAATAAAATAAAAATATAATTTTCACTCAATTTTATTATGCCGAAACCAACACAACAAATTCAGCATACTTTCTATTGTTTCATTATGATGCTATTATGTATAAAAAAATTATTATTATAATTATTATTATCCATGCAATCTAATGGGCTTTGAATTGATATTGTCTGTGTGGGGAAAACGAATAAATCTTCCAATGATGTGTTAGGGAAGGAAAGTTTGTTTAAGCAATTATTTTTTAGGAAATATGTTTGAGCAAAATAAAAAATGGAAAAATAAAAATTAAATTGAAAAGAAACAATAGACGCAAATTGTTCACTTACCGCACACGACTCTGTCAAATGGACTCATCCAATCTATAGAGAGATAAATGACATATATGTTACTAACGAGTCCAATGCTTAGAGTATGATAATATATACGTCGATCAAGCAATGAAAGAAATAAAAAAAAGCCTCTCATGTATGTTCATTCAAAACTCTAGTAATAGCTGCTGCATTACAACAATAAGCGACAATTTCTGATAATTAAATAACAATTCCAAGAAAATGCTTTTGGAAAATGAACACAGCAATAGTATATTTAGTGTCTCTTTACTTCGATTTACGAAAACTGAACTATATAATAACTAATATTGAATAGCTGAAATAGTATTGCAGAAATAATAAAAAATATCCTTAAGCGTTCTATAAATAATGTAATAATAATAATAATGTAACATAGGCATGCAAGTCTTTTTCACTAGCAATTGCACTCAAGCGTTAAAAATTGAAACTGTTAAAAAACCATTTTTTATTTAATTTCGCGCTTCATTACAAGCATATCTAGAGAGCATGTTTGCGAAAATAAATAAACAAAAATAAGTGAGGCGAAAAACATATATGATCTGTATGTGGTGTTGGGAGACAGGGCTTATAACGATTACATATAAATAACGGAATGGTGGTTATGTATTTTAATACATATTTTGCGATTTAGTTGCTTCGGTTTCTAAAAATTCAAACAGTTGATTCCCTACCACATTTTTTAAAACAATATATTCGATTATTTAGTTGTGCAGTAGTACAGACAATGGAAAAACAATATTGATTTGTGTGCTTTATAAAAGATTTACATGTTTCATTGATTTCCTTTCCAATGTATATAATATTTCAACACCACACTCAGTCAGCAGTGGGAAAACAAAACAAAAAAAAGCAAGCTACTTCAAAAATTTGAAATTACAGTAAGAATACAGCAGATAAATGCTACAAATATGATACTCATGCTTCATTCTTCAACAAAATATTCAAATAAGCCTACTATTCAACTATGATACGAAACTACTTAATGACAACTACATATTTTCACAAACGTCTAACTAGCGCTTTCGAATGTTAGTATTTCTGGCTAATTTAAGACTTTCAAGTGACTTTATTTTGCGAAAACTTGTTAAAGATCATGCATGTTACAGATTTTAAAAACAACTATTTCCATTGTCTTTATGATCGCGATGCGACATGTACTGTTTTATTTTCCGCAATTATTGTTAATGATTTTATCATCATTATCACAATGGGTGTGTTCGTTTGCGCGCCATGTCATGTGCATTCGTAATCGCTTTGTATCTATAAATGTATTTCGTCTGTCACTCATAGATGTCTCTTGCATCTGTCAATTGCCACAGACCTGCAGTTGGGTCGCTGACAGATGAAATTACTGCGCATAACTGCACCTGTAATAATTTTTCTTTGTTTATACTGTCAATTGGCAACAGTGTTAAAACATAAAAGGTTGATGAAGTGCAGATCACCACCGCCAGATGCGGTAGGGATAGCTAGCTAT
Source organism: Lepisma saccharinum (assembly GCF_977018435.1). NCBI lineage: Eukaryota > Metazoa > Arthropoda > Insecta > Zygentoma > Lepismatidae > Lepisma > Lepisma saccharinum. Next base: position 30,300,050 of record NC_139252.1, on the reverse strand, counting down.
CAGTGAAGTTATCATTGCGTTTCATCTTGGGCACAGCTGTATGGTAAGTTTTCTTCCCCTCGGGGCAGTACCGCCCCCTTCCTCAACCCTAAGAATGTTACAAAATATGCCGTCACTCAAACCTAACTAAAATTTATCTCAATATTATACATATTATTATTGCATAGTGTATCGCTTTCACGGAATCAAAATATGAAATTAATTCTGTACCGGTAAAATATTTGTACGCTTCTCATTACGTTAAAGAATTGGCGAAAAATTATAAAATATTTCAATTAAATTCTCGAAGTTACACACCACGTTCAACTACAATATTGAACTTTTAATTTAGAAGCGTCATTCATTGTATACTAAAATCGTAAAGAATACTATAGGACATTTACAAAATAATTTAGCATGTATTTTCGCGTCCGATCTTCAAAATTGTGAACAGGAATGTTTTCAAGGCCCACCTTTTTTTCACAATATACCCTTTGCTCCAAATGATTCTTCCTTTCAGCTAAACATGCCCATAAAAGACGTGTTTATGCCTGTTTTATCTGCGTTTAACTGTGGAGCCCTTTGACGAATTACAGCCGTGTGATTTGTGGGTTTCTGAAGCTTTTATGTAGACTGAAAAGTGTGCAAGGGCTAAAACTCATCTGTCCGTTCAACTTCCCTGGACTACCTTCAGTCGCGACTTAGTAACAGGATTAACAAGTTGATAAAGAACTGCACAAGCATCAATTCCTAGACATAACAAACTTAATCTTACAACAAAAACGTCCAGGATATAAATCTCGCATGCTTTTCTTAATAAAAACAAAAAAAGGCATCCTCATGCATCTTTTCATGAACTCCTGAAAGCAAGTAATGCATACAAGTACTTTTGATCCTAACCGTGGGAATACGTCATTTTTACTCTATTGTTTTTTCCCATTCTTTGCAAATTCTCACACGCAAGTCATACGCATAAATGGCCTGTCACGGTTTTAATACTGTGAAAGGTCACTTGTATCTAAGTGAATCATATTGCAATGTTACATTTATAAGTAAATCATGGGAGATTTTTTTTAATTTTAAAGACGCTTTTTTTATCTGTTTTATGCAAAAAGAATGGCGTGGGGTCATTATGAAGGTAATATTATTCGGTACGGGAAGAAAAATATGCCCTTGGTTTAAAAAAAACACTAACACTTGAAAAAATATAAATATGCTGACCAAGGCAGTAATTTATTTTGTTAAAAACATAAACTAAACGTAACGTTTCAACCTTCTAGCAAGGTCTTCATCAGACTCTGTATCAAGTACAAAAGTACTTTTGTACTTGATACAGAGTCTGATGAAGACCTTGCTAGAAGGTTGAAACGTTACGTTTAGTTTATGTTTTTAACAAAATAAATTACTGCCTTGGTCAGCATATTTATATTTTTTCATAATAATGGAAACAAGGCTTAATGGTGTTATAACTAACACTTGAAAATAATGATTGAAATTAGCATTTCTATGTAAAATGACTGTCTACGGTACCAATATCTATGGTGAATTCTGTGGGTGGAATGGGTTATACATAGTAAACGTAGCGTACCTTTATATCTCGTAAAACAGTTCTAGAATAGAAATAGCAGCTCTCTATTCGGCATGCACTGATCTATTTCTTCGTAGATTCGAAATGTATTACGTTACTAGAGAAATAAACACAATTACGGTGTAACAATTGACAAGACAGCAACACAACAATACATAAAATAAAACCAGCAAGCACTAAAAAATAACAATTAAAACCTTAACCGGCCGCGATTTAACATCTAAGGCACAACAATGGTTCACTTACCAGTAATGGACATCCAGGGATATCTTGGTATATCCGGTATCGGCTGTCCCGTGGGCTGAGAGCAGGAATTGAGTGGATTTGTGGGATCGGTAGCCTGGTGGTAGAACTGCGCGGCCGCTGCCATTGTTGAAGTCGTCGTGGCTCCGTTTTGATGACTGAGTGTGTAGTTTACCATGGAATCGGCTACTGGATTTGTATATCGGCAGGACTTGTCGCCATCGGTGAGTGAAGTTGAGAATGGTACCATGGTACTCGACGCTCCGAAAGCTGCGGCGGCGGCAGCCTGCTGGTGCGAGCCCATCGATACGTACGGATACATCCTGGCGTGTTGTGGACTGTAATTGACCACACTACTTGCAGAGTCCGCCTGGTATTTGGGCAACATACTATCAATAAATTTCGAGCTCATTGTCCTAACATAATTCTTTATAGTCACCCTTAACAGAATCCTTTATACCTCCAACTAAATGTAACCTACAGTAATGGGCACACAACGGAACTCTTAGACTTGTAAATAACACTATCCAATCAGGGGACAGGTGTCAAGCCCGACCAATGGGAGCGGACCGGTCCTGAAGATGAATGGCGCGTATACCCTCCCAAGTTTCTTCGTTCAATACTTACTCCACGCGTAGTAGATACTAATGCCATCTGACGGTACCTTGTACGAACTACCAGGAGAAGCCTCACTATAAGGGGCTACGAAGCAAAAAAGGATCACACGCCAGGCAGACCATGCGGCTCAGCTGACGGTCTGTTGAGTTCTGCCCCGCACAGACACAAAACCTAACTGGTAGAGCGCGCGGCAAGAGGGCTTCTGGCGCTTACTCGCTTTCACGCAGCGCTGAGCAGGGGAAAAAAAAGAACCTATCGCATTCCGTCACCATAAAGGAACTGCTACACTGCCTACCATAATGGTCCAGTATTACAGTTCAGCAGCAAGACAAAAATATCTTACGCCTTTAACACCAACTTGTGATAATCCATTCCTTTTCATTCGCACTTGTTTCGATGACGATATCGTGTCCAGGGTTGGGTTTATGGGGCTGATATCCAACTCCGTTTATCTTCTCTATGAAGAACCATGTCGACACCTGACTTTACAATCACAAGGCCAAGGTGTCAGGGTTCGATTCCCGTTCAGGGTGTAGGTCCCTATTCACTCCAGACTCACGTAGGGGCCAGGGGGAGTTCAGCTCCCTTTGAGATGGATTTGTCATCTGTCATAAACCTTGTTACACGATATTGCTTCATCTTAATGTCATGAGAAGGCAAGGGAGCGTAAAATTCTGTCTGCCGATACAGAACATTGAATTATTGCCGGGTTCTCAGTGGCGTGCCTACAGGGGGTTGATGGGGGTCATAACCCCCGCTTTGGCCCAGTTTTCCTAAAACAAAGAACTTCAAAAGGCAAGACGTAAATCCAGGTTACACCACTGCGGGCTCTATATAATAAAAACCATTTCAATCAAGAGCAGATAACAGTGACTGAAGTGTTGACTGTCCCTAACATCTTAATTTAATCTAATCGTTACTTATCCCCATCATCTCGATTAACCACGAGAGATAAAAAGCGACAATAAATGAACCAAAACATAAAAAAAAGGAACGTCGAAGATTTGAAAATATGGATAAATGAATACCAAAGCTGGTTTGATTTTTGTTACTTTCTGCTACTTTTGGCAAATCGCGACGATGAGGATTAATGATGATGAAACTGATGAAGGGACAGTCAAAAAGAACACCCATGACCAGGCCGGGAGTCGAACCCGGGATCCCTCAGTCATACCAAATGTATGGGTTCATAAAAAAGCAGGAGTCATTTCAATCCCTTATTTTCTTTTCCAAGTTCCTGGACACGATACTACAAGAGACTAGATTATTATTATTATTTGAAATAAGCATCGTTAAATTGATGCAAAAAGAAGTAGTATTTGCCGATCTTATGCTGTGCCACGCGCAGGAAATTAGGTTCCTCGTTTGAAACCAGTCTTACGTCTATGCCTAAAAGTTAACTATCACGCATAATTGTTGCATTAGTACGGCAGTGTTCCCAGCCATTCTGGCTAAAAGTCGCTAAAATTGACAGAAACAAATCCTAGAAATGACACAAAATGTCCTGGACATCCAAACAACAGTGTTACCACCTTAGTATTTTTTAAAAAAAAATGTTGAAATAATGAAAGAAGTGACGTTTTCACGTGGAGATGTGAGCAACATTACCCGCGCAGTATTCAGAACAATCGTATTAAAAGAAAACATTCACGAATCGCCTCAACAGCGTGTTCGCAAAAAAGAACTGTACAGTTGTTATATTGGTGCAAAAAGGTTCCAAAAAAAGTTTTGGGAAAATGTACTTACCAACACAGCAGACGCCATATTAGCTCGTCTAGGACCCTGGGTACACTGAAATGAAAATAGAAAACTCATTAGACAATTTGAAAATCACGGGAATGCCTATTGCACAATATTTGCAAAATAAAGGGCAAGGCTTCAAATGTGTTCTCAGACAATTCAACGATACGCCATTCGGCTTGCAACAGAGGGTGTTTGTTCGATGCTAAATTGAGAAGATTTCATAACACTTAGGCAAGGACGAATTTAGGAGGGGTCCTGGAGGTCCGCCCCCCCCCCCCCCCACCCTAGTACTAAAAATGTACTTTTAAGCATTTGTTGTTCTGTAATCCATGGTTATTCATTTCCTATGAACTTGGAAGTCAAGGATTATTATATTTGTATCATACTGCTTTGAAGGACAGTACGAAAGAAGATTTATGCACACTACTCATGGGCATATTTAAGGGGGGGGGGGAGGTTTCAACGGGTCCAAACCCCACCCTTTTGGTTCAGTAAAATTACCGGATTACCTGTTCTATCCACTTGTTCATAATAATTTCTTCGTACTTATTATTCTCCAAAATTCGAGACGTATAGGACGAGATATGCATGGGAAGGAAATTACGAAATTCCACACACCAGATGGGACTGCAGACAAAGTGTCTGCAATTTCCTGATAGTGACGGAATTTCTGCGATACGAAACTGCATTGGGACTGTCAAATCAGTTATAATTTCTACTCATGATAACATACATAAAATATTAATCAAGAACTTCAGTTTTCGTCAACTGGATCTAACATCCTTTTTTATTATTCAATAAATATTCAATTATTTATCTATTTGATATTAATTTCATTGTTTTTATACAAATTTGACAGTCTCAAGAGGACGTTAACTAGGTAATAAATATGTGCTGTTATATTGATATTTATGTAGGCTACCATCTTTTTTAAGAATTCATGTAACAATAAAAATGCAATAATAATAAATTTACATATTTTAATGGATATTCAATTTCATGACTTAAATTTAAACATTTATATTATTATTATTATTATTATTATTGAGACACTTGGTTCGGACCCCCCCCCCCCGAAATATATTTCTAGATACGTGCCTGCACTTAGGCGCCAAAGGTGACAACTTGGTCCGGCAATGTGTGCTTCAATAGCAAAATGTCACTTGCTAGAACACACATCTGCACGATTTTTAATCTGTGTCCATAAGTTACACTTCCACGTTTGACAGAATATGGAACCCACATTAATTCGTAGAGCTTGGCCAAGGCAAGAATGTCCCTGTGGCGCTGTAGTCGCAGGGCTAACAGACCCAAGAGAAGGGGAAACGAGAGGACAAAACAAATGACTGTGCATTTTAGTTCGCGAGTTTCCCGTGGGCATACTTGTCTTGGCTAAGCGGTACTGCGGTCGAGAGTTCGAATCGAGGCTGGTGCATTTATATGTGGTTGTTTCCTGTTGAATTTCCTACTCATGTACAGTCATCTGCAAATAAAAATGAGACACAAGCTCCTAGAATACTCGCTTCTCTTCAAGGTGTGTTGCCTAACTCAGAGGCGAAAAGTGGATTTTAATAGCAAATTTTCAATGGCAAGTTATACCAACGCCGTAAGGTTAGGCAACACACCTTGCAGGGAAGAGAGTATTTCAGGATATAGGTGTCCCATTTTTATTGACGGTGACTGTACAGTCTTGGGCTCGAACAGAATCGTCGATCCCCCTGGGCCGACACCAGTGGCGGAATGGTTAGCGCAGGGGCTACGACGTCAGGAGTCCCGGGTTCGAATTCCTGCCTGGGAATCGGTGTTCTTTGTGAATGTCTCTTCATGAATTTCATTATATAAATCAATCATCCTCATCGTCGCGTTACCCAAACGAGGTAGAAAAGCGACTAATTAACAAAAATCAAATGAAATCAAATTGTACTCAGAAAGCTTGTTATTTTTATTGTTAATAACGGAAATAAAGTTCAGTTAGTTATTACTCGAACAGAATAACGAAGTAAAAAATTGTTAAATCGAAAAAAAGAGTAAAATAAAGGAACCAGGATAAGTTTTCACATTCTGTCATTGAAACCAAAAGATAAAGGGTTTCACTTCTTTTCAAATTTCAAAGGATTAGAATTTTATGTGAGAGGCTACACACCATAAGCACTATGGTTAAAATTTTCTCCTAACTTGTCAAGATTTTTTCTTAAACATGGTGTGTAAAAGTTAATAACAAAATAGAATAACTGTGCATTTCAGTACACTAACTGCATAAAATGTACAAATATAATTTTAAAGAACAAAAACAGTTGTGCTGGATATCCATTCTTCTGGTGGACAGAGTATATCCAAGGATATCATAATATGTATTTTTGCTATTCAAGTTCTATCAATTGCCTGCCTCCTCCCCTACGTAACTTTCTGGCGATGCACTAATTCAGATGGAGATTTAGGGGTATAAAGTAAATTGTAAAAAAAAAAAAGGTTCTTTTCTCTTCCTCCCCATTCTCTTACTCTTCCCCTCTCTCTCTCTCTCTTTCCACCTCTATCTTTTCTCTTTTCCTCTCTGTTTTCCTTACTCTCTCTCTCTCTCTCTTTCTCTGTGTGTGTGTGTTGTCTTGCATCATAAGAATCAGAATTGCATAGTCGCGAAAATATTTTTTTTTTTTAAAATTACACTGCCATTTCCTAGCTGCGATGTCTAATTAGGGACCCATAGAAATTATTTGGTTGCAGGTGATGTGATCAGCACCAAGCTTCGACTCCCTTTATCCCCCGGTACCCATTCCTTAGAGTCTTGGTGATCCCTAGGGATCTATGCTGGGACATTTTTTAATACATAAAATCTAATGGCTGACGTTTTTCGGAAGATATCTTTCTTTCGCCAGTGCCTCTTCAGAATGCAATTGTTGACAATTGCTGTGACAGCCCTGCAATAAATATTACAGTTTCACAGGTGAAAAAGTTCGCTTGAAAGTCCACGACGAAAAGAAAGAAACGAAAGGAGCAATGCTAGATAAAGGTTACATCACAATCATGGACATTTTCCGGTACACTTATTCGCCCCTCGCCAAGTAACATAGATCCTACGCTGGGGGAGACGGTGGCGCCGTGATGGACGTTTTGATCACCAATGCAACGGCCAGGTTCTGGTACCACTGAGGCGTCGTAACGGCCACATTCCACGCGGGAGCGGAAAGTGTCATCAGGCACGTTACACGATGGTTACTTCAGCCTCGACAAAGAACCTAATTCAGGGTCTGTTCATTTGCATTTTACAGGCGGGGTAAATCTCCTCCCCCTCCCTGTAAAAAAAACAACACGGAGGGGAAGCTCCCAAGAAGAGAGCCATGCGCCAATATTTCTTCCATCGTCAACGACGCTTACGGTGGCTGTTGAAAGATACCCACGACCATGAAGGAAATTCGACCAAAGATCGTGTAATGAAGGTCGATCTCACGATTCCATCAAACTCCAAAGAGCATTGAAACCGTTCCTTCTCAATGTTGCCAGCTACTTTTGGGACAAAAGTTCCTAGAATTGAAAACGATAAATTACAAGGGATGTTCTAAAAAAAAAAATACACATATTGAGTTTAATAACGGAAAGAATAAGCCTGTAGAAATACCCGTGTTTCACCTACGTCACAAACTTTTGCATTGTGGCTTCGAGCAGCCATATTTGAGGACAGTTCTTGTAAGCGTACGGAATTCAAGCAAACGTGCAATTGGTGCATATGTAAAGAACGCTACGTGGTGGATATTTCATTCAAAACAACAAATAAAAAAAGGTCGCAAACATGGCGGCTGTGCGCATCCTGACGTCACATGAAACCCACATACATCATTCCCTAGACAAGACAGGATAAAGCCGGGCTTCGACGAAAGCATTTCCTTTAACATTTTTGCTAACATAAATGCTACGTAAATGCTTCCAAAAATGTTATAACTGATTGTACTTTACACGAAAGCATTTTATGGAACATTTCCGTTAGCTGTTTCAATTACATACAGCACGAAAGGCACGTCGAGTTACACCGTCAATGCTGTGTGCACGGTGTTTACAATTGAAAAAGATAAAATATTCTTCCATACGTGTACAGTAAACATTGTAAAGTATATATTTAATCAGCGCCATTCTCCTCTACCTAAAACCATTTAATATTAAGCGATATTGCTCTCGGATGAATAGTTATCGTCGTTTAAAAGTGTGAAGTGATACGTTGTTTACATCTCACGCGGCCGCCATTACAACTGCACTCGTAACCATGACGTCGCTTCTGATTGGTTACGCTACGAAAAATGATACGGACCGAGCCTATCCTTGAGAAATGCCATGAAATATGCCATAAGATTTTTCACTTTACACTGTAACATTTTGGTCATGGCATAAATGTTAAGAAAAATGCTAAGGAAAATGCTTTCGTCTAAAGCGGGCATAAGTCCCTAGAAATGACAGGAAAAGTGCCTAGAAATGACACGATTTAATTTGGCGTCGCTTTTCCGCCAAGGAAGCCGTCTCTAGAAATGACAGGGAAAGTACCTACATACAGAAAACTAAATGCATCATATCGATTTATGCACTAGAATGCATCGATTGATGCACTAAAGTGTGTTTTATGGCTTCTTCAAAGAATCAAGATTCACATTTGATGCAATTGGGTGCATTTTTGTACGTCGTGAAAGAAACACCAAAGTGCATCATTTGATTGAAGTGAGGATTCCTTTCAGTCGAGATGCACTTCAATGCATCAGTTGATGTTCCTTGATGCACCTTCCTGCATCTTTTTGGATGATGCACTTAAACGTTTTGTCTGAGCTACAGAGTTTATGTAGCTCAGACGGAACGTTTACGTGCATCGTCAATAAAGATGCATTGAAGTTCATCTCGACTGAAAGGAATCCTCACTTGAATCAAATGATGCATTTTGGTGTTTCTTTCACGACGTACAAAAATGCATCAAATGTGAATCTCATACTTTGAAGAAGCCATAAAACACACTTTAGTGCATCAATCGATATTGTGCATTTAGTTCTCTGAGTGTAGAAACGACAAAAAAAGTCTCAAGAAATTACAAACAACAAAATGTACGGTATATAGAAATGACAGTTTTTGGAAATGGTAAAATGTTTACAAACGACAAAATACCACAGAAACAGCAAATAGGTCACTTCAATTGACTAAAAGTCCATAGACCAAAAGGATAAAGCAATTTCCTCCATACAGATCGTCCTGGAAGTGGAAGACTTTGTACAGTCACCGGCAAAAAAAATTGGACACCAAGATCCTGAAATACACGCTTCCCTGCAAGGCGTTGCGTGTGTTGCATAATTCTACGGCGATAAGTGGATTTTAATAGCAAATTTTCGATGGTAACTTCTACCACCGCCGTAATATTAGGCAACACACCTTGCAGGGTCTAGGTGTCCAATTTTTATTGGCGTTGACTGTACAGTTTCATGGCTTAAACGTCTTTTGATTTGAATTGCCCGACAGTTCTTCCTGTAATTCCAAGCAAGTTCGAACGTTTTTATTTTACTAAAGCAGAGCATTTGGTCCACATGTTGGCTAAATAGCTAAACCACAAAAAAATCCCTTCACGTAGAAACATGTTAGTACGTTCGGCTACACTGCTTTTCTGAGACGAGACACCATTGGCGACGAAGTGGACATAAAAGAAGGCAAAGAAAAGATCCCTCATGCTCATAGTATGACCACTTCTTGCCCGATGAAGAAAGTGGAAAAAGTAAAAAAAGGGAAGAAAATAGATCATGAAAACGCCTGTGATGCTATAGGCGACGCATTTTACGACCTATACGCTTCTCTAGCCTCAAAAATATTGGCGAACTGCTAATACAAAATTAAAGCCGCTGGGAGATGGATTATATTGGATGATGACACCTATTTTCTGGAGGTTTCTAGAAATTTTGCTCAGTACATACGCCTTCCACGATCTATATGTGTCGAAAAGTTATCGAGTCTTACGATAGAAGGTCGTATTGATGCCACAAACCATCAAACTTTCTCTATAATATCAAGCTACGATGTTGTAACTACGCAGTAGACCACTTCATATCGTTGGTGCTTGTGTAAGAATTCGAACGGATTTCGCTAATGGAACCATTTTGTATGGCAAGTCAATTGGTGAAACACGTTAACTTTATCTATCAAACTAAGACGTTGTAGCTACTTACAAAGAACACTTGATGCGCGACATCTATGTAAGAATTCGAACGGGTCTCGCTGATTGCACCATGTTGTACGGCAAATCAATTGGTAAAAAAAAAAATAACTTTACATATCAAACTAAGACGTTGTAGCTACGGAGCAGAACACTTGATGGCGCTGACAACTATGTAAGATTCGAACGCGCCTCGCAAAATTACACCATGTTGTACGGCAAGTCAACTGGTGAACATTTTAACTTTGAATATCGAACTAAGACGTTGTAGCTACTTACAGAACACTTGATGCGCTCGCAACTATGTAAGAATTCGAACGCGCCTCGCAAAATTACACCATGTTGTACGGCAAGTCAACTGGTGAACATTTTAACTTTGAATATCGAACTAAGACGTTGTAGCTACTTACAGAACACTTGATGCGCTCGCAACTATGTAAGAATTCGAACGCGCCTCGCAAAATTACACCATGTTGTACGGCAAATCTATTGATCAAACATTGAAATATTTTATAATTAATGGCATGATTATAATTTCGAGGGTTTTTTTCATTTACAAAACTGCGCAAGCCTTGATCACATTCATACTTATTTCAATGCAGTTGTAACTTTGTTCAGTCATTGTTTAAGGGGAGCGTTTTAGTGGTAATCTATCGAGAAGTGGGTGGATTTGATTTGATTTTTGTTATTTAGCAAAGCGTTTCTGCCAATTATGGTTAATCGTGACGATGATCATGAGTGATGATGTGATGAAATTGGTAAAGGGACACTTACAAAGAACACCTATGCGCAGGTCGGGATTCGAACCCAGCACCTGGCGTCGTACCGTGCTGTGCTAACCACCAGGGATGTCGGCTAACATACTCTTGCAATTCTCTTTCCGAACAGTGGCGCAACCACGAATTTTTGTCTGGGGGGCAAGTACCAGGATAAACGTACCAATAATAATAATAATTACATTATTATTATTATTATTATTATAAGCATCAGTTGATGTGTTTTGATTCACCTTGATGCATTTTGATGCACCAGAATGCATCATCCAAAAAGATGCAGGAAGGTGCATCAAGGAACACATCAACTGATGCTTTGAAGTGCATTTCGACTGAAATAAATCCTCACTTGTATCAAATGATGCACTTTGGTGTTTCCTTCACGACATACAAAAATGCATCCAAATGCGAATCTTATTCTTTGAAGCCATAAAACACAGTTTAGTGCATCAATCGATGCATTCTGGTGCATCAATCGATATGATGCATTTAGTTCTCTGAGTGTGTATATACAATTTTGCATACCCAACATTCCAAAACGAAATCACAAGTACGCCACTGAGCGGGCATCCCCTAAAACAAAAAGCTTAATTAGCAATTAGTTAACCCTAATTTGTTGAATATCAACTGAAGGAAAAGGAAAACATTCCCGAAGCCAGTGGGTACAGCACTTGAAGTAAAACAAATGAATGCAGCGCGCCATGAATGAAGCAGTAATGTGCAATGTTTCTGATCGCCTGATAACGTAAAGAGACAATAGCACGCTTTGCCCCGCCTGTGCGGCGGGACGTAGCCTTGTAGTACACACTTCGTCCACGTGCTTCCTGTAGACAATCATAATTGGCCATTGTTCCTCCTCATCAATGAACACGAGACGCCGGGAAGGTCATTTATACGAAATGTGACACCAGGTAGTGGAAACGGGCCGTTTTCTTGACGTTACTGACTGTAAAGTTTCCTTGGCACTCCAACCCTATGCGAAATCATTGAAAACTGGTGGGGGGAGAAACTCTTCATCTTCAAACCCCCTCCCCCACAAACATATGTGTATATTATACGACATACATATTTGTAATGTTAATAAAAGTAAAAATAAATTACTCAATTAAAAATATATTATTATTATTAATTACATAAAGGAAAATAATTTGTTACATACATATCAGATATTGCAAAGAACCAACTGACTAAAGATGTTATTAAATTATGAAATAGTTTTGTTTAGTTTGTGCTTTATGTTAATATAAATCAATTAGATTTCATAGTATTTTTGTCTTGCATTCTTGTTTTACTTCTATTGTGGGTATTGATGCAAATCTGGCAATGATCTCTTGTGAGAGAGAAAGCATTGAACACTCACAACCACACTGCTTTGTGTGTGTTTTCGAGATTATTCTTAGTGAAGTATATTTGAAATTAAAAGTAACTGCTTATCTTTTGTTTGTTATAACAAAAACTCCCCCCCTGGTATTTTTGGTGGGGAGGGTTGAGGCCAAGATTGTTGGTGGGGGGAAATCCCCCCGTCCCCCCAGGATTTCGCACCCTGGTTGGCCGTGTCGTGCTTAAAAGGTAGTGTTGGGCGATATTATCGTCTAGAACATTGATTCACAAAGTATACTTACAGGGGCACCTCGAAATGTATCAATATTTTTACTGAAATCATATGATTGTTCCAAATATGTTTTTATTTAGTACTATTTGCACATAAAATGTTTCTGAATTTAAGCGTTGCACGTGTTAGATGGGCATACATTCTGACTTGGGCGTCGTGAAACGAAAATGTTTGGAAACCCCTGGACTAGAAGACATATCGCGATATTGAAAAAAAATATCGACCAGGCGATATCAACTAGACGATATATCGTCACATTTTGGCGATATATATGGTGGCCATGATGTATATTGTGTTAGCGATATCTGGTCACGATATCTTAGCGTGTTACCTATATCGTGGAGTCGATATTATATTGCCGATATGACGGGACGGAAAATATACCGTATCGTATCGTCTGTGGCGGCCAGAGGCGTGGTGCTGATCACATCACCCCCAGCTCGACCAGGGCCAAGAAAGTGTGGGGCCCTATCCCCACACCCCCTATACGCCTTCATGGCGTGGTGTAAAGCACAGGGGAGCACTTTAACTTCCTAGCAAAGCGATGGTCCTTTGATTCTTAAAATAGAATTACTCACTTATGATATTTAGAGTAATATTTCGGATTCCTAATGCAGCTAATAGCGTTATACATTTACGTGTCTTTTTCAAACTTGCTTTGTGATAAAGCATTTTGCCTATCGTTAGCAAGAAATTAAGTGTTTCGCCACATATGGCCATTTTACACCCTTCAAAGTACACGAGAAAATCTCCCCTATGGGTGTAAAGACCCCATTGAGAAAGGTTTCAAGTTCAAATTGTAAAGGCACCTGCATAGGACAAACATAACACATTAAAAAAAGATAAGGAAAAACTACCTCAGAAACAGTGTAAAGGCCTGTTCTTCTCAAAGACTTAAAAAAGCATTTGCTAAAACACTGTCATCATCTCCCAACATGGATGACAAATCGTTGGGAAGGTTCTGCCTGAGGAAAGTAAAATCGGCACACCCGGCAGTGACCCTCTGTTGCCGCGTTTACCTGCGAAGGAACTCGCGGTCGAACACCGCTTGGGCAAGAATTGACAACATTGCAATCCGTCCTCCCCGAAGTAGCCAACAGGAAAACAGGATTTCGTCAAAATAATCGTTCTGCGCTGTGATGATCATATTACTGTGACGTCATGAGTCCAAACAAATCTACCACGTGTTTTTTTTCCTATCCCGAGCCGTTGAAATTTCCATCGGATGGGGTAGCTTTAATTATTGTGACAGCAGATACGAAGCAAAATTGTGATGCGTAACCTACAAATGAGAATGTAAAGAATAAATGGAGTAGGAATTCGGGTCAAGCGAAAGCTCCTAACGACAGAATCGCAGCCAATGGGCGCCGCCGCTGAGGCTGCTCGTTTCCCATCATCCATAGCGGCAGCGTGACGTACTTGAGATCGGGTAAGCTTCGGGCCTGCTTCGGCTGTGCTCGGAACTGGCATGTCTAGATATTGTATAAAAATGCATGATTTTCTTACTCCAGTTATTCTCTATCTTATTCTCTGTAAGGTATGTGTTATATATAGACATATTCTCCGAAATCTCACCTTTACATTGATGTACGATAGACATCGCAATTCTGTTTTATAACTGCTGTCACAATAATTAAAGCTACCCCTTCCGATGGAAATTTCAATGGCTCGGGATAGGAAGAAAACATGTTTGCCCGTCGCATAGACTCAAATCCTGGTTTGTCGTCTGCTGTGACGTCACCACTAATATGATCCATTGCGTACATGTTCCCAGAGCAGCAAATGACAATGTAAAAAGTCCGGCCAAGCTAAGAACCGGCGCGGGGACCGCCTTTATGGCAGTGGCCCTCTGTTTCCGCGTTTACTTACGGAGGAACTTGCGGTCAAACAGCCAATTAGGCCTACTGCTGGCCCTTTTGGGTCAACAAGCTGCAACCTTAGAATCCCTCCTCTCGGAAGCAGCCAGCAGGAAAACAAAAAAAACTGTTCTGCGCTGTGAAAAGTAAATAAGTTAAATTTGATGCATTTTTTTCAGTGCGTACCAGGCTCTCTAGTTCAGCTCCCTTGACAAAATGACAACCCCGGTCCACAGCCGAGGAAACAAGTAAAAGACACAGCGTGGGGATTCGTAACAATAGGCCGTTACTGACACGCACGCGATTGTCTGTGACAACAATGTACTATGAAGACAATAAGAGTTATTGACGTCAATGCTCATATCTTAACTGGCCCTTGAACGATAATAGGGTGTTCGAGTGGTGAATCGTAACTAAGCTTGGTGTGAGATCCTGGACTTGACTTGGTCGTCCACTGCCAGGTAGGCAGGCGCCTTATTTTATTTAGGAGTTATACAAGAGAATCGAAACTTGCTAAGAGTACACTTATAATTACCGAAATATGGCTGTCTTTTAAAGTCAGAACTATAATTTATCATATTTTCAGGTATCTCTTCAATTTTTGTTTTGTTTTACGACACATTTTGAAGTTATATCTCCAAGTGTTAAAATCTTTGGACCATGCGCGTGCACTCCGGTGCAGCAAGGTCAGCAGTGCTGGCACACAGCATAACTGTTACAAAATTTTCTTATTAGCTTTTGCTTTTTCATTATTTCTTCCATGTTGCCTCAACAGAATCAACCTGCAAGCCTCCAAGGTTCGTCCTTTTCCGATACTGGGCCATCCGCACCCTCTCGTGGTGTGTTGACAAAACATCTGCGTAACATCACCCTGGCCAGCGAGGCCCCGAAAGATCAGCAGGCGACCTTGAAGTATCCAATATGAGGATACGTTATGTGGAAGGAAATTTTGTTTTCCAATCTGTAAGGGCTGAAAGAAAGCCAGAGTGTCAGTCTGTTGATGTCCTCAGTGTTGCGAACTGCACGATTAAGTGTCCAAGTGTACTGTATACTGCCAGCGATGTAGCATATCCACCAAGCTAGTTAACATTTATATTCATAAATAAACTATAAAGTTTCAAAACACAGGAGAAACCCAAAAATATGATTGCTGACATACGGATGACATTCTTTGTGATAAACGTTTCAGAGCGTTCGGTCTATTAAGACAGCTAACACGTCCATGGACACATCCGCCAAATAGTGTTGGTAAAACTCGCTGGCCGCGGTCACACTTTTTTCAAACGCTTTGCGAGGTTAAAAGTTACTGTTTTGCGGACGGGTGAATTTCTATTTGTTTGCTTCAAAAACTTTTAGTGTTGGCATTGTTTACTATTTACTACGGCAAGTACTACGTGGTGCCAAAGTGGATTTGTGAATATTGCAATGTGTGAAAGTCTTGAAAATTGTTTCAATCATCCGCGATTGTCTGTTGCATTAAATACGTTTGACAACAGACCAACTGAAATTCGAAAAAATAAACAACTTCGCCAGGACATTCATCTTTCCCTTAGAGACGTTAAGGAAACAGTATCAGGTAGAGCACTCAATTCTTGGTTTTCTTAATCTTTCGGGAACGGAAAATGTCACCGCACGCCACTGCCTTGGACTAGCTCGTCTGAGTAACAACAGTGATTGACAACGTTTCCGCTAGGTGACTCTAGTGAACTTCTCTTATGCACAGACAGGGAGGATTGACACTAGGCAACCCTAGACTATTGCAAGTCCAGAAGTGGTGCACAAAAATGAAATACTGAAGGATCAGAAGTGAAAAGAACCATGGACTATTAAAATTCCTTAAATATAGCAAAATAAAACATCATCTTAAGTCCTTTTACTTGCTTCTTTCTTTAAAGAATGTTGCTTTTTCCAAATCGAGAATGCTCTGAGAATGTTTGTCTTTTACCATCAAATGCCAGTGGAGAATGGTTTTTCACTGTTCTAAAAAGAATTGAAACTACCCTAGGAAATTCAACAGACACTCTAGTTTGGCATACCTTGCAGCGAATGCTGATGTCCTGCAAGAAATTGACTTTGAGTCTCTCGTGCATCAGTTTGCTGCCATGAAAGCCAGAAGGAAACAGGCGAGTATTCTCTTGTTACATCGAAGTGTGTTGTTTTATCGAAGTTTAATGAATAATGTTTGATCAGATGTATCTATATTTTAAAGTTTAGAATTGTTATTAATTAGTGGATGTGAAGTACCATGCCAACAAAACTGTTGATGAATAATAATAATTATAATAACTTGGTCCCTTACACTGAAAGATGAACAAATTGAGAGTATTTGAAAATAAGATCCTTAGGAAAATATTTGGGCCTAAAAGGGATGAGGAGACAGGTGAGTGGAGAATGTTACATAATTTAGAAGTACATAGTTTGTATTCATGTCCAGATATTATTAGAATGATTAAATCAAGAAGACTTAGGTGGACAGGCCATGTGGCACGAATGGGAGAGGAAAGAAGAGTTTACAGGAGTGTTGTTGGGAAACCTGATGGTAAGAGGCCTGTACGAAGACGAAGATGGAGGGATAACGTTGAGATGGACCTAAAGGAAATCGGTAGGGATGGAAAAGAGTATATAGATCTTGTTCAGGATAGGGACAGATGGAAGGCCTGTGTTGCTGCAGCCATGAACCTTCGGGTTTAAGAAGGCTAGAGAGTTAATTAGTTAATAATAATAATGATGTCGGAAAGGACCAAAACAAAGGATAGTCTAGAGGCCCAAATTTTATAAATCCCCCCGCACCGTGCACAGGGGGACGCGTAAGTATTACTAAGCAAATTGTCCATAAACGTGTATTAATTTTGTTTTTCGCAATGAGGGTTTCAAGAATTGAAACAATGCGCCAAATAAGCTACTGACAACCTTTGCACCCATACAAAAGAATCCATGCAGGAGAAAAATTAATGAAAATAGACACGGACGATTTACCGAGCAATATTCCGAGCGGAAAGAGAGGTGAAGTGAAGAGATAGCCGACGGAACAAGAACATCCAAACATCTACAGCCTCATCCAGGAATCGAACAGTGAACACTGGCGTCGTAGAGCGCTCCACTAACAGCTTCGTGGCACCCAAGGTTCCACGTTAAAGTCCTGGTCTGAGCATAAGGTGTTCATTTGAAAGAGAGTCGCTTTAACTTATTTCCAAAAACAGAACTTAAATTTTAGGTAGTTTAGATTGAGTCAGGAAATAATTTTAATGCCAGGAACATTTTTGCACTCTTTCAACAGCAGGGGAAAGTGTCAGTCACCTTACACTTTACCTCATATTCGTTTCTTCCGTCCTTTAAAAGCTGGATATTTTCTTGGAAGATCATTGATGAATTTACACTTTCGCTTCGTTATTTCATAAAAGTAAGTATGACTTAATAATCAAAATCCTCACTACGCGTTTCTGTATGACGTATATTTGACTGTAAAATGAACTGGCCGACCTCTGTGGCGGAGTGGTTAGCAAAAGGTTCCTGGACCGAATTGAAATGTTTTACAGATAAAAAGGTTCTTTACAGTCCAGAACCTATTTACGCTTGCTGATTTTCTCTCCGGGACCGGAATTGAATTTAATTAAAATTCCTGGATCTTTAACAACCCTGCTAATGACTAGGGAGTGTGCGGGACAGAACTTTTCTTAGTCGGGACGGGAGAGAATCGCGATTTCCGTACCAAGCCGGGAAATTTTCGGGACGGAAAATATTTAAAAATTTCCGGACGCTGTGGAAATCACGAATTGTACGTCACTGTCTTATATTTTATTATTATTTTTTTTACAATTTCCGAGAAGTGTCAAGACACTTACAATGCAGAAAACATCAAGAATTGACCACTTTTAAAAACAAGCATTTGAAAGTTCCTGACTGCTCGGGACCCTGAAAAGGTCGTGTTCAACTCCCAGATGCTAGGTGAGCATTGCTCGAATACTTAACGCGCCCCAAGTGACATGCCTTAAATGATGGTTGTTATGTGTAGAAGCATTCTTGATGCAGGACGTGCGCTATGGTCGATGCTTTGTTTTGATGTAGTTTATTTTACTTCGCGTTTTGTGCCTCTTGGCTAATTTGCGAAGATGGGGATGAGTGATGAAATGATGAAATTGATGAATGGACATTCACAAACAACCAAGCCCGACCGGGATTCGAACCCGGGACCCTAGGCGTCGCAGCGCGATGTGCTAACCACTCGGCCACAGGGTCGGGCCTATGGTCGATCTCTTTCCAAAAAAGGAGGACATTTACAGATTTCTAAAAAATCCGCCCGGACGCCGGACAGACACCTAAAAAGGAGGACATGTCCGGATAAAAGAGGACGGTCTGGTCACCCTAGGAACGCCGGTCTGCACATTCCGTAGCCTATTTAATTATTTTATTTACGCCCGTTTTCTGTCTCTTTAAAAGATGGAGTACAGAGCAAACGCAAAGCTACAACCAGGAACGTATCTAGAAATACTAGTCGGGGGGGGGGGGGGGTCGGGGTCCGATCCTAGCGTCTACAACAACAATAATAATATATTCAAATTAATTAATATTATATTTTTTTTTACATGAATATGTACAAGGACGGTATAAGGATTGTAATTCAACAGCACATACTCAAAATCTAGCTTACGTAAAGCTAAGGTCGGCAAAATTTGAAAAAACGAAAACAAATGCCCTCGCAAGGAAATTAAATGTCAAATAGATAAAAATTGAATATTTATTGAATATCAAAAAAGGATGTTAGATCCAGTTGACGAAAGGTAAAGTTCCTGTAATATTTTATGCATAATATTATAAGTAGTAATAGATCTTGTATAAATCTGCTTTGGTACTGTCATTCAAAGTCGTATGATCCCAATATAATCTTAGCCTTAGAATTAGTTCGCCGGAAATAAATAACTCTCGATTAAACAACAACTATATTTTCATGATTTAATTGTAGTTATTTTATTATTTAATTATTTAATTTTAGTATGTAGTACTTCATTCGGGGGGTGGGGTCCGGATGCTCCCTTCAATACGTCCTTGCCTACAACCAGGAGCGTATATTCAGGCTAGCTAGCTATCTGCGAAGCTTGAAGCCTAGAAAATAAAACATTGAAGAAAAATTGATTAGAAACTGTGAATAAACCTAATTTTCAATAAGAAGGCGATTCTGATGTTGGCAACCTGAATTCTTAGGAGTTGGCAACCTGAATTCTTAGGAGTTGGCAACCTGAATTCTTAGGAGTTGGCAACCTGAATTCTTAGGAGTTGGCAACCTGAATTCTTAAGAGTTGGTAACCTGAATTCTTAAAGAGTTTGCAACCTGAATTCTTAAGAGTTGGTAACCTGAATTCTTAAAGAGTTTGCAACCTGACTACCGTTGGGATGGCAACGTGACTTCCTTGAAGACGTCAAGAATGAGCCTAGTCTTCTCCCTTCCTCCATAGCCTAGGACTAGGTGTCATAGTGAGCTAGTCCAGGTCTTAGACTCAGCATACACCACTGGCTACAACCATGCCTTAACCGGAACATAAATCGAGACAATGCCCCCTCCCCCCTTTCCTCCGAAAGAACTACAATTTTTTTTAAAAAAAATGGCTACACAGAAATACTGCAGTCAGTTTTATAATATGAAGTTTCTTTACTCCCCCGTGTACTTCTATGGAGATATGAAATCCATTGTGCTGAATTGCCGAGCCTGAGTTAGCGTACGAAAATAATAGAAAAGCATATCAGTGATTTCACTTTTAGTCGGCTAAGAACCTCTCTCTTATATCCAACAAATCTTGCAAATTTATTCGTGTATTTATCTGTGGCCATAGGCGTCCGCATGTTTTTTCCACGGAGGAACAAGCAAGGTATTTTTCCATGGAGCATATTACCCCAATAATAGTGTTGCCCCCTAAAACACACCACTTGAATTTGAAATTATCGCATTAATGTAAATTACTATGACTGAAATCAAATTATGCGTGTGAAATACAGAACATTCTCTGACATTCGCTACGAGACTCGGCGGCAAGCGGCCCGGCATAAGCGCTTGTCTTTCCCGGTGAACAAGTGCAACTTCGTCTACTGTAATTCTTCCGATTTCTCGTACAATAATCTCTTTTAACTCACGGATGGTGTGCGGATTGTCTTTGTATACTTCATTTTTTAGATTCCCCATTTTATTTCCACTTTTATTCACAACTGACCCTGTTACTCTAAACGTTTTACGAGGTTTAATATAGTGGTCCTATGTGGAACGGGAACACCAGGAAATTTCGTTGCAAAACGTCGTCGCACTTCTCCACAATTCCTCTTTCCGAAGTAACACTCGACAAGATAAATCATTTGTTGTAATGTAAACAAATCCTTTGTTGCAATGTAAACTTTCGTGGTGCCACATGAAGCCACAATCTTCAACACACGGACACGACACAACATAACTTCCGAGGGAGGATTATACTGGCGTCGGTCTGCAACGTCAACAGAAAGGGAAAGAGAGCGAAGGCAGGGATAGCGAAAAAACAGACTGTAGCGTGCGACTGTCGCGCACTCCGTTCACCGGGAAAGACAAGCCCTGATGCTGGGCCGCTTGCCGCAGAGTCTCGTAGCGAATGTCAGGGAATGTTCTGTATATAAATTTAGGTTGACATTCGATTTCTAAGGGGGAGGTGTGGCCATCCTTGCCCCCCCCCTTCCAGACGTCCATATCCCTACATTATTATACTTTCACCTAGAAATTCAGACTAGAGGAATCTTATCGATATATTGTAGTCTTGAAGAAAATTAAGTATTTTCAAGCCGATTAAAGTTCAAAGCAAATACATGGGAAATGGGGTGCAGTAGCGCAACCACAGGGCGCAACGAGCACTCCCTCTTGGACGGAAATCAATGCTAGGGAGGCAGGGGGGGGGGCAAATATTGAGGTAAAAGAAAGCAAGACTAGCAGAATCTAAGAGTAGCAGGACAAAAGGATACTCAGGATGAAATTAGTTTTCACGTTTTTCTTGCCTTATTTCTTCCAGACGGCCAAGAGTACCTGCAGGGGGCACAGAGGGGCAATTGCCCCCCCTCGATATCAAATTTTATAAAAAGAAAAATAAATTTCATAACATTTTCTTGCTCGCTTCGCTTGCAATATCTGCTTTTCTCACAGCCTTGTCAAGTTCAGAGCCAGCCATAGCTAGGGAACTGCGGGAGTTGGCCCTGGGCACCGAACGATCTAAATGAAAAAAAATGTAAAAGGGAATGCCATGGCGCCCCATGAATTTTTTTGTGCCATTTTAAATCACTATTGTCTTCAGTTTGCAAGAATTTGGATCTAAAAAATTTCTTGCTCGCTTCACTCGCAGTTCTTTTGTTTTCTCTTTTGTTTACCAGAGTAGCTACTTCAGACTATTGCTGCTAGAACACAATTGTTTGGAGGAAAAGGAGCGCGGCACATTTCAGAGACAATTTACTTATTCGTTATGGTCCCTATGTTTCTGCATTAAACACATACATACATGCATCAATGAAATGAAACTAGAACAGTGAGATAAAATGGGGCTACGTAGGTATTTTTGGGTGTAGTGGGGTGGAAACACTGCATGCCGAGTACGGTAGTGAAACTGTAACCGCCATTTTCTGTGTTTCCGAAGGCTAAAAGAAACTAAGAAAACTTACTCCATATGTCGCAAATAGAGCTTATTTCCGTGAAATAAGCGAAATGGCACCTTCAACAATGTTTCTCAATTAAGAATACGTAAGTACGAATATTCAAATTAAATGAACTAGCAAATTTCAGCTGTCTGTCCCTTACGAGAAATTTACCGAAAATAGATATAAACATTTTTACCTTTCCACACGTTTATTATTTAATAATAGCATCAACTTGTTATTAATAAAATTATTCCGCGTTTCTTTAGTCTTTATTCTATAAGCTAATGCTTTATCTAGTATGATTCCTACCCAAATGTAGGTCAATCAATTTATCTAAATATGTGCCTCACCACGGAAGCCAAGCCTGGTGTACGTTCACGAACTTGTAACCTTGTCAATAGACAAGTCTTGACAGGTTTGAGATTGGGACTCCTTATCGCACAACACGATTCCAACTTCGTGTTTTGGGGTCAGACGCGGAACGTAGTTAGGTTAGGTCTGGTTCTCTTAGCATTATACTGCAAAAGTATTATTTATGCTAAGAGAAGTAAACCAATAACTGAGGCATTTAGCCTAACAATGAAAGCATTTAGCGGTGACGTCAGAATACAAGGTTAAGGTTGGAATCGTGTTTTACGAAAAGGGTGACCCTGACTATGCTTTCTCATCGTTCTGTTTCAAGTCAGTAACCCCCCCTCTTTTTACAACAATAGTTCAAATTAAACGAGAAAAGGGGGAAATTATATTGTTGTTTTGTTGACTTTGAAAAGGCGTTTGACTATCAATAGGCAAATGCTATGGGGGAAGTTAGGGGACATGGGGGTTTCGGCTAGAATGATTAATACGCTAATGAATATGTACAGAGGGGTCAAATTTTGTGTCAAATGTGGGCAGGGGGTGGTGTCTGGGCAGCACGAGAGCACGGTAGGCGTCAAACAGGGATGCATACTTTCACCTTTACTTTTCATTCTTTTTATTAATGACGTTGCTAGCTTCGTGGGAGAAGAAGGAGCTGAAACACCGGATTTAGTCGGAACACCGATACCAATGCTTCTCTATGCGGATGATCTCGTTTTAATATCAAACGAAGTACAGGGGTTACAGCGGGGATTGAACAGACTTAAACAATATTGCACAACATGGAAGTTGAAGGTAAATACACGAAAAACTAAAATAATGGCGTTCAAGAAAGGTTATGTTTTCGCAGCAAAGGAGCGGTGGACCTATGGGGATTCCGAGCTTGAAAGGGTCAAACGTTTCACCTATCTAGGCATCACGCTGAGTATGGCAGGGGAGTGGACAAAGCACATCGAAGGCAGAAAGGGAAAAGCTTGTTATGGGCTGGGCAAGGTAGAGCGACTGCAACGGAAAGTCCCTACAGTCAGTGTGAGATTGCTGGACCAAATTTATGAAGCAACGGTGAAAGCAACCCTATTTTACGGCGCGGAACTATGGGCGAGGGTAGGGGGGCGAGTAGCAAATCAGATACAAGCGCGGTTTTTAAAACAAATACTGGGAACCAGCACGAGTGCAAGCACGTGTGGCGTCCTGAGGGATATGGGAAAACATAGGGAGGATGTCGAAGAGAGGATGAGATGCTTCAAGTACTGGATGAAGCTGGAACAAGGGGCCGGAGACTCACTGAAAGAACAGTGTCTGCGAGCTCAGATTGAGGAAGGGTTCGCACGCCACTGGGCAAGTGAGATTAAGGACGACTTGTACAGAATGGGTCTGGGGGAACTGTGGGAAGAGGTGAGGGACGGGAGGTGCGAAACTGGGATGTTGCAAATCATAAGGGAGAGATTGGTGGACGGTAGCAGGCAAGACATCATGGCAGAATGTAGGGAGAAGGTAACGCTCGTCGCCGCACAACCGCCAGGGGCGTGGGTGGAATGGGGAAGAAAACGGTAGATTGATACGTGTACGTACCAGCAAAGAAGTGGATTCGCCTGGTTCCTGCTAGGGGGGTGGAGGCAACACAAACTCAAGGGGCCGGACGGTCGTGCCATCTGCACGTTATGCGGCGAAGAGGAGACGAGGGCTCACATCCTACATGAGTGTGTTTGGACGGCATCCCTCAGACAACGCAAATGGGGGGGACAGTGCAAGGGACAGCATTGAGCAGACCATCCAGGCTATATGTAGGGAGGAGAGGAGTGGTATAACGAATGTAAATATCAAAGCCCTGGGCTCCTATTTTCATGCAGTTTGGAGGGAGCGCAGGAAAATGCTGCAAGGAGTCAGGGAAAGTGAAGGGTACGGAACAGCAGTGGCTCAGGCATAGGTGGAGCGTGTAGTGCAGTGTTGTGAAAATGAACAATCTCAAATGTAAGAAGAGGACCACATTGCTATTTATATATGTACATAGTATGTAATTATTTTCCAAATGTTTCTGAATGTATGATAAATGGGGTGCATGTTTAAGGTCGGGGTGTTTATGTAACAATATTGTAAGATACGCACAGCCGAAGAGCTCGTACCAATATCAATAAATAAATATCATAACAATAGTTTCCAACACTACCCTATGAAATGAACAACAGAGAAACGAGCTATTTAATCACCACAGAATGCCCCATTCTGACCAACTTCTTTCCAGATTTCGACACGCCATGGCAAACAAGATGTTAATTGTCATATCATTCAATCGCTCTACCACGAAATAATTACCAAAACGGTACAGAATGGATAGATAACATGAAATACTTACTTCTCACCTCTGTAACATCACGAACAAGGTAAGCTGCGTAATTTGCTGGAAAAGTCCATATTTCTGAAACAAAATGCAAAACACTCCACACGAGAAATCGCTCACTGCAGCTGAGCACACTTCCCTCCCGAAGCAGGCAATATAGTTCCATAATTACCCTCAAGAGGGCTCTGTCAACTATTACGTTGTATCGTTTCTCATTTTTTTTAAAGAAAGCAGACAGTTGTGCACTGAATAATATAAGACATGAATGTTCTATCGTTCATTCCACCTTATGTGTACAAGGGCAATTTATGCAGTAGAACAGTAGAACGAGCAAATCTGCCTGCACAGACAAATTTATTAATCACTATTCCCTTTACGTTCCTTTTACACTGTACGTTTTTACACAGAGCATAGTTTTAAGGTAGCTAGATGACAAGTATTTATTTGGAGTTGGTGTACAATTTGAATCGTTTTTATGTTCATTACGGACGTTGAATCATTCTAAAAACCTAGATTTGCGGTTAAAACTCTTAGAGTTTTCTCCCCTTGCACAATTTCCAAGAAGAAATTGCCACTCGCCCAATAACTTGTTTCTACTGAGACGAAAAAAAAAGAACTAACTGTTGGAAAGGGTAGAATACTGTCTTTTGCTATGCAAACTTCGAGAGGACTTTTGACAGAGCAGGAATATGCTTCGAACTAAACGTGGAATGTATTACTGAATGCTCAATTGATCCAAATGTCCTTCAAAAACGTTGAATTCTCAAATTGTTCTCACTGACAATTCAGTGGGGCATCTTAGTACAAAGAAGTCGATAAAGTCACTAATTATACAGGAGGTCCGACTGACGAATACTGACTATTCTATCTGGGGAAGTCTCACTCAGTACGGACAGTTCGTTTTTCTTTTTTCTTATTGCGTCAAATTCCCCTCAGTTTTCACAGATAAAAAAATGTAGACGTTAGACTTAAATCTTGTCAGACAAAGTTCGTAACTTTTTTTAGCATATGTGAAAAAAAATGACAAAAACACTTATACATTTCAATGTTCAAATGCAAGGTAATAATGCACTACAAATAAACTAGTTCTCTCTTTGAACAAAAATAATGGAAAATAACAGTGCACATAAAATGAGTGATCATGGTGTGATGAAATCAATATCACGTTAATAAAATAATTTTCGAACAATATTACGGTTCAATCTCGAATTTAAAAGTTATTGGTTCATAGGGAAAAAAGCAACAACCAAATGAAAAACTATTAGAGCTACGTCCCGTGTTCGTTCCCGGTGGAAGCACATAATATTTCTCATTCCACTTTAAACTGTTGGTACAGTCCCGATTAGCCTATTTGTGTATAAGGTGGACTGGAACTCTTTTTGTCAGCTTATTATTATTTATGCAGTAGTTTTCAATAAGTTACTCATAGGGGTAACTTAGTGGGGGCAAGAGGGGGCACTTGCCTACCAACATTTTCAAGTTTTAAAAAATGTACAAATTGAAGGTACTTTTTGTTAATGTTCTAGAAACTGAGGAACAAAGAAATAAATAGTATATTTATGATTTCTCAAATGTAACAGATATTTAGCACAATAGTTCTGGGAGCTCTTTTTATGGGATGGCAAACTTTACGAGTCTGACCTCCACAAAGTTACGCCCATGATTTTACTATTATTTTGGCATATTTTACAAAAAAAATCACTGTTTATCACCCTACACATATTACAGTAACATAATTATTCTGAAAATTAGAATATAACACAATGAAATTAGTTTTGTAACTAATTAAAAAACGGAAATAAATAAATAAATATTTTGTGGCTGCTTTAGGTTGAATCGGGACTTTGGGCACTTTTATCGCAACTCGAAAAATCAGATCATTTAATTACAATTAGTATTATCATAAACTAGCCATTTTATTTATTTTTTGTTTTTATTACTATTTTCACTACTGTTAGGATTAAAATTGGTGGATTTGGACCTGTAAAGAAATAATTTGATTGAAGACTGTCTCAAGTCTACGTCATCAAGTGGCTCATTGACCAACCTGGATGTATTGACATTGAGACTCGGGTTTGAATGAATTATTCTTGGCTTTCATTATTAGTGTGACAGTTTAAGAAGAATGTTCTCTTTCCGAGAGCTTGGGTGAGATTAGTCGATTTTTCTTCTTGGAGGAAAGAAGCTACGACAACAGACTTCTGGGAGAAGCTAGGAGGACATGCAAGCGATTGATTGAGGAACGGAGCGTCCCTCTCCAGCTGACGATAGTGGAATGGGTGAGCGATCTGAAGAAACTGTCTTGGTGGATGCCATCAGCGACGATGCCGAGAAGAGTCGATGGTCTCTTCTTGAGGTTGGATCGGGAGGCGGGGGAACCGGGTGGGCGGCTGCATCATCCTTAGGATGTTTGGGGAGATGACAATGGAAGAGATGTGTGTCAGTGACAGGCGAAACGGTCCCACTATAAGAAAGCCATCAAGCCGTTATGGTGCAATGGAGCTTAAAGAAACTGGAAGAGGTGGAGGATTCTGGAAAAGAACTCGAAGGCAGAGGCCATTCGTAATTTTCCTTCCGGCTCCTATTACAGGAAGAGACGTCAAGACCAGAAGACCATTCTTTGGCGAGATACCAGCAGGCTTGGATGTTCGCCCAAGAGTTCGTGTTCCTCCCACTGCTAGAGGTCGCTTTAAGACTGTGTGCAGGAGCGGAAGAAGATAGATCTTGAGAAAAAAGGACGAAGGGACAAGGAGTGGCAGAAATTATGGCGTCATCAGCAAAGCTCGAGGCTATAAGGTAAATTTTTTTATCTCTTCTTAGCGTTCAGAGAGAAAAAGCTTTCCGAAAGGAAGTTTCTTACCTAAGTTTCTTGCTAACCAGGTTTCAAATTAGCACCCTTTTCAGTAACGTAACTCTACATTTTTGCCCTTGCACAATTTGTAAAACAACAAATGATATCATTGCAATGCTTCTACATTCTATAAAACGCTACAACTTAATTTTAAGCACACGAAATCGGATCAGATACAAACTGCAAATATATTCGTAGCAATGTTACAATGTTGTGCTCTTGCACCAGCTAAATTGTCCATGACTGTCAGCCTATTCGTTGGTGTTTTGTTTCAATCCTTGAACCTGTCGTAAAACAAAGCGAATGAACGTGTTCGTGGACAATTTGACCGATAATATTTTATAGATCCCATTCATATGCTCACTTTGAAGCACATGAAACCAAGTTGGATAGATGTGCATCAGTAACGTTATGTGTACAACAGTAAAAGGTGAAACTCAAATTATTAACGTTTTCAGATATAAATTAAAAACGCAAGAATAACAAATATACAACACACCTCCAATATTTTGCCCTTGTACTGTAGAAAACGTCCCAGCTCGCTTCTTAGTGCATGAAACGAGTTAAGATATAAACTAGGAATGTACAGTCCCCGTCAATAAAAATGGGAAACCTAGATCGTGAAATACTCGCTTCCCTGTAAAGTGTGTTGCCTACGGCGATGGTAGAAGTTGCCATTGAACATTTGCTATTAAAACCCACTTATTGCCGTAGAATTAGGCAACACACATAACGCCTTGAGGGAAGTCCCATTTTTATTGCCCGTGACCGTACATTTAGATAGTGATAAGCCAAGTAATGGCTATATCGAAAGAGCTCAGATGCAAACTCTTAAGACTTCAAAAGTTTATATCAAATAGCTTGTATTCGGGAAATATATCGACTTGTCAAATATGTATTATGGTTTTCGTAATACTTCTAAAATACATTTACACTGTTTTACACATTCGAGCATGAGCTATAGCCTTGTGCAAGTGTACAAGTGATATCTGGCAAGCATTTGTTCACTTCCCGATCACCCTTTAAAAACAAAAAAATGTACTTCCACGAATGGAAGAGTTCTTGATCATTTAAGGGATAATTGTTTTCAACGTAGCAACACAAGTGTTGATCCAAGATAGTTATATTGCCCAGGAAAAAGTTCGATTTAAAGAACATTTTCCATTCAATGATCAGAAAGAGCAGGAAGGGATGCTTCTTTCGCTAGATGATGCTATAAATATGAAATATGTTTCCCAATGTTAGGAAAGCATGTTGCCGTGCTGTGAATGCCGACATAATTCCTGGAGTATCGTCTCCCCTTCTAGATTTGGCCGTACCAGGGGATAGCTGTGACAGTGACATCATGAATTTATGCAGGAGGTAAGAAACATGATTGGCTCTTAGGGAATGTTTCCTACACGTTAGCAGTTACACGGGCATATTCTTGAAATTTGCCCCTGCTCACATTCTATTAAAGAGATGAAATAACTCTGGTTCAGTGACTGCGCCAGAGTGGGGGCAAGGAGGTCGGATGCATACTGGTCAACCTGTTCAGCCTTACAAGCCCCCTCATCTCTAAGTCACAAGGAAAACTTGTTCAATACACACTCTTTTAGCCAAAATATGTTGTTTTGTATAGTGTTGGGGTGTATTAGAAGTAAATACACTCAAGAATATATTCTCGCACCCCTCTGCCTCCATGACGATTTTTTTGTGCTGTCACCCTCTTGTTTGATTGATCTGAATTGGTGTTTTAAGTCCACTTTATGCACAGTAAGGCTAATCAGGACTGGACCTACAGTTTAAAATGGGATCCGAACCATTATGTGCCTTCACCGAGTATCGAATCAGGACCCCTTGATAACAAGGCAATCACCTTGCTGTGTCTCAGCAGACAAAGACACGCACACACACACACAGAGAGAGAGAGAGAGAGAGAGGGGGGGGTGCAGATAGAGCATTGAGAAGCCTTAATCCGATCGTCTTCTCTTTAGGCCGAACTGGGAAGGAAGTCGTGCCTAACTATTTCATGGTGGCAGTGATCCAGAGCTATTTCGTCACATCTTTGCCTCTCCTGCGTTCAGTGTTTTACAAACCAAGAAACAAACGTTCCCTACATTAAGCTACTTTCCTATGCCCTATTTTACGCATAATATTTGTACGCAAAGAGCCCAAAAAGAAAGAGCTTAAACAAAAACGACTTCATTTTCCACGTCTGCGTCAACAAACAAGAATCAACGGACAATCCCAGCGACAATCAAGAGGTCCTTTTACAGTGATCGACGCGGATTAGTGGTAAACCTCACAGGAGCTTTTACGAAAGCAGTTAACGGCCTTTTACACCCTGTAAAAGCATCTCTTTTATTCTAAACCGTCACACAGACACATCGTTAAGAGTTATCGCTATTTTGGGGGCAGGAGTTTCAACCATAAAGACACAGTCAGGTGGGAGCAATTCGAGTCCAATATAAGAACTGGCGGAAGGGCATAAAATTTAAGAGTTATCAGTCTTTAGCCAGCGGTAAGCTTCCCGAATCATGACGAAGTGTTAGGGAATCAGGATGAAATTTGTGCAAGGGTATCTGTTTTGGCGTTTCGGCAAGGCGCGTGCTAGTTTTTCATGTATTACAAAGAGGCCCTTGCACATGTCTTTTCGTGCATTATGTACACCTTCTCTGATTTCAGTGCTACTTTAAATCAACCCTAAGAATGACCGCTTCTTGCACTTTTGAACATTTATGGCCTATTAAAAGTTCTGAAGTGCTTTGGGTCTTTTTAAAGCCCCTCTAAAGTGGTCCCGGGGTGGTGTGCGCGAAGCAACTTTCCACACGTCTTTTCGCCTCGCATTGATTTCCTGTTCCTACCATTTCTCTCTGGGTTTTTGTGCACTAGTGTCGCAGCAGCCGAAATGTTAAATGAGTGAAATTGTAACTGTCATAAAAGTTCTTGCCTTAGCAGCAACGGTATTTAACTATGTTGTAATGAGCCTGAAGGCTACATTTTCAACATTAATGCTGATTTTTTATGGCCTAAATGTCACAAAATTTTGAGAAACTAAAATGCACTTATGTTCTATAATTATTAATATGTCATACCAGCATTCCATTGTCACGAATGGGACACGCGGACTACAGTTTTTTTATATTAAAGTAACTATTCTAGTGATAGTTAAGCAACATTTTTCTTACAGTTTCTGTGCAATGAAATATGAAACTTCCACTGTTGATTAAACATAACTACCCTTAAAATACTTTCCCAGATTTATAGATAGATTATAGGTTTATTTCAGCATGAGCCTTTGCGGCTGTACACACATTTCCATACATCAATGAAGATTTTTCCCCTTCTTCTCTCCCCCCCCATAACCCCTCTCTTTATGCCCTCACATGTTCAACTTTACCTTTCCTACTAATTGTGGGTTCTTCTCTCACTACAATCTATCAACCTGTTTTATTTTTCTCATAATTTTACACTTATAGCACTAGTTATTATATTGTCAAAAAGTCGCTTTCTGCACACCGCTCTCTGCACACCGCTCTCAGACACTTTCACTCCGGTCCCTCAACTTATTCGCTCTCTTTGACCAGACGTAATGTAGGAAGGTTCCCAGGTCCCTTACTTGAGTTTCGTCCCTTCCAGCCACTTCCCTCCCCGAAATGGCCGTCATTAGCCCCTCCATGTTTGATTTGTTCATATCTATTATGTATTTCCGTCTAGCTTCTGCTGTTTCTTTGCACTGGAGGAGAATGTGGAATTTCGTCTCGTCTTCCCCACACGTTGGACATTCTGCACTCCCGTCCTCTCACACGCGCTTGAATTGTGCCCACCCTCCTAGCCTGAACCATGCCAAACCCGTCCTGTCACTCGCTCCACACACGTCAACGTATTTTCGCCTTCCCATTGCCTATCCCCATCCACGATTTGTGCCGTAATTAAAGATACTTTCCCCGCACATTCTGCCAAATTGTTTTGTTTGTTGATGTCCTCCAATCTGTCCCGTATGATCCCCCTTTTCTGCATGTCCGCCCTCCCCTCGACTCCTTCTTCCAAAATCCACCCCAGGCCTATGGTGTACAGTTCCTTCTTTATCATTGTTACCCATTGGCGTTCCTTTAGGTCAATGTTCTGAGCTTGTATCGCGAGTTTTTTTAGATTTCCATCCCCCATATTTAGCAGTCTTGCCCAATATTTGAAGCCTCTCATTTTTGCATCTCCTTCCTCCCTATACTTTCCCATTTCCCTAAGAACCCCGCACGTTGCCGTACCCCTTCCCAACCCCCAGAACTTGTTTTAGAAAGTTGGCTTGTATGCATTTACCAGATTCATAGCTACAATGAGCAATTTTGTGTCTCGGGTGGGGCAGAGGAAACACTGCCTCTTCACTTAATAAGAAGTTTGTTTTAATTTCTGTGAATTTTCAAATGATGAAAAAAAATGCTTTAAGATAAAGAGAGAAGGTAATTGACCTTTGAATATTCTAGTGGAGTTGAGGGGAAAATGCAACAGTTAGAGGAGAAATTAATTGTTTTTTGGTGTCACGGGTAGGACACAATAGAACACACAACTGCATCAAAAAGTTAAAATAAATTAACAATATGTAAAATATCTTATATTTTATAACTTACTTATGTATAATAATTGAATTTTTATTCAACAGACAATTTTAGATTGTTCACTCACAAGATAGGATAAAGTCACAGCATTTCATTTCATTTTAAAATTTGAGATTCAGAGGCATTTTCACATGGAAAGCCCCATATATATTTCTAAGTATACAATACAAAGTATGTTAAAACTCATGTGTGCTAATATTCAATACAATTCGAATCACGGACATCGCGGTGTCATGTACATAAGGTGTCAGTTTGATTACAGAATGTTCGAAGGTCGTGTAAGAGGCGCAAGTTTCTGTTTACAAGTGTATCCTTTACGGCTGTAAGTATGCTAGGTTCATTTATTTGATATTAAATACTGAAAATCCATAATTTGTTTCCCTCTATGTGGAAGAGGTAGAAGTTACGAACAAATTAGTGGTAAACGCAACGGGCCAGCAAGATCAGGTGCAGTTAGATCAAGCCAGAGGCATATAAGTTCTCCTGGCCAAATCCTGGAACAAACCCACATATTTTCTAATGACAGTATTATTGTAGGTGTTTTCATGTGAAATAAAATTTGATATATACGTAGCTTCTAAATTTAGGTACAATTTAAAGCTCCAAAATGCAGAAGAATCTTTATTTGACTAATAATACGAGTCCCACGGTAAGCTATTGAGCTGCCATCTGGCGGAGAATTCGAAACAAGAACTTCGGGTACGATCAAGACCTTCGAGTTTCCTATCCATTATTATCTAGGTTCTACATGAATTCTATAAACTTGACGTAACTTTTCAGTTTCAACTTGTGTTCTGTAAAACAAATGTCTACCAGTTCCTAAAACTATAAATACATGTTCTATGGCAAGTATTGCTAATGAAGTTGTGGCATTTGATTCCAGATAGCCATCTGCGAATATGAAAAAGATTCCACCGCCGTGAACATTACATCTTTTCTTTCTTTGCAAATTATCTTAGTTGCACTGTATCAACCACGTGAGAGCCGAAACGACGTTTGTAAAGCATTATGAGCTTCGGGTAATGCATGTAATTAAATGCGATTAATTAGTTGTTTAATGACTGGGAAGTTCGCTTGAGAACTACGTCTGCGGGGTGAACGTACCAGTGTATCTCAGGAAGTGCCCCCATCGTAAAAGGCATCAAAAAATACATTAATGGCAGTCTCACATATGAATGTTAACGTATGCATCACTTAGCTAAATACTGGTAGTAACATTGTAGGGTATTGTGTTGTTCTGTTTGTCTATAATCGTCGCAATAAGTGTTGAAGACTTCATTTTGAGAACACGTTCGCCACATGTGTTAGCTCAGTGGCGGATTAATGACCTCGTGAGCGGTGCCTTTTTTTTAACTGGCTTCAGCTCGATTCTATAATTTCGTAGAACATTAACTGGAAACCATAGTTCAATTAATTTT
This sequence comes from Lepisma saccharinum, assembly GCF_977018435.1. Lineage (NCBI taxonomy): Eukaryota > Metazoa > Arthropoda > Insecta > Zygentoma > Lepismatidae > Lepisma > Lepisma saccharinum. Next base: position 30,266,281 of record NC_139252.1, on the reverse strand, counting down.
GGATTGTGTTTTCATGAAATATATGGATGAAAGCATTTAAATGCCATTCATGGTACAATACTGATGGTCATTATAATATGATGCTACACCCATAATTTTCATAAAAAAGGCATATTACCACAGGGAAGGAATTTTTAAAATAAAGAAATATGGAACGTGTAGCACGTTATTGTATTTTATTTTATAGTTAATATTGCTTTCGTGTAGTACTATTTTCAGTTTGTAAAGTTTCAATGAATTTAATAATACTAATCACAGTAAAAATGAAAAACATGGAAAATACTTAAATAAAAAAAATGACAGAGCCTAATTCTCTTATTTTTTTCGTACTCTCAGTGTCCTACAACAGGCCTCAATAGGAGCGTTAAACAATTAGAGCCTTTATAGTCTGAGCCAGCCCCCGTGGCAGAGTGGTTAGCACATCGCGCTACGACGCCAGGGGTCCCGGGTTCGAATCCCGGCATGGGTGAGTGTCCATTCATCATATCATCACTCATTCCCGTCTTCGCAAATTAGCCAAAAGTGGCACAAAAGGCGAAGTAAAATAAATCAAATCAATCAACTTTTATATTCTGCCGCCAATTGTGAAAAGAGAAGCAAGAACATTGTTGAGACTTTTGCATAAGGCATACTCGATACTTCGAAATCTCAAGTCATGTAAAGTCAAACTTCCACATCGGTTTTGATAACAAAATGCAGTTCTCAATAAGATCACTGGAGTTATGGCCAAAATTACATAAGTGAATATAAACGACAGTTGGGAGTATAAGAACGCACTGTAGCGAAAGTCATACGTCAATGAATACGGTTAACGAAACGGTTGCCTAGCCCATTGCCTTGTAATCAAGAAGACTCTGGGTTCAGTTCCCGGTGCAGCCACATTCCACGGTGGTTCTGATCGCAGGCCAAGTCCCGATTAGCTCATCTGAGCATAAAGTGAACTTTAAAAAAAGAAGTTTACAATTTATTGTTGGACTTTCGAACCTCGAGGGGTGAAGGTGAGTGACTCCCTACGTCTTCGTTTCTATCTGCCCTTGATAGAAGTGCATCATTTTAGAGGGGGGTGAGGTGGGAAGTTGAAGCCGATTTAATGAGTGGCGGCGATATGTTCCACGGTTATTGTTCAGGCCAAAGTTTGTTTTAATAAGTACGGGCACATAGAGAAATCAGGACTGGACCTACAGTTTTATGTAGAAGGAAATGAGATCAGTATGCCCGATTTGTAGATGAAACAGGTCTTAACAAAATAAACGAAACAGAAAAACTTCTACAAAGCACTGGCGCACGCAAGGGGGGGGGGGGGTGAAAGCGGTAAGGACCTCGGAAAAAATTAAAGTGGTAAGTATCATGAAGTTCTTAATTCGATATGATTTTTGTTGTTTAGCGTCGCTTTTCCGCCACTTTTGGCTAGTCGCGACTATGAGGATGAGTGACGCTATGATGAAATTGATGAAGGGACTCTAAAGAACACCAATGCCCAGACCGGGATTCCTTATCAGCACAGGATAATGTGTGCTTTATGACCACGCCGCCATTTTAGGCGAAACGGGATATCCCTTTCGCCAAATCCCATTCCGCTTAAACTGGTTGTTGCGGAAATATTTAAAATGAGGGAAATTTAATTCTCTGTCAGTAGGGAGATACGTGCTCTGTTTTGTTATGTTAAATCATCATAAAGGTTTAGCTTATAATACAATATAATTAAAACCTAACCTATCCAAAACTTATTTCGCGATTAGATAAAAGTGGCAGAAATGCGAAGTAAGATAAACTAAATTAATCAATGAACCGAACCTTATGTTAATTAGCGTTTAGCATACGACTAAGGCTATTGGCTGTTACATTGCTGACCTTTTGGCTCGTGTGGCTGTTCGTAATTAGCACGGCCGCTGTTCCGAATTGTTTGGTGTTTCTGTTCATCACCATGCGTCAGTTACATCAGAGACGTCAAAAATTTCCTACCAACCGGTTTAGGCGAAATAGGATTCTGCAAAACGGGATATCCCATTTCGCCTAAAATGGCAGACAGCTATCGAATTTTTATATAATATCAAAGTACAAAATATGTACATAAATATGTAACAATAATTGATGAAATATGTAGCTAAATATGTAGTATCAAAGAATATGTAATATTAATAACAATCGAGTATACAAGCAATATCAAGAATTCTGCTAGATATTTATTTTATTTGAACATATTCAACATAATGTTAAGGACATAAGTTGTTCAAATTAAACTTTGTATCAAATTTATAAATTCAAAAAAGCACGATAACGTAACATATTTAAGACATCAATTTTGTCAACCATTAATTACTTTTCACATCGGAAATTATTGTATAATATGTAAATATGAAAGAGAGCTCTTTGTAACTTTCGAAACAAATTGTAAAAAGAAGCATCTACAGAAAGAACAATCGAATGAAAATACTTAGATACTTTGTACAAGGGAACATATTTTGTAACTCGCTACGTGCAGGAAAGTAGCTTTCTTGTCCACCGATGCCAAGTCTCTATGTGCTTTGCCTGAACCTAAAAGCGAAACGAAAATACATAACCAGAAGGAGTTTGGGGGAAGGGAGAAACTCCAGCATCTTTCGATAAATAGCAGTTTCGGGAATTTTGGGCCGGGGGGGGGGGGTGGTCTTGAGCTTGTCTGTCGACAGTCAATTTAAGGTGACCGTGAGCACTAAGCATCTCATTTACTAGATTCATTGATTGATTGAATTGATGTTTTAAGTCCACTTTATGCACAGAAAGGCTAATCGGGACTGGACCTACAGTTTAAAGTGGAATCCGAACCACTATGTGCCTCCACCGGCGAATCGTACGCGGGACCCCTTGATTACAAGGCTACGACGCTACCACTGCGCCATCGGAGAGGCTCATTTATTAGAAAATATGACATCACATGAGATACAAATTTTCTTCATCTTGTTTCAGAAATCGAAAACTTATAAAAAAAGTATCAAGATAGGTAAAAAATACCGACGTATTTTGTTTTATATAAAGTAAATTAGGAAATATGTACCTTATAAATATCTGGTTTATGAAAGTATCAAATTAATTCCTTTATATATATATTTAATGATGTATATTTTTAAGTACTTACTAGTTACTTTTATGTGTAATAATATAATAAATATAGCTATATATAGTGTGAATTATGATATATATATATATATATATGTGTGTGTGTGTGTGTGTGTGTGTGCGTGCAATTCAAGAGCATATTCCCCAATGATTTCACACCCTGCAAAAAATAGAGAAATATTGAACATCTTACTGTTACTCTGTCGCCTTGCCCCCTCATAAATATATCCTTGTACCGCCACTGATCCTGTCTCCATTGCCATGTGCATTCTTTTTTTTTACGCAGGACAAAGTTAAAAAAATCGAAAAACGGACACTTAAATCAAGAATCAATTAACAACAATTAGAGCGATTTTATTTCAAGAGAATATTCATGGAAATAGTAACGCAATTTACCTGGTAACATTTACGCATCCTACTCTACAAAAATGATTATAACAAGGAGAAGGATATTCTCTAAAACTAATAATAACTCTTCAAATAATATAATAAAGGGTATCTAAAAATTTGAGTAAGAAATACACCACCATGTGCCTGTTTCAGAAAGGATGACGTGTCGCTATCTGTCGGACGCGCAAGGAACTACTTGCTCGCACGATTCCAGAGCGGTCTGTTACAAATTTCTGCTTCTCAGATCTAACCTAGCTCAATGATGGAACCTAGCCTAAAATATTGAACCTACTTTGCACGAAGAGGATAACGCAAGAAATAATACTTTGTAGAGCTACAACGAAGCAGGGAGTTGACTCGTCGAATGTTTTAACAATGAAATTTGGCTTGCAGTGAAATTTGTACAGATTTATATTTACACAATTATACTTTATAATTAAATTGTAATATATTTAGTGTATTTTGTTTTTGTTGTATTCAAGTTAACTTACGTCGCTTTTCCGCCTCTCTAGGTTAATCACGACAATGAGGATGAATGCTGAATTCGTGACATTAAGAATGAACAAACGTTTATCTATGCTTTACCCACAATTGGAACTTTCGACTCCTGGCTAAATAGAGCACTGTGCCAATTACGTCGCTACGGAGTATAACTTGTTTTCGTTAATTAAAGCTACTGTACATTAATCGTGACAATGAGGATCAAAATGATTAGGCGGAAAGAATTAGTGGCGCGGGAACTTTTGTTTATTTGCGGGGGTTACAAAGTGGGGGGGGGAAGGAAGAGGAGGAATATAGTATCAGCGTTGATTGGGTCTCAAGAATCCCTGCTTCTTCAGATTTTTATGAAATTTACGAAATCTACATGCAAGAAAAGCATGCAAATTTTGAAAATTATTATTTCAATATATACAGGTGACACCTCGGCAAAAACTGTAGGTAAAGTACATTCTCGGTTCAAATGATGTTTCAGTCTTTAGCTTTGAAATGAGCTCAGAACGTGTACTCTATTTACACGCCTTTCTAGAATGAAGAAGTCCTGAAATTTCTCATACAAAAATCACTACTACATTGAAAATATACCAGAATGTATTTTTAAAGTGAACAATGATTCCTAATGAAATTAGAATTGTGTGCTTGGAGGTAGTATTGTCAAAAAAGTTTTGAATTATTAAATTCAAGAAACTGTAATTTCACATGTTAGATAAGTTATCCAGGGGAGGATACAATTTAGATTGGTGACTTTAGGGAGGTACCGTACCCCCTGCCAAGAAAGTGTGTGTGTGTGGATAGGGGGGTACAATGTACCCTGTACCCCCTTGTTTCTGCGCCACTGGAATATTAATTGTATGGGCGGGTCTGGAACCCGCACACAGAGAACTAAATGCATCATACCGATTGATGCACCAGAACGCGTCGATTGATGCACTAAAGTGTGTTCTATGGCATCTGCAAAGAATCAGATTCACATTTGATGCATTTTAGTGCATTTTTGTATGTCGTAAAAGAAACACGCAAGTGCATCACCTGATGCAAGCGAGGATTTCTTTCAGTCGAGATGCATTATAATGTATCATTTGATGAGTTTTGATGCACCTTCCTGCATCTTTTTCAATGATGAACTTAAACGTTTCGTCTGAGCTACAGATTTTATTTAGCTCAGATGGAACGTCTAAGTGTATCATAGAGAAAGATGTAGGAAGGTGCATCAAAATGCATCAAATGATGCATTGAAGTGCATCTCGACTTTCATCACATGATGCACTTTGGTGTTTCTTTTATGACATACAAAAATGCAGTAAAATGCATCAAATGTGAAACTGATTCTTTCGCAGATGCCATAAAACACACTTTAGTGCATCAATCGGAATGATGCATTTAGTTTTCTGTGTGCGGGCTCTAGCATTCGATGCGCTTCTACTATTGATTGAAGTTGTTATAACGTTCAACGTGTATATTTGAAGAAGTATATTTTCCAAGATAGAATTAATTGATTGAATTTTTGCTTTAAGTTAACTTTATGCACAGAGAGGCTAAACGGGACTGGGCCTACAGTTTAAAGTAAGATCCGAACCCCTTGATTACTAGACTACGACATCCAAGATTGGAATTTAAAAGACGAGACGAGGAGGATAACGCAGAGACCAACCAGACAACAGCGGTGGCGCCGAGAGTTACGACGTGGCGGGAGGAAGTACTACGTGAACCTCGTTCTACTGGCTGCTGCGTTTGTTAGCGTGCTGGATTGGTCGCTTCCCGGCTCCCCACTCTCTTGCTAGCCGAGACGGCCGCCGAAACAGTAGAAAATATCTTTAAGCAAAATTTCTTAATGGAAATATTGTATCTAGCAACTAGTAGTTGTATAACCAGTGGACTATATTCAAAATATAAATTTCAATGGCTAACCTTGTGGAAATAGACCGTTGAGCATGGTCAAGGCCTGTCAAGCGACAGCGAGATTTTGGAGTTCTTCCGAGAATCGAACCTTGGACCGCACCAAAGGCGAGAGCACTTAACCCCCTTCTTTTATGTAGCTGCAGAAAAAGGCCATTGCACTTTGTAGTAACAGAACCGTTGATGCAGAGACGAATGAAACCAGACTCGTGAAGACTTCCCCATCTGTAAATTTGTTTCACGTTACTTTTCAGAAACTTTTAGCTAATCGCACCGGTGAGGATAAATTATGATTAGACCAGATAAAGGAACACTCACATGCGACACAACACGAACTCCACATTTCCTGCGTGTCCAGTCGCAAAATCCTCGTTCGCCTGCAAGAATGCTGTTTCCAGGAGAGAGGTTGGCGTTTTAAGTGTCTTCGAAAAGTCATCCCTTGATCCCATCACGACTTGTCAAGACAAGACTGGGAACGAGACATCTCTATAAAGCCGAGACGAGACGTTGGCAATGTCCGAGAGTTTAATTTCGATCTGGTTTTCCATAAATTATAATAATCAGAGCCGGAATTTCACTTAATACTATGCTTCTGTAAAACACCTTGTCTTCCTCCAAAAGAAAAGGTCATTTTAACAAGACAGCATGGGAATATTACAGGGGACACCTTTGAAGAGTTTTCTCTTGCGACTTCTCATCAAAAGTCTTACCTTAAGTACTCATGCCGATAATATTCATTAAAAAAGTTTAATTTCAAGAGTGATTTATTATTATTACAAGTAAAACAATTTGTATCATTTTTGACTGCATCATTTAGATCTCAATTATTACGTATAATGACGTGAAATAATATTAAACTACTTAATTTTGAATGATTTATAGGGCTAAGAAATCTTATTAATATTGTGCTGCCACCTATGAACGAAAAATACAAACTTTATATCTGTAGAGCAATATTGTAAATCAATAGCGTATTAGTGGAGGGAAGGGCTAGTATGTGCAATATCAATAGGCTAAAGTTTTTCTTTTTGTTATAGAGTTTTGTAAGTTCAAGGCTACAATTTACGGCCTCCCCGATGGCGCAGTGGTAGCGTCGTCGCCTTGTAATCAAGGGGTTAAGGGTTCGATACCCGGTGGAGGTACATAGTGGTTCGGATTCCACTTAAACTGTAGGTCCAGTCCTATTAGCCTTACTACATGAAGTGGACTTACAACACCAAATTAATCCAGGCTGCCATTCGCAATTTACAGCTTTAGAGGAAGAAAAGTTTGTTCTTAGAAGTGAAATTTATGCTTATATAAAGGGTTTGGAAAGGATACTTATTGATTGCTTGATTTTTTTAAATTTTTTTTTTCTCTCTCTTCTCTCGCAATAATAATGTGTTACGAAAATGTGTGTTTGGCGTTTTCATAAGGCAAGCTGCATTACAAGACATGAACAACATTCTCGATATAGATTAATAACATCACTTCTTAAATTATAATGCGTAGTGTTGATATACTGCTTAATATAAAGCAGGTGTATCATTTGGATAATGTACTTCTTTAGCAATATTTTGGTATTATTGATTCCCTGCATGGTGTAATAGTAACACCTTGCACGTTACCCAATAAAACAGACAAATAAATCACATGAAATTCGCATTTCTAACTTCTTTTCACAGGACAATTTTACTCTGACAAGTGAAATTTGAACTGAAGATAAAATCCAGGTCATTATTGCTATGGATTACTAAAATAATTATATTTACCCCAGGTAGAGGGGGCGAGTTCTTTGAAGAAGAAACCGTATTATATTCTCGCTCTGGGCTTAGGAATTTCTAGCTAGGGTTCTGTAATGTCTTGTGAAATAATAACTGAATCGGTCACACGGCTGAAGCATGTTATTTTGTTTGCCCAGGTTGAATTTTCCATCTTAAGTTGTGTAACAATTTGTGTTAAATACTCAAATTGTGTTCTTTTTTCTTCACTCATAAACACTGCATATTAGTTTAATTTAATTTGTCAGCAATCAATGTGTTAGCTTTCCGTTATTTCGAAAATTGAACAATTAAAAAAATATGGAAAAATTCAATATGGTATTGGATTCAAATAAACATCAAATATTACGTATTCTTCCAAACTATTTGGGGGTATTATGACGAACGACTTTGGAGGGGTAAAGCATCCACGGTCTTGAGGCAATGGGCACCCCTGTTTAGGTAGGTGGGGCAGATCAAGTGCACATAGTGTTCAGTAAAGCAAAGAAAAAGTCACTTTCAGTAGACACGCTGTCGTAATTAAACGCTTCATGGGGATTTTGACATGGTTTGAGGGGACACATGATATGATTTGGCGGGGGGGGGGGGGCAGGGGGACGCGCTATGGCATTGAAATTGCCAAGGTCCATGAACACATAATGTCATTTCCCGCTAAAGAATCCCACTATTCAGATAAGGAATACCATTATTTAAGTGCTGAACTGAACAGAAAAATCATGTACAATATGTTTAAAGAAAAGCACTCTGATTCCCCCATTAAATATGAATATTATGTTAAAATACTTAATCAAGATTTTCAGCTACATTTTGGTAGGCCACAAGTAGCACCTGTTGTGAATATGAGATGTTATCGGTGAAAATAAAGAACAAAACTTTGAATGAAGCCGCAAGACGAATGGCAGTGTGTGAAATGTTGGTACACAAGCGGGGGAAAAAAAAACGCTCTGAAAGACAGCCAGTCACGTACCACGGAAAATGAAGAAGTTTTTGGCCCTCAGTTTGACACGTTCTTTAGTCAAAAGAACATGATTTAACTACCAGAGCAAATAATAAGTTCACATGAAAGACTGGAAAGCATTCACGTGATGCCTCTCAGGGTATGGGGTAATATCTCTGTTAGTTCGTCAAATAAAAATCAAAGTTAAGTTTGCACTAAGAAAAAGGAAGTCTATTTTACTTCTTTGCAAACTAAATACTTATATGCCTAACATATAATCCATGTCACTGAAAGAAATTAAACTTCTTATAATTCAACTTGATTACTCTATTCAAAAACCGAGCCCGAACTTCCAAAGTCAAGACAAAACACACTCGTAATTGCCATGGCAACAGCTCTTAACAAGATAAGTATATACAGGTTAGTCACTATCCTGACATTATCAGTGATAGGTAAATTACAGAAATTAAGATTAAAGAGCAATAAACATTTGTACAAGAGAAAAGATAATTAATAGCAATAAATATTAGTGCAATGGGAAAGGACGTGTCAAGTTTTGACTATATGCAGAATCTTCATCTTCCAAAAATTCAGTTCAAGATTTGTTTTACCTGAGAGAACTAACAGTGAATGAATGTATTTGGTATCCATAACATGAAATTTCGTACGTCACATTTTAACATTTATCATGAGGGGGCAGCTCATAAAGACCCAAATCAAGTGTGCAGTTTTCTATATCGGTATTTAAGTACCGAAGTTTCCACTACTGTAAAGGAACTCATTATATTCTGTGACAATTGTGCAGCTCACAACAAAAATTACTGTGTAGTACGATTCTGTCAAGCCTTAGTGGATACAGGGCGATTCCGCAAAAATAGTACATATCTTCCCGTTCAGGGGCCACTCTTTCTTACCAAATGACAGAGACTTTGGGTGCACGAAACGGGAGTTACGACGAACTGACAGAATATACACTGTAATTGAATATGTAGAACTAATCTTAGCATATACTGCCAGGAATAGGTTCACTGTACACCTGGTCCACATCGATTACATCTTGAACTTCCACAACTGGTGGAAACAGTTTTACAAGAAGACAACTACGTCATTGGAAAGTGTTTCAGCACCAATGTATAAGCGAGTAGCGTTCAATATCTCTAACTTTCATCATTTCGTGTTCTCTGACAGTGTATTTGGAACACTGCAAGCATCAACAATGATAAATGGATTGCACTTCCACACTTTTCGGCTGGGGTGTCCTGGAGCGTTACGTGAAAAGGTGCATTTTCCGAAGGAACGAGCAAAGTGGCAATAAATGCAAGTAAGATGGTAAACTTTAAAAAATCTTCTGCCCACATCGTTCAAGATGAATCCGTTCTCGAATGCCGTGATACAATGGCCAATTGCCAAAAGAACAGTGAAGCAGACAAAGTTTTTAAAGGTGCCGTTACTCGTTCAGGAACAGTGCAACATTGTGTGTTGTGTTGATGAACAGCAGCCTACATCTGTATGTCAGTATGGAGTATGTCAGTTTGGTACAATAATAGTTCCTCAGCATTTTTTGTGTATTTTTAATTAATAATATTAATTAACATGTACTTATTAGCCCTTCCATACATACAAAAATAAGTAAATAATACTTCATGGTTACATGACTGTCTTTGTTCACGATACACTGATTGTAACTATGCATTTTGGTTCAAATTAAAATGCATAAGCAAACACCAAATAGTATACTTTCCCACTAAAGTGTAAATCACCAACCCTGAGACCTTCTGTAAACAAACCGTCTCACCGATTCGATGTATCACTGAACACGGAGACCTTCCCGCACTCATAGAACTCACCATGTTGAAAGTGGCACTACTTCCTTGCTGTTCACATGAATATTTTTAGAAAATAACCAATGTTATAAAATATCATTATGTACACAAATCTCTAAGCTCATTGAAAGTTACAATGCATATTCCTACAAAATGTTCACACTTATCTTGCCTTGCCATGTCACCAAGTTATTTTACGAAGTGCACTGTATTTGGCGGAACAAACATCGTTATTAGGATGCTTGTCAAACGTTCCAACCGCAATAAATTTACGAACTTTCTTTGTCTTGTTTTGATCATCATCATCAATACATTTATTGGACTTACAGCATTGCATATGGCTGTTTATGCCCATTATATATTTTATTTACATAAGAAACAATTTACATAATATCTACAAACAAATTTCAAATACACTCCTATCTATATAAAACCTTAGAAATATACATTACCATGTTATATCATTTTTTCTAAAAAAAATGCAAGTAAAATATATTCAATTCGCATGCAAGAAAGAAGCCAAATTTAAGGGAAATGATTACTGGTGCAAAGAGTTAACCATAAAGGTGAAGCAACAAGTACAAAAGAAAGAGCATTGGGTTTAAAGTGAGACGTCATTTGCGGCAGCGTATCCCATACTACAAATTGGCCATTGTTTTACCTTACGTAATGAATCCTGTAACAACGCTGGATTTTCGTGTGGATTATTTTACTTCTATGAGTTTGCAATGCTTTCTGCATGCACGTGCTTTTGTTTACAGAAGGTCTCAGAGTTGGTGATTTGAACTTTAGTTACCTATTGATTGCAGAAAGGCCCCAAGTCCAAGCAGAATAAATGACTATTTCCCAGTTGTTAATAAACTTACATTGTTGATTCTTTACCTGTTATTAGCTAATACTGTAATCTTTCGAATGGCAGTAGTCGGCCAACAATATATGACTTATGCAACAGTGTATATAGTTTTTTTTTCATTTTTCTCGAAACTAGGTAAAACGGACATAGGGCCTTTCTGCAATCACCGATTCGGTCCATCTGTGCATAAAATGGACCTAAAACAAAATCTCCAACTCAAACTGGGTACCAGGTGAAAATGTCTCTCTCTCTTTACATTTTTGTTAAACATACCCCGCTATGATCCTTCGTTATGATCCTATGGGTTAACTCACATTTATAATTCTTTACTGTAATAATAATTGCTAATGCGCATAATTTAATTTATAAAAATATATTACTCTCTATACATATAATTATCGTGGGTCTTCAATGGTTCTGGTATATGAAAATGAAGGAAATTTGAAAACATTTTTAATTTGCAATTCGAAATACTTCGATTGGGTGCCGAAACTGGGGAACGGGAGTGGGGCAAGGACAGTTATCTTCTCTTGGAAGACAAGTATTAATAGGCCATAGTACGGGGGCAAAAGTGGCAAAAAAAAGTCGGGGCAAATGCCCCCAGGGCCCCCAAATAGCAGTCACTGTGTATATAAACACGGATCTGGCCTCTCCCTCAAGAAAATCCTGGGTACGGACTTGTGCGTGTGTATGTGTCGGTTGCGGTACAGTGTTCCACAGTTTATGAATAAAGAACATGTATAAAACGCTTATGCCGGACGTACACACTCTCAGAAAACTAGAAAACCGGATGCCACCTAATTTCTGTTTGAAAAATGTCATATATTTCATCATACAAGGACGGCTACACAATATACATCATGTTTTCCCCGTCATATTTTGTCCATTACATAGACTGTTACCACATCCGCCTCACACCTTAACTACGAATCTCTCGTAATGACGAATAAAAGCATTAGTACTACCACTTACCTGTGGTACTACCATAAGCTTTTATGTAAATTCCCTCAAAATTTATATATATATATATATATATATTTCTTTGTAATCAGGTAGTAATTTACGTTGGAGATGCCCGGTAACACTAGCTCCCAACCTCTTGAAGGACAAAGTTATCTCTCAAAACTAAAAAGTTACAATTGCAAAATTGCTCGTTAAGAAAGCATGTAATTTATGTATTCAAAAAATAACAGTATGTATGTGATTCATGGTTACGAGTGTAGGAATTATTAAAATTTTTGGTTTTGTGAAGGGGTAGGTGGGGGTGTCACTCATTGATGGATTCCAGTGATATCAATAATTGCAAATTAATAGAGGAAAGTACCTAGTTATGGAGTATCAACCCTTTTTTTGCAAATTCAGCTAACTACAGCGAATTTAAGTACTGACAAAAATATAGACACTTTTATGTGTTTCATAGAGTATGCACCATTCAGTTACACAACAGGAACAACAACAAAACTGAAATCGTAAAAAATGTCACAATTCTATCCAAAGAAAAAATGCTTCAAGTATGAAATATTACAGGATATGAATTAGAAAGGGCTTACAACAGATAATACTAGTAAAAATCCGTAGCTCTGAGTTAATTACAAGTAAAGTAACTAGGAGGTATCCTCTTTCTGAAGACTATATTATATCTACAGGGTTTACGAAGGAGGGGAGGGGGGCGGGTTGAGCCCGCAAAATTTCGGAAGCACTCCAATAAATGGCAACTGTGAACTTGTACGGTGTGGCTGCATACCTTCAGGAGAAGTTAATTTTTCAAGGGTTCGTGCGATTTAAAAAAAAAAATTATTAAAAAAAAGAAATTGCCGAAAATACACTCCATGTTACAGTATGGCGATGTGGACATTCAGCTCTCATAGTTACGAGTTTTTAATGCATATTTACTTATTCATAATATTATTACTCATTAATGTCGGATTTTTTCCTTGCCCCTTTCCAGAAGAAGGACTGGGTAGCATTGTAAAACTTGAGAAGTGGATACAATTCGAACTTGTACTTGAATTGAACATTAAGAAAATAAATAAAATATCTGTTTCGAACAAACTATCATAATTTATACGTTTTGCAGTTTTCAGAGTTAGGCTAGGTCGTTGGAACAAGTAACATGATTGTTGACAAAAATGAAACAAAACAACCTACTGCTAGAAAGTCGTCTAATTGGAATGTTTATACCCAAATGAATAAGCACAGACTATATACATATTGGTGCTGATTTGTTGGCAGCCTTCGTTCCGATCTGTGCTTGGAAAATGGAGTTAAACCAGTTTCTTCCTTCAACAAGAAACTTCAGTCGTACTAATCTGTCAATTCCAGTACGTAATTGTCAATTTTCTACTTATTTCGTAGAAAACAAGTGCTTGAATCTTCAGGAACGTTCGTTCATCTACATAATAGCTAATCAGGCAGTTTATGTTGATCTTTGTCTTCCACTCGCTTGGCGGCGCTAGTGAGCCCCGCATTCGACTCTGATGGAAGCTTCCCATCCTAAACTGCAGATTTTTCCTGGGGAACTTGGACAAATTAGTTGCAGGCGACATCTATGATGTACATAGGATTGTCCTCTAGTGTCCTCTGGTGTTGATCTTCCCAAGTTCGTCCATCTTGTCACCAACCCCCAAAAAAGGGGAGGAAGGTTAGGTAAATCCAGTTGCCTCGGGGGTTTCACCCTATCCCTTACCCCCTCTACAACACCCCACTCTCATTTCCTAACAGAAAACCGGGTCTTCAGTCCTACAATGTGACCGACGACATTGATAAATTGGCCTAGACGGTCAAGGATGTTCCTTGCTATGTGAAAAGATAGAACACATGTCTGGCTTCGCGTTGACACCAGTGATGGCTTCAGAAACATTCTTGCTTAGAAAAAATTGTGAAATATTTTAAAGGAAAAGGAGATATGTTTGAGAAACAGTTTTGGACACTTGTAGTACACATTCAAAATATGCAAAAGATGACCAAAAATAGCTACAATAAACTTTAGCAGAACAACACTTCCTTGCAGTAGCTTGCCCAAGGGGGGGGGGAGTGGTTGGTGGGGGTCATAAGAACCCCACACCCTCCCCTTTTTGGCTCAGTATTCCTTAAAAAAAAGAACGTCAAAGACAGGAAAATATGGCAAAATGAGGGCTGACTACTAAAGAAGGTAACCCCCCTTTCAAAAATCCTACGCACTATCTGTTGTGTTAATTTTACTTGCATTACCTCAGTTAAAATATGATAAAATACTTCTACTTTCCTCTGTTTTCATTAGAAATTTATTTTATCGTTTCATTGCATTATATATTATATATTATGATATGAGTTAATAGAAAGTATCAAATTATGGAATTTTTGGGGAGAAGAGTGAATTTTTGCTTTGTGGGAGATAAAAAAGTTATTTTTGCTTTGTGGGAAGGGATTTCTATGAAAACCAGCACCGTTTGACAATAAACAAGGAGAAATGTACCTTTTTCTGTTCGTTTGCAAGAACTCCAAAATGTATAAAAATGGTAGTGGAGTGAAAGAACATATATTACCAAGCAAATTGCCCATCACCATGTTTATTATCTTTGTTTTACGCAATGAGAGATTCAGGAATTCAAACAAAAACGCCAAACAAGCTTCTGACAATCTATGCACCAGCATAAGTAAATAAAATAAAAAGTCATTACATAAAAATACGTAGGCTGCAAGAGAAAAATGAATGAAAATAGTCATGGACAATTTGTACATTGTACTACCATCGAGATTATTTGTGTCGTACTACACTGATGTTTTCAATGTCGTCGAATTCAGATCTATAAACTTATTAGTATCTGACATGCCTTTCAGACGTGTAGATGGAGATAAATTATATTGCATCGATCTTATTATTTACTAGCTCGCCTGTTCACCAAAATTTGCTTTCTGTAGCTCCGAGATACGCCCCTGTTAGGATCTCTTCGGCACGCCACTCCCATCTTGCCCTATTTGCGTTGAAACTTCGCGATACTCACGCAAACTCTCTCAGATTCTCACTTGTCTTTTTTCCTTCTCTCGAGCACGGCATTTTCTATCTTGAAACTCTGCCCTTGCACACTGAAGAAAGGATAGGGAGATTTTAAGCAACACGGGGGGGAGATGGATTTATGGGAAGGTTTCCGTGATATAAGAATTTCCAAATATTAATCCTGCTAGCGAGACTGTAGCGAGGAGAAAGAGCATTCAACGATGACGTAGCGCAGCCTGCCAGCTTGCGAAATATTCTCGTATATATTCGGAAAGAAGGAGGCAGAGAGATTCTTAAGTTTACCGTCTCCTTGTACGATATTTAAACATAATCAGAATGAAAGAAGGAACAAGTACAAGTGAACAGAAAGCGATGTAATAGTGTGTATGTGGTTAACCTTACCATCTTTCCTCAGTGTATAGTTATTCGGGTGTTAGTTATTTCGCTTAGTTTTGCCTGGACTCTGAAATGTCTTTACATTCCTATATTGGGTTTGAGAAACTTGTATTCGTAAGGTTTTCGAATTCTGGGGACGTTCGACTCGGTCGTCCGTGCAAAGTTAGGTGGGCTGGGCCCGCCCATGTAATGGAAGTGTAAGTTTAAACAAAATAACTACACAGTCAACTAAAATACGTGTATATCTCTTGTGCAGTGCACCATACAGTGGGATGCATAAGTATTACCAAGCACTGACACAAAGGGCCGGATTAAGGTGGGTGCTATTGATGCTGCAGCATTAGGCCCACTGAATAGGCCCAGATGAAAACAGATGAGAATTTTCCGAAAGCTGAACAGTTTTCTTTTGCTATATTAACCTGAAAATAAATCTTAGAATGAAATTTGGAGCCCCAATTTTGGACGCCTAGACACAGCGTTACTTATTATACAGTTAGTATTATTCTTTGCGCTGTGACGTAACTATAACGTCGTTGTGTTTATTGTTCACCGAAGATTTCAAGCATCAAGCCCAATTTCGTCTTAATCCGGCCCTGCTGACACCATGTTTTAGATTCTTTTTGTTTTAAGCAATTATAGCGTGAAGAATCGAAACAAAATGTCAAACAAGCTGCTGACATGTGCACGAGCATACTTAAAAATCTGTAGGGTAAATCCGGGCAAGTTGATACGGAGGAAGTTGATACATTGCCATTTACGAGGGAACACACATGTGCTGGGTAATGTCCGTTAAACAGAAGACGCCGTTCATCAGTGCCTATTGCCTGAGTGTGTGCGTGGCTAACGAACAATTTTGTGCGCGAAGTTATCCGACCAAGGGTATTTTTCAGGGTGTAAAGTAACTTTTTTGGATATTGTTTGAAGTCTCCTGGTGGGCTTACATGAACTGTGAATTATTTTATCTTGGTGGATGTGTGTTGTGCCACTAAAAGGTAAGAAAACTCGGTTATTGTTGTTTGTTTTTCTAGGGTGACCAGATATATGTTCACCAAAAAGAGTATAGTCAATAGGTTGAAAACGAAAATAAGGGTGGCTATTTGTTATTGCTTCTTTTATAGCCCCTATAAAATAGGCCTACACTCTACAGATTCAAATTACTTATGGGTCTAATGTAATTAGCTAATTACAAATACTTACTCACCAATGGGCACCATCATTCATACTTCTGGGATGATTTTGCTTTCTTGAGTATATGTTTAATTCGTCCTATATTGCCAGTCCAAACTCTTCACAGGTCATGTCCACATTGGATATCACTTTCATTACTCGTTCGAGTGTTGACACCAGGAGTGAACTTTTTTCCTCTCGCCAATAAGTTTTAATAACACACAATCAACACTTGTACCAGGCAAAGTAAACAAGAATTTGACACGTTCTTTGGTCAAAAGAACATGATTTAACTACCAGAGCAAACAATAAATTCACATGAAAGACTCGAAAGCATACACGTGATCATAGGCGCCGACTCCACGGAGCCCCCCAATGTTAATTATAGAGCCCCCCAAATAATTTTGCTTAAGAGGATCTAATGTATTATTTTTCTTATCTTCTAAAGTTTACTCCGAATTGTGCCACATGAACTTAACTTTAAATACACATTTGAAATGTTCTAGGCCATCAACTTTGGGGGGGGGGGGGCTGAGACCGCTAAACCATCAACTTTGGGGGGGGGGGCTATGACGGGAGACAGCAAAATACATGACTTATTACTATATACTAAGTATATAATTATTATTTACTATTTTACATATATTAATCAGAGACATAATGAATTTAGCCAACGACTTGTTAAAGACTGTTTGGTGTTTGGGAATCCCCTAAAAGAATGCAAATATTTAGGAATATTATTGATGTGAATGAGAAGGCTGGCCATACTGGACTGCGTCCACTTTGCCCTCGTCGGTGGACGTTGAGAGCCTCCTGTATGCAACAGGTCTTAAGGAACTATTAAAACCTTCTCAAATTTCTTGAGAAATTTTCTGAAGAAGATTCTACTGACGCAGCATCCAAATGTGCTGGATACCTGGAGACAATGCTTCACTTCAATACATTTTTCTTTCTCTCCCTCTACTGCCATGTGATGGGTCCAATAGAAGAGGTAAACTGTAACATTCAGTCTCCACGCATTGGTGCTTGTGACGTTTTTTCCCCGCAAACTGTAATAACAAGTATTACGTAAATTTTATTGCGGGAAAAAGCCTCACATTTCCCCTCATTCTTCGGTACGCCTGTGCGTCGAGTTTGTTATTTGGCGGCCAGTTTTGACAATTGACCGCTAGAGGCCCTCAGTGGTAATCCCTTTTTTGTGTGTGATCACGATCGAAAGGAAACCTAGTTCGCCAGTTGCACGAAAGACAGGAAGTCACGACCTCGACTTGTGTGAGCGATGAGGAACTCGTATCGCTATACATGCCTCAGTTGGGCTTTCGATGATCTGAGGTAGAAAGGGGACCACGCTATTTCATTCAAACACGTCGTGGAGTTGTCCCCTTTGTTTCCGCATTGGAGTTACGAACGATATGTGGAAGTTACAGTTTGCTTTTTTGCTGGAGAAACTACGGCGAGCAGTAGGTGGGACCATGTGGATCAGTTTTGACAATTGGCCGTTTTGATCCTCGTTTCTCTCGCGTCGGAAATGGAACCCGGAGTTTAGAAGACGTAATTTGGCAATTACGAGAAGGAAGTTTAGTAGACGTAATTTGGCAATTACGAGAAGGAAGTTTAGAGGACGTAATTTGGCAATTACGAGAAGGAAGCATCGAGACGACAGGACAAGATACTGTGGATGATTGCGGATAGTACTATCGGAAGGTCTAGTTCGGTTCTCTAGTAACCGCAGCTGATGAGCCACGCAGCCCGATTGGTCCTGTTTTTTGAGGTATGTACTTTTGCAACATTTAACTCAGTGAACAGTGAAGTGTTTTTTCCGGCAAATGAACGTCTCGCTCAGTAAATTAGCGTGAGTTGTGATACCCGCCGAAATATCAGAAAAGGAAAACTCAAATGACAAACTCGTCGACGTTTCCTCCTTTATTCGTATCCCGTCGCCGCGGTTGCTCTGATCGGTAGTGACATAACCTCCGTTCCATCCCATTTTTCCCGTAAGGCAAGCACTGGCCGTAATTAATAAAAATAAAAGAGAGAGAATAAGAGCATCAAAGTAATCGGGGGGGGGTTACTTTTCCCAAAGAAAAAAAAGAGAGTTGTGTTGTTATAAGTCAAGAAATTGATGTTGTAACTTTTAACGGTATTTTTGTACCGGTGGTACGTTCATATACATGTGTTGTTTGTTCAACTAATATTATTAAATTGTTACAAGGGAATGTCAAACTTTTGAACATTTGTCCAATTCATCAAGAAAGAATGGTTGTAGTTACGTGGATGTATTTGTTATTTGAATGAGAAAAGATATTAACCATTCTTCGCTGCGAGGTTAATATAATAAAATTGACCTCGCGTCGCAAACTAATTTTTGTAGTACGTGTTGTTTCTCATAGCAAACTGCACCTTAGATTAAGATTGTACATAAATTAACTTGGTTGTTCGAAGACGGAGTCGCGGCAATGCTTATGTTTAATTTAAGGCTTACGTGATTACAATAGAGAAATAGAGGGGCAAGTCCCTTGACGTCGATACGAAGAAGTCACTTGTTTAGCGCGCCGATTTGTATCGAATAAATTGGTTCTCGTTTGAGACTGAGGCGGTCGTACAAAATACGTACCATTAACCTCAAACTACAACATTTGTAACTGTTAGGTCGGGCACGAGTAATTCGCGTCCACGGCCTAATTGCACGTCTTCACCCATTTTTTGCTATTTGATTGAGCGCCCACCTAATACGTTACAAAGTTTTGGTAGCAGATTTGGTTTTCCAGACTTACATTTTCCGCTTTACGTCTTAAAAGAAAGAAAAATAAGAAAAGGCTTGGATTCATTTCCTTTTTTAATAAAAAAATTTTTCCCCCCCCCATTAGAACCTTTTTCTTTCTCCCCTTTCCGGGACGTCTGGTTGTTCCCTATATATATATTTTTTCCTTCTTGCAAAAGGACGAATTTATCGGGTTTAATTTTGGAAAATTTTTTTCCCTCATTTTTGCAATTTGGTTAGCATCACAGCGCCCCCCCCCCCCCACTCACACACACATTATTGACCTTTTGTCATCATGGCTCCTCCTGAATTTAGTAGTGTTGGAGAATTGGTACATATACAGTCCTCCCCATTTGTTATACCACCACCTCCGTCTTTAACTGGTCCTCATTCTTCACATTCAGCTAATGTTACCTCCCAGGCAACCTTAATTCCAGAAAATGTGGCTACAACTTCTACGGCCTCCTTAACCTTTTCATCACCTTCGCCGGCCACTACCGCCGCGACGGTAACGGTCCCGACATCTCCGATTTCGGTTATGTCTTCTCACCATAGTAGCGATACTTCTATTTCTAATAAGATACTGTTAAGGAATTTAAATACCCATATTGATGCCCTTGTCATATGTGATGGCCAATGTCATACCGCCTTGTTTATATTTATGTTGGTCTTGCAACGTTTAGTGATATCCCATCAATATCCTTTACATTGGCTCCTGCAAAATGCTACTCGCCGTACC
This sequence comes from Lepisma saccharinum, assembly GCF_977018435.1. Lineage (NCBI taxonomy): Eukaryota > Metazoa > Arthropoda > Insecta > Zygentoma > Lepismatidae > Lepisma > Lepisma saccharinum. Next base: position 30,245,989 of record NC_139252.1, on the reverse strand, counting down.
GCGGGAGTTTTGCAAACGCTTTGGATGACCGCCATGGCTTCGATGATGTCCTGGCAGGACATGAAAGTTTATATTTGGCGCCATTCCGTTCCGATGTCCTTGTATACCGTTTTGGTAAATACACATGTTATACGCCCTCAAAAAGAAACAGAGACGCTCCATACTTACGTGTCGGACGTCAGAGATTCGGCAGAGGCTTTGGAATTGGGATGGGATCCTGCCGTTTTGGTAACCTTTATTCTCCAACATCTCAATAACACCTCCACCAATTGCCTTTTATTCCAGGCTCGTCCGCAGTCTATGACTGAATTAGTGGCATTGGCACAATCTATTACGCCTCTAGAAATGCAAAAAGCGTACACTCAACAGCAATTAGGCCAGATTAATCGATGTGATGCCTTTCCCTCACCTAATGTCACCTCACGGGGACAGACTTATAATCGTCCACAGCGTCATTTTCCAGCGCTATACTGCAATTTTTGCCGACGAACTGGACATTCCTCACAGTACTGCCGACGTCGTCCCTCTTCAAACAACCACAATCCTCGGGTCCCACGAGTTATGAACAGTGACAGGTTCATTTAGCAATTGTTGGACCGTATTAATACTGTTATGTGTATCTTAGAATATTAAGGGTTTTATATTGGATTTTTGATAATGTGTGTCTTTCATTATGTAAATGTGTTCCCTTATGTTTATTGTTGGAACATTGTTTAACTTATAACCATTTGTTAACAACATGTTTCTTTCAAGATGGATTATCAATTGCACAACTCATATTGAATTCATTTGGTAACCTTGATCTCACTTGTAGTATATTCTTGAGGATATGTCTATATTTGGCTGTTTTAAACAAAAACAAAATTGTAATTGGTGCTCTTATTTCCTTTTGTATTCCCTTTCTTTTATGTTTCCTCCCTTCTTTCCTATTTTTCTTCTATTTTTCCTTCTAATTTGCGGTTTTTCTTTATTTTCATGATTTACGAGGGAACCTACAAATTTATGTACCATCTTGGAATTCTGGAATGAGGCATCTACAGGAATGGCCACCCTATCCTCTACGTCAAAAAAAAAAAAAAAAAAATAGTGGTCTTACGTGTTCTCTGGAATACTTCTACATACTAGTGTACATCCCCAGTGCTTTCCTCAAATTGTTAGTACCACCCCCACACAAAAAAAAAAACAAAAGTTAAGTGCAACCAACCAAGTATGCTATTACCTTATTCAGTGCAGTATAATCCATACACATCAACCAAGGAATATTATAGACTATTTATAAGTGTATACGGGTAATATTTGGAAAGTAATGTTATGTATTTTTCATATCTTATAATCGTTAAGTGTTTTCATATTTTCTTGTTCATTTCATTTCTGATTGCAATCGTTTCATTCATGTCCATTTTTTAACATCACATTAATTGTAATTATTAATTATTCATATTTGTTATGTTTCAATTTTATGGGATGTTTCATGTATATTTATATTGTTATTGGCTATTGACTTATACAAGGTAACAGGTTTCTTGGGCAAAAATATTTTTCATGTTGTTTAATATGCAACATGCCATTGGGTGTATTTGGCTTATCTATTTTAATGTTCATCGAGTTCTCTAATACAAAAAAAAAGGGGTCATGAAATGCTCTCATATATTTATATCTACTAAATTGTTACGGTTTCATTATATTTATGGTGCTATGGGTGCTTATCCTCTTGATTGATTCAGTGCCTTGCATAGGGAGATTCCTTTTGGGCTAGACGGGGGAGTTTGTGACGTTTTTTCCCCGCAAACTGTAATAACAAGTATTACGTAAATTTTATTGCGGGAAAAAGCCTCACATTTCCCCTCATTCTTCGGTACGCCTGTGCGTCGAGTTTGTTATTTGGCGGCCAGTTTTGACAATTGACCGCTAGAGGCCCTCAGTGGTAATCCCTTTTTTGTGTGTGATCACGATCGAAAGGAAACCTAGTTCGCCAGTTGCACGAAAGACAGGAAGTCACGACCTCGACTTGTGTGAGCGATGAGGAACTCGTATCGCTATACATGCCTCAGTTGGGCTTTCGATGATCTGAGGTAGAAAGGGGACCACGCTATTTCATTCAAACACGTCGTGGAGTTGTCCCCTTTGTTTCCGCATTGGAGTTACGAACGATATGTGGAAGTTACAGTTTGCTTTTTGCTGGAGAAACTACGGCGAGCAGTAGGTGGGACCATGTGGATCAGTTTTGACAATTGGCCGTTTTGATCCTCGTTTCTCTCGCGTCGGAAATGGAACCCGGAGTTTAGAAGACGTAATTTGGCAATTACGAGAAGGAAGTTTAGTAGACGTAATTTGGCAATTACGAGAAGGAAGTTTAGAGGACGTAATTTGGCAATTACGAGAAGGAAGCATCGAGACGACAGGACAAGATACTGTGGATGATTGCGGATAGTACTATCGGAAGGTCTAGTTCGGTTCTCTAGTAACCGCAGCTGATGAGCCACGCAGCCCGATTGGTCCTGTTTTTTGAGGTATGTACTTTTGCAACATTTAACTCAGTGAACAGTGAAGTGTTTTTTCCGGCAAATGAACGTCTCGCTCAGTAAATTAGCGTGAGTTGTGATACCCGCCGAAATATCAGAAAAGGAAAACTCAAATGACAAACTCGTCGACGTTTCCTCCTTTATTCGTATCCCGTCGCCGCGGTTGCTCTGATCGGTAGTGACATAACCTCCGTTCCATCCCATTTTTCCCGTAAGGCAAGCACTGGCCGTAATTAATAAAAATAAAAGAGAGAGAATAAGAGCATCAAAGTAATCGGGGGGGGGTTACTTTTCCCAAAGAAAAAAAAGAGAGTTGTGTTGTTATAAGTCAAGAAATTGATGTTGTAACTTTTAACGGTATTTTTGTACCGGTGGTACGTTCATATACATGTGTTGTTTGTTCAACTAATATTATTAAATTGTTACAAGGGAATGTCAAACTTTTGAACATTTGTCCAATTCATCAAGAAAGAATGGTTGTAGTTACGTGGATGTATTTGTTATTTGAATGAGAAAAGATATTAACCATTCTTCGCTGCGAGGTTAATATAATAAAATTGACCTCGCGTCGCAAACTAATTTTTGTAGTACGTGTTGTTTCTCATAGCAAACTGCACCTTAGATTAAGATTGTACATAAATTAACTTGGTTGTTCGAAGACGGAGTCGCGGCAATGCTTATGTTTAATTTAAGGCTTACGTGATTACAATAGAGAAATAGAGGGGCAAGTCCCTTGACGTCGATACGAAGAAGTCACTTGTTTAGCGCGCCGATTTGTATCGAATAAATTGGTTCTCGTTTGAGACTGAGGCGGTCGTACAAAATACGTACCATTAACCTCAAACTACAACATTTGTAACTGTTAGGTCGGGCACGAGTAATTCGCGTCCACGGCCTAATTGCACGTCTTCACCCATTTTTTGCTATTTGATTGAGCGCCCACCTAATACGTTACATGCTACAGAAGTGGAATCAAAACTAAAATACTTGACTGACATCTTTCAAGAAAAGCGAATGTGTTTTGATCAGTTCTGGCTGAAATGCACAGAGGGCAAACCCAGCCTCGTTGATGAGCCAGAATTGCCCCGGCAACGTCACGTCCCTAAGAGACTTGAAAATCCTGATGCTGCCAAACATCACAAGTTCTACACTCCAAAATAGTATTATAAATCAATATACACTGACGTGTGTGACACAGCAAAATCATGTGTTAAACAAGGACATGAATGTACAGGACTACAAAAAGTAACAGCCGTAGAGAAAGAGTGCATCTCAGCTGTGAACAGTTGCACAACAAACTTTCAGCAAACGCGAGAATTCTTTCGCCAAGATTTGGATGCCGATAGGCTCTCCTTACACATGTCCATGCTTCGTGATATCGCCATACAGAAGAAAGTGGTTCTAACTACCATGCGTGACATAAGGAAGTTTCTTTTGGAAGACACTACCCTCCAGAAGCCAAATTCATGATGGTCCTCCGCACTGTGCCAGTGACGACAGCCACAGCCGAAAGGTCATTCAGTGCTATTAACCGACTAAAGACATATTTGAGATCTACAATGGGGCAGAAGAGACTAAGCAGCTTAGCGGTACTCCACATACATCAAACTATGCTTGATAATTTGGACCTGAGACCGCTCGTTGATAAATTCATAAAAAATAACCCACTGCGTAGAGCAACTTTTGCTTTATTTTTAAATCATGTTCATACGAGTATGTTTTGTTGTGTATGTCACTTTATATCTTAGTGTACATGCTATTTTATTATTATTGCAAAATTAAATTTAAAAAGCAAAATATTGTAGCAAGAAAAAACAAGTAAAACTATTTTCCTGCGATTTGTGTTAGCATTTATGTAAATAATTAAATAAAACTGTTAAATATTCGTTATTTGCAACCCATCACATGTCTGTTGCGGACATTAAAACACACCCATGCCCTCGACGGGACTCGTACCCGAGACCTCTGGATCAAAGCAAGTTGAGTTGACCACCCAACACGCTCGGCTACCGAGGTCAGCATAAAACTGTTAGGTTGGTCTCTTAATGTAATAAATACATACTTTTTCAATAAAAATGTTAATTGTTATCTAAAAAACAAATGAGCAGACACAAAAGACGTTTTTCCTGTTAAATTTCATTTGCATGAGGAATATAATAGCTACTTAAACATTGCTATATGAGGACGTAATTTTTATTTTTAAAAAAGGGAGTGAGTGAGTCATTCATTCATTTATTTCAGTGATCAGAGCCCCCCCAATAATTTTGAGAAGTCGGCGCCTCTGCACGTGATGCCTCTCAGGCTATGGGGTAATATCTCTCTTCGTTGTTCAAACCAAATAAAAATCAAAGTTGAGTTTGCACTAAGAAAAAGGAAGTCTATTTTACTTCTTTGCAAACTAAATACTTATATTTCTAACATATAATCCATGTCACTCAAAGAAATTAAACTTCTTATAATTCAACTTGATCACTCTATTTCAAAAACCGAGCCCGAACTTCCAAGTCAAGACAAAAGACACTCGTAATTGCCATGGCAACAGCTCTTAACAAGATAAGTATATACAGGTTAGTCACTATCCTGACATTATCAGTGATAGGTAAATTACAGAAATTAATACTAAAGAACACTAAACATTTGCACAAGAGAAAATATAATTAATAACAATAAATATTTGTGCAATGGAAAAGGACGTGTCAAATTTAATAAGAGCCACAATCACTTTTATAATTGACCCAGCCTGTACTAAATCTTTGTACACTGACTTACCCATCATGGTTTCTTTTCTTTCTGTGTATTTTAACGCATTTTTACGCATAAAATAATGAATTAAATTAAATTGCAAGGAAAAGAGTATATTTGGGGATTTTTGCAAATTGAAAAGAGTATAGAGTATATGAACCTCTAAAAGAGTATAATACTCTTAAAAATAGTATGTCTGGCCACCCTAGTTTTTCTGTTGTCTGTAGTACGTTATAGTTCTTTAATCGAAATGGCGCCGGCTGAATTGGGGCGGGTTGATACGGTGTATCAACTTACTCCAGCTGCTTCTAATTATTTTGTTTCTTTGTTTGTTTACAGAAAATGTCCGGCATTACGTCAAAAAGACCGGTCGAGGAGAAATACCAATTGAAACATTTAAGAAAGCCTACGCCGATGTGTAGAATGGTACCTTGTCACTGAGAGAAGCCACAAAGACATATGGGATCGACAACATGACTCTTATGATGTATAAAAAGTAAAAAGAAGTAAACCAAAGTGAGGATACCAAAATACGAATGGGTTACTCCAAACATCGTCAGGTCTTCAGTGAAGATTTAGAAGTGCAACTAAAGGAATACATTGTTCACTGTTCAAGGATCTACTATGCTTTGACGCCTAAAAACATCAGAGAGTTCGCATATGAATTAGCAGTAGCTAACAAGATGAAAATTCCTGACACTTGGATAAATAATAAAATTGCCTCGAAGGAATGGTTTACTGCATACATGAAAAGGCATCCTAGACTGTCTCTTAGAGAGCCTGAAGGCGCGAGTCTAAGCCGTGGTACTAGCTTTAACCGACACAGCGTAGCATATTTTTCAATAACCTAAAAGCTGTTCTGGAGAAGTACAAATTTGAGAGCAAAGATATTTGGAACACCGATGAAACAGGTATTCACACTGTTCAGCGCCTTGGGAAAATCGTTGCAGAAAAGGGTGTACGTCAAGTAGCTAAGGCAACGTCAGCAGAGAGGGGCACAATTGTAACACTTGCCACTGCCGTAAATTCGATTGGAAACTCCGTGCTACCAATGTTCATATTTCCAAGGGTCTATTTTAAAGATCACTTTATTCAGAGCGGACCCCATGGTTTTATTGGAACTTCATATCCCACAGGATGGATGACAGCGTCTTCATTTTTGCTGTTTATGAAACACACTCAGAGCCACGTGAAGGCAAGTAAAGATCACCCATGTCTATTGATACTGGACAATCATGATTCTCATTTGTCGATTGAAGTTGAATTTCTGCAAGGACAACGGGATCATTATGTTGTCATTTCCGCCTCATACTTCCCACAAACTCCAACCCCTGGACAGATCGGTTTATGTAATTTTTAAGAAGTTTTATTTTGCAGGAATTGACAGTTGGATGACCAGCAATCCAGGGAAGACCTTTACTACATACGACATACCAGGAGTCGTTAGCATTTCAAAATAATATATCGGTCTTTTAAGCCGTTCAATCCAGATACGCATTTTTGCTGAAGAAGATTATTTACTATGTTCCTTAACTGATCGACCAATGACCGAAGAAAATGAGCAAGATCGTTTACCTGATGGAAGTAGAATCTCTGAAACCAACGTCTTGGGATTGACAGCCACCCCTTCCACCAGCAGTGACAATCAAGAATTGCATCGTGTGACAGTAAGCCCAGAAGAGTTACGTCCGTACCCTAAGGCTGGAGAACGAAGAGCAAATTCAAAAGGGAAACAACGAATGATACCGTCAATTCTTACAGACACACCAGTGAAGAACAGATTAGAAAACGAAGCTCGAACAAGAGTTAACAATAAATTATTGAGGTCAGAAAGAGTTGAAAAAAGATTGTGCCATTCTTTGAAAAAAGGAAAAAAGGAGTCAGCAAATAATAGTAAGAAAATAAATAATGAACCGACTGAAAGAGAAACTCAAGGTCAAAGAAGAAAATACCAAACAGGAAATATTTGAAGAAGAATAATTCAGAGTCAGAGTCAGAAGATGAAGACAGCTTGTGTCTAATGTGCCTCGAACCATTTTCAGCTTCTAAGCCTGGTGAAAAATGGATACAATGCATTTCCTGCAGTAGACGGGCTCACTTAAAATGCGGATACGATAGTTCTATGTACACCTGTGTTCACTGTAAATCAGATATGCGCATAACAGAAAGTGATAGTGACTGACTGCATGTAGGCTATCCATCATGATGCGATATTTTGTTCATGTTTGTATGCTTTTCCTGAAAACTAAACTTTGATTCAAAATTACTTTCTTGTATTTTGTCTTATTTAATCAAACTATGTCACATGGTTATCAACCTACTTAAATTAGTATGAACTTGCCCCATACCAGTATCAACTTGGCCCACGACGGGGCAAGTTGAGACGTTGCGTCCTGCGTTACTAATTAGGTACTCGTCAGCTTACAAATTGTATCTGTGACATTTTTATGTGCTTTTTATAAAGTAAAGAGTTAAGCTATCGAGTAGCAACATGTTTTATTTTCTTGCTAGCAACATAAAAAATAAAAAAAAAATCGAACTCTCAAATTGTATCAACTTGCCCCGCTCTCCCACATCTTATAATGAAAATGGTCATGGACAATTTGCCGAGCAATACTTTTGCATCCCACTGTACAATGAAGTAATAAACGAGGGGTGAGGTAGCGTCCCACACATTCTCGATCTCAGACATTTAGTGAAATGTGATCAGCACCGCGCTCAGACCACCTTCATCAAGGCTGACCCCATGTAATTGCTGATAAGAGACTGACGTGAGTGAGCCCTAGATCCGTTTTATGAAGTGACATTATCGGAAAAATTCCACATGAGATCACCCACCCGAGGAATCTAGTGAATCCAGGTCACTCCAAACTGAACAGTTATTAAGTACAGGCACATTTATAAATCTTAACATCTTTTAATGATCCACTTTTATATTAAGTTAACAAAATTGTATATTTTTGACTTTGTTTAAAATTACTACGATCGAATTGCACGACATCTGCTAAGGTACAGTAACTTAGAAAGCTTGCTGGGGTTTCGAACATTAGCGTGCCCAAGGAGGGGTTGGTGGGGGGTTATAACCCCTCCCCCTCCCCAGGCAGGGAAAAGATGGCAAAACGAGGACTGACTACTAAAACAGTATACGTAACCCCCTCCTTCCCCTTTCGAAAATCCTGGACACGCCACTGGTTTCGAATATATTCTTAGCGAGTCCCCAAGCCAATACATCAAGGTGATTGATGTAAGGTAGTGGATCTCAACCTTCCTCAGCCTGAGACCAGGTAAATTTGTTTTAAAAGTCGATGCCCCAATCCAAACAATTTTATTTGTAAATAGCTTTCGATTTATTTTAACTTTATATTATATTCATCAAACACAAATAGATGATGAGCTTCTTGATTTTATGAAGAACTAGTTGATTGCCCGTCGTTGCCCGGGTATTAATTTATCCCAATCTTCTATTAAAGTTGTCCGTGGGAGAAACATGGCGATCTTAAATCCACTCCGCATTACTTAATACACTGCCTCTGTGACTTGTTGATCGTGATCGAGAAAGCAAGTCTCTCTCTCTCTCTCTCTCTCTCTCTCTCTCTCTCTCTCTCAAGTCATCGTGAATGTCACTAATAGCTTAGCGACTCCGAAAACTATGGATTCGACATTTTATTTTTCACCCCCTCTCACCTCCGTGCCGATAGGTGATGAACTTGGAATTGAACAGCATTGGGAGTGTCACTATTCATCTTAGCGACCCCGAAACTATGGATTCTACACTAATATCGCTCGTTTTCGATTATTTTTACGTCACCCCCTTCCCAGCCCCACCCCTAAGGGTGCCAGGGGTGTCTTACTCCCACAGTATTTCTTTCCAGATTGTAAGTCATAGCTATGTGTACCAAGTTTGGTTGAAATTGCACCAGGCGTTCGTGAGTTACGCCGGAACAAACACACACACACATACACACATCCATCCATTTATATACGCATATTAGAAATAATTATAGTGTTAATAGTGTAATTGATATTGAATTATGTTGTTTTACGTCGCTCTTCTGCCACTTTTATAGAGCGACCACAAGGAAAAAGAACCTTCGACCGAAAGTCTCCGCGCATCTTCCCCTCCATCGGTTCAACTCGGGCCATAAGGAAGCATGCTCCTCTCTGCCTCCCCACCACACGGGAGTACGATGCACAGGAGTCACGGGTCTGCACTCAGAGAACTAAATACATCATATCGATTGATGCACCAGACTGCATCGATTGATGCTCTAAAGTGTGTTTTGTAGCTTCTTCAAAGAATCAGATTCACATTTGATGCATTTGGGTGCATTTTTGTATGTCGTGAAAGAAACACCAAAGTGCATCATTTGATTCAAGTGAGGATTTCTTTCAGTCGAGATGCACTTGAATGCATCAGCTGATGCGTTTTGATGCACCAGAATGCATCTTTTTTTATGATACAGGAAGGTGCATCAAGGAACATCAACTAATGCATTGAAGTGCATCTCGACTGAAAGAAATCCTCAATTGAATCAAATGATGTACTTTGGTGTTTCTTTCACGACATACAAAAATGCATCAAATGTGAATCTGATTCTTTAAAGAAGCTACAAAACATACTTTAGTGGTGGGCCTCCCCGCAGTGGTAGCGTCGCCGCCTTGTAATCAAGGTGTCCCGGGTTCGATACCCGGTGGAGGCACAAGTGGTTCGGATCCCACTTTAAACTGTAGGTCCAGTCCCGATTAGCCTTACTGTGCATACAGTGGACTTAAAACACCAATTCAACATACTTTAGTGCATGCATTCTGGTGCATTAATCGATATGATCCATTTAGTTTTCTGTGTGTGCGCAGGCTCTTTTGCCTGTGGTTCCACTATAGCTAATCGCAACGATGAGGATGATATGATGAAACTGATCTCGAAGAAACACTCACAAAAATAACCCATGTTCATGTCGAGATTCCAACCCGGGACCCCTGCCACCGAAGCGCGCTACGATAACCACTCCGCCACGGAAATATTCGCGTGATGAATTTACACACACATATCCATTACCTTACGTTGTATTATGGACAGAAAACCATGGAGAAAAACCACTTTATACGGTCGTCTTGTGTACAGAGGTGTTCATTTTGAGTCAACCTCCCCTCACCCTCACCCTCCGAGATCGCAGTCGCCCTCGCCCTCCATCGCCCTTACCCTCGAGATCGCAATCGCCCTCGCCCTCCACCGCCCTCACCCTCCGAGATCGCAGTCGCCCTCGCCCTCCATCGCCCTCACCCTCCAAGATCGCAATCGCCCTCGCCCTCCACCGCCCTCACCCTCCGAGATCGCACATCGCCCTCGCCCTCCACCGCCCTCACCCTCCGAGATCGCTCTTGCCCTCGCCCTCCACCGCCGTCACCCTCCAAGATCGCAGTCGCCCTCGCCCTCCACCGCCCTCACCCTCCGAGATCGCAGTCGCCCTCGCCCTCCACCGCCCTCACCCTCCGATATCGCTCTCGCCCTCGCCCTCCACCGCCCTCACCCTCCGATATCGCTCTCGCCCTCGTCCTCCACCGCCCTCACCCTCCAAGATCGCAATCGCCCTCGCCCTCCACCGCCCTCGCCCTCCACCGCCCTCACCCTCCGAGATCGCACATCGCCCTCGCCCTCCACCGCCCTCACCCTCCGAGATCGCAGTTACCATCGCCCTCCACCGCCCTCACCCTCCAAGATCGCAATCGCCCTCGCCCTCCACCGCCCTCACCCTCCGAGATCGCACATCGCCCTCGCCCTCCACCGCCCTCACCCTCCAAGATCGCAGTCGCCCTCGCCCTCCGAGATCGCACATCGCCCTCGCCCTCCACTGCTCTCACCCTCCGAGATCGCAATCGCCCTCGCCCTCCACGACCCTCTATCCGCCCTCACCCTCCACCACCCTCCACCAACCCTCACGTCATTACTAGTGGGTTGATTTTTGCTTTTTTTGCATTTTTACCTTGAGGAAAATTCATATGCTTTCAACGGTTTCATTCATATATATATATATATATATATGTTGATTTGGGATACTCTGGCAACCTTTTAGAGTTCTATCACAGGTGTTAGTGTATATTTGAGCTTAATGTGCTTATTATTGCATATACGTATTGGCAGTAATTTCCATGCAATCGTTCATTTTCAACTTTGCCTCTTTTTGTGTGAGTGTGTGTGTGTGTGTGTGTCTAATCTGTGCTATATGGCCTGTGGGCTCTAGTTGGATGGGTCAAGAACATCCAGTTATTGGAAACTACTGTTTATGCTAAGATCAAGAAAAAGTCCTCCCACATCACATCAACCAGGGACATCTAGAAGAATGAGTCACATTTCTAGGTGCCAGAAACAGTAGCAGGGATGCATTATTTGTTCATTATTTGTTGATTATCTTTGTAAATCTGTGCGTCTGTCCGTGCCTGAGTGATACCTGTTTGGGGGAAGGTTAAAAGGGGAATTCCTCTTTCAGCTTGCAAATGTTCATTCTTTGGGGGATGACCCCTTCTCCCCACACACACATACATAAATAAATATACACGCCAAGGTGGGGGCTGTCGCCATCCGTTTGAAAACCTGAACAAATTGAATAAATATTTACACTTTATGGAAATGTGAATAGTTCATTAAATAAGTAGATATGCAGCAGACCCGGAATACAACGGAACTCTGTTCCGGCAAATCAGTTTGGTGGCGGAATTTAATTCCTTCTATGGTATGGCCGTAGACATGGGTTGGGTTCAACAATTTTTTTTTGGGAGGGATCAGACCATTGATCAAATTTCAATAATATAAATAATAACAATGATAATAAATATTATTATACGATGTTAATCAAAATACCATAAAACTTATATAATTTAATTCCATTATTATTATTATTATTATTTTCATTAATATTATTATTATTATTATTATTATTATTATTGCTGTTATCATATCCGTGAGGAGACTTTCGTTCTCGATCCACCAGATGAACAGCATAGCTGTTTTACATTGTATATTTTACATTTAATACAGTTAGAGTACACGACATGTGTAGTTATTCTTTTTTGTTAATATCTTTTATATTCGTTGTTCAATAAAAGCTTTCAAAGTGAGACAGCTGAACATTTTATTTAAAAAAAAAATTGGAATTTTCAAAACTGTGGAACCATTTATTATTTCGATTAAATGGTAGATTATGATATAAGTATAAAATGGTTTCTTTAATGTACACTATTTTTTTCGATCTAATGAAACTTTTATTTTTGTTATTCTGTTCGAATACTAACTGAACTTTATTTCTCTTATTAATAATAAAACTGTTTTGTTATTTCTCTTATTAATAGTAAAAATGTTTTGTATCTTGAAATAAACTATGCAAATTCCAGGGGGTCCATGGATCGGTTCGGTTCGATCCTCTCCTCCCGATGGTCATAATTGTTCTTGTACTTACCAAACAGTCGACAGCCGACAGTCGCTATGCACTAAGTACGTGTTTTATAGGACTGCATGTATACACTACATAGGCCGCTGGGTGGAGGGTGGTGAACGTAACGCGCTACGAAGCTGGAGGTCGTAGGTTTGAACTCCTGTCAAGGAGGATTAAAACCTTATCAAATGGGGCAACTTAAAGGTCGGAAAGGCAATTTTGGGGCACCCCAAACCCATTTTTCAGTCAGAACCAGAAAAATACACTAAAAAGACAACAGCAGAAGTGAAAATGGAGCAATGGAGGTGGGCTGTGATTCCGAGAAAAAACTGTTTTGCACAAGTTTCGGGAATTGCAAATGTTTGAAAATTCTAGCTCTATCATTTGATTGATTTGGCCTTCTTTACTTCGCTTTCTGTTACTTTTAGCTGATTGCAAATATGAGGATGAAAGATGATATGATGAAATTGATAAAGGTACATCGATCGTCTCAGCATTGTCTCCCCTTGTATTTTGAAAAGCTTCGAATAAATTTTTGAAAATGGGATACTGATTTTGTTTCCTGGACGTCCATTAACACAACATGTCAGAAGTTTCGGGAGGAGGGGGGTTGAACCTTTGAACATCCAAAGTCCCTCTCTAAATACGGCCATGTTCTGTGACACTGGACAAAGATTTTATGTACATAATACGCCATACAAAAGTCCATCCTTTGTCACATTAATTCTTATAAACAATAGATGAAGAGGAAAAGTGAAAGTTCTTGTACTAAATTTGTCCCCGGAAATTTAGGAAAAATAAATTCGATTTAAGATGAAAATGAAATCGTACCGGCATCATTTTATAAATGGCAGTTAAATAAAAACTCCATTACGTTGGGGATGGGAGCTCAAACACGCATCCAATAGATAACATTAATCACTCACATACAGCTCCTACTTTATGCGGCAGCGGTAACAAATCATATAAATTACTTGAATGTCTTATCACTCGAATACTTTTATTCTCGTTCTTTGTCTTTCAGATGTGCGCATTTTAAGACTGTTATTGCTTTTATTTTCTGTTACCTACGGAAATCTTTCTAGCACACATGTAGACACTCCAGGAAAGGAAATATATGTCTCTCCAAGAACTTCAAGTGGCAATGGCATCTGAAATTATACGATTTGGTCTTAATTGATTTCATATTTTAATTTTCGCTCTCAACGCCATCATCGACCGAGTATTTACTTTCTGAACACATACTGTACTGCATACCATATTTTGATAAACCATGCTCTAGTGGTAGGTTTTACCCCCATTGACCAAGAAAATACATTCTTTATGTAGGCACTTGGAAGTTTTGGTATTTAGTTCCTTCCTTTAATTATACATCTCTCCAGATTTACAGTTCCTATACGGATATAAACATGAGCTCATTGGAGATGAAAGAAAGTTACAATCCTTTCCCTGTACTCATTGGGTAGAACGAGGCACTAAAAAGTTAACATATTTGCCCTATGATAATATATATAAGTCATGTCATTCCATGTCAGTTCAACCAAGTAAAAAAAGAGGTTTTGGAACCTATGTTCTCAGATGTTGATGAAACTTGGCACATTTAATCCTTTCATGCTGGTGACAAACTACATTCTTTTCTCTATCTTGTCTGGTTTCATTTCTACAGTTTCTCAAACTTTCAGTGATTCATCCTTTCCTCTATTCCCAAAGCCTCCAAGTGAGCTGCACTGCCTTCGAAAAATAATTCTATCTCCCTTACAAATATTCAATCTTTTTGAAATTTCACAACAATGATAACCAAGTAATAAGAATTCCACTTATATTTTAGTAGACAATTAAATTAATAAACTAGTATTATTATCTAATTTTTTGGGACCGAAAACTTGGTTTACTAAAATTTCAATTATCATCGAGAGGGAAAGGTGCAACACCAACACAAGTATTTTTGTAATGAACTTATAAGATCTAACGTACCCAGAGACAAAATTGATAGCTTTTTCTTTCCTTCTGAAAATATGACAACTTATTTCTAAAAATGTTTAAAAACGGCTACCGGATTTTATATTTTTCAAATTAATTTAAAATCTAAGATTCTAATTCAAAATATCATCGAAGTAAATGTTTAGAGCATACAATTTTAAATAATGTTTTCCTGGATGCACAGAGGGCTGGGCACGGGGGAGGGGGGGCCGTGCCACCATCCCTGGAAAATGAAGGTCAACCAAAAAGTACGCATTTTACACACATTCAGACCTCTCCGATGGCGCAGTGGTAGCGTCGTTGCCTTCTAATCAAGGGGTCCCTGGTTCGATACCCGGTGGAGGTACATATAGTGGTTCGGATCTCACTTTAAACTGTAGGTCCAGTCCCAATTAGCCTTACTGTGAATAAAGTGGACTTGAGACACCAAATCAATGAAATCAGTTCACACGCATCCTTTTCTTTCAGTCACAGTCGTTTGTGTATATTATTAAAAGGGTATTGCAGGGACATGATAACTTCATATCTACATAGTGTTTCTTTCAGGGGGCAACACTGTTGTGTAGGAATATGCCTCATTTACCCCCTCTCCCCCACCAAAATAAAAGTCCTGCTGATGTCCATGAATTGTTCTTATTAATTATTAGATTGAAAGCATGCCCTTATAATATATTATATTGTTTTTTTACATTTATTAGTAAAAAGACACATTTTAAAAAGTAGTTGACATTCTAACTTTTAATACACGGAATGAAATTAATGAGAAATATACTTTGCATTATAAGTTGTAGATTAAATAGCTTTGGTGACTTTGATGATAAAAATACTTAGTTCCCTTGGCCATCCACATTCATTTCTTTGCATACGAATATTCCAAAAATCTATTCCATGACAGTTTGCGAATATTTTGGGATGAATATTGTTTGTTGCTGTATGCTCAGATGTGATAATAGGAATAATGACACTACTACGACATTGGGGAGGCTCGTGTGATGCTTTTTATTCTCTTATGTTTGTAGTCATATATTTTGTTAAATTGCAGCATATTTTAATGTTGCTTATTACGTGATATATGCATATTGTTAATGTAATTCGTTCATTTGCACCGATTTTTAACCCATGCTAGTTGATTGATGAGGGGGAAGAACTAGCTCCCCACCCACAACCCCCACCCTCATACACACGGAGATATAGAGAGGGGGTTAACAACATTGTAAGGGCACCCTTACATACAATTTCAGTAGAAGCATTTTAAAAATGATGTTTCGGATAGTCAATATGTTTCGAGCACATTACAAATATTTTCATTTTGTGGCATTCAATTTCTCCTCTATTGAATGGCCTTGCTGGTTCCAGTGGCGGCGATTGGGTTCCAAATCTGGGGATGGCAAGGTGCCAATACTGAGGGGGCAAGGACAGTTCACTATCTCTTGGTAGAGAACGTTTAGCATAGTGCGGGGGCAAAAGTGTCAAAAATGGGGGGAGTTAACTGACCCCCTTGCCCCCTAATCGCCGACACTGTCTGGTTCTGTGCAGTGAAAGTACTACGAGGTAGGTTTTATTATTTATTTTAACTTACACGGTCCATACTTTGGGATCCAATATCTCCTGTTATTTGTGATTTCTGCACTCGGAAACACATTTTATACGTATTACATCATAGTATAAATCTATTGAGTGCCTTCCCGATGGCGCAGTGGTAGTGTCATCGCCTTGTAATTAAGGGGTCTCGAGTTATAAACTCGGTGGAGGAACATATAGTGGTTCGGATCCCACTTTAAACTGTACGTCCAGTTCCGATTCATTATTGCTATTGAATTCTTATAAGAACTTCTATGCACTGTGGAAATGGATTGTTTTCTTTAAATTCTAATCTTGCAGCTGTGAAGAAACAAAAAATATATTTTTAAATGTGTGTAGTGCGAACACAAAACCTATTCAGAACTGCAATATTTAGTACAATACACATAAGAAAGGATTTCCTAAAAGCTTCATAAAATGTTTCTCGTGCATTAGAAATGGGAACTTTTAAAAGAATAAGCAAATAATATTTTTTTTTAAAGAAGCAAAGCCCTCAATTTTCTTTATACAGTTTACAATATTTTCTTGAACTGCCCATTCCCTAGCACAATAATTTTCACAAAAACTGAATCTGTATTGTATGAATTGCATTTGTATTTGTAGTTTTAACACAACATACAATTAATAACCTTGAATAAATTGAAAAATGGGAAATAACGATGGGTTACTTCCAATTATTAAAAAGTATTAAAAAAAAGTTTAGATATTCGTTCATTACTCTTTGTACGTTATCCTTTTTTAGACGTAATGAACGCTGGCCTGGGTTTCCAAGGAAACTACCTTTTTCCAAGTAAATAAATGTTTGCAAATGTTTAATGTTTTTTGTTTGTAATTCTTCTAGACGGGAAGAGACTTTTCACGAGCCGTCTTGTATTGTCTCGTGTCTCATCGCAACAGTGAGACGTGACAGGCATTCAGTTTCATTTCGAATTTCAAAAAGCTTGTCCCGTATCGTGTCTCCTTTCGTGAGCAACACTATAGATCATGTATATATTTTATTTATTTTAATCAATTGCAAAGTAAATCCGTCAGTGGCAGCCATGGCCTTGTGCAGCTCAGTTTTATAAATTCAGGATAAAATTATCCTTTTCCGAGGATTAGTTGTGTCGAAATGTACAAAAATGTTAAGAAAATTTGTTTGTCTCGTCCTCTATACGCTGTGAAAGTTTGTGCATCGACATGCTGTGTATGTTTCTTATGCTACAGACTTGAGACGAGACCGAAATTTTTCTCCTCGAGAGTGAGATTGGTGCTTACAACTAGAGCCGAGATTATGCTAAGTCTTGTCTCATCTCGATACCAGCTTATAAGATTCCTAATTCCAATAAAAAATTTACAATGAGTTTGTAGTATATTGAAGGAAATTATTATGACATGTTATTTATTGTTGTTATGGGGAATTCGAAAAGAGGTTTTCTTATTTGAAACTCAATCCCCCCTCTCCACTAGAAATAATTGATAATTTGTCCCCTCCCTACAGGAATACTTTCCGCCTCTAATGAATAATATAAATATATGAAGACTTATACAATTAAGACTTATTAAAACTTCCGAACCAGCCAGAAGCATAAATAAAATGCATGTAAGTCTTCACATATTAGTTTATTCCAATTAATGATTTTTAAAACAAGTAACTCAGTTACTTTTTAACTGTAACTGTTTTAAAAAAGTCACTTTCCGAACCCTGCATATGTCCCTGCGATATCCATTTAATAATAAACGCAAATGACTGTGTCAAATAAAATTATATGTGTGAAATATATCCTGTGTCCCGCCTTCTGGGAATTATTTACAATTTTATACTCTAAAAAATTGCTTCATTGATAATTTGAAGCTAAAATGTTAGATTTTAAGTTAATTTGAATAATATATACTCCGGTAGCCATTTTTTTAAAAAAAATCAGAAATAAGTTGTCAAATTTTCAGAAGGAGTGAAAAAGTTATCAATTTTATTTCTGGGTAAGTTAGATCATATAATAATAATAATCCTATAGCGCAACAGTCCAATATCGGGCCAAAGCTTACCTATCGACTGCTGGCCTCCCTCCCACGCGAGCCACCAAGGAAGCGTGGAGATCTGCAGCCAGACTAGGGGGACGGGTGGTCAGCCCGACCGACCCCCAGCCGTTGTAGGACTTCGCGACCGGATTACGCTCACTCACTCGGAGCTCCCCAATTTCCTCACGAGGGTGGAAATAAATTCCGACCAGAGCAGGATTCGAACCTACGCCGTCCCGCAGCGGACGAGTGAGCGCCTTAACTCGTTCGGCTACGGAGGAGGACAAGTTAGATCATATAAGTTCATTATAAAAATACTTGTGTTTATGTTGCACCTTTCCCTCTCAACGATAATTGAAATTTTAGTAAATCATGTTTTCGGTCCAAAGAAAAATAGAAAATACTATTTTATTAATTCATTAGTGTACTAAAATATAAATGTGAACTGTTAAAATATATTTTTCTGGAATCCTTATTGTTTGGTTAACATTGTCGTAAAGTTTACAAAAGATTGAATAATTTTTAAGAGGGATAGGATTATTTCTCCAAGGCAGCGCAGTTCATACTTGCAGGCTATGTGAACGGAAGAAAGGATGAATCACTGAAAGTTAGAGGGGTTATAAATATGAAACCAGGCAAGTAAGACACAAAAGAAAAGGTCGTTTCTCACCACCATGAAAGAATTAAATTTGTCAAATTTCATCAAACTTTGAGATCATGGGTAGCATGGTCTGGTTGAATTGACTTGGAATGACCCATAAACCTTTCAAATATACTCAGAAGGGACACAGATTTCTAAGCACTAAAGCACATTTAAAACACGGATTTTAAAAGATGAAACAAATTTGAAAAAAAAAATAATAATAATAAAACGAAGGCATGTGTTTTTTCAACATTGATTATTTTTGTTTAAAAAATCATGGTTAGAAGTTAGTTGGTACCTGTGTGTGGTTTTACTTTACATATGGCTTCAAATATTTCCGAATATTACTACCCTTATAAGGTCTTTATCCATTAAGGGCTTTAAACGTATTGGATTGTTTTTCTGTGTCTAAGTAAAGTTTTTCTAGTCAAGTGAAAATATCTGCCGTTAAATAAAGTACCAGCAGTCTTTCCTTCCCACGGACGCTTTCTATGAATCATCCAGCGCATTCTTCATGGTTCCATAGGCACGCACACTGTCTACCAGCAGGGTGGAATGTGCAGGTAATTCTTAGAATTAGGCTTCAATTTCATTAATGCCTTAATGCCTCAGAAATAGACATTTGACGCTCATAGAAATTTGTACGAGATCATCACGAATAAATCGTAATATCTCTTTTTGAGCTTCAATTCCATTCGATGTCAGGTCAAATAGTATTCGATGTAAGTTACAACGGGAAAAAAATATTATCGAAAAATTGATATATTATATTGGGTGAAGTAAAGTAAAAACAAACAAAAGTGTAAAGTGTTCCCCTGTGCTTAGCACCACGCCATGATCCGGTCGTGAGTGGGACGTGATCAGCATCACGCCCCTGACCGCCTTTACCCCCCAGGGTTGCCCCCAGGTACCCATGTTATTCGACGCTGGGTGGGCGCCAGGGCCGCTTACATCGTTAGAAAAGTTCCCTGATTTGAACCGGCCGGGGATCGAAACCCGGGACCTTTAGCATGGTAGTCAGACGCGTTACCGACTGAGCCACCGCGGCTTATTGGGCGAAAGAAATTTATAAAACAAAAATAAATTTAATTTAATCCTATCTCCTCGTGTCTCGATCTGGCCCCGCCATAACACTCACCCTCCATCGCCCTCCACCACCCTCCACTTGCCCTCACCCTCCAACACCCTCCACTTGCCCTCACTCCGCACGCCCTCACCCTCTGAGAGTGCAGTCGCCCTCCACCGCCCTCACCCTCCGTGATCGCTTTCGCCCTCGCCCTCCACCGCCCTCACCCTCCGAGATTGCAGTCACCCTCGCCCTCCACCGCCCTCACCCTCCGACATCGCTCTCGTCCTCGTCCTCCACCGCCCTCACCCTCCGAGATCGCAGTTGCCCTCGCCCTCCACCGCCCTCACCCTCCGAGATCGCTCTCGCCCTCGCCCTCCATCGCCCTCACCCTCCGAGATCGCAGTCACCCTCGCCCTCCATCGCCCTCACCCTCCGAGATCGCTCTCGCCCTCGCCCTCCAACGCCCTCACCCTCCGAGATCGCAGTTGCCCTCGCCCTCCACCGCCCTCACCCTCTGACATCGCTCTCGCCCTCGCCCTCGCCCTCCACCGCCCTCACCCTCCGAGATCGCAGTCGCCCTCGCCCTCCACCGCCCTCACCCTCCGACATCGCTCTCGCCCTCGCCCTCCACCGCCCTCACCCTCCGACATCGCTCTCGCCCTCGCCCTCCACCGCCCTCACCCTCCGAGATCGCTCTCGCCATCGCCCTCCACCGCCCTCACCCTCCGAGATCGCAGTCGCCCTCGCCCTCCACCGCCCTCACCCTCCGAGATCGCAGTTGCCCTCACCCTCCACCGCCCTCACCCTCACAAGTCTTCCGGAGGGTGAGGGTGAGGTCTGCCCTCACGAGGGTCGCCCTCCGGAGGGTGAACACCTCTGCTTGTGTACACCTACAAGGACGTTCAATGTACGTTACGCGAAAATTTCCAGAGAAAAGAAGTGTCTTACGGATCCAGCTCTACGTATGGAACATTGCTTGAGAATGGTTTGTGACGCTGCTGGGTACTGGCTATTCAAGTATTCTCTCCAATATCTACATGGATTAGTGTTTGGTGTTTGGAAAGCAAGTCCGCCTCTAGACGCACTTTTGAAATTCTGAGCGTATCGTACCTTGCCTAATTAACTTTCGTAACAAGACGTGTTCGAGCATGCTAAGCAGTCGAGGCAGACAAAATCGGGGTGGGACTGCAACGTGCCTACAAGGAACTGACACCCACTGCAACTCGAAGATCCCAAACGATAAAGAAGTACATATAAAGAATGGACGTATGCTTAGCACTGGTGCGAACAGGGGCGTACTTTCGATTATATTTCAGTTTGGAGCTCTCTATTCTTAACTGGTGTCGACTAGTTTCTTTAGCATTGCACCGTACGTTTACCTTGAGAAATAACATTGAAAACATAGCTGTTTATATAACTTACGAAAAAAGTATTTTTTGGATGTTCGCGATTCATGACAAGCAACATCTATTGGGAGAACTTTATACAGGTGAGTGTGGAGCTTGGGGCATACAATATATGTACACGCCCAAAATTGTTCATAGGACTGAAAAAATCAGAGATTTTCTTTCCTTGGTATGAAGTACAGGTATCCTACATAAATAAAGTATTATTACAATTATTAAACAATTAATTTATATGTTTCATATTATTACTTAAGAACAATAAGAAAACGTCTTGAAGGTTAAAAACATAGAATTATGGGAGGCTAAAACAAATTTTAAATTAGTGTTTCTTTTTATTTCGGATGTGCCACTGATGTGACGTTAATTCATTACATTTAATTAGCTACTAAACTCTGGATATTGAATCAGAAACTATTATTTTACATAACAAAGTGGAGATTTTAAATCTTATCCAATAACTTTCTTTTTCTTAATTCTCTTTTCTTTACTTATCATTGAATTTTGACGCTGTAGTAAATCTACATTTTTTCAATCTATAAATAAACGAATAGTACACTTTAACTGTTTTGATTAAAATATTTGAACACGACTTACATGTAGTCTAGTACTTTGTATAGAACATGAATTTAGTAAATCTGGATATTTTTAAGTACTTCGAAACAATCCATGAAGTCAGTAAAAATGAGTTGCTTAATTGGAAGTGCCAGGGTCCTTTAAACTCGTAATAAAAACCGTACACAAACATCTTTTTTCTGGCGTGGAGCCCCTTGAAACGTGGGGGCCTCGGGCGAATGTCCGAGTTGCCCCTTCCTAGCAGGCACGTATTTATAAATTTGTTTCGGGGGGGGGTTCGAACCAACTGTCTCAATAATAATAATAATGTTTGAATTAAAATAACTGCATTAAATCAAATTAATACTAATTACAATATATAAATTAATATTGTATTATTATTGCATGAATAGGTAAAAAGGCGGTATAAGAATAAAGATATAACAGCGCATATTCATTACTTGTATGTAGCTTATCTGGCAGTTAAGATCGGAATAATTTATGTAAAAACAAGTGCTCTGGCAATGAAAAAAATGTAAAATACATGAAGAATTGAATATTTATTGAATAACAAAAACAATGTTAGATGCAGTTGGAGAAAAGGAAAGTTTCTGATTAATATTTCATGCACATTATTATGAGTAGTAGTGTGTATACATCTTTGCAATGTCATTCAAAGCTGTATGATCCCAATACAATCCTTGACTTTCAATACGTTCAGAGAAAATTAATTATCATCGATTATACAACAAATGTTAAACGAGCATATTTTCATTATTTAATATTAGTACTTAGTAAGCCATTCGGCGAGGGGGGTCCGGATCCCTGAACCCCCCCTAAATACGTCCTTGCTCCCTAAGGTCGGTTCTGATTCTATAGTCCGTTACAATGCCCTAAAATGATGCTTATCGCCCATTTCTGTTTTTTAAGCTAAAACTCATATTGGAAGTCATACTTAAAAAGAACATCAAAGGCAGGAAAGAAAAGCAAAACAAGGGCTGACTACTGAAGAAAAGTACACGTTCACCCCCCCCCTTCCTTTTCGAAAATCCTGGGCACGCCACTGACACCCACTCTCGTCACGTGACGGATATGTAGACAAACGCTTTCATTTGTGTAGTGCTGCTAAACATGATTCGGACGACATAGTACGTGCCTCGAAAAAGGGGTGCCCATGCCCCCAAGGCCTATCATGCATCCCCCCCAAAAGATAAAACACCCCCCCCCCTATGCCGAATTACTTACTGAAATTATTCTGGTCACACAAAATACGCGGAACAATATAATACAAACAAATTTAAGCAATATATGTTTACTTTAGGTATTGTTTACAATATAGACATTTACATGCATATTGTATATTACTTTGACATTGATTGAAATACAATTTTATATAAATGATGATAACTTCTGACGCTGCAAAGTTGTTGCAGCAAAATTATTGATAATTTCCTCATTTTGCACCACTTTTAAAATATCGGTCTCACAGGATGGAATTGTGGTAGCTATTAACAACTCAAGACGAACGTAGTCTCTTTTAATGATTCTTATGACACACACACACACTCATTGTGCGTTCTGTCACTGGTATGGAGATCAGATCATAATTTTATTCAATACCTCCAGTTCAAATTAAAAGACTAAAGAATGAAAAAGCACGGCTCATTATCATGCTTGCTAACATAAAACGTACAAAACAGCTCAGGCTCACTGTCATTGTTACCAGTGATGTGCGTCTACGCGTAAACAACGATAGTCTACATTCTACACGTAGACTATTTTGTACACTTAGATTACGTAATCTATGTAAACAACATGGCGAAAGGTGATAACTTAGCAAAGGGCGCCGTGGAATTAGAAGAAAATTATATTGCGTATCAGTTGCTGATGTGTGAGAAGAAATTTCCATACCCTTTCTTCCAAATTCGAACAATTTCTCACCTAGGAAGAAACCTAATATAGTAAATATTCTAGTGTTTTATGGAAAAAAGACCACTTTTGCCTCACGACTGCCATCTGTTGTTGTTTTTTGCATACTATTTATCTTCTTCCATAGTTGGTTATAGAAGAAAAGAGAAATTTTGTTGTAAATAGGGTTCTTTTCATTTCGTTAGGAACCAATATAGTTGAAAATGTCACTTTCCTTTCATGAAAGCCTTGAAAATTAATTTTAATGCACTTTAGATTGTCTACGTAGTCTATGTAAACTACAACCCTATGTAATCTACGCATAGATTAAGTGTAGACAACGCATGTAGACGTACACTTATAGTCTACGGCACATCACTGATTGTTAGTGAAATTAACCTTGTATTAATGTGAACAAGTGCCCCCCCCGTTTTCCAAGCCAATTCTAAGAGATGGTGTTTTATTTCAACCTCATCTCTGCGATCACCCACAGAAAGGTAGATAAACTGCACATAATAACCATAACTAAAAATCAATAACAAGTCAATCAACAAAAACAATCGCCCCCCAATTTTTGTATGAAGATATGTAGAATTGGCAGCTAAACTATAAAGTTTCGTCCCCCAAAAAATTGTTAACGCAGTCACATCATGAATTCCCCCGGTGGGCACCCCTGCCTCGAACAACTTGCATTTCTGAACCGTACCTGGAACGTTTTGCGTGCCCGATGTCAAACGTGATCAACAGGTGTACGAGCAGAAGGATTACATTCGCACAATTACATCTAAATTGGTAACACTGCGACAGCAGACGGGGACAACCCCGCGTTTTTGCGTTAGGCTTAAAAAAAACCCACGGGGAGAGAAAAAAAGAGGTAAAAATCAAGGCCACCTCCCCCGTAGACGGTCCCAAGCGGGAGTAGCCATTATTTGTGAAATGTTTATGACGCTGGCAACGCTTCTCGTCTGTTGACAGGATTGATGTTACCCTTATAAAAACAGCGAAATGCAATATAACCCGTTCTTTGGTTCCGAGGCAGTTTTTCGTTCCAAAACCCTCAGTTCCACTGCTCAATGGTTTTGTACTTTACAGCACCAATTTGGTGGCGTCCATTTTGGCAAAAAGTGGCAAAAACGGGGCCTTGGAAGACACCAAAGGATTGTAAAGGGGTGTTCTTGAAGAAAGGAAGAAGAAAAAAAGGATTGACCCGAGTCGTAAAGAAGCCACCGTGCAGGAAAACACAAATACGCATTCTTTTTTTTTGTCCTCTTTTGGCCCAAGTCGAACATGCACAAAAGCTTGTGTCTTCTGCGTATACGAACCGAAGTTTTGGTAAGGGGGCTGCTTCGTCGGGGTTTGGCTTGTCTTCCTGGATACCACAAGGGGGTCGAAAGAAGAGGGCACTTCTGGTTTGGAATAACCAAAAATAGTTTCTGGTAACTAAGAATTTGTTTAAGTAGTCGACAAACAAATTATTGTTCAACAGAATCAAATGCTTTATAGAAATCGTGCACATTTGTTAGTATTGAAGTTAGTTAGTACATGAAACCATTTTTTTTGTGTATGGTTATCAAAAAGCTTAACCAAATGTGCTTTGTCAATGCAAGCAAATCAGATTTTGTTTGTACCTGGGATATCCGAAAATGTCTTACTTCTTTCTTAAATATCTTCTTTTCTTCTATGTCTTCTTAGAAATTATTTTCTCTTTCTTACCATCTTTCTCTGTCGACTATTTATTTTACTTTCTTTCTCCTTCCGTTTTCGCTCTCTCTCTCTCTCTCTTTCACTCTCTCTCTCTCTCTGTTCCTCTCTCATTCTCTTGCTTTTATTTCCGTCCATTTCTCTATTTCTTTTTCCATAATACTATTTGGATCTTCTTTTATGTACGTGTCGCTTCCAAAAATGTAGATTCTAAGCTGTCGATTCTATTTCTTCCCCAGTTATATTATATATATATACAAGAATTATTGATTAAGAAA
The DNA here is from genome assembly GCF_977018435.1 of Lepisma saccharinum. Lineage (NCBI taxonomy): Eukaryota > Metazoa > Arthropoda > Insecta > Zygentoma > Lepismatidae > Lepisma > Lepisma saccharinum. The sequence goes on along the minus strand of NC_139252.1, from coordinate 30,220,182 downwards.
AACCCAAATTTGAATTTTTGAGATGAACTGGATTTAAAATAAGTTTGATCTCTCTCTCTCTCTCTCTCTCTCTCTCTCTCTCTCTCTCTCTCTCTTTCTTTCTCTCTCTCTCTCTCTCACACACACACACACACGATGCGCCATAACCATGGCCTCACACGATTTTAAGTATGTGAGTACGTAAATATCACTTCTGAACATCTTTTTTTAATGACTTCTACTCTCCTTTAGACAATTTTCTGCAGGTTCCAATTCTTACCTCATGACCTTATTGGAGCTTTTCGACGACGATAGCTATGACCTTCAAGGTTCCCTCTGGATTTGGTCTCAACTACGCCGGCGCCCGTGGCGGAATGGTTAGCACATCGCGCTACGACGCCAGGGGTCACGGATTCGAATCCCGGCTTGGGCATGGATGTTTGTGAGTGTCCATTCATCAATTTCATCATGTCATCACTCATCCCCATCTTTTAGTCAAAAGTGGCAAGAAAGGCGAAGTAAGAGAAAGCAAATTAATCAGTTGGTCTCAACTGCTTATTCATGTAGGCCTATGTCAATCTTTGTGTAGTTTCGATAATCGATTACAAACTTTCGAGTCTCGATATTAGTCTGTTAACCTCGTTTCTAGACTCGACTGAATTCTGCACTAGTAACATTATGACATTTTCGTAAGGGAGAAGGGCAAGAGAGTGGCAACGCCCCGACAGAAAGTTCTTGGTTGCGCCTCTGAAACACAAAATTACGGAGCACGGGACGTCACTCGTCCATTTGACAAGGTTGCCAGGTTCTATATTATTCGTCGCCTCAACTCCCCTCCTTCAGCTCCACGAAGAGCAGAGAAACACATTTTTAGTGCGAGTGAAATTATTATTATTTTAATCAGTAATTAATTATTATTATTATTCAAATTTAATAATACTTTTGCTGACGTATGTCGGAAGATTCACGTTGACATTTCAAATTTTAAGGAACGAATTGGAGTCTTGCATTCTAATCTCGCCCAGGGTTCCGCAATATGTTGCTACGCCAATGTTCGTTATATGTAGGCATAGGCGTGCGCAGGGGAAAAAAAGGCCTTGATGAAACTTCAGTCGGAGAAAGGAAAACCTCATTTCATCTCACTGTTTTAATGTATTGGTGGGTGCTAAGCATAAACTATGACGTATATAGTGTGTGTCCGGACCCACCGAAAAGCACTCTATAAGAATTTCAGCTTCCGTGCTACCGATCCACTTCCCCTTTATTTCCTGTGGTTCCGACTAATTTACGTGTAAACATGATTTCGTACAGCAGATTCAAAACAACTAACTACACTCAATTTATTCATTTCCAATGTGTGACCAATGTGTGACACCACTAGGCTAACGAATAAAATGCGCGAGTCTCAATAACAAGTAATTTGCTGGAGAACGAAGAGAGATAGTGCAATTACATAGGAAATTAACTCGCTGTAGTTTCTTGGCTTGAAAATACTATTGTTCAATAACGGTAATAAGATTTCTCTACACTATATTTCTAAGTGATAATAGTTGGAGGGGCAACTGCTCTCTCTTGCCCGCGAGCCTATGCTTGTTAAATATTGGATGCGATTACCACAAGAGGGCCAAACTACGCTGAGGGGACAATGTTTGGAAATACAGACAAGGGAGGAAAACGTTTACAGCTGGGGTTAGGAAGTGAAAAATATCTTATATAATAGCTGAATGGGTTGGGTATGGGAAGAGGGAGGAAAGGGGGGGGGGGATCTCAACAGAAAATCAAATCAGAGACAGGTTACTGGACATAGACAGACAAGAAATAGTAGCAGACTGCCAAACAAAGACCTCCATCAGGGAACAGCTAAGAGTAAGAGAATGGGGGAAAAAGAAATATATCCAGGTTGTGGGAAAAAACGAAAGAGGCGCGCTGGCATGGTTCAGATTAGGTGGATGGAAACAATTAAGCAAGAGAAACGAAGCAGGGGAAACGATATGTCCTTTGTGCGACGGACAAGCATATCCTCCTGAACTGCACGTGACATAAGGGACAAGTGGATGAAAAACTTAACAGAGAGGGAGGTGATAGAAGTGGTAGACGACAGAATAAAGATAAAGGCAGCAAGTGGGGAAATACCTGGGAGAAGTAAAAGAACGGCGGGGCAAAGCTATTAAGAGAAGGCAGCGAAATGAGTGATCATGCTCCGACCGAGCCGTATTTATAGTCTAACGAAGTGTAAACGTCCCTTATCACATAAGGAAGAGGGAAGACTGGAAGTGTGAAAGACAGCCCGATAGTGCAAAGGGGGAGTTTATGTGGGGAATGAAAGATTGGAACAGAGTACAGGTATATAGACACTGAAGGCCAAATGAGCCGGACACATGACTTTATTTGAATGTGCAATATTTGGATTGTTAAAACATACTTATTATGCTTAATTGTTTTTGTATCTGATCAACTACTAAGAGTTATTTGTAAACTAACGTAAAGAGGGTATAATATTAATACATGACTTTGAGGGAAGAGAAAGTGTGTTATGTAAAATTAATGTAGTGCGTACAGCTCGCACAAGGAAAATGTAAATAAATACTATACTATACTATAGCTATTCACCGGATGTTTACAATTGTCTACATTTGTTTTCGCGCGGGAGGGAACTTTACTTTTGGTTTTGAAAAAATAACATGCATTTCAAAGGTTAGGTTAGTAAGGGCAGTGTCTTACAGAAAATACGTGCCTTTTGGTTGCAACATGAGATTGGGAACGAATATTTTTTTCTCGTTTTCTGACAGATCCGATACAGAAGAAATCAGTGGAATCAGGCAGTCAAGCGAGAAAACTGTAAACCAACACGAGGGGGAGGGAGTACTTAGTCTCTGTAGGTGCACTTCATCAACGGTAAGTAAACCAAATGAAAGTATTTTATATGTTTTAAAATTATGTGAACATATTTAAATTAATTTAAAATATATAACTGTTGCAATCATGCATGTTATTGGCCGCGATAGAACGCCCTCTAAGCTGTACTGTGTACAGTGGGATGCATACCAAGCAAATTGTCCATCTCCACGCTTATTCTCCTTGCTTTACGCAACGAGAGCTTCAAGAATTGAAAAAAAAAGAAAAGAACGAAAAACGAGCTACTGACAAACTCCTTATTAAGAAACAGTCAGGTTGTCAGGAAAACTTAATGAAAATAGTCATGGACAATTTGCCAAGCAATACTTGTGCATCCCACTGTACGAGTACACAGCGTCGATAATTATCCTTTTTACTGTTGCAATCGGAGTATTTGAATGTTTATAGTTAATGTAAGCTTGATTTCAACCTGTAGAATCCCCAAACCACCTGCATGTGTGGAAATTCCTGTTTTTCGCCGTTTTCGTGAAATTACAAATCAGCTGGCACACATTACGAATGATAAATGCATAACATAAGTTAGAGCCTTCTCAAAATACACGTTCATGTATCTTTATTCTGCGCTGGTGTGCGTGATCTTTGTTTTTACCTTTAGGGATTAGATATTATAGTTACTTCTCTAATTACATAAACAAACATTAATTTATAAGGGAATGAAATTGCTTGTTCAATAAGAGAAAGTGTTTATGGTATGTATGAATTTAAAGAGAGAGTAAACGATCAACATTGTCTTGGGAAAGTATTTTTCCTTATATCTTCATCCAAAGGATCTGGGAACTTCCCAGTTGATTTCCAGATATCTTTGTTTTTCTATATCGCCTACAAATTTCAAGTGATCCATTCTGTATGCGAAAATCATCTTTATCCCAATTGTTTACGTTGGAAATTTGGCCAAACTGGAAGTTATTTTTCCACCTTTGATAATCAAATTGTCTGATCGATAATTTTTGTTTACGCAGGAACGTCAGTTATACATGCAAAACACGGGGTCATATCCCGTTCCTCGACACATTCAAGTATAATGAATTTGGGTGTGTATCTCTTCTTGGTAAAGCTGTATATCAAAATAATTCGGGACAAGTGTAACTTTTAATAAATGATATAAATTAGTATAAATGATGGAATGCCAAACGTGGTAAATTCAGTGCGAAAGTTTCTAATTTCAAAGGGTAAAAGTGCCACGTTATTGTTTTAATAATCTTTCCAATTTTCCACGAAATTCATGCCGAAAAGTACAAGTATTCCTCGAACTGAAAATCAACGTCAGTCATTTCCTTAGTCGCATTTAAATTTTCCTTCACTGAATCATCGTTCTGTTTGGAAGGGAAGTGTAACACGATACGAAAGCTGCCAGGAGCATACAGCTGCAGAATGTTGCTCATTCCAAGAGACCTTTGTATTATCCCGCCTCTGAAACTCGGAGCCACAACAGGTCGATAAAACGCAGCTATGGCCGCCTCGCCAATGCTTCACGGAAAACATATGAACAGCGGACAGCGCGAGTCAGTGTTTTGGTTGGCCTGTCGCCTTGGTCCTATCCTGCAAGGAACCTACTCGTAAGACAAGTAAAATGCGGGGAATACTTGTCTGTGATTTTCGGTAAGTAAATGCATCAATTTATCATTAAATTTTATAAGTTTGTTGCGCTATTCAGCATGCTGCATGAAAAAGTACATGAAAATATGTCTCGGAACTTTATTTCTGTGGGGTAAAAAGTATTCGTTGTAAAACAAGACAGAATTTTGATGAAAAAGCTTCACTCCAATATCAGACTAAAACCGGTTTTCAACTCTTGTTCGTCAAGGCAACATGTGCCAACTAATACGTAGATATTTGGTACTTTTTAGACAGTTATATTCTTAATATAAGCGCCATATGCACATCATTGAACTCGATTCAGAGTCCATAAAATTTTGACCTTTAAACTTTAGGTATTGTGCACATAAGTTTAAATGCGTTGAACTTTTATACTTATAGAAAATTCAAATAACATTGAGATTTAAACATTCTTTTAGCAATTTATTTTCTATGAGACTGTTTTTATCGATATTTCGTGTGCAGTAAGATATATGCTTCCCTTGTATCATGAGATACATATATATTGACAGCAGAATTGTCCGTCATTATTGTTATTCATCACATACTTGGTGTTTTTGAGAAATGGTTCTACTGATGTCAACTGCGACTTGTGCTAATGAATTGAAATTGAACAAGATTCAAGTGTTAAGCGAATATTCACGGTGATGGACAATTTCGTTGGCAATACTTATACAAAAGTCATTGATAATCGCATATCAATAAAATGCTCAATATGATCTTAATGTGTTCATAAATGTTCGCAATGTGTACGTTTATATAACAGTACTCACATGCAAGATCTGATTCGGGTTGTCGCAGTTTTTAAACATGAATTTTTTGCTGTTGTATGGAAAGTTGGAATGATTTATTACAGTTCATAAAGTCATACTATTAAAATAACACGTTAATAAATTGATTATTAAATTTTGTTTACTGCTCGTGAATGTTGTCTTAGCATACTGGCCACGTAATATTCCTTATCAGCTATTTTTTTTTTTTTTGTAATGAATGGAATGAAATTGAAGACATGTTGCTAATTGTACAAGTGCAATGCAAGTGATAAGTTGCCCATAAATGTGACCGGATATCAAATCTTGGCACAACCTAGAAACTTGCATTTGCTCAATCGAAAGACCTGGCTACTCTGATTAAGGAACGATTTGATATCAGGGATTGAAGTGCAATACTTGTGTCGTGTGTATGAACATCTGTTATTATGTGAACTAGTTTTTACGTTGGTTTTTGAGGACGAAAGGGAATCAAACAATCCACAAGTATTCACACAGAAGCTGCATAAAGAGTGGAGATGTTTATTTGATGATGCCATAAAGCTTCGTTTATCTTCCAACGGAGCTTCTAGACTGTGCCAAGCCATCATAAATCACCCGACGGTCATAAAAAGATACTTGGTAAAAGTATATCTTTCCTCTCCTCCACTTCACAAGAACTTTTCTTCTTTTTTTCCACAGAAATTAAGAAATGCAAGAGCCGTTTTCCCCTTATCTTGCATTAAAACACACACTGAATATTTTAACATTGTTGGTCTCAGAAATTAGCGGAAATATGAATTCATAATAAGACGATGTGAGTACCTTACCTGTATCGACATCCTGGTTTAGGACATAATGCCAAAATGGATTTGTGCAGCGGGGGACACCCATCACTCAGATAAATCTCCCAATGTACGGTTTTATGACGTCAAACATCAATAAAAAGAGATAACATCACCGAAATGGCAGCCATAAAAACCAATCGACCAGACTGCTATGGAAACTCGATGAGTCAAAAGGGGTAGAAAAGAAAATGGCCCAATGCGTGTATCGGTGACACAATCGTCAAAAAGTTACGGAACAGTGTTCGTTTATTAATTCGCTCTGGTTACTTCTGCCACGAATATAGCGTACTAATAAAGATAACGGTACTCCCCCCTTCCCGATCCGTTTTTGTTTTTAACTCAATGGGTTTTGAACGACGCCATAAATTACTTTTAGTATGTGCTAAAAAGGCTTTAAAAATGATGGTGGATTTAGTGTCTTTAGTGCAATTATCTTCAATTGTTTGCTAAACCTTTCCCCACACAATGTTGTCTTTTGTAATAACGTACACATGCTCAATGCAAGGTAAATTACCAGTAATTTCCATTTTGTAGTTCGTTTTTCATACGTAGAATTCATACTGTGTAGTTCGTTTTTCATACGTGGAATTCATACTGAAATTCAACACATAAGCAGTTATTTATTACTGCCCATTTCGAACATATAACTGCTAACTTAACAGCAAAGCTGCTTATCTTAATTACTCATAACTGCGCAAAAGTATTTTCTTACCAATATATCAACTACTGAAGTAACAAAAATAACGCGTTACACTAATATCTGAAACGGTGGCACATTGTAATCAAGGGGTGTCAGGTTCGATTCCTGGATACGTAAGTTTAGTGGGTCTGATCCCATTTTAAACTGTAGGTCCATAGTATATGGAGATGTAAAATACATAAAATATTTCACCTTTTTTATTTCGCTTTGTTATTTATACGAATTGATTGTGCGTGGGAATATCGAAACGAGGGGGGGGGGATCTCGCTTGAGAAGGGTAAGTAAGATGCACCCCTGCACAAACGTAAAACCCACCATGCCCCCAATATTTAAATTCGAAAAGGATGTTCCGTGAAAACATGAAGAGACAAGGTGTTTGAGGAACGCAAAAATACCGAAGATTATCAAAACATTTTTTATTTGATTTGTTGTTTCAAGTCCACTTTATGCACAGAAAGGCTAATCGGACGGGCGCTACAGTTTAAAGTGGGATCCGAATCATCACTGTGGCATGTGCCTCCACCGGGCGGCATCGAACCCGTGACCCCTTGATTACAAGGCACTACGCAATCGGGGAGCACTATCACAAAGTTTATAGATCGACCATCGTGACGTGCAAATTCATGTTTATGCGCGAGGACCAGCACGTAAATATCGGAAGTGATTGAATATTTTGACAGGATAACTAACAAACCTTGATATTGAAACCGAATTTTAAAAAATAAATATAAAGACGCCACGTGTCATCTGTGATCGTGCGCCTTGAGTGACTCACTATCCCGTCGATTTTCGATTGATCGATTTTTATTATTATAACGTCGCTTCTCTGCCACTTTTGGCTATTCGCAACGGCGAGTGTGAGTGTTGATATGATAGTCGGCACAATAATAAGAAACAAATAAATTAATTGCTTATTAATAATCACACCGATCCTTTTGGGGGAAGCCCCTTAGGATTGTCCTATACAAAACATCCGGATACGCCACTGAACTTACATGCCTATGTCTAACCCAGTAGCCGGTACTGGTAGTCCTACACTCAGAGAACTAAATACATCATATCGATTGATGCACCAGAATGCATCGATTGATGCACTAAAGTGTGTTTTATGGCTTCTTTAAAGAATCTGATTCACATTTGATGCATTTTTTTGCATTTTTGTATGTTGTGAAAGAAACACCAAAATGCATCATTTGATGCAAGTGAGGATTACTTTCAGTCGAGATGCATTTCAATGCATCAGTTGATGCGTTTTGATGCACCTTGATGCGTTTTCATGCATCTTTTTTTGATGATGCACTTAAACGTTACGTCTGAGTTACATAAACTCTGTAGACCAAACGTTTAAATTTAAGATGCAGGAAGGTGCATCAAGGAACATCAACTGATGCATTGAAGTGCATCTCGACTGAAATAAATCCTCACTTTAATCAAATGATGCACTTTGTTGTTTCTTTCACGCCATACACAAATGCACCCAAATGCATCAAATGTGAATCTGATTCTTTGAAGAAGCCATAAAATACACTTTAGTGCATCAACCGATGCATTCTGGTGCATCACTCGATATGATGCATTTAGTTTCCTGTGTGTACATATAAAATTTAATTTGAAAATAAAACAGTGTCCCACACCGTGGCCGCTCGGTCTAAGGCGTCAGACTTTCACCTCCGGCTACGGGACACGCACAGCTTCGGGTCTGCTGGGGGAAGAGTAACAAATTTTTTCCCCGAGATTTCGACCTGTGTATGGGACCAGTGGCCACCCACGATCGTGAGGAATTTGGGAAGCTACGAATGACTGAGTCACACACTAAAAATGCTGACCACGGAAAAAAATATTTTAAAAAACACACTATACACATTACGTTTCAACCTTCTACAGAGCATTCCCTGACATTCGCTACGAGACTCGGCGGCAAGCTGCTCGGCATCAGAACTTGTCTTTCCCGGTGAACGGGTCCGCGACAGTCGCTAGAGTCGACTATTAAAATTACAGTTTTCATATTGTGTACTAACCTTGACTACAGAAGGTGTTGAAAATGATGTCCCTCTGCTGCAACACATTCCTGGCATCTCCGAAGGAAACTGACATTTACACGTGCAAGTTCGTCTACTGTAATTCTCCCGATTTCTCGTACAATACTCTCTTTTAACTCACGGATGGTGTGCGGATTGTCTTTGTATACTTTTATTTTTAGATTTCCCCATTTTTCTTTCCACTTTTATTCAGAACTGACCCTGTTACTCTAAACTTTTTACGAGGTTTAATATAGTGGTCCTATGTGGAACAGGAACACCAGGAAATTTCGTTGCAAAACGTCGTCGCACTTCTCCACAATTCCTCTTTCAGAAGTAACACTCGACAAGATAAATCCTTTGTAGTAATGTAAACTTTTGTGGTGCCATATTAAGCCACAATCTTCAACACACGGACACGACACAACACAACTTCCGAGGGAGGATTATATTGGCGTCAGTCTGCAACGTCAACAGAAAGGGAGAGAGAGCGAAGGCAGGGAGAGCGAAAAAAAACAACAGACTGTAGCGTGCGACTGTCACGGACCCGTCCACCGGGAAAGACAAGCGCTAATGCCGGACCGCTTGCCGCCGAGTCTCGTAGCGAATGTCAGGGAATGCTCTAGTAAGGCTTTCTTCAGACTCAGAACAAACTTTGAATCAATGATGCTAGTAGGTTGAAACGCCATGTGTATAGTGTGTTATTAAGTATGGAAACAAGGCTTAACAGAGTTACGAATGAGTAGCGTAATCCGGTCACGGAAGCTTACAACAACGACTGGGTGTTCGTCGTGCTGACCACACATCGCCCATCCTCGGCAGGTGGGAGTGAGACCGACAGTCTGTAGGTATAGGCCTTGGCCCTCACGGGCTGTAACTAACCTTGGTGGAGAAGTGGTTAGTGTAGTGCGCTACAAAGGGTTCTAAAAAGTTATTATTGTTCCTTTTATTCCTACGTTTCTTTTTCATCACTTCACTATTCATCCTCATCGTCGTGATCAATCTAGAATTAGAAAGACGACGTAAAATATTATACTGGTCGGCGGAAAGGAACAACTCTGCGATGCGTTCGGCTGTGTTCGGCTGACTACGTTTACATTTGTGTCACAAGTTGCCGAACGTTGCTCGCGGGCAAAACCAGTTAGGGTCGGAGCAACGCATCTGGCCAAACCTACTAGAAAGATAAACGTAACATCGAGAATAATAATGTTTTTACGATTAGAAGTAATACATCGCATCATTACATTATGTAATATTCATTTGAAGGGTGACATGCAAAGTGAATATCAGATCGCATCACTATTTCGTCACCAACGGTTCCGGGTTCGAGTCTCGAGCTATCGGCTGGGCATTCTTGTACGAGTGTTCATTCTTCGATTTCATCTAATCCTCATTGTTGCAAATAGGCTAAAGAAGTAGAGAAGTGTCGTAAGAAAAGACAACATTATATTTGAAAAAAAAAATGCCATTGTTATAAGTATAATCAAAAACTGTCGCATCGCATCAAATTATCGTAGGTTTTCCGATAAGTAAAGTATATTACTTCGAGAGGAACGTAAATATCTACGCAATCAAAATCCCCTCAATGAAACTCTTAGAACCCCGCTCATAATTATATTATAGTCAGCATACTTAAAAATTATTGATACGCTTAAGATGATCAAATTTCGACGACGCATGAAATGATGATAAATATAATACTTCAATGTGTATAAAATTTTTATCTAGTTGTGCGTATATTCTTTTATATGCTGATCAGTGACTCATTTTTGCGTGTTATGAAATTTAAAATATTATAATATTATTATATATGTGTGTGTGTGCTAATTTTAATGATATCTTCTTGTGTGTTTTAAAACTTTGAGCTTCAAGTTGTAAGTGAAATCATATTTACACATGTAGGGGAAATTTACTACATAATGCCGTTAAAGTTATATTTAGTATATTTCATATGTAATCATAATCAACAAACAACGATTACGCAAGGGGGAATAATTCATGAATTGTATTGAATTCTATGCGTATTTTATTGCATACACTTTTTTGTGCATATGAAGTACATTTTATCTCGATTGACCTTCAAAAATCGTAGTCTAGTTTTGACTATGATTATGTTAATGATTTCGCATGTCATTTCATTGTCGACATGTTGTTACTACTAATGCTTCAAAATCATCTGTACATAATCTCTACTTCTGGTTATCATAAATTTATGTTAACCGTTCGTTTATCGCTCACTAACAGTAACTGACCTATACCTGTACATACTCTCCCTTAGAGAAAACGTCTTGATAAATTACTCTGCAGTGTTATCAGAAAGTAACACTGAAAAATTCACAAACAGTATGTAGATAATCCTTCTCTATTATACGTTGCTATTATACAATAAACATTTGTGCATATATGACTGTACTATGCGTCGTTATGCCAAAGTAATAATTTCGCTATTATCCTTGATAGGAACAAACTAGTTTAAACCAGAAAACTAGACAAAACGAATATCGGCATTATCGCGAGATACAAGTTTACTTGAAGAGACTGGTTTTACTCTGCAGTGTTACCAGAAAGGAACACTGAAAAAGACACAAACAGTATCTAGATAATCCTTCTTTATTGTACAATGAACGTTTTTATGCATTTATGAGTGTACTATATATATTGTTTTGCCAAAGTAATGAAGTTGGTACATAATCTCGCAATTATCTTTGTCATTCTTCATTGGAACAAAGTAGTTTATACAAGAAAACTAGACAAAACGAATATCGGCATTATCGCGAGATAAAAGTTTACTTGAAGAAATTGGTTTTGCCGTTATAGAGACGAAATCCACACGAACCGCTGGGGAGCAGTTAACTCATGTCATTCACTTCCAAAGAGGTTAGAAAGCAATTTCTGTAGTTCTGTCACGGATTGACGTTTAACATTTTTGCCACCCGTCCAGGGGGGGGGGGGGGGAGGCCGGAAAGGGTAGTTTAGGTGCAATAAACCTGCGGCAATATACCTTTATTGACCACCTCGCCATTTTCCGTCCTTTTTTTTTATTGAAAGGGTTCGAATGGAGAAAAAAAAAGAATTCAAGGTTAGCCCTTGTACACGTTTCCCGAAAAAGGAAAAAAAAAAAGAGTTAGGCTTGTATGGATGGGGTTTATCGGTGTGCAAGGGTTTAATACCTTGAAGGCAAATGTTTTGGGACGAAAAGTTTGTTTTGTCTGGTGAAGGTTAAAGCTCTTTTTTTTCTTATCTTTTTGTCGCGTTTGTGTAGGGTGGAAGGGTTTTTGTGCTTTGCCATGGTGGCTAGCTTCATTTGAAGGGGTTGTGTTGAGCTCAGCAATGTGACGCTTCAGTTTTACGCCGAACATTGACAGTTACGGAACTTTTAAAACTTCGTATTTATCTACGGCGACAGTCAGTCGCTGTCCGGACTCCAGACCTTAGCTGAGTCTTGTTTAGCAAGCTGTGACTACGAGCTTCTACTGTTGGTAAGTACAATGTCTTCTTGCAAATATTATTAGTAATAATTACGGTGCGGATGTTTTGTTTACTTGTATTTTTATATTTATTTTTTATAAAAAAAAACAATTTATTTTTTATTCGTTTCATATTGTTTCGAGCTTAATTATGTATATTTATAGCTCCTTTAAATGCCTAATTTGAGATTTAGTGCCAATTTTGCATAATCTTGCCAAGAAATGTTATTGTTACATTTTACTTCGTGGAATCGTTTTGTGAGTGTATCTTCAACAATTTCAGTTCACATTTCGTCCTTATCGTCGCGATTAGACAGAAGTAATAGAAAAACCAACGCAAGAATAGGAAAAATATAAGTTCATGTTCACTGCCCATTTGGGTGCCCTTTTTTATTTTATCATGTCCGTTAAATTCCTATTTTCATCATCTTCGGTGCCTATTTTACTACATGTATCTAGTGCCTATAAACCTAATAATAGTGATACACAAAAACGAAAATGAGTCCCCCCATGGCGCAGTGGTAGCGTCGTCGCCTTGTAATCAAGGGGTCCCGGGTTCGATACCCGATGGAGGCACAAGTGGTTCGGATCCCACTTTAAACTGTAGGTCCAGTCCCGATTAGCCTTACTGTGCATAAAGTGGACTTAAAACAACAACTCAAACCGAAAATGAGTCAAAGTAATTTGTCATATATTGTACTTTACTTCACAGTAACTTCAGATCCGATGCATTTTTAATACATCTAGATAAATGAAATGTTAACATTGAGACAAGGCGCAGACTGGTTCCAAAATTGATGCATTTTATTGTATTTATATGTTTTACTGCAACATAGTTCAAATCACTTGCATTTTTCTGCTACTCTTGTTAATTTGTTGGAAAATGTTCCATACAACACACAGAAAACTAACTGCATCATATCGATTGATGCACCAGAATACATCGATTGATGCACTAATCTGTGTTTTATGGCTTCTTCAAAGAATCAGATTCACATTTGATGCACTTGGGTGCATTTTTGTATGTCGGAAAGAAACACCAAAGTGCGTCATTTGATTCAAGTGAGGATTTATTTCAGTCGGGATGCACTTCAATGCATCAGTTTATGCGTTTTGATGTACCTTGATGCGTTTTCATGCACCAGAATGCATATTTTTGATGATGCACTTAAACGTTTCGTCTGAGCTACATAAACTCTGTAGCTCAGACCAAACGTTTAAGTGCATCATCCAAAGAGATGCAGGAAGGTGCATCAAGGAACATGAACTGATGCATTGAAGTGCATCTCGACTGAAAGAAATCCTCACTCGAATCAAATGATGCAGTTTGGTGTTTCTTTCACGACATCCAAAAAAATGCACCCAAATGCATCAAATGTGATTCTGATTCTTTGAAGAAGCCATAAAACACACTTTAGTGCATCAATCGATATGATGCATTTAATTATTTGAGTAAAGATGAAGATAACTAACATTAAATACGTTATGCAATCTTATAACATTATTTGCTGCAGTCCATAAAAGATAATTTAGTTGTTCATTGTATGATATTCATAATATTTCTAAAAATCATGCATTTGAGTCGATATTCTGTATCTTACATTTAGACGTTTGCTTCAGGCTACAGTTTTTGTGCACTATTTTGCGTTAATAAATGTGTTTATTTGCCTGAGTGTAGAAACATGTAGTTGTACATTCCTTTCCATCCATTTAAAATAAAAAAAATATTATAAAATAGTGGATTTTAGGCGAGGCGGAAATGATCGCAATTATAATTTGTGGTTCGTTGAAATGTTTGTGTCTGATTTTCGCAATTAGCAGCTGATAAAAAGTGCTCTTTGATGTGTTTATTTTGATGCACCGAAACGGAATCGCTATGCAGTCTGATCACTTTAATTTGTTACTGAAGTGAACATATTTGTGCCAATTCAGACAGTGTTCTGTGTGTAAAAAATTTCTGTGAATTTAGTAATGCGGCAGAATTGAACATTTCACTGAACATAGCTATAATTTGCATGAATTATTTTCATGATTGCGCAGAAAAGTTAAGAATTTTATTTACATTAAATTTAAATCGAAAAGTTAAGAAATTAATTTACATTTAAGTAGAAGAAAATAACTTTGAAGCTAAACATGTGGTGCAAGAGCTTAAAGAAATGTACAAAACTATATCTTACTGAGCATATTTGCTTATGCTTTTCATTGTGACTATCATGCATAATTATAGCTGTTTACATAACATTGATTAACATAATTTTTCAAGTGTTGAAGAAAAATGTTAAAAAAATACTTTAACTTTCTACTAATGATACAAATTGAATCATTTTGCGAAACTCTTTGTGTGTGCACTAAATTTATTAATATGTATTACTGTTTTTAACTAATGAACAGTCACAAGCAGTTAAAATATTATCAAGCATAGGCTATGGAAAGGGTGTTTTGATGATGATAATGATAGTAATACAGAAATGCATTAGTATTTGAGTAGGCTAATTATTGATTATACGCTGGATACGCAATCCCAGTTTAACAGTGTTGTCAGTGATTGCACCGGTTGTGTTTGAAAACGCAAAAAGATACTTGTTTCCCAAACAAGTTTAAATTTTGAAAAAAATCTAATGGAAGTATTTGAGTTGCAAATGCTACTATTTTATTTGAAGAGTGTATAAAATCATCCCTCTTTCACACACAACAAAAAATATGTCAATTGACACAAATACGTTCATTCCAGGAACGCATGAAAGAGCTTTTAATGCACTTTTGGTACATCAAAATATGCCCAGAAATGCATGAGCAAAATTATATGTTTCACTGTCATTTTGTGCACCAAAAGTGCATAAACCTTGATATGATGCATTTCGAGGTCTGTCTTGTTGCCAGTGTTATTTCGTTCTAGTGGGGAAGGGTGGGGGAGTGAAACCATGCTCGATATCCCCGCCCCAGGCCCCTAGCCAGAATTTCATTTCGGAGGGCGGGGGTGTGTTCATCCCTTATCAGCACGGGCGTCGCTAGAAATATTTGTAGAAGGGGGTCAGGCCATAGATAGAACTTGATTAGTACGAATAATAATGACAATAATTATTATTGTTATTTTATAATAATAACTATTATAAGTTATTAAAAATATACCAATTTCAATCCAAATTTATTGTTATTACATAAATGGAAAAACTTTGCTACTCGATCTAACACAATTATTTTCCATTATTTTCCTTATATTTTGTACAGTTAGTGTACTGAAAATCAGTACTGTACTTGTATTGTGTTATTAACTTTTACATAATCATTCAAGAAAAGGCTTTAAGAGTTAGTGGTAATTTTTACTCATAAAGTTTATATTCTGTGACCTCTCACAAAGAAAACTATAAGTTTTGGAAGCTGTGTATCCATTTATTCTTTGAATTAAATAGTAGAATATAAAACTATAACCTGGTTCCTCTATTATACACTAAACTTTTTCAGTTTTTACTGTGGTTATAACTTTATTTCTGTTATTAACAATAAAAGTAATATTTAAATTAAATATTTGTAGGATTTCAGGGGGGCTTCAGCGCCCTTAGCCCTTCCCCTGGCTGCGAGCCTGTCCCGCCACCACGTTAGTACCCAGAGTGGTGAACTGTAAACAAACAAATTGTCCAATAGCATGTAGTCGTGTTAATAGAGAAACCCAGAAAATTTTGATTTTTAGTTTTTTAATAGCTCGGTTGAAGGAAAACTCCATTACTAAGGACTGATTTTAGTTTCTTATGCGGCTTGTTTATTACAAAGTTAATTAGCATATAATCTTGCACCGCAGACATTATAAGGCAGTGACCGTTATAATTATTTCTGTTGTCTATCTATGTCGTGTAACGGAACACAATGTAGGTTTGTATGTATGCGGGGGAAATGGGTATGATTTTGTTTATTTCGTGAAACAACATTGCCAAAGAATATATGACAGTGTTGCTTTTTTTTTTTTTTTTAAAAAAAAAAGTCACTTTAGACACATTTACAACGCATTCAACAGTTCCTGTGACAGCGCGTTGAGCGGTCCAATCACAATCGGGTTCGAGTCCTAACCTGGACAAAGGTTTCCTCGTGAGTGTTGCTTTACGAGTTTCTCATTGCGATTAGCCAAAAATTGCAAAACAAAGCGTTTTTGAAGACAGTTTGGTTTCTTGTTTTTATAAATGGGTCAAAAGTACATTCCAAGTGTATTATTATTATTTGAGTGGTACTAAACTCATCTTCATCACTCATCTTCATCTTCGCTATTAGCAAAAACTGGCATTCAAGCGAGGTAAAATAAACCAAATCAATCAGTAATAGTACCCTTTATAGGACATCCGCAAATTATGTATTAGAATGTAATTTGTATTTGTTGGTTATTTTTGAACACTTTTTAAAGAGCGTCAATATACATACACTATAGTTAAGGAATGCATCAATATGCAATTTTAATCGATATGATAAAGTAGGAATGAAAATTTACCTACAACCACTGGCGTACACAAGACTTTTTTTTTTTTCGGAAGAGGCTGGAATTGTAAAGATGGGGATTACATAGCTGCTCTGTTGGGGGACGGTATGCACAATAAGATATTTGTATGTTTTGAACTTTCTACTCTCAAAAATTACAATCTGGGGTCATTTCCCGAATTCTTCACTCCATTTATTTGAAAATGTTCATTTTCTCAAAATTTCGGAGGTGCCTGTAGCCCCCCCCCCCCCCCCAGTGCGTACGCCAGTGCCTATAACCAATATTCCACATTTTTTACCATCTAAGCATCTTTCACTGAAACAAGTAAGTGTATATTAACGAACTACGAACAATATCACCACAACACGTAGACTCGTACAAGTTAGTCTTGTTTCTTTCCCCTTGCACACTTTTTCTACGCTGTAGTACTAAGTCACGCTACAGATATTAATAAATATTTTGTGTGAAATGTAGTTCTCTGTGTATCAAACTATCATCCCTTAGTTATAGCAACGCTTTATTAGATTGTTGAAGATACGCACATTCAAAACTCGCAATGTGCTTGCTGCACTTAGATTATGGTTAATACTGTACAACAACATTTATACAAGATTACAAACAACAGAAATCGATCTTTCCAAAAGGAAAACTCCAATTTAAGTGATTTACTTTACAAAACCAAGATAGATTTATTAAAAAGTAACAAAATGGTATAGGTTTGTTTAATTTTACAGACTATTTTTACAACTATGATACCGGTAAACAATTCGAATTTTTCGCAAACAATTCCATATCCATACTTTACGAACATCATTTTGACTTACCCAGACCAACTTAATGTGTTTTCATTATTTAGGACCGCAATTTCCCCCACTACACACACAAAACTAAATGCATCATATCGATTGATGCACCAGAATGCATCGGTTGATGCACTAAAGTGTGTTTTATGGCTTCTTGAAAGAATCAGATTCACATTTGATGCATTTGGGTTCATTTGTGTATGTCGTGAAAGCAACACCAAAGTGCATCATTTGATTCAAGTGAGGATTCCTTTCAGTCGAGATGCACTGCAATGCATCAGTTGATGTTCCTTGATGCACCTTCCTGCATCTTTTTGGATGATGCACTTAAACGTTTGGTCTGAGCTACAGAGTTTATGTAGCTCAGACGAAACGTTTAAGTGCAGCATGAAAAAGGATGCATTCTGGTGCATCAAAACGCATCAAGGTGCATCAAAACGCATCAACTGATGCATTGAAGTGCATCTCGACTGAAAGGAATCCTCACTTCAATCAAATGATGCACTTTGGTGTTTCTTTCACGACATACAAAAATGCACCCAAATGCATCAAATGTGAATCTGATTTTTTGGAGCCATAAAACACACTTTAGTGCATCAACCGATGCATTCTGGTGAAGCAATCGATATGATGCATTTAGTTTTCTGTGTGTACCAAGCCTCAGAAACGAAATTCGAATTTCTGATCAGTTTTCTCGTTCAGATTTTCAGAAACACTTTCGTTCGCCGTATAATATGCGAATGTTAGCCATAATTAGGAATGTCGTCAGCCAGCATCGTGACCCATGAGCACATAAAGATGGGAAGTATAGCGTTTAAACGAGCCATGTTTCAGAAGCTGGAGGAGTTTAAAGCACTTTTGACTCGCGTATTACACAGCAACTGCACTCCGATAACGCAGAGTTAATTAGTAACGAAGGAAATAAACATATCCTTTCCTTGCGGACATACTGTTGGCCGTTAACACCACACTAACGGTCCGTTATTGTCACCTTATTAACAAAAAAAGTGAAGTGGTGGTAAGCAATTGAGCAGTTGCTACAAATTATTATTGCCGGCAACAATACGGCTTGCGATTAGGTTAATTATTCCCCGGTCTCATTTGTGGCATTGTTGCTGCGTGCGATAAAAAATGGTCGTGATTTATTGTCGTTTCATGAATTTCTAATTATACGTCACGTGATTGTTGGTAATCTTGAAATGCAACGAAGCGACTGCTCGCGTGCTGTGCTGTGTGTGGGGAGCATATTCATGGCATATATCCGGCTAGCGACAGCAAAAAGAGCAGGGGGAAGCTAGCAGCGTTTACCCCATAAACTTTCGTTTATGCGTTTCTTAAAAAAGAAAAAAGTAATTTAAAAAATATATCACTGATATTTTTTAATTAGAATGAACGCGTCTTTTCTCAAGACAAATAATCTTACAGAACCCAAGATGTGTGAATTTTCACAAATATTCCTACTTTTTTCTTCTTCCAAAGCCTTAAAAAATGCATAAACTTCTAATGATGCATCATAATAAACAGAGAAATGCATCAAAGGTTTATGTTAGCTACATTTCCGTGTAATGCACTAAAATGCATTCATTTACATGACGTGACACGCCAAAATGCATAAACTTTGATTTGATGCATTTTGAGTTTTGGTCGCCTCGGGTTCTGAGGTAAGGGCATTGAAGTGCATAAACTTCTATTAATGATGCACGAGAAACGCATCAAATGTTTTTTTTATCAGTAGCTTTTCCGTGTAATGCACTAAAATGCATCAATTGATATTGTAAAACATCAAAATGCATAAATTTTGATTTTGTTTGGTCACCTCGGGTTCTGAGGTAAGGGGGCGTCGAATGAGCAAAAAAACAAATGCTGGTGAAAGTTGCTTTTCTAAATTAATATTAATTTACTAATTAAATTGTTATAAGTTTACCAAGAAAATAGTTTTCTTCTTTTTCGCTCCGATTGCAGTACAAACGTTTCTGTAAACTTCACATCAAGTCTATAGGTATTACTTAAAAAAAGTTATTTTATAGGATTTGTAATAATTATGTAATATACGTACAAGGTGACAAGTTATGGCTAATGATACGTGCAAGGGATTTTTATTAGGAAACGTTGAGAATCTTAAATATGTTCAGCGTTCCTTTTGATGAAATGATTATACGAGACCTCAGTATCAATTAATGATGTCAATTATAAAGTAACATTTCTTTCCGGAGTTATATTTAAAGCGTACAAATTTACAATGTTCCAGAATGCTGTTGTATTAGCCACAATCTGTATTCGAGTTTTGTACCATCTATTCATCGTTCCACAGAAACAAGTGTGTATAAACGAAGTACCAACAGTATCACCACAAACGTACAGACTAAAAGTCTCGTTTTTCCCCTTGCACACTTTTTCTACGCTATGCTACTAAGCCACACTACAGATATTAATAACTATTTTCTGTAAAATGTAGTTCTTTGTATCAAACTATCATCCCTTACATCACAGCACTTTATTCGCAAACCATTCCAAACGCTGTAAGCCATTTTATCAGACCTTGTATAATCTTCTGTCTCGTGTTCAATGTTCAAGGGTAAATTATTCCTTTGAAGTTCTAGGTGAGAACGTTCAACACACCATGCCCTGCCAACGGAGGTAGTGAAAATAAGTCTGCCGATCTGTGATATCAGCAGATGGTAAGCAAGAAGGAACAGGTCTGTTCCACTTTCAAAGCTGATTAAGGAGCTGTTTATATTCTATGTATGCACGCGAACATGCGAATGTGGACAGACACAGGGCATCTTGGACCCTGTTCTAGTTCGTAAGTTGCTGGATATTCAAGAATTTCGTAATGGCAAAAGAAGAATGAAAGTGTAAAATCTGTTATTGGATAGGAAACAGAACGCAACTGCATAATTTTAGAAACGGAAGTAAGAAGATACAGGTATTCAACTATTGACTAGTATCAAAATTACTGATTCAAAATGTGTAAAAGACCAAACGAAAAGTACATTTAATGTTCACAATTTAGTTGGAAACATGCTGTTGGTTTCCTTAATTAGTTAAACTTGTATATTAAATGAATCCAACTGCTATTTACAGATGTCATTGCACCTAGAAAGTGCTGTATTGAACCAACTTCCAGTTACGTACGATGTTGAAAGGTTTCATTAATGCAGTTTTGCCAATGTTTCTTGAAGTTCATGGCAAAAACTATGTGCAAAATGTGCATTTTAAATGCATACTCATATATTTTAACGGATTAAACAATCGTTATTTTCTGCACATTATAATACTCCCAAACATGAACGGTAAAATTATTTTCTTTGTCATTGGATCCAGTCATGAAACCATAACAGTTTTAGTACACATTTGAAATAATTTGTAACAATTTGAAATTCTCTATACATATTTAGACACTCGGAATAATATTTGAACGTGAAATATGCGTGGTAGTTTTGTGTTTCTACAAAATACAAATAAAATATTTCTTTAAAACAATCCTTCGCCTAGGTTCAATCAAATCCGCTCTTTTATGAAATATTCCTCAGAATTCTAACTCAAAAAGCTGCATATTGTTGCATTCTTAAAAATCCATTATTTATGTATACCAATATATAATTCTTCAAATGTGCATATGACCAATTCTGAACAATTTATGTAAATGTTTTTGTAGTGTACACGAATTTTTATAAGAAGTAACCAGTTTTTTAAATAAACAAGAAACAATGTTCATTATTTATATATTTTCTACATCAGTAGATAGATATTTGTATTTAGAAAAGTATTTCTAACAAAGCCACGTTTATGTATTTATTGCTGGTATGAAGGATTTGGAAAGACATGCAAACCTAAAACATAGCAACATATTAGGAAATCATGAACTCTCAATCTCGCCAACTAAAATTCCAAGTTCGAATCTCGGCCTGAGTGTTCATTCAGTAGTTTTATCATATCATCATTTATCAGCATTTATCTTATCATCATTTATTCGCAAAAGGAAACAGTGAAAAATACACACACAAATGTATAGAACCTACACTGTTAAAAATATTTCGTCAGTCAAGACAATAAAGAACACCATTTTGTTTCAATCGAATGGTCAGGCTTTTCACGATCATTGTCCATATCCTTCCGCTGTCATTATTACCATACTCTTTCTCTGAAGGTATACCTCATTTATTCCAATGTGGGTACGTGTTTTGTCTGTATATAATTCTATAATCAGACGAGAAGGACGAATACGATTTATTAAATTGTCAGAATGCTGAAACAATTGATTTGGGGAAAGAAAATCTAGTCTGATTACTTACTGATTTCACCAGTCAGTTATTTTTTACTGTAATTTTTAACAGAATACACACTATATATTTGAAAATTTTATGTAGGGAACACGCAAATTTGAAAATTGTAGTATAACTTTAGCATTTGCTTATTTATTGAATATTACACTCAATAACAATTACATTTACGTACTTATAAATTATATATTGCAATTTATTACTATTTTGAAAGTTTTCTTTTAACATTCCTGACCGTTATTTTTTATAGTACGTGTGCTAAAAGATAGTAAAATTTCAGAGAGTTTTACTTTTTTAAACACTGGCTTGAGAAGATATATCCAGATAACCAAATCATTACAAAGACTAATTTAACATCAAAATTTATATTCCCTTTGAAGAAAGGCATACAGTGTTTATTTTTCAAGAAAGAGAATATATCCTTCATCTAGCAAAATTCAACCCGTGTCTGCTCTGCCATACGGATTCGGAAATATATTCATTATTTTCTTCTTGAAATAGCGTTGATTGAAAAATATGAGCAGCCATTATGTAAGGCACCAAGTACCTTTTAACACATTGACTTTTACTAATTTTGTTTTTGCATAACCTTCTTTAATAAACTTTAAAATATTTAGTCTGACTTGTTGTACACGTTTTTGTAATTTTTAGCAATTAAGGCCTGACGTATTGCACAATATATTTTTATGAGTGTAGTTATGCCATTTTTCCTCTTAAGACTGACTGCCTTGTGTAACAAATTATAACTGAATTTTCATTATAATTGAATTTTTTTAAACGTAGTCACTACTTCCTAGCAATCGATGATTAAAAAATTTAAATTACATAACCATTAATCTAATATCTTTATTCAGTACTGATGTTGGTATTGTTGTATCCAATTGCCTATAGGCTATATTTTTATAAATATAAAATTAAAAAGATGGAAAAGGTGAAACTCAAACTGTGGATAAATAAAGTAAGTGTTGATTTTTTTATTGATATTTTCGTCTTCTAGATTCTTCTTAACCGTATCAATCTGTCTATATAAATATATAGAACTGATATTTATGTATCGTCATGCAAGTACTGTGATCGCACGCTTAGTAAATGTTCCGAAAAGGTGAAAACAAAAGTGTCCATGTTTCTCGACTAAAGCGCCATTGGAGGCATTGCGGAAAGGTTTGAAACAATTCCATTTCTCCGATGCTTCAAACCGTAATCCACGTCCACCTTGGTCTTTTGCTTAAAGGTTATTCATATCCTATTAAGCGTACAGGAGCAACAAGGCCTGCGATAGAAATTCATTTCATAATACAGATTTCTTAGTCGCTACACGAACGCCATGACGGTACAAGGCGTAGCGCCGCCTCTTCGTAGCGGTAAGTGTCCGGGATTGGACAACCATTCGCTGGTGCTTCGAGCGCCCGCCTCTCGGTATCAGGAGGTTGTGCCACGCGGTGAAAAATGAGTTTTGTAAAGTTTGATTTATGTGGCTAACGGACGCGACAAAGGAAATTGGGGCAAAGCGTTTGAAAATCTGGCGACATTTTCGATGTGTGATATTAGCATTTCTCGAACATGGGGGAATCTCCTGTGATTTTTGTTCGATAATTCGATGATACCAGTTCGTTTCACTCCTTCTCACTTTCTCGCATTACATTACTGTAAGTAAATTAACAATCACTTTAATATTACGGATCTTAAAGTAAAAATCTGCCAGTTTAGTAACTTTAGTAAACATTGAGCCCGTAAACATATTAGGTTTATTTTCTGCAGAAATAAACTACAGTTTCCAGTAATTCATTGTAAATATTGTATTTGGAATACTTATATCAGCTTCATGTCTTGCCTGGAAAACGAGACACGAAGAAATTTTCTAAAATATTTTAGTTTAACAAAAACATAGTCACCATTTTATACAATATTATAATAAACAAGGAGGGCTTAATAATACAGTAAAAGTAAATATTCGTATTTGAAAGATCTTTCTCCCAATACAATTATATTTGATGCATTTGAAAGGCATGTCTTGACTATTGGTGTAACAATGTATGTAGTTTTTTTAGTTTCTTCTGATATAGTGTAGGCACAATCTGAAGCGGTGTTGTTCTGTACAACACATGGAGTGATGCACGAGAGTGTTGTTATTATTATATTTACATTTCACTATATCATCCCTTCAAACAAGTAGTTTCTCCCTGACTTGTGAACTTTTTGTCCGTTTTTGATAAAAGCGGTCCATAAATTTCTTAGACTAATTTAGAAAAAAATGTATCAAATTTAGTCCCTAAACAAGATAGTCTTATATGAACAAGTAAGGTTAAATTTATTTCGGAATCTTTAGACAAATACTTATTTATACTAAAGCCCATTTTATTGATTTAACGTTATTGCAATTTCAAAATTGCACTTTATTCAATACAACATTTGATATCATTATAATTTCAGGGCTTACATTTAGTTTTCATGTTTTTTTTGTGAAAAGTGTAATTGTAAAAGTATTGAGAATTTTTGTAAAGAAAATCTGGAAGTAATAACTTATTTTAATAGATGTGCTTTTTTTTAAGTATTGTGTATTGCCCCTCGATATTTTTCTTTTGTATCGGTTGTATACAGATTTAGATTGTAATGTTCAAAAATTAATAAGCATTTGCTGACCTCCGTAGCGGAGGTTAGCCCAGTGCGTTACGAATCCAGGATGTCCCGGGTTCGAATCTCATGAAGTAAGAAATAATCGCTCACGAGTACCATTTTTCATATTCATTTTCTGTGCAAAATAGATTTGTAAACACTTTTATGCCATTTATTATACTAAGAAACGTGAGTACCAATTACTGTTTTCGAGGATAAAACAGGTAGATGAATGTTGAATTCATTTGAATTGAAACTGCGGGGCGAAATTCAGCTGTTGCTGGTCTGCCACCTGACCCCTCAAAAGTATAACTTATACAAGTTAATAATGAATAAATTGAAAGTTATGAAGAAACTGAATGTTAAGGCAATACAATAAAAGTAAAATGATGCCAGTATAAACAATACGAGCAGCAAATCAGAAAATAAAAGTTTTTAAGTTGAATAAAGTTAAAACTGATATGAAAATAACTTCTGAGAACTCGCTATTTCAAGCGTTCTTTTAAAAAAATTGGAATGAATCAAAATTTTTGTTGTACACTGTGATAAGTATTAACCGATTTCACTGCTGCCAAATTTCTGACGAAGTATCTCAAGTGATACGATAAAGTAACATTTTAATATTGATTTGAGAAACAAAATCAGATAATTTAGTAACATAATGCATGTGTGCATCCATTATTTCATTTAAGTTAAGCCTGCTTGAAAAAAAAAAACGTTTTGGTAAAAATGATGGATTTTTAAAAATGTGATGCAACGTACCCACGAACGAATCAGTTATTATTTAACACACCTGTGCTGTGAGCGTGTGTGTGATATCAATATATGCTACTGTAATCATCGTTATTGCTGCTATTGTGAGTTTGGACTAATTTTTAATATGGGGTCAGTGAGCACGAGGAAAAGTATGAAAGTTATTATCTTAATATACACGATGTGTTAATAAAAACTCATTTTATGTTCTTTAATATTAAATTTTACTTTCAAATGTACACCAAGAACTAAGTAAAAGAAATTTATTAATGTATCTCGTGGATAAGTTTGGATATATTACTACCACAAAATTAAAAGAGAACTCGTGTGTGTAAATGTCTGCTTGAAAGTATGTCCAAGGTTGTTCGAAGTGTAAATTGCAGATTCGGTTATTTCTGGGACATTTTCGTACACAACTTGTACGATGATGGAAAGTAGTTTTCGGAAAGTTGAAGTGTTCCAGTTTTTATTTTATTTTATTTTCCCCTAGAACTCTACTGTACGTAAAATTTACGTGTGGTGTGCCCTTAATTCCCTTCCCTACCTTCCACCTCTCACCTACACACCTCTTCACCTAGCCATCACCCAATGAAACTCCAGCTCTAGGGGTGATGACCTAGCAGTGTCTCAAGCAGTCTGTCGGACGTCTTGATTTGGTTTCTTGTGTTGTGCACTGTACGTCAATTTTACGTAGCTCTAGTAAAACGAGAAAAATCTTTCACATAATTTTGACATTCGTAAATTCGATTTGGATAGTTCGATTTTGAAAACAAAAGTTTAGAAGCATGCACTATTTTCTTGTAAGACTTTAAAATTACATTCGTTCCTTATTTACAGCGTTATGAATAGTATTATTGTTTGTTTTTCATTGTTCGAACTTTCGCCTTCATTCTTAATGTACGACGGGCTTGTCAATCAAGACATGCTCTTAAAATGTTCTGTGTTTAATAAAACCATGTTTATACATTTTAAAATGAAGAATAAAACTCCAATGTAAGGAAAATGAATAAAATAATGTTCTTAAAGAATCGTCATTTTGTTTCCATGATGTAGAGGTTCTTTTGAAAATCGATTCCTTCATGTACGTAAAATTTACGTAGCGCTAAGTTACGATCGTGTTCTAGGGTTTTAACACGATTTTTAGGAACTGCTTTACCGGGAATTTATGAAACATATGGAAATTGGAGAGAATGACGCAGATAGTTCTTCATATGCACTCCTTTCTATATATGTATGAGAATACTGTTGCTTCAACTACCAATAAACACATTTCAAGACAGCATGAACAAATATTGTGTATTTCCAAATTTTTGTGTACATAAAAATATAATAAAGATCAGGGTCACAGGGACCCAGATGTGTCTTAAATGTAACTTTTTATAGGTGTGTCGTTTAAGGGTTAAAATTAGATTGCAACCCGTTGTTTCCGAGCGAAACTATAAAGTATCCAAATAAATGCAGTACGATTAAGTGATTTGCTTTATTTTACTTCGCTTTTTGTGCCACTTTTGGCTAATTTGCGAAGATGGGGATGAGTGATGATATGATGAAACTGATGTATGGACACTCACAAACATCCATGCCCAGGTCGGGATTCGAACTGCAGTTACGAGGCTCGGGATAAAATGTAAAATAAATGATTGATCGATTGTATAGCTTATCCGCACAGACAGGAAGGTGAGGACACAATTTTTAAACGTGCTAAATGCTTATTAAGTAAAAACATGGCCTGTACGAATTCTTAATATAAAAGGAACCACTGCCCGAGGCTTCCTTTGCCCAGAGACCCTTCCTTTACGAAGTTTTATTTACAGTAGTCAACAATCTCTTGGCTTCATTATCAACAATTGAATCTTTTGAACATTGTTAGAGAGCATTGAAACGATTGTTACTGAGGTAATGCGATTATAATTTATGTAAAGATAAGCTTGGATTGTTTGTGGAACCGTTATTGTGTTTGAAACTGGCCACGGCAGAAGATTTTGGTGTGTGTTGTGGAGTTCTTCAGCTGTTCTCAAGATCCGAAGCAGATCTTTTAAGATTTTGAGGTAAGTTAAAAATAAACACAAATTGTTTCTGGTGCTTAGTGTAGAACGTAATAACTTCTTTAAAACACATGTGCTTCCATGAGCGAAATGCAAAGGTAAAACATGCGAATATGAAGCGTGAAAGTTGAAAATTTCGCTTCATTCATTCCAAACAACAGATTCATTTATTTTCATTGAATATGTTTTCTTCACATTACTCTATGTGTAGCATTGTGTGATGCGTACAGTCTAAGCATCTCATGAGAAGCCTCGCATCTCGAAGGAATTGTTAATTATATTTTAGGATACCCCTGAAGTTAAAAAAATTCCATTTAATTTTCCAGAATTTTTTTTCATTCTTCCACTTCTCGAAATACTTCCATATTTTACATATTTTCAACATTTAAAGTCCTCAATTCGTAACAAATATTTTACATGTGCTCGGGTATGTGCATTTGATTTGTTTTAAATGTCTAATTGAAGCACTGTCCAATAATAGCTGTGTTAATTTAGAACAGACTTGGAAATTATTTCGAAGATGTATTTCGACAATTTTAAGAAATGTTAAGCATTGTAATGGGCATTATCTTCACTCCCTTTTTACACAATTTTCTAGATATTAAATGTGTATTAAAAATGTGCAAAATGTATGTATGTTGACGTGCAACCCTACTGTAAACCAGAAGTAATTTAATGATCATTTTACAGTGCTAAAACAGACCTAGAGCAAATAATAATAATAATAGTTGAAAGTGTATGAAATTAAATTTATGGCTGCATCGTCGAGCACCATGTTAGTGCCCTGAAAGCTGTTCATGCTATCCTGTCGGCACATAAAGAAAAATTGCACAAATTTTATTTTATGTACTTCAAATGCATCAATTGATACAACTGTGATTGTAATCGGCCATGGTTGATCAAAACGTAGCGATGCATTTTTAATGCATCAAGCTAAGTTGATACCAAAACTAATGAATTTTCTTGCATCATACGTTTCATAGCATCAGTAGTTCAAATGAATGGTTTACTTTCCTTGCTTTTCTGCGTTATTCTTATTATCTTCAAAAGCAAGTTGGACAAACTACATTATAATTTGTTGCACCCCCCAAAGAAAGCAAATTTTATTATAAACAATATCAATAGTTCGTTTAGGGGTCTAATTATATTTTTCAAAAATTCAAAATAATTGAGTGTTTGGAAAAAGTGTGTAAAATATCTGATGCATTTCAGTGCAGATTCAATACCTGATGCATTTACAGTATTTACTTGAGACAAACTTTTATATGCATTTAATTGTTAATGCGTTTACTTTTTTTTGCTCATAGCCGTATAGGCAATTTGTTAAAACACAACTTCTTTTGATACATTTACAAAATGTAATTCCTGAAAATATTTCATTCCGTGGCGCCTTTTTCAAACTCTTAGTTTGATACACTGTTGACAATGTTATTGGTTCTCGAAAGACGCTGAGATTCTTCATTAACTTACTGTTAAAATAGGTTTAAAGGTGCAATTTCTAGAATGAATGGCGTACTTGGAATTTTCCGTCATACAGCGCCGCCTATCTCCTGGTACGAAGCGACCGTTTTCAGAAGCTAACTTCTCTCCCCTTGCACGAGCATAATATACAGTGCTTCATTTGTTCAGCCGTTGTACAATCAGTGCTGGCCAGATATTCGCAAACACGCCTTCACGACATCTAATCACTTCATTTAAAAGGATGTAGTTAGTGGAAACATTTGGTTATTAATTGTCACATAATCTCAAAACACAGCGTCTTCACAAGCAGTTTATTTTATGAAATTATGAACGAACCCTTCTTTCGCAAACAAATCTCTTGTGCAAATATTCTTTAAGGTAATATGTATTCACACATTTTGCTGCCCGTGTCACTTGATTAAAGCCAGATTTAATTCAGTAAACCATTCTGTCAGACTTTGTACTGAGTAATATTTGTTAACAGCAGTGGTGTCGCTACAAGGAGGACGAGGGTGGGCGAAAGCTTACCAGGACATTGTCTGTGTCTAAACTACAATCTACTTAGCAGCCAGCCATAGAAAAGTGGAGTTAATTAGCAGCGCTATTGATTAGCCAATATAAATGTTTGTGTAGTACGTATGCATTTTAAAGTACCAAGCGGGGAAGGGGGCTGCTCGAGGCAACGGATACTAGTTATCCTAGAAAAGTGACTAGTAAAATATGCAATGGTTGTTAACTATGTGCTCCATATTTTTCAACAGGAAAATTCTCAATAAGGTAAACAAGGCATATTTTCCGACATGTAAATTGTATGTTTCTCTCTGTAGGGTTGACGGTAACACATAATGAGAACATCATTTTGTGGAAAGTATAGAAGCTTAATAGTGTCACTAATTATGTAAACCTATGTTAATAATTTAAGTTTAGCTTGAATAAAATAATGTTTTTGCATTGCTTTCAGCAGGGGTGCCCATCCCCCCCCAAGGCCAATGACGCACTCCCCCCAAAAAGGTAGAACATTCTCCCCCCCCCCCCCCCCGTTTATGCCGAATTAATTACTCAAATTACTTTTGTCAGAAAAAATTTGCGGAAAAATATAATACCAGAGGTGCAACCATGAATTTTTGTCTGGTTGGGGGAGTACCAGGATAAACGTACCAATAATAATTATAACATTAATGATGGCTGTATTACTACTACTATAGTTGGGAGCTGAGAAGACTGCCAGTGCGGGGTGAGGTTCGGGGGTGAACGGGGAGGAAGTGTGGGGAGGGAAGCTTCGACTTGGTCTTCAATTCTTCAGTGTTGCCAGACATGCAGAAGTCCCTGTAGGAAAGGGTGAGAATCTGATAATGGAATCGGGACTTACAGTGTGAGGTGCAGTCTGGCGTTCGAAAAAGTTCGGAACCATTCGTGAACCTCCAGCCACGGGACATCTCAAAGACCAGCAACGGCATAGGAATTCACACTTCTTCCGTGTTTTCGGAAATAAATTTGTTTTAAAAATCGAATGAATGTTCTGGCGTGTGTGTATAAGTAAATGTATATGTATAGAACAGACTATATCTAGTAAACTGGGTCGCTGAAGGTTAACTATCAATAGAATTAACATGCAACGAAAAGCGGGAAAGCCGGGTCGGGGGTTGAGCAAAGGTTTATTCAGATTTTTTTTTTTATTTGAGGGGTGTAAGTTTGTGTTTATGTGTGTGAAAAGGTATACTTAGAGCCAAAATGACCATAAATTTGTCCTTTTATAAAAATTGTATGGGGTGTTAGGGCGTAGTTGGTGGATAAATGAATGGGGCCGAGACATTACAACTTCATGTTCCATAATCCGAAAGTTGCAGAAAAGCGATGCTACATACCAAAATGTAAATACAAACGAGGGAGAAAATGTACTACCCTGCATAAGTTAAAATTAATTGATCCATGTCCAGGAAAGAAGCATTAACAAGATGCTAGGAAATACACAAAAAGCACGCACACACCCTTATCAAAGCAGATTGCTTTGATTTGTGAAGTTTTATTCCATTATTAGTATTGCTTTCACATGTTACTATGTAATATGTTCCATTCATTTGCAATGCGTGTTCGTACCATGCCTTTTTTGTTATGCCGCTGCCACCCTGAAAGGA
This sequence comes from Lepisma saccharinum, assembly GCF_977018435.1. Taxonomy (NCBI): domain Eukaryota; kingdom Metazoa; phylum Arthropoda; class Insecta; order Zygentoma; family Lepismatidae; genus Lepisma; species Lepisma saccharinum. The sequence continues at coordinate 30,189,354 of NC_139252.1, read as the reverse complement.
AGACGAGCTGGCTGCACACGGCGACAACAGGCAGGTCAGTTTCGCATTCCTCAGCCTCGCAGTCTTCTCAGCTCCAAACTGTACTACTACCAGTAGTAGTAGTAGTAGTACCAAAGACGTTATCATCCTCATAAATTACGCAAAAAGGGGGTATAAGTCTGTGCTAAAGCATTAGTTTGGAACAAACTATTTCAAATATTTTTTGCACTACCGTCAATTTCACGTTGGCTAATAATGGAAATCAAGCACACAAACTGTATTTTTGAACTTCAGAAAATGAATGATAAATGCATTCCGAAGATACATGTGTAACTTTCATGTACAACATATGTTTTACACATATGCAACACGGAGCGACATAAAATTGGAAATATATATGCAACAAGCTAACACTAAATTGTGTACGTATTCAAAGCTAATTCAATAAAACTATACAACACATATTATTTAAATATATTATATTACAAAAAACAAGGAGAATGCGAGCTAAGCGAGCAAGAAAATTTTTAGATCCAATTTTTGCAATTGAAAACAATATTGATTTAATAGGGCGCAAATAATTTCACTGGACGCCATGGCATTCTCTCTTTTACAACTTTTTTTTAGATCATTCGGCGCCCATTAGCCGACTCCCGCCGCCCCTAGCTACAGCTCTGAACTTGACGAAAACGAGAAAAGCAGACAATGCGAGCGAAGCAGCAACAAAATTTTACAAAATCAATATAATATTTGCATACAATTTGAAGTCAAAGGGGTAATTGCTCCTCTATGCCCCTCCCTGCAGTTGCACTTGGCCGTCAATGTTTCCCCCCCTTTCTACCCTAGAATCGACATCCGTCGAAGGTTGGGGGGGGGGGGGGACAATGCCTCCCTGTGGTTGCGTCACTGTGTAATACAGACATAATAGAGACATAATTAAGCAATATATGTTTACTTTAGATACTCAGGGTGGTATTTGTAAGGGGTAGCTAATACCCCACTCTGGGTATTTGTGTCCCTCCCTCAGCTTGCTAAATTTTATCCATGGGGGATATGTTATATGGCTTGAAGTCATTATCTCATGCTGTCCCTGGACAGTCAGTAGAATTCCCCCCACTGGAAATTCCTTAAATACCACACTGTATACTGTAGGCTCACTGCCATTGTTAGTGAACCTTTTTCTGCACAGTTTGTCTGCTCGACTAACCTTGTATTAATGCGAATACCACGCCCCCCCTCCATCCAAACCGATTCTAAAGGCATAAGAGGTGGTGTTTCATTTCAACCATATCGCTGCGATCACCCAAAGGCAGGTATATAAAGGTATAAAAACTAAACATAATAACTAAAACCAAAAAGCAATAACAAGTAATTCAAACGATGCGATACCCCCATTTTTGTGTGAAGATATATAGAATTTTTAAAAATTTTGTTCCCCCAAAAAAATCACATGACGCAGGCGCGTCATCAAACCCCCCTGAGGCACCCCTGGCTTTCAGTGCCTGTGTTCATAATCGAACTTCATCATCTTGAAAATAAAGAAAAAAAAATAACGAAAATACACTTTGCAACATAAATTATTAAAAATTGAGTTAAAAATTATTAAAATAACCTAACATTAAAACCAACTATTGATATAAAGAAGAAAGGCCACCAATGTAGCTATAGAATACGATTTCTAAGAACATTACGAAGGAGAAAAAGTATGAGTTACTTCCCCCCCGAGTTACGCCACATTTTAAATTATGAAAAATTTGATCTCTTTAGATCATTCGGAAATATCTATCTGTGGATTGTATTCAATATTACACTTACCTACATGCATTCTTCAAGAACATGCAGCAGAATTATTGCCATCTACCGGTTGAGATTCCAAGTATCACCCATGATGTCTTGGCGTTAATATTCTCAGATGAATTTTAAACATACATAATTTAGAAATAAAAGTGGCTCCTGGGATAGACCCAGGGTTTAGTCAATTTCTGTGTGTACTTATATAATTATATGAAATATTTTTTTCTAGATTGAAGAACGGATGACTTGATGAGCCGCTCGTCAATGGCTTCCAGAAGTGACGCGACATCCAGGATTCACCGCTGCCAGAGTTCTTCGTCGAACACGACTATCGGACACATCGATGATTCCACCCCGCATGTGTTCGTGACGCTAGGCGCTTCGGGAGACCTGTCCAGGAAGAAGATATACCCAACCTTATGGTGTCTATTCAGGGATGAACTCCTTCCTGCCAACACAGTGTTCGTCGGTTACGCGCGATCGAAGCTGACCGTACCCGAGCTAAGAGACAAGTGTCATCAGCATATGAAGATCAGACCCGAGGATATGGAGACGTACGAGAAGTTCTGGAGAGCGAATCAGTACTTTTCTGGGAGCTACGATAGTCAGAGAGATTTCGAGATGCTTGATCAGAAGCTGGATCCATTCGGGAAAGCCAATCGCTTGTTCTACCTGGCGCTTCCACCGTCCGTTTTCGAACCGGTGACCTCCAACATTCGCAGAAGATGCATGTCAAAGAGTGGCTGGACAAGGATTATCATCGAGAAGCCTTTTGGAAGAGATGCCCAGAGTTCCGCTCGACTGTCGCGCCATCTGGCATCACTGTTCAAAGAGGATCAGCTCTACCGGATCGATCATTACCTGGGGAAGGAGATGGTTCAGAATATTATGACTCTAAGATTCGGGAATCGGATCTTCAACCCATCCTGGAACCACGAGTCCATAGCTTGCGTCCACGTGACGTTCAAGGAACCGTTTGGAACGGAAGGTCGCGGAGGGTACTTCGACGAGTTCGGGATCATCCGTGACGTCATGCAGAACCACCTGCTGCAGATCCTCTGCTTGGTGGCCATGGAGAAACCTGCATCGGTACACTCGGACGACATCCGGAACGAGAAGGTCAAGGTGCTGAAGTGTATCCAACCCTTACCACTCGAGAATGTCGTGCTGGGACAGTACGTCGGTAATCCTGACGGACCTGAAGATGCCAAGTTGGGTTACCTCGATGATCCCACAGTACCGTCCACATCCAACACTCCCACGTTCGCTCTCGGTGTGCTGTTCATCAACAATGAACGCTGGGAAGGAGTCCCGTTCGTGCTCCGTTGCGGGAAAGCGCTGAACGAAAGAAAGGCCGAGGTCCGAGTCCAGTACAGAGACGTCCCGGGGGATATCTTCGGCGGTCAACCAAAGAGGAACGAGCTCGTGATCCGAGTCCAGCCTGGGGAAGCAGTGTACGTCAAGCTCATGATCAAGATTCCTGGAATGAGCTTCGACATGGAAGAGACTGAGCTGGACCTGACTTACGGGAGCAGGTACAAGGACGTGAAGTTGCCCGACGCTTACGAGCGGCTTCTTCTGGACGTGTTCAGCGGCTCCCAGATGCACTTCGTACGGTCCGACGAGCTCTTTCAAGCATGGAGGATTTTCACTCCTCTGCTGCATCGAATCGACAGCGAGAACATCAAACCTGTACCATATGTGTACGGTTCCAGAGGCCCCAGAGAAGCTGACGACATGTGTCGAAAACACAATTTTAAGTATTACGGGACTTATAAATGGATCCAGCCAAGGGAGTAGGTTTTGTAGAGAACGCTGAAGTGGGAGTGCAACCAAGGAAGACTTTGTAGAGAATGTTGAAGAAAGTTATAAGTTTTGGTCATTATATTCTGTTCGAGGAAATTTCAAGCAAAATGTACTATGTTCTAACTTGCTGAAACCAATAAACAGTTCAGTGCAAAATGTAATTTTTTATTTGCAAAATTTATTCATGTCATTATTCACAAAAGTTGTAACTCAGTGAAAGTGAAGGCATGACACAGAATGTGTACTGTTATGTCTGGGATCAATACAATCCTTTGAAATAGCTTGATTGACTTTTCTTCAAAATTCTACAGTATAACCTGCTTTATTTATTTATTGAGAAAATTCCAGATACAGCACAGGTGGCCATTTTACACTGAAATTGTCAACAATGAGAAAGCAATAATAATAATAAACATAAAAATAAAAAATAATTAATAGTAACAAAACAACATAAAAGTGAATAGCAAATGAACAAAAAAATAAGTAAAAGATGGCACTATGTGATATTAATTACAAGCATTTCTTCTGATGGAAGACCGAAAGGCAAGAATTGCAGTATTTATAATTTCGTTAAATACATTTTAATCATACTTTTCGGCTCTGCGGCTCTATTCAAGATAAAATTAAATGAAAACAGTTGTGCTACAATAAATTTGAAAGTTTTTGCAATTTATCTATACGTATAACTAACTACATGAACCACAAGAAAAGTTGGTTTTGTATATTGTACTCACATTAAATAAAGTTCAAACATAGACACTTGTCGGGCCACTTTACCGTCCCTAATGCGTGGACTCCCAGACACACTAGTCTTTGGCCTAAATCTGACCCTGACGCTAATCATTCGGCTATGTGGGGGAAAATGAACCTTTTGCGACATTAAATTCACTTGTTATTGTATTCCCAGAATGAAAAGTTCCGTACGTACAATTTTGGCAACCGTACGTATCGTTTTTACTGACAGCGTGTGCACTGCGTTTTTTTTTTACTTCATCCACGGATAAGTGTCAATATCGGCAAGTACATGAAAGAAATAAACTATTTTCCATTCCTACTATGATTGGTACGCAAGTGGTTCACAATGAGTCGAAATGGGCTGACATCTTCAATACCCACGCTGTTGTTTTTCCAACCAGGAGAACAAAGACTTTTTAAAAAAGAAGGTAGCTTGGAAATTGTACCGGAAACAACTTTAGCAACCAACGCCGCCATTTTTGTAAGCGCCAAACTGCACAGCACATGCTGTAATCGAAGTCGTTGCTGGCAAAATCATTACAAAACGTGTGCTGCCGGAAGGGGATCACATGGGGGGGGGGGGCAGAAGGGAGGGGGTTAATACCTAAACCGGATACCTTGTTTATCGGTATTGCTCTTGGCTGTTATATGAAACGCATTACAGAACCAACCTCCCCCATTTTACCTCAGAAATAAGCTCGAAACCAGATGTTTGCAGGTAAAAAAAAGCGAACGATAAATATTTCACAAGGAAATCAACAAAAAAACGGAGTGCAAGAGAATAAAAAAATCGTGGCTCACCACAGTTAATATTGCCCCATTAAAATTGTATGCGCTGCAAAAGCCAGCATCAATATTTCACGTGTTAATTTTCGTCGAAAAGCCGAGGAATAGACGGGGCATTTTTAGCGGTAGAGCGAGGAAAGAAAGCTAGGCACGGTTAACGCTAAAAAAACAAGTGGACATTCAAGGAAAATTGGTGCTGGACAGCCGGACAAAAAGCATTTCTGCGTTGCCGTGATGCAGCGTAATGTTGCCAGGTCCTATCGATTCAAAGCGTCCGAAAAATTGTCCTGATATTACTGCTGATTTCGAACTGATTCATCCAGTCAATATTACGATGGACCTTTCTTTTATGAATTCAACCTGTTCCCGCACAATCTTGAACTTAAAATGTGTTTGTTTTTAAAAAAAGTTAGGTTTTAAGTTTGTTTTAGTAAATAATTCTATTTTTGCATCAAGACAACATTGAAACTTTCTCTTTTGAGACCGCGACAGAAACGAGAGAGGCATTTGTAATTCGAGACCACTATTTGGTAGTAAATTACTACTTCCTTTCGAGTAAACAGTAACTGCAAGTAGTTACTTTCCGAAATGAGCCAGTGAAACTTTATTTTTTTTATGGAACGATTGACTGAATTGGTTTGTTTTTTACGTCGCTTTTCTGCCACTTTTGTTTTCACATAACGAGTAACAGAATTAATAGTTGCTTTTCTATACATTTTAACAGTAATGAACAAAATTATTATTCTTGGGTTTGAAACAAAACAAGATCCCAAATTTAATGTTGCGCAGTTCGGAATTATCAGTAATATCAGGACAAATGTTCAGATGCTTTGAATGGACAGGACCTGGCAAGATTGCTTAAGAATTGAAATAAAATTTAAAACTTGATAGATATATGCATTTGTTAGGAGCAAATATATGCTATGCAATTTTTCAAGCATGAATTTATTAACCTTGAATTCTTTTACACTCAAACATGTGATATCTATTATAATTTAATGTAAGGTATTGTGAATACTCTCAAATATATTATAATTTCATGAAAGTTATTATGTCAGTGGTAGATGGTCTTCAGTAAAAGCACGAACAATCTGTTTGTAGCTCATGCATGCAACAAACACGCTCTACGAGTTAAATATAATTATAATCTAGGAAAACTGTGCAAGAAACTTTCAGTTATTTTCTAAAGGAACGCTAACCCTAACTTAGAGTAACTGTAATTGAGGGGCGGGGCCCTATTCAACCCGTTGGATCATGGTTACGAAAACCGGAGCTTATAGCTTTTGTAATAAAACAACCATAACACCACGCCAGTCACACTTCTTCATTCATACCGTTGTTATTACGTCATAATTCCACGATGATGTACACGTCTCCCCTTATGCGATTTCCAGATGTGTGTATAGTATGGCAGGTATCCAAATATCAAGACGATTTGATGAACAATGCAGGCTCGACGTAAAAACAGTCGAATGGGGCCAGCATTCGGACGAAAGATGGCGTAACGGTCGAACCCGGGAAAGAGCAGCGTTGTGGAATTTTTTCAATATCTGCAATACATCGGCAGATCCGCACTTTAGCGAACATTTGGCGCGCAGGACCTGCCTGTTACGGCACGATTCCGTTCGGCAATAATCCATTCCTCACGTTGGGCGATATAGGCGAGGTCTCACAAATGGTTTTGCGGGGGGAAATGCCCCCTCCCGCGCGCCATCGTGCGGTGAAATCGCGAAATTGAAGCTGTCTCCTCTATGTCTGTCTGCAAATATTTCAATATTCTCCCATCGCAGAATCTGGATGCAGGAACCATATCTATCGGTACGAGAGTTGGTCCATTGTACACACCTTGGTGGTCGTGCAATTATTTTATTCCCGACACATTGAAGAATAATGAAACGGAGGTTCCAGGTTCGAGTCTGCGCACAGGCGTTCATTTTTAGTAAGACAGAACTTCATCCCCTCATACCTGTTGGCCGAAAGTGGCAGACGAATGACGTAAAATTAAAAATAAAAGGAATAAATTAATGATTATTAATACTAATTGTTTTTAATTGTATTTAATTTAAATTATTTGATGATCCGTCACTGAAACTGTCATGGATTTGCCTTGTTGATTCAGAACAGCTCTGTATTTAGTGATCATTTTTTGTTTTTTTATTTGGTTTGTTTTCTAAAGTGGATTTTAATCATAGATTTTCAATGACCAGTTCTGCCAGCGCCGTAATCATAGATTTTCAATGGCTAGTTCTGCCAGCGCCGCAGAGTTAGGCAACACACATAACGCCTTTCAACGAAGCGAGAATTTCAGGATCCGTACGTTCTATTTTAATTCCGGTGCCTGCACGTGTGCATATTATATTAAGGTTAATAAATTGTGATATAACTTGTACTCACCTTTCAATAACAAGGCTTCAGGTTACGTCTAGTTCGGGCATGGTTCATCTTCCTACGGAGAAAATAATTAAAATTATTAAAAAGCTAATCGAGATAGCAGTAGAAACACCCGCAAGGATGTAATTAATCAAATGCATTTTGATTTTATGGTGGAAGGTTCAGTACTTTTATAAGCCAACTTAACCAAGGACAAATTTTGCACTATTAAGTAACGGTATAGAAAAGTAGTATAAAATAAGAATAAGAATAATGCAATGAAAAATTGCTTTTTGCGGGTGATAGTTCACATAAAAAAAAAACAGAACAATAACAAAAAATCAAACTGAATTTCCAATTTGAGATCGAACCCGGGACTCCTGGATTATAAGGGAACACAATCACGAGGCTGTTTTGTTTGAGGCGAATGTCCTTACTGGATTCCCTGGTCTGTAAGAAGTGCAGAAATTTTGAAAAGGCACACACACAGAGCTCGAGATTCATAAAATGAGGATGTACTTTTTTGGTGCATCATTTGACATATAAAAGTGTAATTTTCGTTTATTTGAAATGATCGTGTTTGATCGTCTCAATGGATGAATTTTTAGTTGATCATATCAGCTTTGATGCATTTTGTGCGTATTAAGATGCACCAAAAGTGCATTATTAGCAGTTTTTGGAGTCAACATAATTCTGTCGACAATTTTTCTCTCTCCAGTAACACGTTAAAGTGTATAAACTACTAATGGTGCATTTATAAGCACTAAAATGTAGCAATTGAGCAGATGAGACACGATCATTTAAACGAAATCAAACTTACACGATTATCTGTGTTAGCGCCTGCACCAATAGTGCAACATTGATTTGACGAGTAGAGTTTTGTGTGTACGTTTCATGAAAATTCCCGAACGGGCTCACCTGTAGGGAATCCATCTTCGTCTTTTATACATAAGACTTAGCATGGTAGTTTGTTTAACATTTCCCAGAGGGAGCCACTCCGCAACTTGCAGGGGATTGTCTAGCATTGGTGACGTCACTTGGTGGACGGAAGCGAAAGAATTGCTGTATGTAATATAGTAGGAACACGAAAAGCAATGTATTTTTACACTTCGGAGGAACACACAATATGAATGATTGAAGATAAATTGTGTATATAAATAAGAGTATATTTTAAAATAATAATGCGATTTTGCACTGCTGGATTTCCGTGTACTAGATATATTTATTCATTACTATTATTTGCAGATGTTTTTCTTAAATGTGTATTATTATTGTTCGTTTCAAAGAAGATACGACCAAGTATGAACATTTCGGTAAAATATACTCAATTAATGACAAACTCACATAAGAAGAAATAAACCAATATTCTTTCTGTTCAACACATGACGTCACGACGCGCTATGAACTGTGAGATAATTTCACGGAACGTCGGGAATGGCCTGCTTAATAAAGATACCTTGCACTTCTACAATTATCAATTACACTTACGATTTATTTTTTATTTACTTACGATTTATTTTTTATTTACTTTTATTTGGGATTACAGCTTTTGCAGTTTTTCCCATATCTATGTACTGATGTGCTGTACATAAACTTACATATTTATTTTTTACTTTGTGCACATTATTATTTATAAAACACTATTGATATTAATTACTCTTACTAAACTGATATACATTTTCTAAAAAAAGATAGCATATATATCCATCCAACTGTAAGGTTAGGTTCACAAATCAAAGATTCCAAACACTGTGGGAGAGGAATTGCACAGTTTGTAAGAGTTTTATAGAATGTCTCTCTTTCTTGTATGCATCTATTACACTCAAATATAATATGGTGTACATCTTCCTTGTTGCCACATATACAATTTGGTTTTTGTACAATCCAAATTTTTTGTAAATGACTTTTAGTAGTTGTCAATGGCGGCGAATTGGGGAGGGGGCAGTTTTTCCAGTTTTGCTCCCCAACTATGCTAAACCTTATCTACCAAGGGAAGTAAACTGTCCTTGCTCCCCTCAGTTTTGGCACATTGCCGCCCCCTAGTTTTGGAACCCAATCGCCGCCACTGGTAGTTGTATGTCCTGAACTAATAGAGGAAAAGGTCTAAATATGGGCCCCCCTTTTTATGTTGTCATTTTCGGAGGAAACAAAATTAATATATCAAGCACCTGCCTTTAAAATGCATATCTATGAAATATATACTTATATGTATAGAAAGTCACCATTTTTCTTAAAAAAAAAAGCAATTTCCAAAAAAAGGTAAAATCATGTATTTCAAAATTGTGGTCCAAATATGGGCTACTAGTGGCAATATCACAAAAAGCAATTAACATTTTAAAAAACTGTCATTTATCGCTAAAACATTATAAAATTCATATTTATGAATAATCTGTTGTTTTGAATATCACGCGGAATGGGAAAAATCGAAATTAAGAAATACATCCAAATATTTGTTGAAAATGTGATCTCAACATTAAACCTTATGTCATAGCCCATATTTAGACCATCACGCTATTTTTCTTCTTCAATTTATTTTCGCTCTCTATGGTACATAATTCACAAACAAATCATGGCATTATAAAATCCCACATTTGTTTTATGTACCGCTAATATCTATAATAACCTATACAAAGCAGATGAGAATCCAGGAAACGCTGAGTTAAAACATACCTGCAAAAAGTTTTCGGAGGTCGCAATTCTATAACAGCGTCCAAGGCCGAAACTAACCACCACTTTCTCTTGGAAATTGGCGCCGCAACCTTTGTTCTTGACAGATAACCAGTTCCAATAGCCTCTGCCAGGCTGCAGAATCCGGGAGCGTTGATAACTCCAAAACCCATATTTAAACCTTCGCCCATATTTAGACCTTCTCCTCTACGATTTAGCAATAGTATCACATTCCTTGTACCTTTAACTTTTATAAACCAGGCTCTGATTCTGTTGAAATTTGCTATCCTCTGATAAAAACTGCCCACATTTTGAAATTCACTTTTGCACAATTTCTTCCAGTTTCCCTTCAACTTTTTCTCCACCTTCGGTACAAGGTCTGTCTGTGCACCATGTTTTCAGCTCCAGGACAGGTTGAATAAATGACGATTGAATATTGCGTGCATCAAAGCTTCAAGTCTGTTCCTATAGCATTGCGGTTATTGTTGTAACCGCCAGGGAAAGCAAGAATGTGTCATTATTGCATAACAGAAGCACGCGACCGTAGTATGACACTTGATCCACCCATTCCCCACCACTTTCATTGTAGTATGCGCTACTTCGAGCTGTTGACACCGCTTGAGTGACATTTAACCACTCTATTTCGGACGGACATTTGCGTCTATCGTCCCTTACCACGCCATGCACCGAATCGTTACACCATCATGCGCCGCGTCGAGGCATCCAACTAAGAAGCCAATTAGGGCCTTGCTATGGCTCCCAGAAGCAGGAAACATGTAAATAATTTAGCCTCTGCTATGCGACGGGATCTGGAGGCCGGCGTGAGCGAGTTGGGGAAGGCTGGAGTAAACGGGGGAAGTGTCAAAATGTCAACGACCAGATTGAGCTCGCGGTTTTCTTCAAATTCACCAACTTTTCTCGCCACTTGGTTCAAAAGCTTAGACGTGATTTTTATTATAGTAGTTTTCCCGAGTCACATCTACACACAGAAAAATAAATGCACCCGTTTATACTAGGTATTGCCACAGATATCCGGATATTTCGAATAATGTCGGATAGAAATTTACCCAATATCCGGACAAAATTTTATCCAGATTTGGCCATCCCTAGTTTAAACAAAAAAAATGCATAAAATCTTTAGCTCAGACCAATTAAATGCATCATCAATAAGATGCTGGAAGGTGCATCAGAAAACCCATAAAATTTATGCATTAAAATACAGATCGGCATAGAGTGAAATATTCACTTGCAACTTTGACGTTACCTTTACAAACACTATATAGGGTGTCCCGTAATTAAGGACCCATAATATTATTGTTGCAGAAGAAGCATGCGTAAGTGATGAAGACGCTTGCATAGAAAAATCTGTTCTATTATTAAACGAACTTTTAAGTTTAATGAAATTCCTCATTTGTTTGTGGGAGCTACTAGTGGCATCTATCGGCAGTCATTTAAACTCTAGGCCACGGCGGTTCAAGTAGTACAATATTCATTCATTTGCGGTGCATGATTGCACAGATATAAGGTTTTAAAATCGGGTCATTCATTTTGAAACACACTGTATTGTAATATTTACTAATATTAATTGCAATACAGTGCATCATTTCACTAGTCGTTATTTCATCGCTGTAGTAACCATACAAAATAAATTCAATCCTATGTTAACGAAACTAATGTGTATCGTTTCGTGAAAATTTTCATTTAGCATTACGCCATGAATATGAGATTCGCAAACCTAACATAACATGACTCCCTTGTATTGTTTGGTTTGTCACAAACCCTTTATGTTCTAGTGTATCAATCTATGCCAGAGACTCGACATAATTTCACCACCTTCACCCCGAAGTTCGACATATCAAACTCCTGAAGGCTAATTTATCAATTATCTAGTTTCCATCTACATGTGAGATGTTTACCCGACCCTGGGGGGACCTTTGGAGATGGAAAGCTGATGCCAGTCTCGTTTGTTTAGTCTACTAAATAAGGAGTAGACCAGTGTCTTGGTGCCTTTTCGATCAAGGGTTACTGAAGTCGAAACGTGGCGGACATGACGCAGGCAGTGTTGCCATCTATGCCATTTATCACCATTTGGAATCTTAGTATTCGAGACATAGTGAAGCTACGTGGGTGGCATTGTTGATAACTATTTTTTTAAAAATCTTTAATCGTGCAAGCAGTGGTGATATTTTATATTTTTCGATTGGGAGGTGGTGTAAAAGAGAGATAAATTTCCCTGTTCCAACTGAAATAATATTCGTCTGTGTTGAACAGTTTTTATAAAGCTTTTAAGTAATTGTGTTTTTGAATATTAATGACCTTATAATGTAGTGCACCCTGGAAGCCACATTCTTGCAGACTAAAAAGAGAGAGAGAGAGAGAGAGAGAGAGAGAGAGAGAGAGAGAGAGAGAGAGAGCTTCGCTTTCGTGCCACTTTTGGCTAACCGCGAAGATGAGGAAGAGTTATGATATGATGAACACCCATATCCGGGTCGGGATTCGAACCCGGGAACCCTTGCGTACTTTTATAACCACTCCGCCACGGGTTGTCACAGCTAAGGCAGTTCTCTGCTGGGGCTTGTAATCTTGTCCCTCTCCATTAATGTTTGTGATTATACTTTTCTTCACTTAAATCTATCATCTTCATCGTTGCGATTAGCGACTTCAAATGAATCGAAAACTCCGACGTAAGGGCTTTATCTGATCGTAATATTGATGAAACGTTTGAAATTTTTAATTTTAAAAGCTTCCAAACGACAATTGTACGTCTGGAGGTGGAGGGTAGTATAACCAAAATTTTAATGAGAGACTGATTTTTTTTAGGCGAGGAAATGTCTGTATAAAAAAATAAATTCTATTTCATCATTTCTCCACATTTGTCGCGATTAACACAGATAGAAAAAGCGACGTAAAGTAGGTAAACTTTAAGACAAATTTATTATTAATTGCACACCATGCTGGATATTCACGTTATTTTAAAAAATCGTATGGATCACACTCACAAAAGTAAAACCTAGTGATATTAATCAAACTTACTTGGCACCACTGTTCCTCAAGATTCTTCGTAAATAAGGGTCGATCGCTCACGTTGCTGACCATTTCAGACAACAAACGCCATCATCGTGGAGGTATTTCCCTTCATCCTGTTTTCGTATATTATTTTGTTGAATGTTTTCGCGTCGCAATATCACGTACCTCATCCGAGATATGAGTTCAGATTGAAATGCGAGCGCATATGCTCAAATTACAGTAAACAGTTGGGTCTGTTCCATGGAAATAATACGAAAATAATGTTGGTTAGATGATGATGTTATGATGTGAATTAAAAATATTTTGTGATGTAAAGTTTCGAGGATAGTGTGTTATTTTATGCATTTCTGATAAAGAAGAGTGTTCTGTCTTTCTAACATCACTATTGTAATTCTATAGTAAATTCTTTATTCAGTTTTAACCACAGCATGTAGTGTCAGAGTGGAAATGACTATACTTTCCTAACTGGTCAACTTATATGGCCACCAAGCCGATTATTCTGTTCGCTTTACCTCCAATCAATGAAGCTGAGACTGAAAATGAATCGTATTTTGTTAGGCAAATTTCATTACAAGAGAAACCAGCCGCCATGTAATAGATGGGCAAGACATAGCTTGAAATTTGCTTCAGCCACTCTACTGTGCTTCCTGTAGATTCCGAATGCGCATCAACGCCATCTACTCAACTACACAAATGTGAGTCCATATTTTCCGCTCTGTGTCTAGCTGTCTGTGGAATTCGTTTACAAGTTGAGAAGTTCTAAAGAGAAGGAAGAAAAGAAAAAAAACGAGCTCACGCATTAACACAAACATATAATAGTCGATTCTCGAAGCAGCAATAAATATCGAATTCTCCCCAATTGTTCTGTCTTATCGAAGAAAAATGGTGATAGGACTGAAGCAAGCCTTCCCAGCCACAACATAAGGCCACGCAGAAAAAAAAAAAAGAGTGGCGAGTTTTTCCCCGCATGTTCTGCTCGACCAGCTAGCGTCTTCGAAAGTCATAAACTTTAAGCGGTGACTGATACACGAAAGCCCATAAATTTTGCCAACCTAATTACATTGCAGGTATCATGTTCTACGTGCTTATACTGTGAAGATAATTTTAAAGCCGTCCTCCTCCTACGAACCTCACCCATCTTTTGCAGAAAACGATTGGATGTCAGCCTTATTATTCATATCTATGCTGGTCCGAGAGTGCCCCAGCTTGTTCCAAAACATATATAATTATCTTCGGCCTAGAGGATGTATAGACCCCAGGAACGGAAAAATCTTTTGAGCGTTGTTTTGTCTCCCGGAAGGTGACCTAATGGTGTAATCCTCCATGGATATGAGAACACCCTGGAGGTTGGTTATTTTCTTTCTGAAAAGTTCACTTTGCGTGTGTTTTATCCAAAATACCATACATACGTATTCGGGAGTGGTCATTGCAAACCAACCAGGTATGTCGTCGCACTTAGTAATAATAATACTTCATAAAGATGAAGTTGGTGTAAAATTAGAGAATTTTAGGATAAAAAATGGTCGTTTCAGTTGACCCTTTCCGAAGACACCCAAACCTTCCTTCCTCGTAATACACCCTGGACTGCATATTCAGACTAGTGCTCAGGGTGCGAAATCAATTAAGACTGGCGGGGGGGGGGGGGAGAAAGATCTTAATCAACAAAACCCTCCTCCTCCACAAACATTCATATAAATTATACGATATACATATTTATAATGTTATTAAAAGTAAAAATAAATTACTAAATTAAAAATATATTATTATTATTATTATCTATTATTAATTACACAAGATAAATAAATTTGTTACTTTTATATATATATAGGCTATCAGATATTATAAAGTTGCAAACTACTTCCCTTACTTATGAAATAGTTGAATTGGTTTTATTATGTGTAAGTTTTTATTTAGTTTTTGCTTTATGTTAATATAAATCAATTATTATTATTGTTATTATTGTTTTGCATTCTTGTTTTACTTTTATTGTGCGTATTGATGTAGATTTGTTAATGATCTCTTGAGAGAGAAAAGCATTGAACCCTCACAACTACACTAATTTGTGTATGTTTTCGATATTATTCTTTGTACAGTAGGTTGAAATTAAATGTAATGGCTTATCGTTTGTTTGTTGTAACAAAAACTCTCCCCCCCCGTAAATTTTTGGTGCGGGGGGGGGGGTTGAGTCCAAGACTTTTGGTGTTGTGACGTCGCTTTGTGTTTGTGATGTCCTTTCATCAATCGCATCCTATTCATTCATTCATCCACATGTTCGCGAGTAGCCAAGTGGCAGAAAAGAATACACGAAATCAATCAACAAAAATGAAGTTCCTGATTGTGCGTCATTCGAACGCTTATCTTCATGGGATGGTATAAAACAAAACGCATACAGGCATTTTGATAATGTATTAGTACTTCGAAACTACAGTTCGCAGTGTCCATACCTAAATCCGTCATTGTTATTCATCATCCACCCTCTTCGTGACTTTTGTAAAAATTGACGTAAAATAAGTATAATATAAGTGTCAACAATGACTACAACAATGTCCTTATCCAACAATAAACCCTGTGGAAATATATGTTATACTTACATAATGTTCTTATTTCAGATTCCCTTTACGGTGGATCGGTTAGTTGAGCCCGCTTCGAGACATAGGCCCTGGGTTCGTATTATTTATTTATTATTTATTTCATTGTTTTCACATGCAGTTGTAGAGTACTTAACGCACACAAACCATAGTATGTTAATTGACACAAAAATTCAGCCTAATTAATTCATTAAATGGAAATAAATTCTGATGATGCACTGATGTGCATCAAAATTACTTCACGTCGGTAGAAACAAAACACAGAAATGCATTTTCCAACTGCTATTTCATGTGATGCAGTAAAAACGTATCTATTGCGAACAGACACAACCTTTCCATAAACAAATTTTATGTATTTAAAGTACCATTAGTTGAACGAAGAGAAGAGTGCATTTATATTTCTGTATTAATATGCCCACATTTTTACTTTCATAGTTCTGAAATAAATTCAAGCACACAATATTGCATTATTCTGCAGTGTTATAACTTTTGTTAGAAGGTTGAATACGTTGTCAGATTTCTAAATATTTTCTGGTAGAGATTTATCATTGCGACTCGATAACGTGTAGCCAGCTCATTACTGAAATGAAAACTAACCAGTCTTCTTTTGTGCAAGCCGTCCAAGCGGCATCTAAACCTCTTTTTAAGAATTGTGTTCACTTGAAGTGCGTATCGTGAATAATGTTTCTTCAGCCAGCCAATGAAAGAACAAAGTACTGCAATGCTCTCACAAACTGGCGTGTCTGGTTCGAGTACAGACCATTCATCAAAGAGCGCATTCATCGGGCATACCTGTCTGTACTTTTGTAATTATCTAACCTTGGAGGGTCTGCCCTCTGGTTTTCAAGCCTTGAATTATGACGGATACAAACACACTGTTGCAGTCAGCGGTATAGCTTTTAATGCCATGGTAAGAGTGTAGGTCGCGGCCGAAACAAAAGAAAAAAACAGTTTTAACATCACCGAATACGAGAAGAAAAAAGCATAACGAATTATGGCTAGAAGTTGATTTTGTGAAAAGTGGAAATAGTCATAAATCGCTGGCTTGAGCAAGGCATCATGTGCATGTAAAATTCTAGTAAGCCAGTTTCGATCGCAGCCGCGGTGGCGCTGCTTACCGCCCAGGTTTTCATTTGACTGCTAAAAGTGCACTTCACAGAAACTTCTTCAAAATGTGAAACAGAAGAAAGTATTATGATAATGTGCATAAAGTAAGCAAATATTTTCATACTATATTGAGAACATTTTTTATTGTGTAAACATCAATAACTTTCTGAATGTTTCACTGCACATAGGGTTCAGATTTCGTAACAACAAAGCCTCCCTCCATCTAGCAAAAAATTATGTTATGGCATTTTGTTACCTGATATTTAAATGTCTGTGTAATCGCACATAACTCTAAATACATCAAACCAAATCTGATGCAATTTTAGTGCAAATGGCAGAGTTCAACTTAATTTTGATTTCTTTGAAATGGTTGTATCTGATATGCGCAGTTTGATGTATTTTTACTGCATGAAACTAAATAGTAACTCTAAAATGCAATTTGATGTATTTTCTGGATAGTTTCGTCCGGTACGAAGGTATTTTGTTTGATTCATCCAAATGCGTCACCAACATTTTATATACATTAATGTTTAACTGTGGAATTTACTAAGGATTCACTTTTGTGTAATGTATCCTAGTCATTCATAGCGAAAATGACGGAACTCGCCATTGTTTGAATATGTAATATGCCGACATTGTTATAAGCTAATCTTTCCCAGCAACTACACCATGCACCTAAATTTGATTTACGATTCACTATACCGACTTGTTTTAAAGCGTTTTACAGATCGCAAATGGCGCCGCCACGTACATTAAATGTGTCATGATTTTTTTTCGCAAGTTTATATTATCTACCAGGCAGTTTGGCAATTGCAAAAATCACCTTCACCGTTTCTTTACGATCTCGTCCAGCAGGATTTTGCTCGGAATCAAAAAGCAGGAAGATATCGCAATCTATTGACGTTTTCGAAACCCAGGCCTATAAGGAATTTATTCGCCTGTTATGAGAGACATCTGATGGTGAGTTTTCGACTCACGAAGAGAGAAAGGTCTAAATTTTTGTTGGCCATGCCCAAGAGTTCTCCATTTGTTCTTTTCGGAATCTTGACGTGGCGAAACAAGGATAATAGTGTATTGCAGTGTTCTTTTAGCTTCTTTTTTTATCAGGAAAATGGCTGTCACGGCCAAAATTCTTTGCAGTGGTTCTTCCCCATGCCACCAGAGGGGGTGCTCTTCCAATTCTTGTAGGATCAAAGATACGGTGCATGAAGAACAAGTCAGGAAGGTACAATGTCTATGCGAATACTGCGCATGCCCAGTGGAATTGGATCGATTTGCAGAACAGGCTATACTGGCAAGGACCCCCTCGCGTTCCTCTAAAAAGCTCTAGTGGTTTCCACAGTGCGTGGAGTTTTTCCTGGCTCTAGACTCCTCCCCCTACTCCCAACCCTTGTTGCAGCAGCTAGCACTTTCGTAGTAGTGTTTCCAGCTCATGGAAAAGACGCCCAAAAAGTTGGTGTATTATAATTATATTCTTACAGACGAGTGACATAATTCGTGGTCAAATTTCAAGTTGCAATGGAACGCCGAACTTAAAAAAAAAGCGTAAATGTACACGTAGGGATATGATCTCACCCACGCAAGTCAGTGGTGTAAATAATTTTATTTCGGGGTAAGTGGAGAGTGTACGTTAATTTTTTTATCGCGTAATTACGATCCTGTTCCTCCACAAATATAACAATTTTTTTTGATTCATTGAGTTGGTGTTTTATCCACAGTAAGGCTAATCTGGACTGGACCTACAGTTTGAAATGCGATCCGAATCATTGTGCAATGTGCCTCCACCGGGTATCGAACCTGGCACCCCTTCATTACAAGGCGACGACACTACCACTACGCCATCGGGGAGGCCAACAATTTTTTAAATAAGGAATTCTAAATTTACGAAATTATGTACAGTCAAAATGCAATAACAGAAAATAATATGGGTGTGATGATATTTCGATGGTGGAGCAAAGTCTGTTTCCCAATCCTTTAAGTATAAACCTACACTGTCATATTTTTGCACTTGAACTTACATTGCTGCTCCTTGTGTATTGTCGCACATTCTGAGTTAGCTTGAAACTTTCAACTGGTTGCAGTACGTTTTCTGAGTGTTATTTTGTCTTCTATAAGCATATACAATTGATATAATTTATAAAGTTCGGATGTTATTGGAAGTTGCTTTCGTGTTTCGTATTGGGCCTAACAAGTTTTTAACCTCCCCCCTTTCCTTAACCCATGTGATTACACCTGTACGCACCTGGCCTACTGGCTCCTCATGATATACGTCCTTGATCATAATATATTTAGTATCATTACAATGTGTAGGGAACATTGACATGTAGATGCTAGGAATGACTGTTTTCGAAGCAGTGTGTCGATCCTGTCTTTTGCGCATACAGTACATGGCGAATTTCTATAAATCTAATACCTTCTTCTTCTTCTTCTTCATTTGGCTCGCACCGCGTTTGCAGTTTCTAGCCAAAGTTGACGAGTTCAGGTTCTATTGTTAATATCTATGTTCCAAACTGTTGTTGAATATCATTGACTTTCTTCGAAACACTAATGTCTTCCTGTTCTTATGGTATAACAGTTTTGTGAGGTTATTAATTTAAATTGTAGTGTGAATCATCGTGGTTGTTTAAATAGTAAACCTATGTTTTCTAGCGAAACTATAAAGAATCCGAATAACTGCAGTGCGAGGTTCAGATATTAGTGTAGATAAGGATATCGGAAATGGTACCTGTACATGTTGTAAATTAATACCATCATCGAGGTTTTTATGACAAAACAATAATCGTTAATAGGTCAACATATAAATCATAGCATTTTCGTTAATGATTCAATGTTCGCAATAATGTGATTAATAATTGGAAATTTTAACTTTACTAGAATTCCAGATATACTATTTTCTATGATAATGCAGAGATACATATGTCGATCAGGCTCTTGCTTGTGTAGCATTAGGTAATCCTGCACCGACCTAATTCTAGAGTTCCAATATTAGAATCGCTTCACGCCCTGGTTTCTCTTGATATTTGTAATTTCATTTTACGTCACTTTTCTGCCATTATCGCGACGAAACGGATGATCGGATGGAATTCATGAAGGAACATTAAAAATCTCGCCATGCTCACGCCAGGATTCGAGTCCGGGAACTTCGGTGGCTATTTTCTCTATTGTGGACGGGAAAAGGGGGCTCAGACTAAATTTGGAGAAATGTGAAGGGGGTAGAAGATACTGCACAGGTCAGTGGCGTATGCTGAGTCTAAGACCTGCTATGGAGGAAAGGAGAAGACTAGGCTCATTCTTGACGTCTTCAAGGAAGTCACGTTGCCATCCCAACGGTAGTCAGGTTGCCAACTCCTAAGAATTCAGGTTGCCAACTCCTAAGAATTCAGGTTGCCAACTCCTAAGAATTCAAGTTGCCAACTCCTAAGAATTCAGGTTGCCAACTTCAGAATCGCCATTGTCTTCTTTTTGAAATCAGGTTAATTCACAGTTCCTAATCCTTCTCCCTAATCGCCGCCACTTCTTACTCATTCCCAGGAATCTGTGGAGCAAGCGAACGAAAACAAGTCCTCTACGCAAGTAAGACTCGAGAGGGCTCTACTAATGAACGGGTGAGAGGGAAAGGGATTGTATGGGGGGTAACGCGACTGCAGCTACCAGCCATTTTCTCCCCTTCTGTACCGTTATGCGCGGCCTTGCTCCACGGACTCCTTGGTTGGACTGTATACACCGTGGGACAACAGCTGAGGAACGGGTTGTCAGTCCCATCGCCGCGGTTTTCTGACTTTCGAGAGCGGAGTCTGCTACCACTGTTATCACCGCAACTCCCCAGTTATCCACACGATACGAGACACAGGGATCAAACCCGGTGCCGCTCGCACCAAAGGTGAAAGCACAAAACGACTCATTCACGCTGCTCCTATTTATTGAACCCTACAGATCAGTGTTGCCACATAAAGGGCAATTTCCCTTAGTAAGGAAAATGCGGGTTAAAATTTAAGCCAAGGGGAAAAAAAATGTTTTCGAAGAAAATCATAATTGCCGGGGAATTTAAAATATCAGCTTCATATGTTAGATTCAAGCTCTTTAGTTATGTAAATTATTCCCATCAAAATAGCATAATAATTTAATTCGGATTCGGATTCCATTTATCAGCTTCTAAATTATAATATCACAACTGGTATAAGCCTAATCTCCTAAAGTGTAGAATTTGATATCGCTTGATTGATTTAGTTTATTTTACTTAGCTTTTTCTTCTACTTTTGGCTAATTTGCGAAGATTAGGATGAGTGATGATGTGAAGAAATTGATGAATGGACGGGACACTCACAAACATCCATGCCCAGGCCGTGATTCGAACCCGAAACTCCTGGGGTCGTAGCGCGCTGTGCTAACGGTTGTATCCCAATTGCGAACAGTCCTAATTGCGAATAAAGCCTAAATCGTCCTAATTGCGAACACATGAAAGTGAGAAATAATTTCGTGTCCTAATTGCGAACACATGAAAGAGAAATAATTTCGTCCTAATTGCGAACACATAAAAGTGAGAAATAATTTCGTGTCCTAATTGCGAACACATAAAAGTGAGAAATAATTTCGTGTCCTAATTGCGAACACATGAAACTGAGAAATCTATTATCAGAAACAGATAAGGTAGTAACGCAGAGAGACAGCAGGTTTGACCAACAACAATAGCCAACCTGACTGACTTATCATGGTCTTCTGCTTTGTGAATGAAGTGTGCAGTACATATTCCTATAAAAAATAGGTCACACTTTAGTTATTAAATTATATATAATTTGGCGACGACATTAATCATGTCGAATTTTCTATGATCCAACAAAACACTGACCACTCTCAAATCTGGAACTGAGTCCATTTAAAAAAAAAAAAAAATGTTAAAATTCGGGAAGTGTGAAAGTTGTAGATCCCAAGGCAGAAAAATGTGTTCGCGATTAGGACATAGCCCTTCCAGTATATTCCTCTTTAAGCAGCAAGTGTTCGCAATTAGGACTGTTCGCAATTAGGACGACACCGTGCCAACCACTCCGCCACGGGGTCGGCTGAGAATTTGATATAAGTAATATTAATTTTCTTTCTCTTTCAACAAATACTATAGGCATTTCTGTTAATTCATTTTTTCATGGGTTAACTAATTATAAAAATAATGATAAAACCCGATGAGATAATAATTGTCATAAGAGGAATGGGAAATATACAAAAAAAGGGGGAATTTTGAAACCGTGATAAGGAAATTGTGGTTTTTAAGCGGCAACACTGCTACAGAGAGGTTTGTGTGTTGTTTAATTTGCTAAAACTCCTTAAGATGGGGTTAGTGTGATTTTACCATACGCCAATAATATTATGGCTCTGGCAACAGTGTAAAAGACTGATGCAAACTGTCAAATACGGTACATGATTATTATAATTGAAGTAAATTACTATTTTAGTCGTTGTTCCTTTTTCCATTGTAGATTTCCTGGAGATTCTCCAGATCTTACGTAATCTTGCAGCTTCCTGCACCAACCTTGAGGATATTAGCTATCAAATGATACGAAAATAAATTTCCTATATTTATTTGTTTACGTAAAAGGAAACCGCATTTATTTTCTTATCTTTGCGTTCGGTGTACGCATCTGTCTAAACTAAATCATGTCACAATGAATGTACGAGAATCGCACAACCATATTTTGTAGCAGACTTCACGGCAGTGTTTCCATATTACTCCAAACTATTTTTTTCATCGTGCAAAGAAAAAAGAAACAATGTATGATGTTTCAACAATTTTTGCGATTTATATTAGCACTTTTTCGAAAAGTGTTGCAAAATGTTATATCAGGAAGAAAACTGTTTACAGGTTGCAAACTCTTATCTTAATTTGCTAAATTATCTCCAATTTCTCCAATCCCACAATTGATAAAAGTTTCGGAAGTTCGGATTCCTGCATACAAATGTAAAAAGAATGTCTCAAAAGGTTCTTCCAGGAAAATTATATTTGCATTCAAAATTCCTACAAAAATAGTGTTGCCCACGGGACGCGACGGGACAGGCTTTTAAAAATTCGAGACGAGATTGATCATGTGTCCCGAGTCAAACTAATATTTTCGAGACGAGACAGCATTTCCACGAGACGAGACAGGCCAAAGTCTCGTCTCGTGGGCAACACTATACAAAAAGATAAAAAAACATTAACTTGTAGATTTACATAATTATTTCTCACTATTTTTTGCGTTTAGAGTGGGAATTATATTGTATTATTTTGTCAACAACATTTGTTTGAACACCAATATAAGAATAACTGTTAAAGGACCATCTAGTGATGACAACTGGCACTTACATGTTCTAGAAATTGTCAAAAATTTGAATTACGTCTTCAGGTTGAATTTAGGAACCAGTATGCTACTTCAGAGAGAAAAAAAATGAACGAGAAGTACGACAGATGCAAGAAGAATATTAAACTGAATCTGTATTTATCTTCTAATATTATTCGAACAATTAAATCACGCAAATAATAGTTAGGGAATCTTGTTAGGGAACTTGGTAAGAGACACACCCGTAGGAATGTCATGGAATGAATATGAAGGCTGGATTGGTGTTACCCAGGATAAACCTTCGTATTTGGGAATGCCAGAGTGTTAGTCCAGATAGAAACACAAATCAACACATCCCTAAAAGCTTGAAGCTATTCTGGAGTTATCACGGCGTTATCAGTTGGCAACACTGCCAGGAAATGACGTGGACTGATGGACCGGAACAATGCGTCTCACACTCTATTTTCTAGCACTTCGTCTGTCTCTCTCTCTTCGCATCCTCAGTACCGGAGAGGCGTAGGGGGAGGGGAAGGGCTACAACACGGAAACCCACTAAACCACATAGTCTATCCCCCAGATAATCTACGTTCATTTTGGTAATGGGAATCCGAAATGATTGGTTGCGGCGAGTAGTTTCCCAGGATCTTCCAATTAGCTCGCTGGCTAGATTGTTCAACCTAACTGACTGAGCCTTCGGTCCAACCTCCACCAAGTTTCCAGCATTCCGTATTGTATATGAGGGATAATTACAACTTTTTTTCCCTTCTCTTCGTTTCGGGAGGAAAGGAAAAAAAAGGCCATCTGCAAGCTAAAAATCCTTTCAGAGCTGGAAAATGCGTATCAGGCCATTTTCTTCTTTCTCCCGAACCGGGTAGATTGCAAGGGAAAACAGCACGGGTTGGCTACAGCGCCCTCTAATGAGATTCCCATGTTGTGTCTAATCCAATCTTACTTAGCACCTAATACCAGATGGCAGCACAGTCGAGCTCCCTCTCGAATGGTATGGTATTGCTTCGCTTCTCTTGCCTTTGCATCATCCCTTGTTATCTTCATTTTTAAAGCATGGCGTTGATTTTCCTGCTTCGATTTTTGCTTGTTTCTTTAAAAAGTGGAAAGGAACTGTTACTATCTGTGCATACCAAAACATATAAAATGTATTTTTCTAGTATTACGCAGTTAAATAGGCGAATTGTTATTCCTATGCTAATATGGAATCTGTGACATATTTAATTTGGTTAAGTTGCAATAATTTACATGGAATATTACCAGTTTCGTTTGGCAGTCAAAATATTGTGCACTGCCTCGTGAATTCTATTGTGGTGTACTGGAACTGTATTAATCACCACCAGCTTAGAAAGAAAATTTTTATTTGTCGACTGTGGTCGTTCCTTATTCTCAAACGTCTCCGAAACGAGTAAATCTAGTAAGACGAAGTGTGGTGTATTAAGAATCATTAACCAGTTCGATCCATTCGGTTGGTTAGAGATATAGCAATATCTTTGAAATTACTCAAGTTATAGAACTACAAAATGTAGTGAACTGAAACATGTTTGAATTAAAAAGTTGAGACAATGTAATTCTCGTTGATTTTGTCTGTTGCGTGCTGATTATTCAGAAACTACTCGTGAAAAATCTTAGTACGCAATCACACGTATTAAAGATCAGATGAGTAACAAATTTTGTGTGTGTTTTTTATTCCATTTTCATTTAAAAAAAGGAGGCCATCTTAAAATATTAAAACGTCCATTTCAGTAAAGATTGTTTGTCCTTCAGAAATACATGTCTACTAATCCTACATAGTAGATCAGTAAGTTGCTGTTATGTAGTAAGCAAGGTGTCATTGTATTTTTCCCATTATCTATTTATTCTTTCAGATCATTCACCCTCATCGTCGCGATTACCATAAGAGCTATAATGGCGACATTTATGTTCTGAATAGAAATAAACTAGCCTACATTCCTACATTTAAAAAAGTTTATAATGTGCTCCAGTTGTGACATATCACTCTCAAATGTGTACAATATAATTTTGCCCTCATTGACAATGCACAGCCGAAAACCCTGGACTTAGATACTTGAAAAACATAAACGAAAGGCTTCAACTGATAGCACTGCGTGTAGTGTATAGCAGTCGTTACCTTTAGAAATGTACAATCACCGGCAATAAAAACCGGCGTTATGTGTGTTGCCTAACTGCACGGCGCTGATAGAACTTGCCATTGGCAATTTGCTATTAAAATCCACTTATGGCCGTAGAATTAGGCAACACACAGAACGTCTTGCCATTGATTTAGGTGTCCTATTGTTATATACAGTAAAACTTCTCAATAAGGGACAGGCCGAGGGGAAAAATAAATGTCCGTTATTAAGAAGTGTCCGCTATTCAGAAAGAAAGTGTAGGATATTACACAATAGGATAAGCATATTACAGTACGTAGTTCACGAACATAATGTTTTTTTCCTACATTCAAGGAACAAAATACTGTACTACATACGGTGAATTTAAATTTACTAAAGTATCCCTACATACATTACAAATTTCAAAAAAGAAAATACTGTACACGTAATACGTTCGTTGTAACTTGAAACAATGCGCGCTAGTTCCAAATACTGGCCATTGTTGTGTCGAATTCCAGGAATTGCGACCGTTTTCTTTTAGGCTGTCCGTTATTAAGAAGTTTTATTTGCATTGGGGAGGTAGTTTTCAGTGTCCGCGTCCGTTATTAAGAATGTCCGTTATTGAGTAGTAATATTGCCATTAAACCTTATGTATTTCTGCCGGGGAATTTAAAAATGTCCGTAATTTAGAGGTGTCCGTTACGAGACGTTTTTTCTGTAGTATATTTTTCAGGTTATTGTGGGACGCGTCCCTCTGTCACCCCGCTAACGATGCACGTGCTTTTCAGTAAACGTGGTGTAATGTTTGGCAAGAATCTAAAGCAGAATTTGTCTGTGCGTGCGTAAGAAAAACAATATTGAAATAGATGATTAAGCGGAAGAAATTACATTATAGCAAAAAGCCGAAAAAATATATATGATGCCCATCACGTTGACTACTTGGTGGATAGCAAGAAATCAGAGTGTAATTCTGAATCTCAAAAATATTGTTATTGTAATCAACCTGTACGAGCATAACAACCTTTACTTTCGAACTGGACACGTCACGGGGAACAAAATCACAGTTCCATCCTTGATTTGAATTTTTGAAGGCTGTAAGAACTAACTCGCAAAATGGGAAACTATTCGATGAAGGAGAACCGCAGCGCCACCCGAGTGCAGCGGTATTCCAGCGAACTACCTGAGACGGTTCATTGTTCGAGCGGGTAGGACGGAACAAAACGTTTTCGTAAACCACCAACGTTGCTCGACTGGGGGGCAAAGCAAAGGGTCACATTCTTCAGATTGCTATTGGCTGTTACGGGAAGGAAGTAGGTCAACAAGATGGCCGTCGCCGAAAAGGGACTGGGGGTGGCTCAAAAATAGAATAAACATATTTTTCTTCACAAGGGCAAGCTGTCTGCGGATAGTATTTTTAGTTACCGATCCACACATGGATTGCGTCCTTCTTTCAAGGGGAAGGACATATTTGGAGCTGTGTTTGCGGCTCCTGAGATGCAACGAAGATAAACACAGTCTTTTAACGAGCAAAACTCCTTTCGATTATAAAGACAGGTGTAATTTATACATTTATAACGGAATATTTGTATTTAGGGCCAGAATCTACCAAGCGCATCGAGTCCCATCGCCGCTGTTTTCAAGACTGGAGACCGCTACTTCTTCTTCTCAAGTAGCTCCCCAATTGTCTTCACGATTCTGGATAAAGATCCAATTTCTTTGCGAATTTTTAGCGGGAATCTAACCCGACACCGCTAGCACCAAAGGTAAGAGCTCCAATAGCATGACACTAGGCCGTATATTATCTGCCTTCGATTTCAATAACGGATACGAGTGGATATTTTACTTTCGTTGTTGCTGAAAATACGTGGCACCATTAATATGTTGACCATACTGACGAAAGTGGCGCATTACAGCCTTCATTTGTTTGAGTGTGATTTTTAGGTTCATTTTATGTCCGTTTATGTAAGGCTAATCGGAACTGGGCATTTGGTTTAAGGTGGAATCGGAACCATAACGTTGTCACCAGCAATAAAAATGGGACACCTACAGTCCTCCCGGTGTATATCCCGGTGTCGAATTACAGCGCAGAACAGTTATTATGACAAAATCATGTTTCCCTGGTGGCTGTTTCGGGGAGGAGGGTTTCAAAGGTTGCCGCTTGTTCCTCAAACGTGGGTCAGCGGTGGGTCTAATTGGCTGTTTGACCGCCAGATCCTTCGTAGGTAAACGCGGCAACAGGGGGTCACTGCCATATAGGCGGTTTCCGCGCCGAACAGAAGAGCGGCGGGACTGTCAGCAAATGTTTCAATGGCAACTTCTACCACCGCCGTAGACTTATACAACCCACATAACGCCTTGCAGGGTAACGAGTATTTCATGATCTGGGTGTTCCATTTTTATTGCCGGTGGGTGTACCCCCCGTACCCCCCAGGAATACTTCCCCCACCCCCAAATGTGTTAACGTCCTTGTACCTGTTAATACTTGTGATTTTACCGATGTCAAAATAATCCTTGGAGCTACTTTTATGAAATGGAAAAACTTTTCCAGTCTGTTGCCCCCCCCCCCCCCCAAGTTTGATTTTGCCCCTTCAAAATTTGGCTCCAAATTGCGCCAATGTTTATCTTAGCTTTAGTCCTGTAGTGTAGAATTATTGAACGTACAGTCACAAGCATACTGGCTAGTTTTCCATTTATGAAAACTACTCAAAATGTACACACACGCAGCAAAGAAATTCTGGCGTGTTCAAAAGTGATGAAAATTTGAAAATCATATGGAATAAGAACAGTGAGCGAGGTTCTGAGAGAGAGACAAGAACAAAAATCCACGGTAGCTCTCTTTGCGTAGCGTTCTTGAATAATGTTACTCTTATGTGAATAGAACAAGTTACCAATTTTCTTCCTTTTAAGTATATCAACATTACACCATGCCAATGACCCGCAACACCATCTAGCGCCCAAAAAAAGCAACAAGAAAAAAAAAGTCGGATAATGAAGAATAAGAACTACGCTGTACCTGAACACAGCACATAATTCCAGACGGTCACCGCTGCCCCCACCGGCAGGGAAACGAACTAAATTACAATGACCAGAGTTATGTGACACGCGGCTAAGTAACGCCCGCTACAAGTTTCAATTAAATATGAAAGGTGCATGGAATATCAAACAGGTTGGGGAGGCAGATCTTCCATTAGCTAAACCCCAAATTTTCCCTCCATCTTTCCATATATACCCAGTGGGATATTTTGCCACCACCTGCGCACAGTGCGCCTTGATTAGTGATAAATTTATTGCCGCATGTTCACGATAAATCTCAATGTAATTTATTACTTCGCTTTTGCATTGCGTGGTTCCTTAGTAAGGGAGGAATGATCGTTTGTTTTCATATTCATTAAAGATGTATTGGAGTCCACTGGGAGGAAAAAACAGAGAAGCTATTATGTGTTGGTAAATTATATCCCGGGGCCATATAAAGCTATAGCATTCTTGGATCCTTTCCTGGAAATCGAATCTGTTCATAATCCCCCCTCCCTCAGTACAGGAGCGGATCGATCACTTGCAACTCTCTTTCCAGATTAATATTGAATTACAATTCTCTTTTCGGTTAACATTTGAAATGATTTGCTTATGTTATCAGTAAGATGAAATGCACGTAAAAGTGTTGCTAAAAAAACTAGTAAACAGATCTCGAAAATCAACAAAAAAATATATTCAAGCGCAGGTGTAAGACTTTAATATTTTTCTTATCGTACCGCTCTACGAAGCCAGAGGTCCTTAGTTGGAACCCTGGTCAGGCAAACATGTATATGCATCATTTTGGTTGTCCCATTATCATTTCATCAAAAATGCCCATGCCTTGTCGAGAATTGGAACGAACATATGGTCCCTTGGTTCGTGGGGTTAATTTCAATCTAAAACTCTAAAAAATTGGAATTAACACTCTGTATATATCGTAACTCGTGTCGAAACTACGTCACAAACAAAAAATGTAATTGACTCGCCTGTATGTATCTACCTTGTAACTTTAATTCCAGTTCACGTCACGTGGAGGACCTCGATTTGCTGAAGTGTTGCTTTCTTAACGGTTTTATTGTTAAATGTGTAATTCGGAATACATTGTTGTCTTAGGGATGCGTGTTTTTACGTATATTTATGTTATATTTACGTATGTTGTATCAACATGAAATTTGCCAAAGAGTATATCATATAAAAATCATAGAGACACAGTAGCATATTCGTCAATATACACAGAACAGAAGGTCCTAGGGTTGTCTTAAATTATAATTTAAGGTATATGGAAGGTTCGGCAACATTAGAAGAGAGAGCAAGGCTTGATGATGACTCTCTCGTTCTTGAGTCTCAAATTTAGAAACTCATTCTCGTTCAAGTGTCTTGTCTTCCTTTCTTTCTATCCATTTCTGTTATTTTACGTCAGAACGTAAATTCTTAGGTTAATCGCGACGATGAGGATGAATTAAGGGCTGACGAAATGGATGATAGGTGGCCTATCATCGCACAAACTTTCACAATGTATATCAGTTACTAAGGCAAACAGTTTCTTTTTTCTGCATGGGAAGTTTTACTGTTAGTAGCCTTCTTTCGACACCACGAGCCGTCGAAATGGGGAATTTCATTCTGAATGTATGCAACCACGCCACACACGTGACTTAATTATGTAAGTAATCAGACAAATCCTGGTTTGATATAGTAAGTTTCGTTTAGGTAAATCTAAAGTTATAAAGTGTCATATAGTCTCGAACAAGACCGAAAGCCTCGAACCCAAAGTCCCGTTGCGTGTAGACTTACAAAGGCTCGTTCTCGACTCGATTTTTATAAGATTCGAAACGAAATACAGTAAAAACCTTGTTAATCCGGACCGCGATAAGCCGGACTGCGCTTAATCCGGACGCGTATTTCACATATGCACATTGAAATAGAGATTGGGGGCGTGGCTTGTAATGGAGAAGTTTCTGGTTGGCTGGTCTATTTTTTCATTATTGAGTACTTCTATGGCGTGCTTAACAACTGACTACAGGCTTGAACTAGTTGAATGATGTAAACCACTTAATTTTCCTTTTCCATCTATTTTCTACTTTTTATACATTGCCTTGATCTTTTCTACATATTTCTATTGTAGTTCACTTTCACTAAATCCATACTTATCCTCCAACGATTTATTTATATTCT
Organism: Lepisma saccharinum; assembly: GCF_977018435.1. Lineage (NCBI taxonomy): Eukaryota > Metazoa > Arthropoda > Insecta > Zygentoma > Lepismatidae > Lepisma > Lepisma saccharinum. Next base: position 30,158,889 of record NC_139252.1, on the reverse strand, counting down.
TTCACCTTATGCTGCCATCTACTTTTCTTTTTCGAAACTCCTCTCTTTTCATCTTGTGTTGTTGTTTCCAGTATGTAATATTTCGTTTGTAACAACTTTTTACAAAACAAATACCCGCCCGGTATAATCGAAATTAAGGTTTTGGCGCTACTCAAGGTTTTGACAGATTTTTAAAGTAAGAATTAAAAATGCTCCTTGTTTGCATGTGACGAAAAGCGGAAAATGACCCAATATATTAAATAATTGTATAAGAATTTTCATCCAACGCAACATTTTAAAAATTATTGCTTCTTTTATTTCCAATAAGAAAGTATATTCCCTTTTCGAGTATTATTACTATCCGATTGCGTTCTATTTTTCCCACTAGATGGTTCTGCTTGTAGTCTGTGGTTTACAGAAAGTGTTCGCACAAGTCAATGAAATAAATACCAGTGTCCTATCCTATATCATTGATATATCATTGAGGCAGTCTGCTAGCCAAAAGCATTCATACACAAACCACGCCCCCAATCTCTATTTCAATGTGGACATGTGAAATACGCAATCCGGACAGGCAAAAAAAAAGCAGAATGGAATGTTTTAAATGTGGCTAGAAGTCAACAATCGCAAGAGAGTTTGCAGAGCCACGTCCGTCAGGCACATCATCATAATATGGGTATTGCGTATGTGCGTACTACATTGTATGTACAGTATTGATTTACATTTTACTGTACTGTATAGTGTATTCAGGACTATGCCCTTTAAATACACCATAATAAAAGTTTATTGTTGCTATAAATGGAGTTTTAATGCACTTTCTACTGTTCTTTTAGGTTATTTCAGTTAATCCGGACTTTCGTTAAACCGGTCAACTTATCCCCCCATTAGTCCGGATTAACGAGGTTTTAATGTAGTTGTATTTCAATAACTTTACCCGTCATGTAAAATAAGAAAGGGGGAAAAAGCAGAAATTTGTTCTAAAGTTAATGAGAGAGTAAGGTAAAGTGTTTTTGAGATTCGCCGTCCCGCATTTATTTCTACAGTATCTGGCAACACTATCTCTATGCATACATGATGCAGAGTCCTCTGTACTAACGGTACAGATTTGTCAATGCATGTTATTCGTATCAGATCAGACAGGCCTTGTTCAGCAATAAATCACTTTGCTAAAGGGCGTGAGAGATATTCCCCCTCTTCCACCAAAAGAAGCTTCGATCGCATGCAGGAGAGGGCAAAGCGCCCCCCCTCCCCACTTAAGCCACTGATTTAAGCCTGGTCACCCCTATTTTAAGGGGGGAGGGACTGTCTGTCTCATTGGCAGTCAAAGAGAACTGTCGCTTTGGAGCTACATCGAGCCTAACGTGTAGATATGGCGTACAATGTTGCCCCAAGGGGACTGAAACCGTAGTCGATTTTCCTAGTGTTGTGAAACATGGCTGAAAAAAGTCACTAAACAACTTCGGGAAAACACGGGACTGTTGGGGTTAACACAGCGTTTTGGGGGAAAAGAAGTTTACGATATGGCTCTCCAATAAGAAGTGGGCTTCTCCGTGTCTTATTTTACTGCATGTTTGTTTTTCTTGTTTTGTTTTTTATGAGTAACAAAGGAGATTCTGAGCCTGGTTTATTCGTTTCTTGCTTTCTTTTCAAGGTCCACAGTGGTACTCTTCCCGTAAGAATGAATTTTCAGTGGTTTGTATTTGTGCGAAAATATGGGGACGGGAGTTGCCACGTTGTAAAAATGCTCACATTATGTTCGCTTCCAGTCACATGTGCAAAAAGAGAACTTTGTGTGTTCTATTATGGAATGGCTATATTATATTTGACACGCCTTTCGACTATCGATACGATGCTTGTCAAGAGTTGCCAGATACTCTATCTTTTTATCCCCCTCTCGAAGCTAGGAGAAAACACCATATAATTAAGAAAATACATGATACACCCAATACTTTAACGAAATTGTACAAGGTCAAGGAAGGAAGAAAAAAAGGGCAAAAGAAAACCCACAGCACACGTTGAGAAGATACGAAGATACTTGATATGAGTCTCTGTATCGTCCCAATTTTATGAACATCCGTTGCGCTGTTGTATCGGTCTCAAGTTTCGCAATGCCTACAAAGTGACACCGCACATAAACTTCTGCACACGACTGGAAATATGCTTTCGGCGCATCAATTGTCACGGCTTTGAAATGAGGCTGTTTGATTTCCTCTGTTTGTGCATTTTAAGTGTAATTATAGTGTATATAGAAGTGCATCAAACGAAACAAGAGCTGATTGCCGTACTTTTGATTAACCGGAAGCGCTTCAGTAGCGGTTCATGCACTGGCTTGCCCAGGATATTCGAAATGGGTTGGGGGTTTGTCTAATTTTTTAGTAGTCTGCACTCTATTCCCACCCCCCCCCCATATTTTCCAGCATTTAAAGTAGATGCTGAGCCAAAAGTTGTGATGGGGGGAGTGTTATAACACTAACCAACGACCTTTTGATACGCCACTGACTGGAGCCAATATATTTGCATCTACTGACACATTTTTGGTTCTGTGTGTAGAGATTCTTCTTCTTCTTTTATATGACCCTATCAACGTTTATATCCTGTTGACTTTGGTCAGCGTTTCTGTCATTGTAGTTCTTCCGGGATCGGTAGATTAGATTGCCACAGATTGAAATCACTTATATAAGTAAATCACTTTTATCTTTGCACTGTTTCTTTGAGATTACTTTCTTTTTACATTTCAAGTCTACATTTTCGTGCATATCCGTATAGGAGCCAGACAAGTGGAGTAGATAATTCTGTTAGAAGGAAAGAGGGTGACACAGGGAATGAATGGAATTTTCAATCGTTGTAATCCTTTGTAGAGTATAATTCGTTGTTGTAAGAAAATTGGACATTCTAAGAATGAATGTTGTTCTGCATCGGGTTTTCATTACCACATTTGCAATTTTGTTGAGTTACAATATGAATTCTTGATAAGTGTGTTGGTGTCCGTACGTGTCGTGTTCTTAATCTGTTGATGCTTGCCGTGGAAGTTAATATGAATAAAACCATGGATTTTTATTTGTGAAATCTGCTGTCCATTTATATGTATTACCGACTACCATAAATTGTTCCTTGCACCAGTCATTCCAATGATTCATGAGTTTGTTTTTCACTCGAGGTAATAAATGTGTGTACCATAATCTGTTGGAACTTATGTGTTGTAAATCTCTGGCTTTCTTAGCATATACGAAGGTGGTTTGAAAAGTTATCGGAATCGAATAGAAAGAAACGACTTACAACAGTGATTTTTTTTTATTTTTCAATGTAGTCTCCCTGTACACTAATGCACTTGGTCCAGCGATGTTCCAATGCCTTGATCCCATCTCGAAAATTAGATTCCTCCAGGCCTGTGAAATACGTGTCAACTTCGGCTATTAGTTCTTCCTTTGAAGAGAATCTCCGTCCACCGAGGAAACTTTTGAGTTTGGGGAAAAGATGGAAGTCTGAAGGAGCCAAATCAGGCGAATAAGGCGGATGTGGCAACAATTCGTAACCAAGTTCATGAATTTTTGCCATGGCAACGACACTTGTGTGATGCAAGATGATTTTCTTTCTTGCCAAACCTGGCCTCTTTTCCCGTATCTTATGCTTTAGTTGGTCGAGGAGATTAGCGTAGTATTGTCCCGTAATTGTTTGACCAGTGGGAAGATAATCGATCAACAGAATCCCTTTCGCATCCCAAAACACTGACGCCATTTCCTTTTCGGCCGACCGTATTGCCTTTGCTTTCTTTGGTGGTGGTGAATCAACATGTTTCCACTGCTTTGACTGTTGTTTTGTCTCTGGGGTATAGTAGTGGACCCACGTTTCATCTGTCGTCACAAACCGGCGCAAAAAATCTGTTTGGTTTCTCTTAAAACGAGTCAAACATTGTTCGGAAATGTCCACTCTGATGCGTTTATGGTCCTGTGTTAAAAGTCGCGGCACCCATCTTGCAGATAATTTTCTCATATCCAATTCAACTGTTAAAATGTGATACGCCCGTTCGGATGACATTCCTATAGCTTCAGCAATTTCACGCACTTTCAGTCGGCGATCCTCCATGACCAATTTATGCACTTTTTCAATAATTTCTGGGGTAGTAGCACATTTTGGGCGACCACTACGTGGATCATCTTCTAAGCTGTCCCGACCAAATTTAAACTTGTTTGTCCACTTTGCAACAGTTGAATATGAAGGAGCAGAGTCCCCCAGTGTGTTCAGAAAATCGGCATGAATTTCCTTTGCTTTCATACCTTTCTTTACGAAGTACTTAATCACCGCTCGAATCTCGAATTTTTCCATCTTCACAAAGCACTGCACGGGAACAACTACAAAGTGACGTCCGCACCACAGATCTCTACCCAGAACACTGACGCGCCACGTGTTTATTAATAAAGAATGGCCTATTACTATGCGGGAACCTCGTTGTCCTAGCACTGACATCTGGTGGTGATTCCGAGAACTTTTCAAACCACCCTCGTATGTTCACTCGTTCATTTCCCACGTTCATATTATGTGCTTTAATATAACTGAATTGTACATCTATGTGTAGAGATTATTGAAGCAAGCAACTTTTCTTCATAGAAAAACTGGTTTCTATGAATTAACATAACACGATAGGGGTTCGACTTTTTTTTGGAAACCATTCGCATTCACATTTGGTAAATTTGATCAAATATTTTGTGACGAAAAACTTTTCTTCGCTGTTCCCTTCCAAATCCCCTCGAAAAAGAAAGGGATTTTATCCTGAATATGTATGCAACTATGGTATCACAGGCTCACAATTGCTGTTAATGTATACACTTTTATAATTGCTGTAAACAAAGCTTATGATCACTTATGATTAAAAAAGGGTCTCCTTGGTGGCGTAGTGATACCCGGTGCAGGCATATTGGACAGTGGATCGGAGGTCACTTTAAACTGTGTATGCCCAGTCCCGATTAACTTATATGTGCATAAAGTGGACTTAAAACAGCAATTTACTTTAATTATGTATAAACATTAGGTACATATCTGTTTAGTATGTCTGAAGAAATCCCACGGCAAATTAATTTGTTTTTGTTATTTAAAAAAAAATAAAACGATTTAAAAAAAATGTGCATGGTCTTGGAGGAGACTTAAATACCAGTAGTCCTAACGAATGTGATTTTTTTTTTGTTTGGAATTGAATTTTCTAAAGAAATCTCCATAATATCATTTAATGTCCCGCCTAAAACGAACAATATAGTGCATTAATTTATTTGCTGGGGGCTGTAGCCCTATCAGAGGCTCCAGCACGCCCCTACACTGCCGTGAAATTGCACGCACCTTGAGAAGCTAAACGCTGCTACTTCGCGTACATTCTCGAACCAATTCCCCCCTCTAACCCCCCCCCCCCCCCCCCGAAGCGCTGCGTAGACACTTACCCACTTAAGTGGGTCTCATTACACGGGCGTTCCCATGCCCAGGGAAGCATCCTTACTCCAGGACTTGTTTTAATTTGGTGCAAACAGGAACCAATAATCTCCACGTAGGACGCCTCGCCAAAGACTTTACCCAGCGGAAAGGAAAAGGGCAGAGAAACTCCTCGCGCCATGTTGAACTTTAAAACCCGTCACCGGCAAATGTTGCAGAAGTTACTAACGTTAAGAAGCCCTCACTTGAGATGCAAGGGATGTGGCGAATGGCTTCTACTCCCCCCCTTGAAATTCTGAAGTTGAAAATCCGCCCTTCCCTTTCTCCGGTTTTGTAACAATGAGGTTCTCTAGATCCTACATGCCCCCCTCTCCTCCCATACTTCTTAGGGATTGTCTAATTAAACGACTCGAGCGCCTGATCTCTGGAAACGCCCCCTCCTCTCCCTAATATCAAGTTGCTTCAGCGCCCAAACGCCTCCTCACTTCCGATAAGATGCTTGTTACAAATCAGAGTTGCCAGATAATTCCCCCTTTTTTTCCTCCTCCTAGTCTCAGGAAAATGTAATTAAAAAAACACGATACATCCAGTACTTGACCGAAATTGTCAAGGGTAATATAATATAGACGAGGGTTAAGAGCAGAACAAAAGGGAATCTATGGGTTCAGCAAAGAGAGAGACTTAGAAAGCAAATTGGAAAAGGCAATGAGAGACGTGGGGGAAGATACAGAAAGTCTGTGAAATAGGTAAAGAAAGAGAACAAGAGAGGTTTGAGGAAGGCAGAGGGAAAGCGTAGAAGGTCAAAGCAGGAGACAGAAAGAAACCAAAAGATAGAGGCAGAGAGAGAGAAAGTCACAGAAAGAAAAATAAAACAAAGACCCAGAAAACCAGATACAGAGGAACCAAGTCACAAAGTCTGAGACAGGGATAAACAAAGACACAAAGTCAGAGACAGGGATAAATAAAGATACAGAAAGTCAGAGACAACGAGAAATATAAACGCAAAAAACACACAGAGAAAGAGAGAGAGACACAGACTCATAAAGCCCGAGACAGAGAGGGCCAAAGCAGAGACATGGGGAAAGAAACTCGGGAGAGGGAGGTAAAGAAAGACATAGAAAGCAAGAGGCAGGAAACGAAGAAACAGAATGAGTGACTGAGATAAACAAGGATATCGAAAACCAGAGGCAACGAGAAACAAAAATGCAGAAACAGAGAAAGGGAAACGAACACTCAGAAAGCCAGAAACGAAGAGAATCAAAGAGTCAAGACAGTCAGACAAGATAGAAACTAAGACACAGAGACTTACAAAGCCATAGAAAGGCAGAGAAAGCTAGAAACGAAAGACAGAAAAGTCAACTTTTAAGGAACCACATGGAAAATTGAACACTGATCGTTAAAGAAGGTTAGATTTTGTTGCAGTGAAAAATTACTGATATGCTTGATACACCAATGTAAATATTAATTTTGGAGAATGCCTCCTACGTGTACCTTTTGTGCTCATACGTTTTTTTTCTTTTTACAGGTCAGTGAAGAGCTTCCATTTTGAATGAAGAACTGACCAACAGCCAATGCAGCTAACGCAATAAACTGAGGTAAGTTTTTACTTGTCCTCATTATAAATAATTAGACTAGTTAGTTCTCCACGATAGCCTATTAGCTAACTCTTTGCCTCGTAATCAAGAGGTCCCCGGTTCAATTCCCTACTTTGTGTATTCCCGAACTCCACAACTGGGCAGAAATTAAAATTTCACCTGGGCTAACTGAAATTTCCCTTCAACATGAAAAATTTCCCTCAAGATGAAAAATTTCCCACATGAAAAATTTCCCTCAACATGAAAAATTTCCCTCAACATGAAAAAATTCCTCAAGATGAAAAATTTCCTTCAACATGAAAAATTCCCCTCAGCATGAAAATTTCCCTCGTCGTAAATAAATCGTCCCTCAATGTAGAATAATTTTCATAAATGAAAGACAAGAATCTCTGAGCACAAATAACTAATGTAATGCAACGATTTACTTTCTAATTGCGATGGCTCATTATTTTTTGAACATTCTTTTGTTTGTTTTTTAAAGGAGTAACGCTTACTTCGGCGCATAAGGTGATATATACCTTTCTGGGTACTTACTTGAACACTTTATCATCTCACATATAATGCAATGTATTTTTAATATCTTGCGCATGAGGACCAGCTATTCTTTTCGCAGAAACATGAAACAGACTTTAAGCTTCGAGGTAGCAGTAAAAGAAAGATCTTTAGTAGCAGTATTCACAGAAATTACCAATAAAAGACCACCTTATAGCTTCTTTCCTCCATTTTGAATATCCAGTTCGTGATTCCGAGTGGGGATGCTGAATTGAACAGGGATTACATTAACAATAGAACAATTGTAGGTACCATGGCTCCAGTTCAAGAGCATAAATGATGTGTGAAGATTCACAGGCTATTGCATTTTGTAATTCAGTAGCAATAATTAAGTAAACATTAAGTTGCTCATTATGGCGAAAAGTACTCCTGTATGTGAAGGTGACATTTATCGTATCACATTCAGTTTCTTACTAAACCTATGCTAACACGTAATCAACATAATTCTCAAGGAAATAAGTCAAAATATAACATATAAATAGATCCAAATAGTCAATTAACATCAATTTTGACTGTTGACTTAATATCTATAATATTAAAGCAGAAATTAGTTACAAGGATTGATAATTGCAAAACTGGTATTTGATGGAGAATATAATTTCAAATATCTATCGCCAAGATGGGTAAATGCAGGTGGGCTTCTGTACTCTTTTTGGAATTTTGGTAAGGCACAGATCAAAATCTCAGTCTTTCAGCTTTTACAATCCTTTTTCACAGAACAATACTGCAAGACGATTTCATATTACATGATCACATATCTTAAATGATAAAATATTCTAGATCTAGGTTTCCAGTTCAAAATAGCTCTTAATATTATCTATAAGTGTAAGACACTTTCGTACTATTTGTGTAACCCATCGCAAATATATAAATTGATTTTTAAATGTGTGTTCCTTCTGAAATAACATAAATGTTTGTTTGTATTTTTTTACGTTGCTTTCCTGTCACTTTTAGATAATGGCGATGATAAACATCATGAGGTAGATGAACGAACAATTTCAAACTGGTATTTTATGGAATTTTGAATTTTCAAAAGCTTTTACATTGGTTGTTATCAACTAATAGGTAACAATATATAATACATTGAACCGATATTTGTGATTAATCTGCTTATCCTGACTATATTTTATGTGTTGTGCAATATTAAGCTGGTATGTATTTATTTCATAAACATATTTTCAGATTTGAATACCCTAAACATGATATTCTTGCGTTCATGTATGGCAACACTGCTTTAGTAAAAACATAGATGATCCTCAATTGGTAACACGGCGTTTATATCCGCCTTCTACTAAAAGTCTAAAAAGAAAAAAAAAAGGTCCGCTTTCTCCTCGTTTTCACAGAAATCTCCTGCTCCCCCCCCCCCCCCCTCAACTACTTTCTCTTGGAAAGCATATCCATAGACTTACTTCACACAGACCCCCTCTAACTTTTTCTCATGGTTTTACATACTAACACATTACATTCCTTCGCATTTGGCCCGTTCTTATCTAGAATTTCCCCCTGAAATTTATACAACCAGCTTCGCGTTTCGTTCTACCCTGAAGCCGAGCGAAAACTGTTCCATATGTAAAGATCATCCGACGAAACTAGATGCTGTAAGGACCTCCAGACATTAAGCGAAAAGGGGGGAAAGGAGCAGGGTTGTAAAATTCCTCTTAGTTTCGTATTCAAGGTTTAGCCTAATGCGGCGGCGCTAGCGTCGAACTTTGTATCGTGACTGCAGAGAAATAAATGTAGGTTTCCCATCTGCGTGTTGTTTTTCTCTGTGGAGAGCAGATGAAAGTAGCAAGGCAGCCAATCGAGAGATAAGATTAGGATTAAAGAATCGTTGATAGTGTAAGTCAGAAATGCTCATTAGATCGTTTTCCATTTGCGTACAATGATAAGGAAAGGCGAATTCAAGATAAGGTTGGTAATTATGTAACTGGTTGAAACGCTAAGACCAATAATGTGAGCTTTTGCACAGCGATGAGAAAATTTAAAAGATAGAAACTAAAAAAAATCAAACAAAAATATACGTTACAAACACATGAATTGGTAAAAATAAATGGTATCTGCATTCAAGGCGGCTATACACAGGTGAGTCAATCAAGGCAGTGAATTGTCGTTGGTTGAAGAGGAATGACGTGTAATGGAGGACCGTGTGTTCTTTAACAACAGAAATAGAACCCATGTATTCTAATTTCGTGTAACTCAGTACATAGGTTCTTAATGACGAAACGTGCTGACGTCTGTGGCACACCGCGCTACGACGCCAGGGGTCTCGGGTTGTTTCACTTTATTATTCATTCTCATCGTCGCGATTAGTCAAAAGTGGAAGAGAAGCGACACAGAATAAAAATACAATTAGGTAATTTACAATATAATTTTGATAAATAATAGTATTTATGACTTTAAAATACTATGAAAATAAATTCATTGCAAATGTTGCCAATAGTTTCCGCACAATAAACTTTAGCTTCACCTTTTTATCTAAATATATCGCACTATACTTAATTTTCTGCTCATATTTCTTTACTCACGTTAACATTTTCTACTTCTACGTTAATACTAATTTCATTATTTCAGTAAAGTTGGGTTACAATCGAAAACCATGATTTGTTTGCTTGTACCACGAATTAGAAAAGAATGGCTAGACATTCTTTTTTCCGTATTCGTGTAGTCCCATAAATAACCTTAAAGCGCGTGGTATTATCTATCAGAATTGCACATGCTACTAAAAGAAACAAAAGAAGAAGAGGAAGAAATTACATCAACGATTCCATTAAACCAGGAGGGGGATATTTTAAATCGAGCGAATTCACAGACAGGAGTTGGCAGCAGTGCTAAATCGCAGTGGGGCGAGGGTGACTCGAAACTTCTTTTGTTTTTGACAGGGAATAAGCCTATTTGTGTGATTACGAGCTCTGCTGCATTGTGGGTGCTCGTTTCGCGGTGGAACAAAAGCGAAGCGTCATTTCAAAATGGCAGCGGTACGATCCCAGCGGTATAAAGCTGCGTTTTCCGTGTTTGTTCCCGGGTACCGAATTGTATGTGCGTTACAAATGTCGACGTCCATACAGATAAAGCTTGATTGTCCTTCCGTTACATCTGTATTAACAGAAATTGCCATTTCTGCCACAGAGGTGTAATTGCTCGTAGCGAGTCGGTATAATGGTGGAAAGAAATATAGTTCTTTCTCTCTCTCTCTCCATACAGCAATATCTCTTATTTTTTATGGTAATGGCAAAGGACAAAGCAAGGTGTAAGAGAAAGTGTCGACTGCTGGAGTTGATAAAAGAGCCTTTGTCTCGATTAATGGAGGTAAAATACCTCGTTTATGATTCTACTGAGTACAGGACAAGCATTGTCATTCTTTGAATGCATGTTGCTGCATGAGCTGTAGAAGTGCAGCAAGGATCGAGCTGTGTTCATGACAACGACATCACAGACACGTGTGGAATTGCTGTCGTAGCACTGTTGACATCACAATTGACCTAACGAGGTAAAATAACAAGAATTCAACTATGTAAATTGTAGTGAGTCTGTAGTGTATCTATGAGCCCGTAGCATAGACTACTTTCGCAATAGAAATATTCCTAAACTTAGAGCCTTCAGGGTAACCGAAATTATTAGAATGCATGCAGGCAGGGGGAAGACTTTCAGCTAACATCCCTTAGTGATGGTAATCGTGTTTAATCCTTCCCACAGCGAAAAATTTCCCTTTCTTAAACAAAAATCCCTCAATGTACTGCGAGTTACTACACACAGAACCCAAAATATGTCTAAGTCAGTTGACACAAATATGTTTTAAGGGGCCTTCCCAATGGCGCAGTGTCGTCGCCTTGTAACCAAGGGGTCCCAGGTTCGATATCCGTTGGAGGCACATACTGGTTCGGACCCCACCTTAAACTGCAGATACAGTACCGATTAGCCTTACTGTGCATAAAGCGGACTTAAACACCAATTCGATAAATCAATCAATCGAACAAATATGTGTACATGAAGTGTAAAAGTGCAGCAAAGTACACACGGAAGTGCATAAAAGATTAATTTTATTAGCCGCTATTTCGCTATCATTTCAAAGGTACCAAAACTACGCGTTTAACTGTGTCAACCCTTCATTTGATGCATTTCGAGTACTCCGTGTCCATATTATTTATTAAGGTGGATTGAAAAGATAAAGTACACTTGGGATTAAAATAGAGAGATCAATTGTAGCAAATGTTAACTATGTGCTTTAATTTTACATACAATAGTATCCTCTGTCAAGGTAATTTTTTGTGCTGGTTTTGTTTTACGTACATTTTCACCGACTTTGAGATTTCCATTTATGTCCCTTAACTTCAAATTCGCTACAGAATTCCCTACCCAGGGGGAAATTTCTCTCGAATCAGTACATCCGCTTGGCGGCGCTAGTGACGCCCATCGCTTTTTAGGCGTGCACGACACATCTTGCTTGCTATTTCTGTGACTTTATCTGCTTGCGCATGCGATACTGACAAACCCTAGTTGTTGAAACCGAGCAAAGTAACAAAAATGTGAACTTCTTTCAGTAATTCTTAGAGAAGAAACGCAATGTTGATGTGCATATAGCGTCCTGACGTTACGAATGTTAATAATGGTGTTTCAAAGTAAACAATGACACAACGAAATCTTCAAGTCACCCCTTAGTCGTAGTTATCCAATCCCTTGCTACCCCTTTTAAGTGTGCAAGGGGTTTACTTTCTAATGCTGACAAGCCACAAACTTAATTTACGGAACAACATTTGTAGATTTCTGCAATGGACGAAACAATCAGGGTTGCCAGTCAGGTATACTTTCTTTTCTCTAAACGCGAAATTTCCAACTCCATCTTGTCTCGTACCTTGGCGGAAACCGCAAGGTATAATTAAGCCTTCCCTAATTGTGCTTCCAAAAAATAATCCCCCTCCCACGTGCTTTGGAAGACAAATGGAAGCTAATTAACGCATCTAAGAACAATTGAAGATCGGGAGTAGGGAAGGGATTTGAATTCTCCACGTAGGGAAAGATTGCTCGATCCCGACTAGGAACAGCTGGCGCACGGAAACGGCTGAAATTATTAAATTTCGGCCTTCGACTGTTCCAGAACTTCGTGTTCCCCCTTCCCCTGGCGGCATCTTCGCACCCCCCTTTCCTCTTTAAGATTTTTCTCTTATCTTCCTCTCCTGGTTCTATTGTTCGATTCTCTCTGCAACAGTTCACGGAACCAGTTTCCTCACGCGAAATTCGAAAATGCATCTTGCTGCGTCAATTTGCACGGATATATGCATTATTAGAAATGGTATTTTGAAAATTTGATAGCACAATTATGAAAAATCCATGAAGTGTTTCGATCTCGTCTCGATTGATTGATTGATTGACTGACTTTGTTTATTTTATTTCGCATTTCTGCCAATTTTCGCTAATCGCGAATATGAGAACGAGTGATGAAATTAGTGAAGGGACACTCACAAAGAACTGCCATGTCCAGTCCGGGATTCCAACCCCAGACTTCTGTTGACGTAGCACGCTGTGCTATACATTCCACATGGAGGTCGGCGCTCTTATCTCGTGTCTTGAAATATAATAAATACAACGTGTCACCGCACGCAGTTTCACAGATTTCATGAAGAAAAGCAACTTTTCGTTATAGCCGTGTTTAAAACCTCGTTTCGAGGATGCGAATCCGCGAAAATTGGACATAATAGCTAAGTAGCCACGCAGTACACGATCACAATGAATCTCGTTAAGAAATAACACAATTGCAATTTTACAAACACAGAACGTATCGCTTTATGACACTCCTGTTCAGATAAAGTGTCACAAACTTCAACTACCCAACTTTATATTATGTGCCACCTTATGTGGACAGCAGTGTACTTTAAACAAAGTCCGCACACTATTCAGTTGGCACTGTCATTGAAACAGAGAGTTCGTTACCTAATCGTATTGATAGTCGTTTATCAACGTTCTTACTGGAAATTCCGATTAAATAAACATAGACAAGAATGTTCCACCACCTTTACTTTCTCGCAAGCCACAACCACGTGTGTACACTTTCTGCGTCCCTTTCTCTTCAGCACAAAATAGAAATAAATATCATACTCTACCTCAATGATTTTTGCGATATCTTAGTTCAGTAGCATGTACTATGATTGGTCGATAATCTGTCATGAATGGTTTCATTTAGAATCGTTCCTAACAGGAACGTCAACCACGAATTAGAAAAGCACCATGGCATGTGCTCGCTCTGACGTCACTTCCATTTATCGTGGAATCCAATGTGGTGTTCGTGGTTCATTTGTTCTTGCACGGACAGCTGAAGATCAGAAGACGATGTACAGTCACGACAATAAAAACTGGAACAGCCAGATTCTGTAATACTTGTTTCCTTGCGTAATGTGTGTGTTGTCTAACTTCGGCCATCGTTACGTCGTGCAATGAAGCAAGTATTTCACGATCTAAGTGTTTCTAATTTTATTGCTGGTTAGTGTACATACAGTCTAGGAGAAAATTGCCGTTATGGAATCATTAAAACACACCCTAGACTTCTTGTAATTAATATTCCTTTTCTGAAGAAAAGACAAAGATCAAGAGACAATACATGTTGTTTTTCAGTCTACGATGTTAGTTGTATTAATTTCAGCAATTTTCTTCTGACTGCACTTCTCTCAAAGCAGCCACACTGTAACCACTATGCCACGGAGGGTGGTAAATCAATACATTTTACGTGAGTTGGGGTGCTACTTTAAAATGCCTCGCTTTCTCCTCCTCTCTGTTAAGAATTAGTGGACTCGTGCTAGCAGGGATGGGGAGGGGGGGGGGAGAGAAAATAGTGCTCAGTTGTAGTCGCAGCCATTCTTTGTTTTTAGTGTTGCTCGGAGACTAGGCGCGAAAAATGTATTCAATTTTTTTCTGTGCCGAAGATTTTCTCTTAGGGACTAAAATCCAATCATCCTTGGCCCTGAAAAGGGTCGAAGGTAACGAGGTTGGCCCGGAGAAGGGCCGATTCGGAGGAGCAAAGAGAGAAAGATAAGGCCGGTTGTGCGTAATAGGGAATACAGCCCACTGGGAAATATGGTTCACGGTTGCACAGCGAACATGCCCAACTCAGCCCCCCCACCTCCCACACATGTGTGTATATAGGAAGTGTAGCGGAAAGATTCCTGGGGAAAGAACGGGGGCTGTAGGTTCATGAACGATCTTGCGTATTCCCCCCCCCCCCGAGTGAGCGCTTTTCTCGGAGGAGGAGGAGGCAGATAGTCGCGCCATTTCCGGATTCTGAAAAAGGGGTGGGGGAGGGGTCCGGGAGGGGATTTTCAGTTTCTGTTATCACTGGTCCGCAAGGTACAATAACGGTTCCGGGCCTTCGTTCCGGGAGAATTCTCTCTCCCGGTGCCTCCCCCCTCCTCCCTTCCCAAAACGCCCGATTCTCCCTGAAGACGGGGACGCTTTATAGAAAGCCTTGCGCACCACCTGGAAAATTTCCCAGTCCGAGGATGGGTCTTGTAACTGAACTTTTGTTATTTTCCATAATAGTATTCTCCTATGTGAAACGACTGGGCCATATAAGACCATGGTCGGATTAAGGGAACCCCCCACCCGAAACGTCTAAAGCTAACAGTCGCCAATAATACATTTCCCGCTATTGGGAAATGGGTAACGCCGTCGGTTTGTAATCAACGGGTTCCAGGTTCGATTCTAGTTTGAGGCATTTTATTATGTAGGTCCAGTAACAATTAGCCTATTTGAGCACAACGTGGACTTAAACACACTTAGAAATCTTTTCTATTTGGTGTCTCCCACTTTAAACTGTCCCGATTAGCTTTACTGTGCATAAAGTGGACTTAAAACACCAAATCAATCAGTCTTCCGTTAGACTGGTTCCTCCTTTCATAAGTAGAAAAAATTAACTTTATTATAGAGACAAGCAGTGATGTTGAGCATGTCACAGTATTGTGACTCATGTCAGTCAGTCTGATTCATAAATCACAATCATAATTGTGTAACAAAATTGCCATTTGCTGTTCCTTCTTTTTTCTCATTCAGCAGATCATATCAGAGAAATCACAGGTGGCATTCAAATTATCATTGGTGATACTGTGATTGGTCCGGTCCGTTCAAGATTGTGGAGGTAGGCTATTGGTTTAGTTCTTAGAAAATTTTGAAGCTGGAACTTCATTCCTTCATCATCAATCCACTCTGCCAATGCAAGACACTGAAACTTACTCCAAGGCTATTTTTAAACTTGTTTCTATTCTGTGAAAATACTCAGAGCTAAAATCACTGCGCAATCACAGTTTAACGTGTGTTCGAGAAATAACACTACCCAAACAGCAATACAAATGAACCGGCAAATACGTACCTTGCAGCAAGAAATTGAAGAGATTTAAGCGCGTGTTCAATAATTTCAAGTACCGCTAAATTTCTGTAGGTTGTACATAGGGATTCCCTAAGTCACATTCACATTCAAGGACAAGGGTCTGGCAAAGCTGCATGATCCATTGAACGGAAGAAGTGGAGATTGTGCAGAAAGCTTCAAGGTTTCTCGTAAAAAACAGAACTCACGTAAAAACATCGCGTAGGGAAAAAATAATAATCACAGATTAACCTGTGATCGAAGAATAACACAACCCAAACAACAATAAAAATCAAAGGGCAAATATACAACAATATATTGAAGAGATTGGAGTGTGTGTTCAATAATTTCAAGTATCCCTAAATTTATCTAGGTTACACATAGGGATTCCCTAAGTCACATTCACATTCAAGGACAAGGGTCTGGCAAAGCTGCATGATCCATTGAACGGAAGAAGTGGAGATTGTGCAGAAAGCTTCCGGTTTCTTCCACTTCAATTGTGAGCGTGTGTGTGAAAGAAAGAGACTGTATGTAGGGTGAGTAACGGCTAGGTATCCAATCGCTAGGTTCAGATTACAGAAGGAGGTCGTCCAAAATTGCCAGCCCTATCTACTCTCCGGCAGATAGAGCAGTACAATAAAAAGAGAGAAGGAAGGGCCTTCGAATATCGGGGCATCCTTACCCAGGTATTATTTGCTGGAATAGCCTCGAATATTTTTCCTCGTGTGGGCCGCGATGACGCAAAAGGGAAAGACGATAACGACAGATGAAGCTTTGGAAGACATTTCCGCGATATCAAGCTCGCGGTGAAATATGTATTGGCACGCATTTTCTTCATTTCTTTTCTTCGCGCAAGGGTCATGAGGATTGGTATAAGTAAAATTGAGTGCTGAAGACAGTTGGGGATGGGAAATGGGGAAGAGATTCACATAAAATCGTCAAATTCTTCCGTCTCTTGTGAAAGACAATTTGGTTCTGCTTGAGTTGAAGGAATGGTCAATGGAAGAAGGCTATTCTCTCTACGAGGTATTGCCGCGATAAACGTAATGAATATATGCCATAATCGATACCCCGAACACCACAAGGGCCATAAGGTTAAATGCATGCATGCAGGCGGGACAATCACTGGCAGGAAACAGACCATTGGTTGACAAGAAATGACGTCAAACTGAATGCATTTGTTTGCTTTCTATTGCTCCTTGAAAGCCGATATTTTTTAAAAAAATAAAAGGCGTATTCCTGCGAACAGTTTATGTTGTAACCTTAAAACTCCATTTTCTTTCAAGGGACTTCGAAAAACACATACAGCACATATTGTACTGTAATAAGGGAAGGGAAATTATACGAAAAATCCCAAAATTATGAGCTGTTTTGATAAGCTTAAAAAATTGGATATTACTTTAATCATGCTCTACACAAAATACTATACCAACCATATTGTAAATTCTTCTATACCAATCAAAAATAGTTCAAGTGTACTATTCTTTGACAGTACCTCGATGTGCAAAATTATTAACCTACCAAAGCGTATTTTTTAAAATAAGAACTCCGATAGCTGAAATAATCTTTTCAGTACACCGGAAATGGAGAGAATGATAATTTGGAAATTTCCCTCGCCTGATTGTAGTTTTTAAATTTAAGAGATTTTAAAGTTTTATGGAAAAATTGTGAGCAAATTTAGTTAAAAAAAAATTCGCGTGGCTTTTGCAATAAAGTGGTTTCTAAGTTCTATGGGATGATAAGTACAAACACATACACAGACATCCAATATTCCAGACTGTCAATGAGGCACTCGTACTTGAATCTGCAAATCTTAAGCGCTTTTACTTGTAAGTGATTGCTGACAAGATGACTACGGAGATATGGTATACATTTGGTTGTAACAGAGAACACTAATTGATTCATAGTGTGGAAAAGATGGTATAAAGACCTAATTGAAGTCGTGGCACACAGGCAGTGAAGATATAAAATTCGGTTACAATAACTGGATTCCTTGTTTACCTTGAAAAATAAGGTTTATATTCGTGCCCCTGTACATAATCTCCACTCCATGTGACCACTTCAATATTATCCCTTATTATGGACTTATAATAATATTATTTCAATGCAAGAGTAGAGTTTTGTGTTAATGTATGAAAAGTTCCCTCTCATCAAACAAGATGATTAAGATTTGCAGATTCAACTAAAAGTGTGACAGTCTAGAATATTGGATGTCTATGTATGAGTTTGTTCTCCCATAGAACTTAGAAATCATTTCACCACGCCAAATTTTGCTTTAGCTTTATAGGCTAATCAGATCACAAAAACGTGAGAGATTTGAACACGCCAATAAACTTACAAAGAATTTCATATGCGGGAAATTAACGCAAGACTGTTGTACATTGGTTCATTTTGTTTGCATTTAAAGCACAACCATTTGTACAAGTTAAAGTTGGGAAAAGTACAGAAAGAATAAAAATTCAGCCATTTGCACAGACTACTTCACATGCACATTGTAACAGAAGTGTTCTACCTGAAAAATTTGAAAGTCTATGGACCATGTCGTAATACCAAACCTTTCTTATTGCTATTTTATCTCAGAATTAGTAGAAAACTCATGCCATTAACACATTTGTTGTTTTGTCTTTCAAAATGGTGGAAAAGAGTAGAAAATACACATGCACAGTTGAAATTCTATTCAAAGAGAAATGACACTGTCTTCCTTACTCGTTTTGTTTTCGTGCAAGGTTCAAGGGGAAGAGAACAAGTTAAGTTAGCTTAAAGAAAGAAGGTCCCATCATGCTTTGCGTCGCACAGCATAACAATGACCGAAAATCGTAGAAGAACTGTTACGGATTACCCACAATTTCCCGTGTCATTGCCGGTTTGTAATTGGATCTTTGAAATGGCTCGTTTTTAGCGAGAGGAGTCCAGAAAACTGTTGGCGGTGTGGAAGCAGAGAAGTGGATTTCAACAAAGTCTGCGAAAACCTGAAGCCAACTTCCTCCTTTGGTGAACCCCCCCTTGATTGTGAAAGTTTTGATGTTTCTTCACGTTGTGAATTCGTTTAGTTGGTTGGTCTATTCGAGGAAGTGGGAGTGTAGTTATGAAGAAGTTAGCTTCCTCGCGCAGAATGTTCGCGAAACTATATTCCTTTCCGAAAAGAAAACTGACTAACACGACATCGAACTTTGAATTTGGAAAGAGAGAACTGGAAAGTTTATTATTGTCTCGGTACCTAAAGTAAGAGAAGACATATCAATTTTTGACTTTTGTCCTTTTCAATTTGGGAACTACATTGTACGGCTCTATTGCAGGACATTGTAAGCCAGGCTTTTTAAGCTGATAGCTCTGACCTTTTCAACTACCTTACCTTGGGAATCGTTCTGATTTTAATGTCAGATATTCACAATCCTTGAACTGTAAATTTAGTTCAAGAGTATATTTTTGCAGCAGCTGAAATTTCAGTGCAATTTTTAAATACAGCATTGAAGGTTGTGTGCCTACCTCCATTTTTATTTAGCTTATTTTACGACTCTTTCTGCCCCCAGGTTGATCGCGACGATGGGATAACAGATCATTTCATGATCATTTTCAGTGAGTAAACGGGTACCTTACGTAGATTTTGAACCTACTGCCTTCGTAGTTCGATATGATAACTATCTTGTCACGGATGCTAGCTTCATTTTGACATGTTGTGTGCGTGTAGTTTTTACAAACCGTTATAAAAGTATGCTGTTGACACGTATACCGCTCGTTTTCTTGATCAACTCGATCTTTATGAGTTCATGTACATCTATATGCTTGTTGAACACTTTCCTGAATCTACTCTGATTTGTTAACACATTGTGTTCCTGAATGTCTGCACAAACAGGTTCAAACTGCAGCCAGCTTAGGCAAGTGCGTAGCGCTTTCGAACATACTTGAAACATTTCTGGTACACTTTGGGACAATTTTATTTTACACTTTTGATGCACTGTGTGTTCAAAAGTGACCAGAAGCAGTTCCCAGTTTGTTTTATTTTGTAGCATAGTATGAACAAGTGATTTTCATTCCTTATTGTAAACCATATCGCATTACACAACACGATTTGAACATTTAGGGAGTGAATTAGATGAGGTTTCACAAATTTTGCTCATTGTATAATCTTGAAACGAACCTCAATTCCAATGTTGTCAAATGACTCCTGCACAGAAATGTGTCAAGACAACTGCGAAAACTCCAGCATGTGCATTATAAGGAAAATAGTTGTACAGTTTACGGTAAATAAGACTAGAATTGGTTCGGTAAATAGAATGTTTACGACGCTCTGAACGCCAATCATATCAAAAGCCCATGTAATATTTATATCTGAGATATATGGCAGACATATTTCATTAGGATAAGTTTACGAGAAAGCATTTCTATGAAGTTTCGTGAAAATTTCGAGTTGATCAGTGTACTAGGGTGTAGATCTCGCTCTAAGAAATCCCTGTGGTATTGTATTTTCAGAAACAAATTGGGGACTGTGTGTATGCTTTCATAGATTGTAGGGACCAGCGGGTTATCAATGCACGAGAGCGACTTTCACACTGCTTTGATATAAAGTTATTTTGGAAGGTAAATCAGAGAGGGGAGGCCATAGAAAGGGGGAGAAGGGCGGGGGGAAGCATATTGAAGATAAGAACCTTAGTGTACCATCTCCAGCCAGACTGATCCCCAACTTTTCAAAATTATGTTGCCCATTTAAAAATAATCGGGCCAATATTTCACAGTTTTTGAAGGTTCTGCTTGGTTCTTCCATCATTCTTCCCCCCTTCCTATCTTTCCTTTTCGTTATGCACGCCAACCCCGATCAGAAATTCTTTCACCAGATCGAAGAACCTGATTGGTTGGTGTGAGTCAGGGAGAGGAGTTTCTGGCGGGATCGATTTGTTGGGAATGACTCATCCAGAGCCATCCCTCCATTAGGCAAGGGGACGCATCCAGGGGGGGCGCAATTTCATTTTGAGATTCGGGGCCCCTAATGGGAGGATTAGCCCCCACTTGTAATTTAACGCCGGCAGGTTGGAGCATCAGAAACGCATTTGCATTCACGCCCACACCGCGGCGCCTTTCAAGTTTTACCGGATCGTGCAATTGTGGAGTGTCTGTTGCTGCGAAAGGTACTCACTCGATCAAGGTAACACTTCATTTCCACTAATCGCAACTGGACAAGAGTTTGTGCAGTGGGTATCGAAGGCAATACCTTAAGGTGGAATAAGCAATTGATAGAAAGCAAATTATGTAAGATTTCCACACGCAGAATGCAAAACGTGTCAATTGACACATATATGTTGACTCCAATAACACATTAACGTGCATAAACTGCAAATGATGCACTTTTTGGTGCATCAAAATATACACAGAAATGCATAAAGGGGCACTTTTATGAGCTGGTGTTCCGTGTGATGCACTAAAATGCATCAATTGGGAAGATCAGGCAAGATCGTTTCAAAGATAACTAAATTACACATTTGACAGTGTCGATTGATGCATTAAAAGTGAAATTTTGTTATCTTTAAAATGATCTTGTCTGATCTTCCCAAATGATGCATATTTACTGCAACACGATAAAGTGTTGTTCTGTGCATTTCTATGTGTATTTTAACACACTCAAAAGTGCATCATTTGCAGTTTATGCACGTTAATGAGTTATCGTCAATTGATAAGTCCTGGGTTCCGTTCTCAGAGGAACACACTATTTCTTCTTTTAATAGAAAACTTCGGAACACTTTCCAGAAAATACTAAATGATCTTTAAAAGAACAAGTTTTTTGAGTGTATATATTACTGTTGAAGCTGCAAAAGACTTTTAGAACATATTCGGACAATTCTAGCTGAATGCAAGATGCGTCTGAAAGTATTGTCCTTTTTTTCTAGTTCATCTAACATTATTTTATTGGAAGGTCCTCCCAACACTGGAAAGGTGGTCGACAGGTTCCACAAAGTTTTTTTTTTCCCTACAGTGTGCAATTGCTTACATTGTATACTTAATGGCGGGCCAAATGTTCGTAAGGAACCCTGAAAAATCAATTTGAAATCTCCTCTAAGGTAGGACTAAAATAATGGGCTAGATTAGGAATTCCAGCACACAGGTCTTTCATCGTTAGATATTAGTGAAAAGTTTAAAGTATAAAAATCATTTAAATTATGCATACGCTTCACCTCCGACACGTTTCTTTGCAGTGCGGTGAAATATTTGCACCGAGGGTTGAAATCCAGTAACCAATTTTGAAGCACTGCGATAGGATCTACTAATAAATAATCCCCCAAATGCCCACAAATTAGCAACCAGAAGGGCAACATCCTCTCACCTTGTTTGAAATACCACCCTACACATAATATGTGTATGTTCACACCGTGATCAGTCAATTTGTTAGTACCTTCTTCACTAAGAATGAAGTTTTGTGTTCTTGGGAATAAATTGACCAGTTATGAATGTAACGCGCGCGTGATTGTTATATTTACTGATAAATTTCTGTGAAGCAATGTCGAGAAAGTGTACATAATGCTACTTCGCAAAATTAACTTTTAATGTTATGCAAAATATAGTCCCACGATTGCGAAACGTAGAATTTACTTCTCAAAATATTTCCCTTGCACCTCTCAGTCTGAAAATGCTGGGTGAAGAACTCTTGTCACAGGCCCTATGTTCATAAATATTTCTTGGCCTTCATTTTGTAGACCGTGGGGTGGAGCTCACCTTAGGCCTCAGTGCAGGAATCTGAAAAGAATGACGTAGCAGAAAAAAGGCTGCCCATCCCACCCTGGCAGCAGTCGTTCTTTTGGCCTTCCCCAACGCAAAACCTATTGTTACTTCAAGAAAATCGCCAGATTTTTTTTTCTCCCCGCACAGAACGCTACTTATGAATTCCCATTGGCTGTGTTTCTTTTGGACGGAAGAGGGCTTACGTGTCCTTGACCTCGTAGGTTTTAGGCGGGTTGTGCACACAGCATGGCTGCCAACCTATGCGCGCTTTGTTCCGGTTCCTAGTTTCTCCACGAGGTGGCAGTGTTGTCTTGTCATAAACTTGGACAGGGATGTCTTTGCTTTGTCAGAAACAACATTCGCAGCTGATTTTATAGTTCATAACTATTAAATCAACTGAACCATGACAGTCTTCCCTTTCCAATACAGAACATATTCGATGTGAAAACTAACCTCTTGTTAAACATTTTTTGTTGTCGTGTACTAAATGCCTGTGATTGTAATCAATGTAGCCAGAGTGAACTTAAAGAAATGCTTACGTTATTTCTTAGTACCTTATTAACATCGGTGGAATCAAAGGACATAGTTAATTGAAATTAACTGTTATAATTTGCATGTTTAGTGGGAATGAACCTTTATAAAATCACCAGCCTGGAAAACATCTAAAAGTAAATTTAAATCACTCAGTTAATGGGACTGTAAAGAAAACCACATTCATACTTCTTTTTATGTTCACGTCGAAGAAATCTAAATAGCGATGAACTGAACGTGCACACACAAATTAACATTTCTTGATCGAAACTTGATTGTGTTTTGTTTAGAGAACTCGGACACGAATGCGAGCTGTGACATTTTGACACATCGACGTATAGCTTGCTTTTCGATTGTTTTTGATTACCTTCCTGTAGCGATTTCTACTGTGATGTTCCAGAGATGCCTATTCCTTCAGTACAGAAATACGAATAATTCCTCAACAGCTATATTCAGTCTTCTTTCATTAGAAGAACAAGGTGTTAAAATTGCACCTATTAAATTATGAAAATTAAACATTTGGCTTCCCAAACTAAATAGCAGGTGCAGAGAGTGATAGAATTGATTGATTGATTTGATGTTTTAAGTCCACTTTATGCACAGTAAGGCTAATCGGGACTGGACCTACAGTTTAAAGTGGGATCCGAACCACTTGTGCCACTACCAGGTATCGAACCCGGAGAGAGTGATAGAAGAAAATAAGCACAAAAAATGATTATATGTAATATTTAAGATGAATCGTTAGTGTATACCGTTTTTGACTATGTTTAAGCGTAATGTTATATTTGCTTGTACGTAGTGTTGCCCACGGGACGAGACGGGACAGGCTTTTAAAAATTCGAGACGAGACGAGATTGGCCATGTGTCATAAGACAAACGAATATTTTCGAGACGAGACAGCATTTCCACGAGACTCCACGAGACGAGACAGGCCAAAATCTCGTCTCGTGGGCAACACTACTTGTACGTGCATGTGTAAGTGCAAGACTTTCCGTATTTATTTGAACATTTTATCTTTTTAGTTTCTGTGTATTTTTTTAATATACAAAACGACTTGCGTGAACATACTTGTTAATTATTTTGTCTGGCCAAATCCTCGCTTTATTGAATTTGTATGTTGGATATATCACGTCACTTTCCTAATCGCGACTATTAGATGAGCAGTTTTCGACAAAATAGACGAAGAAACACACCCAATGAAATATGTCCAAGCCTTAGCTTGTGCTGCAGTAACCACTCTGTCACGGAGGCTGGCATCCACACTGGCATATACGCTGACCTCCTTGGCGTAGTGGTTAGCGCAGCGATTTCATCATATAATCACTCCTCATCTTCGCTATTAGCCAAAAGTGGCAGAAAAGCGAAATAAACCAAATCATTCAATCAATTGTAGGTATCTTGTATTCCATTTAGGTATAACTAACTAACTCTCTAGTAGTGTTGCCCACGAGACGAGACGGGACAGGCTTTTAAAAATTCGAGACGAGACGAGATTGACCATGTGTCATGAGACAAACGAATATTTTCGAGACGAGACAGCATTTCCAGGAGACTCCACGAGACGAGACAGGCCAAAGTCTCGTCTCGTGGGCAACACTACTCTCTAGCCTTCTTAAACCCGAAATTTCATGGCTGCAGCAACACAGGCCTTCCATCTGTTCCTATCCTGAGCAAGATCTATATACTCTTTTCCATCCCTACCAATTTCCTTTAGGTTCATCTCAACGTTGTCCCTCCATCTTCGTCTTGGTCTTCCTACAGGTCTCTTACCATCAGGTTTCCCAACAGGAATTCTGTGAACTCTTCTTTCCTCTCCCATTCGTGCCATATGACCTGCCCACCTAAGTCTTCTTGATTTAATTATTCTAATAATATCTGGACATGAATACAAATTATGTAGTTCTAAATTATGTAACCTTCTGCACTCACCTGTCTCCTCATCCCTTTTAGGTCCAAATATTTTCCTAAGGATCTTATTTTCAAATACTCTCAATTTATGTTCTTCTTTCAATGTAAGGGACCAAGTTTCGCATCCATATAATAATACAGGCAAAATTACTGTTTTGTATATTTCAACTTTTAGTTTCGTAGATACTAAACGGGAAGACAAAAGTTTATGAAGAGAAAAGTAACATGCATTTCCTGAATTAAGCCTGCTTTTTATTTCCTCTCCCATTCATTTTCATTTGTTAGTATTACTCCTAAGTACTTGAATTTGTAAACTGGTTTAAACGAGTTGTTATCAATAATTAGATTTTGGTTAGTAAAAATAGATTAAGACAATAAATAAATGGCTTTACACCGCTCGCCATTTTTGATACAGACGTACGGCTGAAATTCTGTATGTCCTCCACGTGACGTCATTTATAAGCAGCCAATGCGCGTTGAACGCCAGTTATTAAACTTCCCCGTTGTCCACCCACCTTGGTTTCCTGATACCGGTTGGAAAATACCGAATAACTAAACTTTGAACTTGCGGAATGAAAAGAAAAGAAAAACAAAAAAAGCAGGTATATGGCGGATTGCGAACAATGGAGGGGCTCCCATAAACGAGGGAAGGAACGCTAGATTTTTCATGACATCTCGTTTTACGTCACGCCTGAGAGTAAGGTTATGCCGTCCCGTTTTCCCTGTGCGGTTACGGTATTACCGCGATGGGGTTTACCGTGGAGGGTGGAGTAATTAGTGTTTACTGCGGACTGCATAATTGTGCACAGCCAGACGCGAAGGTAAAATCGGGTAATTAGAAGACTGAGGGGGGAGGGAAGGGGGATTGTTGCATGGGTGTTGGTTTTTCGACCCCCCCCCCTCCCCTTCAATTTCATTCCGTTTTAAATACGTCCAGGTTTTACTTTAGATCCGGGGACTTTCTAAATTGCAGTTGCACGCTCCAGGGTTGGAAATTGTTCGGTAATTGTAGTTTTCTTATCGAACAGGGTTGTGCAAAGCTGGGCAGGCACGTATCTAGAAATATATTTCGGTGGGAGTCCGAACCAAGTGACCGAGAAATAATAATAATAACGTTTAAATTAAAACAATTAAATTATATTTAAATTATTTACTAATTAAAATATGTAAATTTATTAATATTGCATTTTTATTATTCCACGAATTCTTAAAAGGATGGTAGAAGAATATCAGTATAACAGCATATATTTATTATCTAGTTTGCGTTACTTAAGATCGCCAAATTTGTATAAAAACAAGGAAATTAATGTCAAATAGATAAGGAATTGAATATTTATTGAATAATGAAAAAGGAAGTTCCTGATTAATATTTTATGCATATATTTATAAGTAGTAATGTGCATAAATCTTCCTTAGTACTGACCTTCAAAGCAGTATGATCTCAATATAATAATCCTTGTCTTCCAAGGTCATAGGAAATTAATGACCATGGATTATAGTACAACAAATACTAAAATTTGCATTTTCATTCTTCGGGGGGGGGGTGACCTCCT
The DNA here is from genome assembly GCF_977018435.1 of Lepisma saccharinum. Classification (NCBI taxonomy): domain Eukaryota; kingdom Metazoa; phylum Arthropoda; class Insecta; order Zygentoma; family Lepismatidae; genus Lepisma; species Lepisma saccharinum. Next base: position 30,132,304 of record NC_139252.1, on the reverse strand, counting down.
GGACCCCCCTATATACGTCCTTGCTCGTGAGGCATAGTTTATGCAGAACACGAGGTTTGTTTTGTAATCGGTTCCTTCCTGAACAAACAATGGAACAACGGTGTAAAACAAGGGAACAACAGACTAAAAAACAACGAAATAACGGACTAATAACAACGGACACCTATCCTTGGCGATTGGAGTACAATGTCATTCAAATATTTATTCGGATACATATTTTTAGAAAGGACGAGATGATGTTCTATATTTTATGATTCTGTGAGGCGACAAATTCCTCACACATGCTTCAGCAATTGTAATCATAAACACTGAGTTTTTTAAAAAACTTTTAAGTTCACTTTATGCACAGATAGGGTAATCGGGACTGGACCTACAGTTTAAAGTGGGGTCCGAACCACTATGTGCCTCCACCGTGTTTCGTACCAGGGACCCCTTGACTACAAGACGAGGACGTTACCACTACGCCATCGGGGAGGCCGATTAAAATTGCATAAAGTATAAACCAAACTCCATGACGAAGCATTCTTCCGAAGACCTACAAAGCGGAGTCTTCATTGGGTGACGCGTGCTCGGCGCCTCGAGTCCCATCGCCGCTGTTAACTGTCTTTAGAGGGCGGAGCCAAGTACTTCTTTTCAAGTAGCTCACCAATTGTCCTTGTCGATGCTGGGTCAGCACAGAAAATTTGGTGGCTTCTACCGGGAATCGAACCCGAGACCGCTCGCACCAAAGGCTAGAGCGCTAGCCATGCTCATACTCTTTGTTTTACCTAATGGGAGCTTCAAGAACTGAAACAAATGCGAAACAAGCTGCGGACATCCTGTGCATTAGCGCAAAAATTCAGTCTTTAGTTAGAAACACATAGTTAGAAACACACAGAATGCGAGAGAAAAATCAATGAAAATAGCCATGGACATACAATTTGCATTCCAATGTACGACACGATTTTGAAAGTTGTGCCAAGCCTATGAATACATTAGAAATGTTTCAACACAATTATGGGACATATATTTATCAAAGTGTGTGCTTGTAAGTGTGGAACGAATTAAAAAGGTATGTACAACATTACAAGATATGTCCGTGTTTTGGATCGCGAAGCGCTAACCAGTGCACCAGGATGCCGTAAGAATTTCGCCACTGCCTCATTGAGGACTTTTTGAAGTTAGGTCCCATCGTTTTATGTGTCATTTTTTCTTTTTGCTGTGAAAAGGTGGGGGGGGGGGGAGATGACAACACTTGTTTAGAACAGCACTGTGGAATTTTTAGCGCGTGCTGTACTTTCTGGCAAGTCTTGCCCGCTATTCGAGTGTGTACATGCGCATGCACGCATACAGTGGTCACGTTGTCATCAAATAATGGGACAATAATGCTGTAATAAATGTAACAGCCTTTTTCCCACCAACCCTACAAAAGTCCCGCCCCTCTACGCCCGTGGCGAATCCAAAGTGTGAATTTACCGCAGCATTACGGATAATGACGCAACTATTTTCAATTACGTTCTTCGTTTCTTTATCGTTCCACCTTTTTTTTTTATTCGTCGACGTCGCTTTCCTCTTCCGTAATATCCCCCCTCTTTTTTTCCCGGTTCGCATCTATTAGATTTACTGTGTACTGCGAAAGCCTCCAGACTCGTTTATGTATCGCATGTTCCGTGGTACTTTTTAAATGGAGGTGGACCGAAAATATGGTTGCATTCCCGAGAAGCGAATGGCCGACGGACGAATAGGCTTCAAGGCTGATCTGCCATACGACAACCATATTTTGGTCATAAAACCCCTTTTAGTACCGGCTAGGGTAGCCAACGGAGTTGGAAAGCAGGCAGTAGGTTTCGGATTGTGAGCGCCGGACTGCGACGCTTGTGATTTCTGTCCTTGCTACGGCAAACGTTGTATTGGTTTTTCGTAACGATTAGCGTGCATTATATTGTATTCCCCTTCGCCCTGGCGCGTTTTGAAAAACGGGGGGATGGTGCAGGAACGTTACGGCAGAGTCGATTTTCAAAAGTTCGGGCAGGACGCAGCCGAGACTGCGTCGGTTTCGGCGTGGTGCGAGCGCCTTGCATATTGCCGAAGCGCGCGCCTACATGCAACGTCACAGCTGCCTGTGTGTCATTCCACGACAAGCCGGATTGGAGGGCGCTGCTGGCGTCACTGCATGTCTTCCAGCCGACAAGACCTGACCCCACCATGGCACCGGGACATCGGCTAGCAGATGCAGGTAAGCGAACACAACGAATCGTACTTATCTATAAGAAACTTATCTTTCAAAGTCACGTCTGGTCCTCGCCAATTCGTGCAGCTTCGACGGAACGCATCCAAAACGTTCACAGAACACGCTATTGTTTAACCTTCATCCCGTTCCACTACTAAATCCGTCGCGAGAACATTTATCAAGTTGAAACGTGCACGGGCTTGCTTGTTGTAGCCAACGAAAATAGCGTCTGAGTTTTCACACTTCAGTTCCAATAATAAAAAAAAAAAGACGATAGTGGTGGCATGTTTAAAAATGTTTAGTCGGCCATTTTCTGACAGCGAATGACGTAGTGTTAAGCTCGGCGTTTCCCCTTGCACGTTCCCCCTCCCCCTCTTCTCCAGACATTCCCACATCTTAAATTACACACGCTAGCCACCGTAAACATAAGAGTTCCGTTTTTCAACCCACCCTCTTTCCTTATCACGTAACTTAACTACGCTCGGTGTCAATATAAACAAGACTATGTAGACAGGCATGAAAGTAGGCATGGCTAGATATCACGTGTGTCGGAACAGAATAATTTGAATGTTTTTTTTTTACAGAATTCTCCCTCGTGTCACTTAGACGATTTACGTAATAGTGACGGCATATTACATATCACTCCCCTCCCCTTAATATGCATATGTAATACACTTACTGCTTGTTACGTGCATGGCATTACAGTTACCATCGTGTGAAAATTAATGCACGTTGCGTGTTTCGTTTCAGAATGACGAACACAGAATATCGACTTTTTGCACGGAGAGGTAGATGTCGCTCCAGTGGAAGGACCGGACACCTCCAAGGTAAGAAAAATTTACATATAATTTCTTGTTTTCTTTTACTGCTGTTTTTACAGGAATATAAATTATATACAATTCTCTTGTACATAAAAACACTTAGGGCAAACAAAAGAGAAGACAATCTCTTTATTGCTATCTATAAAGGATATGTAATTTTAACCAAGTCTATGTGACTGAGTTACCCAGTAAAAAAATTGCAATTAATGTAAATATCTCAGTTCACGTTACATTGAAAAATAGTAGTATAGATTCTTTACATCAAATTTCATTAAGCAGAGCCTGCAACTTTTAATTTATTTTCCCTTATTTATTCCATTTATCTGCAACTGGTACTGTAATGATTGAATATTGTCTTTTAACAAGCGAATTTTCCTTATGTCGTTCAAATCATTTTCTTAGCATCCTTGTCGCAAGCTTCTAATTCAAGCTACATACGCAACATTATTTTAGGTGTATGTCACAGTAGTTACCCAGAATCAGTCAACACAGACTAAAATGATATTGCCTTTTAAGGTATGCACAGTCACGATAATTCTGAGTTGGAACGATATCAATGACTTGCAATGATACAACGGAAAAATGTCCTTGACAGTACAAGGAGCATTCTCCCCTAGATTATAATATGAAACAATGATAACAGAAATTTGTTCTTGTGACGAAACTTTTCTAGTATGAAGATTGAATGTTAATAATAACGACTATGTTCTACAATATCCCCTGATGTTAAACAGTACATGCATATATAAATAAAAGACTTCCCCTACATTCAACTTTGAAGCTTTGCTAAAAAAAAGAACAAGTATAAGTTTCTGTATTTTAAAATTATTTTTTCTACGTAATGTTCGAGTATAATTGAATATATTCTAATACTTATCGTTTTGGAACCTGCTTTCTGATTTTAAAATGTACTGTAAATTATTTCTAAAGAAAGTGTAATAGTGATATATTTGAATGCAATAGTGACATATTTGAATGCTATATCTCTTATATATTAATGTTTTAATGTTTACAGGAATATATTTGTTGTTTTTAGCTTATTTGTTGATGAAACTGAATTATGTATATTTTATCATACAAATAATTACAATGGTATATGAAGATTGTAGCAAAATCTCGAAAGAATGCATGTAAATATCATTTATTGTTCTCACTATGAAGAACACTCATGCCTGTACACTATTTTTCAAATGAATAGGCGCCCTCATGTCAGTAGCGTTAAAAGACTTAATGAATGTGCCACTTTACTTGAACAGGAGTACGTGCAGACATTGAACGAAAGCATGTTAATATTTCTGGTTTAATATAGAAGTATTTTGAAGTGTAACCTCCCTTTCGCTCTAAAATTTAAATCTCGTTTAGAATATATTAAAAAAACAACGCGAGGCGTTACAGAATTACAGATTTGTTACATCACAAGTAAGTAATTAAGTAAGTTTGGGTTCCTAGAATGCCGAAAGAATAAAAGTATGAGGTCATATTTCACAATTCTGGGAATATTACCATAAATATTATGTGATTATAATGAATTTATATCAAAGGAACTATTTATCTATTTCGTGTCCTAATTAATACTTTTGTAAACATGAACTTCTGGTTGGTAATTTTTTTGCATGTTTGTGGTACAACCAAAAGTGTTTACAATATTTTTTCGGAATTGTAGGGACTATTTTCGAATCGTCTTTCGAACGCATGTAAGTGTTCAAAGGTGTTCCACATGAGTGTTCGAAAGTGTAGAACACTCAGGAATACTTTCTCTGAAACACTTCGGAACACCTTTGCATCGTGCGATGCACTTTGTTTTTTGAAATGACCAAAAGTACTACCAAAATTATTGCATATTGTTTACAGTGTATTTTTTGTGCGCAGGCAAAGGAGGGGAGGGGGCTTCAGCCCGGTCTTGTCTACAAAGTGGCTTTGAAAGGAGCCGCAAGAAAGAAAGGGGGCGGGGCCATTTGATTCTGGAACATAACCACAAGTATTGAGAAGTAACTAACCAGTTATAACTAGAATCGTATTAAATTTGCATGACGTCTTAGAATATCGTGAATGAAATTTGCATAAAATTTGACAGTTCTGTTACTATAATATCGCAGCAAATACACGGCTACGCAATATTGTTTTTCCGCACTTGTGCAAATTATTCATACTTGTGAAAATGCGAATTTTGCTTTAGTATATTATTAATCTCTTAGGGAGTGTACATGAACAAAAAACAGAAATTAGCCACAATATTATTCAATTTGTAGTTTCGTAAAGTGTTGAATAATATTTTTGGTACATTGGTGCACTATTAAGAAAAGAAACAATAAAAGTTAACGTGAAGAAAGTACACAAATATGTGCTTCTCCGCACAGTTTACAGACTATTTGTATTAAAAACTTACTGCTGTGGAAAACAATTTGTTTTTTCTAAGAAATATCTCATTTGCACACTAAAAAAAAATGATGCATTTTTGGAACGTATCCCCCAAATATTTTTTCAATAATTTTGAACACATAATAGGTGTTCGTTCCTCTATCTTATGAAAATAGTAAAATTAAACAGTAACACTTGAGCTGCTTAACAATTTTAGTACTATTTTTGTTTAAGAAAAATATAATCCAAGAATAGGTTCTAGAAATGTTCCGAAAGTGTATTTTTTTTTTAAAAAAAAAGAACAACACCACTGGTTATGATAACCTCACATTATAGTTTCCGAGAATATAGTGTAAACAGTAGAACACCAAGTTAACTCAGCACACACGCACACGGGGGTTTATATTACATTAAAATATTGTGTACTTTGTGAAATCTTCTTTTTACTTCTTTTGGGTGTACGATTGTAAAACGAGAAAAATGTACACTGTAAAGAAAAACCAATTTTGATCAGGTTTAGCAATTGTGCAAAATGAGCTCAAACTGGCCCAAATTTATCTTATACATCCCATAGCTTCGAGAATGTTAATTGTTTTCACAGGGTTTGTGTTTTTTATGCGTACTCTAACCGTGCTAAAATTACAACCGTTTCCCCATCTAACATGAGCCCGTGGAATAAAGACAGAAAAATTCCAAGATGTCTACCATTGCGCATGTGTCGTTACCGTTGAACTCAATGCGCATGCCCAGTCCCAATCCATCCGCATATGATGTGCCGTCAGCCATCTTGAGATATTATTCTTTAGCGCGTTTCGAGAAGATAGTAAGGCAAGGCTATTTTTGAATAGTTGTCTATTACTTCGAGTAATCGCCTAATGATCGATTCATGGCTTCCGTCGGTATAAGAACTATATAATCGCATCTAATGTTATTAAGAACAAAATGCATTATGGGTTTTAATATTTACGAAATTATGCAACGAAATATATCGCATTCTTCAAATTGAGTCCATACAACAGTGTAAACATCGTATAATGTCTTGTGCTAAGAAATTCGCTAATATGTGATGTTTGCAATACTGGTAAATTTTAACTTTTATTTAATTGAAAGAATTTTCAATTACTGCAGCAACAATTTTCCCCAACTTTCTAGGTATTAAACATTTCGGATGAAATTTGCAAACAGTTTTTTAAAAACGTCACTTTTCGGCCACGTTTGGCTAGTCGTAACGATGACGTAAATTGCAGTGGCGGACACGTTGTCATTCACAGGACACACAATGAAAACCTCATAAAGCGTTACACTGACTGTGGATCCAGGAACCAGAGCTTCGTTAGCCTGCTAGAATACCTCTAGTGTCTAGTATGTGGAAGATATAAATTTACAATTTAAAATATTGAAACATACCCCGCCGCGCCAATGTCCTCAATACATCTTTAGTTACCCGTTAGCATTTAGTTATTCGTGGAAAGAATGTATAAGCGCACTGTCGTACGTAGAGGGGGAGTTGATTGGGCTACAGCCCGCTCCGAAATTTGGAGAAAATGTACATTTTTAAATAAAGCAGCGAAGAACTCTTGTTTCCTAGAAGGGAAAAAACAGAGTGACCAATGTAAACCCTTTAAAAATGACTCCCGATTGTCATTTTTTAGAGAGGAAAGTTCTAAATATATGAAATATATTATTGTGTATGCCGCTCCTCTAGAAATCAGCTATGTACTATCAACTTTTGCAAGTCCAGCCCGTCCAGAAAGAAAATCCTGCAGTGTATAAGCGTACTGAAGTTTGTGCAAAGCACAGGGGGTTAGTTAGCTGCGGACAGAGCTAGCTTTTTTAACCTGAAGCTGAATTCCTGTAATATATATATTTCTTGGGGATTCGAACTGGGGAGTCCTGGATTTCAACTTGAAAGGGTGGGTGATTTTGCTCTGTTCCTGAGTTTTTATCTTTGAACTATCGTAATGTTTCAGTTTGATTGCCACCTATAATTAATGATAATGAATCGTATGAACAGCAAACTGTTCACTGACTCGCGAAACTAACGATTCCAACAAGTCTTCCTTTTTCCAGCGCCAAGGCCACGCGGGAAATCCAAGAATCTTTGGCGTACCACCTCTCTAGAAACTTCCCTCCCCTCTTCTCTTCCCCAAGCCATTCTCTTTCCCGCCCCAATGCCTTATAAATCCCAACGCGAAATAGGTCCTCGAACAGTCTTTGAAACCTCCGGGGCCCTTTGGAAAACTACGTACCGATTCGCGGCCATATTTGAACCAGCGTGACGTGTAGTTTACCTTGGCCCTGAATTTAGTGCACCCTGGCGGATTCTAAGCGAACTACGCACGCACTCTTTGCTCCCCCCTCTCCTCTTCTGCCAATTCACTTTTTGCTCACTTCCGCTTTTTTTCTTTCCCCATCTTTGTCAGTGTTGCCAAACAAAGTTTCTTGTTACCATATTTCACTAATTTTCTCAAAAATAATGAAGAAAAAAACTTGAATGAGTAAATAAAGAGTGATATAAAACTAATGACAATGTCAGTCAAAGAAACTGTTAGGCACCGAAGCCAACATTTTATTTCAGATTTTTTCCCCATTAATTGTAAAACCACGTATAATTCAAACAAAGAGAAACAAACACTGGACTGGAACCACTCAGATCATTTTGGTAGGGAAAACATCCCTTAAAATGAATAAGATGGAATACAAAATTTGAAATCCAAGGTAGGTGGATGACAGGCGAGACATTAGGTTACTACCGCATTGAATAACGAGAAATGACGTCCTGAATATATTAAAATTGTTGAGAGAGAGAGAGAGAGTTATAACGCCATGTTCGAATGTTATGTAATTGATTGAATTTTTATTTTTTAAGATGCACTTTATTCACAGATAGGCTAATCGGAACTGGACCTACAATTGAAAGTGGGATCCTAACCACTGTGCCATGTACCCCTATCGGGTATCGAACTCGTGACCTCTTGATAGGAGCAAAAAAATCTAAATAAAATATCGAAAGATGTGAAATTGATAACATACAACGTTCAGTCCAAGAACGAAGAAGTTTTAACTAATCGTAACTCGTACATACAAAAATATACCAAGTATATATAATAATAAAATGATCATGTAAGACAAAGTATATGAACAACTAATGTAGATATAGGACAATTGTAGATAATTAATATAAAATACCTAAATAATTTAATGTAAAATTAACATCAAAAGTATTCACAGTGAGTGGGTAAAATAATATTGCCAATTTACGGAATATTCGATGCATGAGCCAGCTTATTGACTCACCTTTACATATCCATCTTGGCTTCTGTAGCATCATACAGGTGGACCTATCGGGTGATTTGTGTATTCGTGTTACATGGTTTGAAATCACTCGCAAAGACGCACAACACAAGCTCAAGCATACGTGGTAAATTAATTGCATTAAAACCATTCTCCGAAAATTCACGAACATGGCCTCCATGTCGTGACGTCATGTAGGCGTGTTCGGTTAATATCCCGGACAGATCCATCCACCTGTAGGAATTTCACCTTAGTGTAGAGTTGTCAAACGTAGACAAAGGAAATTATTATTAAACTTTTTAAAGATATTTAACAAGATAAACGTGTTTGAAAAAATTGTTCGCCGTAGGTTCTTTCATAAATGGGTGGTGCTTTTTTCATCCAACCGCAGGGACATTTCTGAGAGAGTCTTGGCAACATTGTCCCGCATTTGCGTCTTTTAACTTCACATAGAGAATTCAGAAGCGAGAAAAATCCAATTCCAGGCTTGTCTTTTCCACCCCAAATCTCACCTATCTGCAATTTTATGTTGATAATATTAAGGCGTGCAGACAAAACTCGCACTATATCGTGTCAAGGATTAATTTTTTTCCCTACCAGTTTCTCGCTTCGCACCACGATATAATCCGGTACCGAATTTAAGACGTGGATTTCGTAGTTGCGAGGCGATATTTTTTAACGGCTGCTAGCTCCCAGTTGTGTCTTTATGTCGCGAAATACAACCTACCAGACCTTCGCCCCCCCCCCCCCCCTTCGTGAAGCTCTTGCTTTCTTAGTCAGGGGCGGGGCTTAAGAGAGGGGGGAGTCTGTAGACAAGCAGTTATCCAGACCTGATTCTTTACGTTGTATCTAGAAAACGAATTCTCGTGGCAATAAAATGCTTTACAATATTTGTTTCCGATAAGCTTCCTGTACCTGGTACCCCTGCAGCTGAAAGACAAAATACAACTGTTCACATGGGGGCCTTGAAATGGAGGGAAGAGATCGCATATTCTGAAATCCCTAACGTTTCTGCATGGTTTTACTTTTCACACCAACATTGAACACAAACCCCACCCTTTGGCGTAGTAACACCACGATTGTTATATAGGGTGTTATAAAAGGTAAGGAAATCAACAAAATATCATGAAAGAAAAAGCCAACAAATTATACTTGTGGTCAAGAATTTTTGCTATCACATCGATTGATTGATTTAGTTTATTTTACTTCCCTTTTCTGAACCCTTTTGGCTAATCGGGAAATTGAGGATGAATGGTGGTAAGATGAGACATTAGGGACAACATAGTGGCTTGTGAGTCTCCACACAGACCCCAAAACGTGTCAATTGACACACATATATGTTGACCCCAATAACACATTAACGTGCATAAACTGCAAATGATGCACTTTTTGGTGTGTCAGTAAATATGCACTGAAGTGGTGAAGCACTAAAAATGCATCATTTTGGAAGATTAGACAAGATCATTTCAAAGATGATAAAATTACATAATTAGCTGTCAGTTGATGCATTTTTAGTGCATCACACGGAACATCAGCTGATAAAAGTGCCGTTTTATGCATTTCTGTGTGTATTTTGACACCAAAAAGTGCATCGTTTGCAGCTTATGCACGTTAATGTGTTATTGGAGTCAACATATATGTGTCAAGTGACACGTTTTGGGTGGTGTGTAGATGCCTCGTTAGTCAGGGTTGCTACGCGTCTGGAAAACAGAGAAATGTCAGGGAATTTTGCAGATCGTCTGGAATTTACGTTCATTTTGGAGTCTGCAAGAGAAGAAGTTGCAAAATGAACAAGCAGTTCATTTCCACTTCTGGATTCGGTTCTTGTGATTAAAACTTGCAGTCCACATTGACAATATGATCATAATTATCGGAAAGGTTGGTGAAGATGAGGTTATAGTGTGTTATTTTATAGATCTTAATCTTGTTGGCATTTCTTATAGAATTCATGCAACAAAAATTTATCCAAATACTGTGTACTTATAAATTAAATTAATGCAATTTGCTAAAAAAAAAGTTGTGAAAGTGAATATTCCTAATAATTAACGGATTATATATGTAATTGAAAAACACAAGGTTCAAAAGCAAAAATCATGATGATAAACATGTCTGGAAAAATTTCATTTTTGGACTGGAAAACCTGGAAATGTCCGGGAATTTCATAATCAAAAAATCGTAGCAACCTTGGTAGGTCTGCCAAATGCATATCGATGGGAGCATTAATTATTACTTGCTTAAAACGAATCTAATTCTCTTGTTAAAGTACATCTTCAGTTTCCGTTATAACCGGCCTTTGGTAAGGATTTTTCAGTACATAAAGACTGCCGTGGAGTAAAGTTGGTTAGAGCACCGGATTTGTAATAAAAACCACAGCTCTGTCGAGGGTTCGATTCCCACCACCGTCAAAAATAAATTTGTTCACCTGAAGAAGAGAGAAGAGGTGCTCTCTCCAAACGTATAGCCGGGACTGCCTAGGATCCGGGGCGGAGACCGCCTTTATGGCAGTCCCCCTCTGTTGCCGCGTTTACCTACGAAGGCACTCGCGGTCAAACAACCAATTAGGCGTAATAGGCAAGAAGCAGTAACAATATAACCTCTCTTCCACGAAGCAGACAGCAGGAAAACAGGATTTTGTCAAAATAACCGTTCTGTGAATGGATACCGGTTGGTACGACGGCCGGAGAGTAGTGTTAGATAAGTACACTCTAAAGAAATATGCAACCGAGTTGCCACCAAAAGTGTTGTAACACCGTACTTGGTGCAGCGCAACACCTAATTGAGTGTTAAAAGCCTCGATACTTGGTGTGGTGTGACGTCAAATGGTGTAACAGGACTCCAAAAAATGGTGTTAAACAACGCGTTAACACCAAAAGGGGTGTTCTGTTGCACTTGCACATGTCTTACAGTGTATAGTTTGCACTAGACAGTGTCCAATTAACATTGCATGCTAATGTAGAACCATTGTCACTAATTAGAACAGTATTATTTGTTTAAAAATAAAGTCCTTCCCGCGAAGTCATCTAATCGTGATCTCTAATATCCCGTATGTCCACTTCCATAAACTCACATTTCTTGTGCAACCTTCAAAACAACATTCAAAAGAACTGCTTACCGTGCCATAGACGTGAAAAGATCTGCAGAGACAGGGTTCCGTAAGGACGAGGGAGCGGCCATATTGAAAGCGGAAACGGGGTTGAGTTTCTGAGTTGAAAGCGAGTCCAGAAGAGGGAGAATTTAGGTTTTAATGCGATTTCAGCAAGATCAAACTAAAATCCAAGAAGTGGAATTACCCTCAAGGGAAAACTTTTGGGAGCGAGTCTAGGGAAGAAAAAAAAAACGACGTTACTTTTCCTTGTAAAAGCAGAGCGATTCCTGACGCTAAATTGGCCTCCCTCTTTGTCTTTTTTTTTTTTCTTTCTTTGGCCATCGGAGTTAGCCGTAGAAATACGCTAGGCAAAGGAGGAAAGAAGCTTGCTCTTTCCGCCAACAGAGGCGCTCCAGTTCTCTACTAATCCAGGACCCAAAATGGCGGATAGCTATTCTTCTGAACCCGAGTTTACCCTCCGTCTAGTTGGATGTAACGTCTCTGGATCTCTTTTTCCTTTTAACTTTAGCAGGGTTTCTCGTGCTATTGCTAATAAGTTGAACTAATAGCAAAACTCTTTTTCCGTGAGGGGAGAATTCAGAGCCAAGATAAGAATCTAAATTGTAGCAAAAGAAGGTAACTTTTAAAGGGGGTAAGACTGACGCAGGAAGGAAGAAGTTGGGAGGTAATTTTATCGTTTTACCCAATCCTATTACCTCTTCCTTACTTGCAGAAAGATTCCCAGTGAAGTCCTGCTGCCTATCTCAATACAGGGTGATCATACTTACGTACCCAAAAATATGATCGTTGATGTTGAACGTTAACAAGAAGGAATGTTCAATTTGTCCATCATAATAGATCACCCAGCGAAAAACGCAGTAAATCTACTATAACAAGTCAAACAAATCAAGTATAACATTTATTGATGTGGTTTTGCTGCTACTTTTGACTAATTGCAAAGATGAAGATGTTATGATGAAATTGATGAAGGGACTCACAAAAATCCCCCCCACCGGAAGCGCTTTTTTTTTTCAGTCAACTTGTGAACGCGGGTTCATTTCTTGCTCTCTGATTGGCTGTTGGAAAGTTACGGTGCTCTGATTGTGAGAATATCTTATTTACGCTGTACGTTAGGTTAGATTAGACTAGATTAGAAAGCAGTAAATTTGCGCTGAAAATAGGAAATAAGATATTCTCACAATCAGAGCACCGTAACTTTCCAACAGCCAATCAGAGAGCAAGAAATGAAACCGCATTCACAAGTTGACTGGAGAAGAAAAATTCGCTCCCCGGAACCGTGTTCTAACATATCAGACGTCGCTCTGATGTTATACTGACTTGTGCTCAACACTTTGGCTGCGAGATTAACGATTCTGTTGGCAAAATCATAATTTAGGCGCATATATCTCGTTCAAACATTGTCAGTCCATTGAATATTCTCTCAAGTGCCGGTAACATAATTCTAATGCATTGAATACATATCTCAGAGCCAAAGATTAAAAATTCACCGAAACGCTTGTTTCAGTAAAATTTATCAGCTCCTGGCAACGTACTAGTCCACATGTTACTAATCTGGCTGACAAGGTTGCCAGGTGCGTTTGGTGAAAAATTGTATGTTCTTGGTCATGAGAAGAACATCTTAAGGTATTAGCAGTCAGCAATTGGCTTGGAGACCTTGCTGATTTGAAATCAGCATTTACTCCAAGCCCCGAAGCCCCCGATGTTGCAAACACGCTTTCATTTCCTTCTGCGTCTTAACTTGGCTATTGTAATTGCACGGCCGGCTGTACGCATGAACGTAGTTTATAAGGCAGCAAGATTAAAGGGAACAGCGTTCGCTTTGGCCACGCTTTAACAGACGCTGATAACCGTGAAAGAGGCAAGACACGAACTTCCGATAGCAAGGAACAAAGGTTGCAGAATAAACTGCTCGCCAAGAATAAAAAACCTGCACCAGCAAACATGACGGACACTTCCAGCGTGACGTATTTGCAACAAAGTTTTCCTCACTGTCAGGCCTTGAGTTATCAAGAATAATCTTTAGTAAGGATAGGTTACTTTCATCTGAATAAGGTTATACGGAAGTCTGCAGCGCCGCCAAGCGGGCGGAAGACAAACATCAACTACAAAATGGTGAATCATTTCCATTAATTTGGATCCTGCGATTCGATTTTAATTTATGATTGAGCTTGATGTACGTAGAAGGAGGGACATAAAAGTTATGATTCGTTTTACGACATAGGCATCGAGCTAAATGAACTATTGCTCTAAGTCTATTGTGTATCGCGTTGCTTGCTAATGTACTGATTTATCTTCCCTCCGCCAGATGGCTCTGTAGTTAAAATTATGTCCACGCTCTCATGAGGGAGTAGTTCATCCCAGTTTTCCTTATTTGTATGATGTTGAGAGAGTATGGTGGTAACCTTTTGCTGCAGTGGGAAATAACCAGGACCAAGAGAAATAAAGATTAATACTTAGGTATTACATTTTCATTGTCCTGATATAGATACAAACATGCATCCTGTGTGGCATACCGCAGTATTCAATGTCGTGAAAATTTTAGTTACTACTCATTATTTACATACAAAAACACGAAATTTACCTTCACTGTAAGAGCAAGCATTGCTCCAAATCTATTGGCAACGAAATCGTAACTTGGGAACAATACGTGCGTAAAGCAAATCTGAATGTAGGCGAAGATATAGTTTACATTATAATTTACTGATGTCACGAACGATTGAATGAATTCGGTAATTTTACGTCGCTTTTCCACTCCTTTTTGCTATTCGCAACAATGAGCTGATTAAAGGGACAGTCGCAAACATATGGATGACACAACAAAATTCCTACAGAGGATTGATTATCCTGGCTGCAGGTCCACACGCCAGAGCCTCGTTAGTCCGCAAAAGGGGGTTCAGGGTGTACTGAGAACACTCGTGTACAAGAACACAAGTTTTTAAACATCAGGGAACGGATTTATCTTTGGTAAAAATATGGTAAATATGTAGACATATTTAGTTATTTTCACCAAAATATGGAGTTAAATATGAACTTAAAATTGTAAGAATTTACCTTTTCAATAATATAAGACGCTACATGAGCTACATAAAATACAGTACGCTTACATTGACATTAATTGTAAAACAACACAAAATGTGCTTTCATTTCCTGTTTCCAAAACAATGAATAACAAAATTTTGTTTTAAGTGCTCGAACGTAAATTTCCTTATGTATATTGACTAAAACTACGTTCAATAAGTAATGGGAGTGTATTTCAAATTTGTCAATTATTCGCAAGAACTCTTTAGGGACACACGGTGACATGTAGTTCTTGCGCGAATATGTAGTATATGTTGAGAAATGTTTTGAAATATGGAAATAATATGTAAAAATAACTAAAATATGTCAAATTTGAGCCAAAACTTAATATACGGAAAAATATGGAAAATAAAAACGGATTTTTTCCAGTCTACATGCAATTATGTGCAAAATATAACTGATTTCAGCTTCATGCATAAATATGTATATCTATAAATCCGTTCCCTATGAGTTACCTGTCTGGTAACCGGAGAACTCTTGTTCGAAACACATCGCCATTGTGTTACATCGTGAAAAATTTCACTGAAGAAAAGACGATTCATTTGTAACAAACATATCCTCTGAGTGGATTTTACCGGCCATACAACGTACGCCGTGTGTGCACGTATGAAATATGAATGAATTGTCTTGGAAATGATAAATATCATGTTTGATCTCTTAAATTTATGTTGCTACTTTAGACAACGGACTAGCGAGAAAGGATGTCTTGGAACAAGCGACGTGGCACAGACCTTGAGTTTTCTGACCTCTCGGCTTATCTCGAAGGCGCTACGCGTTATCTTAAAGGACTGCAGAGAGTCGTAAAAATACGCATTAGAGGCCATTTTACTGCCATTTTCGGCGCTAGGTTGACAGTTAATGTCTGTTGCTATGTGGCCGGTGTCACACGCCATTAATCTTGTCTAATTGCTCCAAATGGATTCACTCTCTAAAAGAAAAACAAACTCTTTATTTTGCGATTTCAGCGTGGATATTGCGAGTGGGAAAATACTCTAATAGCTTTCTTATTGTTCGACAAATTTATGAACTTGAATATTGTGCACCAAGTTGGATGCATACAGGTGGACCCATTAAGGATTGTGGACGGAGATTGGTTGACAGGAAATGACGTCATCGTGGTAGTTCCGACCTAAATTTCGGTTTCGCGCTTGTTCTTTCTCGCTTGGTTTATTCATTGTACAATCACCGGCAATAAAAATGGTACTCCTAGATCTGGAAATACTCGCTTCCCTGAAAGGTATTGTGGGTTGCCTAACTCTACGGTGATAATTGGATTTTAATGGCAAACGTTCAATAGTAACTTTTACCACTGCCGTACACACAGAAAACTAAATGCATCATATAGATTGATGTACCAGAATGCATCGATAGATGCACTAAAGTATGTTTTATGGCTTCTTCAAAGAATAAGATTCACATTTGATGCATTTGGGTATGTCGTGAAAGAAACACCAAAGTGCATCATTTGATTCAAGTGAGGACTTCTTTCAGTCGGGATGCACTTCAATGCATCAGTTGATGCGTTTTGATGCACCAGAATGTATCTTTTTTGATGATGCACTTAAACGTTTCGTCTGAGCTACATAAAGTCATTTGCTCAGACCAAACGTTCAAGTGCATCATCCAAAGAGATGCAGGGAGGTGCATCAACTGATGCATTGAAGTGCATCTCGACTGAAAGAAATCCTCACTTGAATCAAATGATGCACTTCGTGTTTCTTTCATGACACAAATATGCACCAAAATGCATCAAATGTGAATGATTCTTTGAAGAAGCTACAAAACACACTTTAGTGCATCAATCGATATGACGCATTTAGTTTTCTGTGTGTAGATTAGGCAACACACAGCACAGCGCCTTGCAGGGAAGCGAATATTTCAGGATTTAGGTGTCCCATTTATATTGCCGGTGACTGTACGTCTCCTCTTAGCACCATTAGGTCGACCGTAACAAAGCAAGATGAGCCAGAGATTGATAAAGAAAACTGTAAATTGGCCAAAGGCACGCGACCATGTTAAAGTCCAATTTTTGCTCAGTTAGGCTAAACGGGATTGCAGACGGGTGGGGTCTGAACCACTGTGCCTCCATCGGGAGTGAAACTTGAAACCCTGATGACAGTGGTAATCAAGGGGTTCTGAATTCGATCCCCGCTTTTCCACAGTTTAATCGTGACGTTGAGGATGGATAAGGAACTCATGAAAGGGACACACCAGCACGGATTCGAACCTAGAACCCGCCACACAGGCCAGCTTGAATTTTGATTCAGCGCATAATCTTTCACCTTTCCGTGTCTTCCCGCCCTCAATCAGTTTCCTGGATATCCTGCAGCGTAGGCAACACGCACAGCTGGCTGAACACTTGCAACGGACTAGGAATCCTGTATAAATATTCTCGGTGGACAGATTTTGAGACAATAGCGCTCTGGGAGAAGAAGAGAAAAATCTTTTCATTCCCCGTCCGCGGAGCAAACGAGAACGAAATTCCGCAGAGAGGGAGACCAAGAGAAAGAGATGGAGATTTGGTGCGTCCCGAACGCCAGGGAAGAAACAGAAAATCGTGCAGCAAGCGGCAAATGAACCCCATTTGTCCTGCTCGATGTCAGAGCGCGCCACCTTCCAGGCCAATCCAATGCAGGCCCACGACGATCCTTTCAACAAAATTGGCTTGGCCCAAGTGGGGGGAAAAAAGTACTATAGCCCTTAGAAGGACCGTAACTTTTAACATTTGCGCCGAACCGATTCTCAAAATTACACCTCCCCGCCCCCTTCCTTTTTCAAGCAGCTGCGTGTTTTATCTGCTTTGCGCCACGGTGTCCATATTTAGTATGATGCTTATCTATTCAGAGCTCGTAGTTGTTTTTGTTTGCAGAGTTTGCAACAAATAACAATAGATGGCAGTGCGTGTACAAACACAAAAGTGGCGCTCTGAACGATTAGCCCAAAAGAACAACAAAGTGTGTGTCTGATCATCAATTTGCCTTTGAACTTTTTAATAATATTTATAGGATTATTCTTCCAAGTGCGTTAATGCTTGACAATATTTTGTTGAAATAATGACGAAACACGGTAAAGACATATAAATGGTCAGTAATGTATATTGGTCGATTTTCACTACGAAATAGTCTACGAATAATTGAAAATGAGGCATATATGTTTGATTTTGGAAGTATAAGTGTTTGAAAAGAAAACAAGTTATCGTCTGCAACTGTCGTTTGTAGATCACAAGTTAAGCCCTGATTGCTACTTAACTGTGATATTATCCGAGGTCTGTGATTAGGTTGCGATTTTCTTCACACACAAAAAGCGTAGGTGGAACAAGCGTGATTGTAACAGTTGAGGAAACCGTTAAATCATGGACGTCACACCGTGTTCTCAGAGAAGTTATCATGTTTAAAATAATCGGACACTATTGTATTGAAAGTATAAATTATACAGAATTCATACAGTGGCGGAAGTTGAAAGAAAAAATGGAGAAATAACATTACATCGGAATTTGATGTACGATCGAATCACAGTTCTGATTTGTCTAACGTCAACCAGTTGACTTTGACGCAGAGACCGTAAAACGTATGTTCACAACAACAGTGACGGGCAAATCATTATGTCCATATCTATGGACAAAACTCGAAAAGGTACTTTTAGAGAAAGTACTTGCATACGTAATTATAATGTAACAAAAAGGAGAGAAGAAAAAGTGAGGAAACGCATTTTTGGAACAGTGGCCTTACAAGTTCGCAGATTTTTTTCCACGGAGGAACAAGCAAGGTATTTTTCCATGGAGCATATTACCCCGATAATGGTGTTGGCCCCTCAAAAATCACCACAGTAGAGATCAATGCATCAGTTGATGCGTTGTGATGCACCAGAATGCATCTTTTTTGATGATGCACTTAAACGTTTCGTCTGAGCTACATAAACTCTGCAGCTCAGACCAAGCAGTTAAGTGCATCATCCATAAAGATGCAGGAAGGTGCATCAAGGAACATCAACTGATGCATTGAAGTGCATCTCGACTGAAAGAAATCCTCACTTGAATCAAATGATGCACTTTGGTGTTTCTTTCACGACATACAAAAATGCATCCAAATGCATCAAATATGAATCTCATTCTTTGAAGAAGCCATAGAACACACTTTAGTGCATCAATCGATATGATGCATTTAGTTTTCTGTGTGTAGTTTCTACCAACCTCCACTTTCGTGTGTAAATTCATCCTCTCCAGCTAGTCTCGTCTCACGCGGACGTGGATGATGGTACAAGCATGCAAGTGCTGAGGGATTCGAACCCAGGAACAGTGGCTTGGTCGCGCCATGAAGACCGGCAAACGGATTGATCCATAATATGAAAATGGAGCTTTGCGTTAGCACATCGCGCTGGAAATCCAGTGCTACGGGTTCGAATCCTTGCCAAACTACGTACGTCATTAAGCAACGATTTTCTAACGACACAAGATCTGCGTCCATATTTGTAAGATCGCGCTAATTTTTTTTGATTATGTTATGTGCATTTTCACCTCTGTGTTAGTCTCGACGATGTTGATGAAATGAGGAGACTCGGACCTAGGACCACTGGTATCATCACACTTTGAAAGACATTTCTAGGCATGGCATTACAAACGTTTGTTTGCCAACTTCAGGCAGGCATGTTCGTTTCCGTGCGTATCCTGGTGGCAAAGATATGCGGCTAATAACCTCGTAATCAGCTTACAAAAACTATTTTTCCGTTTTCCAGTGGCGGGCTGAAAATATTTCAGTGCAGTGCACATTTCTCTATTTCGGTGAGATTTTAATTAAAAATTATGTTCGTGCACACTTATCTCTTGGTTCCAGCTACTTCTCCACCCCCCATTTTTTGTGTTCCTTCAGAATATTGCCCCTCCCTCAAACGATTAATCTCCTACCGTTAAAATGCTTAAAGCATTTCGTTTCTCCACAGTCTCGCATATTCGGGGAAACGGGAAAGCTCTTTCGAGGTGCCATTAGAGCATCAGCAGTGCACGGAAAAAAAGTATTATCCAAAGCATAGCTGCAGACTTTGTGGAGGTGAGCAAGGCACACTCTCCCCCCCCCACGCCCCTAAAAAAAATATCGCAAAGAGGGGGAAGAATACTCCCTCCTCTATATTGACTCTCTAAGACTATTTTAAATGGGTCGAGAGAAAAAAAAACTGTAGGCTATATCAAGACCCTTGGTTTGGTAAGCTTTCTTCCTCTACACTCAGGGAACTAAACGCATCATATCGATTGATGCACCAGAATACATCGATTGATGTAGTAAAGTGTGTTTTATGTCTTCTTCAAAGAATCAGATTCACATTTGACGCATTTGGGTGCGTTTTTGATTTGATTAAGTGAGGATTTCTTGCAGTCGAGATGCACTTCAATGCATCAGTTGATGCATTTTGATGCACCAGAATGCATCTTTTTTATGATGCACTTAAACGTTTCGTCTGAACTAGATAAACTCTGTAACTCAGACCAAACGTTTAAGTGCATCTCGACTGAAACAAATCCTCACTTTAATCAAATCAAAAATACACCCAAATGCATCAAATGTGAATCTGATTCTTTGAAGAAGCCACAAAACACACTTTAGTGCATCAATCGATGCATTCTGGTGCATCAATCGATATGATGCATTTAGTTTTCTGTGTGTTAATTGTCCGTTCGCTGAATCAGTGAGGTTGCTCATTTGAAAGTTGAAATTTAATTTTTTAGTTTGTTTATTTTATGCAGAGATAGGCTAGAACAAAATATGGGATCTGACCCAATATGTACACTCATCGGCAATAAAAATGGGACACTTATATCCTGAAATACTCGCTTTCCTGCAAGGCGTTATGTGGGTTGCATACCTCGACGGCGATAAGTAATTTTAATAGCAAATCTTCAATGGCAATTTCTAGCACCGGGCATCGAGAACCGCACCCCTTGATTACAAGCGGAGCCAACTAAATAGACGATTAAAAGAACGGAATTTTTTGTTAAAAAATATAATTTTTGAAGTAGTCGTTTGTTGAATCTGCGTTTATACTGTTAGTATCTGGATAACAATGACGTATACTGAATCCAAGATCTGGACTATGTCACGTGAAATAAGTTACCAACTCCTAAGAAATCAGGGTGCCAACTCATAATAAATCAGGTTGCCAACTCATAATAAATCAGGTTGCCAACTCATAATAAATCAGGTTGCCAACTCATAGGAAATCGGGTTGCCAACTCATAGGAAATTGGGTTGCCAACTCATAGGAAATCAGTTTGCCAACTCACAAGAAATCAAATTGCCAACTCCAGAATCACCATCATCATTTCACTGATATGAATAGTTTTATTTACTATTTCTGATAGATTTCCCTCCTGTGTTTTATTCTCTAGGCTTCAGGCTTCGCAGATATCTTAGCTAGCCTAGAATATACGCCCCTGCTGGATAACCTTAAATCCACAGTAAGGTTTTCATTATTTCGTTCAAGATCAGGAAAAGTTGAATTTTATTTACACTTTATGCTCAGAGAGGCTAATCTTGACTGGACCTACAGTTTATAGTGGGATCTGAACATTGTAATGTGAGGGATCTAACCTGGGACCGTCTGATAACTTTTTACCCCACGCCCGTCGTGCCCTCCAGAAGTCACTGCTAACCAAACTTGTTTATACTCTCACAAAACTAAATTCATCATACCGATTGATGCACTAAAGTGTGTTGTTTTATGGCCTCTGCGAAGAATCAAGATTCACATTTGATGCATTTTTGTATGTCGAAAAAGGGAACGCCGAAGTGCATCAGCATCTCGTGCATCAAAACGCAACCGATGCATTTCGGTGTTTTTTTTACGACATACACAAATGCATCAAATGTGAATCTTGATTCTTCGCAGAGGCCATAAAACACACTTTAGTGCATCAATCGGTATGATGCATTTAGTTTTGTGTGTGTAAAGTGACAAACAAATTATTGTTCTTCGGCTTTTAAAAAACGGAGAAATAGCCTCACTCGAATCGAAACCAGAAACACTGGTACATTTCAAGAGCCATTGAGGATTGATTTGACACAGACAAATTGAGCAACGATGTTTTAGAGAAAAATAGGATACTTCGTTTTTCTTTTACCTTGGGGAACGAATGTTCTGATCGAAACTTTGCCTTTACTTTCAACCCGAGAGTCCTACACATCGAGGACAGCATCGACGAGTCACCCTCAAATTTTTCTTGGTAAATCACACTCAATTTTTTCTTGGTAAATCACCCTCAATTTCTTCTTGGTAAATCTCGTTATATGCATATACGTATATGTACGATTGGACCATAACGGAAGTCAACTATCGATATATATCTCGTAGTAGTAGAGTAATAGAATAGCCTAAAATTATTTATACAGCGTGTTTCATGAAGGACTTTAAAACTTTGTAATTTTATATAAATTTATTCACATGCCTCACAGAGCTGGTTTTGGTGTCATTTTGTAGCAAAATACATCACGTTTTGACTAACGTAGTAGCTTAGTTCCGAATCACACCACCGCTAGTGCTGGCGACAGTTGTACCAAAATGGCTGCCTTCACTGGCCCCGAGCGTGCTCGCTGTGTGTTTTGGTTTGAAGAATCGAAGTCTGCAAGAACAGTTCAGCAACATTTTCGTACCAAATATGGTAGAGATCTATTTATGAGTGTCATAAGTGGTTTGTTGAGACTGGTTGCAAAGAATACCTCAACGACGTCCGGGATTTCCCCGGAAACCGCTTTCCAAATCAGTGGATAGGTCGAGGTGGACCGATTGCATGACCGCCTCGTTCACACCTCGCCACACCTATTGATTTTACTTCTGGAGATTTATCAAGTATAAAGTTTTCAGACCACCCCTACCTGCTTCACTCTCTGATCTCAAAGCAAGAATCTACGCTGCTGAGGAATTTGCGCCTGACATGCTGCAGCGGGTTTGGCAGGAGATCGACTTCAGATGGTATGTCTGCCAAATTACCAATGGAAGTCACATTGAACCTTACTAACTTATAGGGTAAAAACTTGATGTATATTGCCACAAAACGACACCAGCTCTTTAAGTCGTGTGAATAAATTTATAAATAATTACAAAGTTGTAAAGTCCTTTATGAAACACCCTGTATATCGTTTCGTGAAAATCGATGATCGATATTGAGAAACCGTATCGATACATAGAGACATGAAATATCTACAGTGAAATGCGTCTCTCTCCCCACGTTTTTAATCAGACTAGACTATCTCAATTCGTCTGTCGGGCCCAATGATGGTTAACAACTACGTTCTAACATGCGAGCTTTTAATTTCCTCCGTTGGTGCTTCTGCAAGATGTATACATAAAGGTGAGGCAGGCTCTTGAATTTTTTTTAAATTGTACTAACGATAGCAAGGGCAGAACAAATCTAAGTATGAACTAGCAAAATAGTGCTAAAGTATTGTCATGGAAACGTACAACAGCAACTGGGGGTTCGTCGTGCTGACCTCACGTCACCCTATAACTGGTTGGATGATCTGCCACCTCTGCTGATGCATGTGGGAGTGATGCATCGGTGGTCTTCCAGGACTGTTGCGCCAAGAGTTATTATTAATATTATTGTATTAGGATGATCCGCCACAATTATTAACTGTGATAATTATGTGAAGTTTACAATGTGTATTTTGCCCTTTTGTATTTTCAGAGGCATCCAGGTACGGTACTCTTCGGTGCAGATGATAAGGAACACACGACGTAGACGCGAAGATGTCTTGCAGAAGTAGCGACACTCCAGGAAGGATCAGGCACGTGAATCCTGTAAATCCAAGTAGCTGAAACATCAAGATGTACAATCAGGAACTTCGTGCAGAGTCATTCAACCCTTTTTCGTAGTTATTTTGTTATGAGAACAGCTTGTATCTCGCAGCGGGACTCAGTGCAGTTGTATGATTCAGTTATGATAGGTAACTAGTCTAGTTTGTATCAACTGATGAGTAATATGTTGTTGATGCTTTCTTGGCAGTCTTGTTATTAGGTTTGTAACTAATTGTTAAATTTTACAACTTCATTTTGATCTTTAACACGTTTGTGTGCGTGCTTTTAATTAGCTTTATATATACTTAGGTAATGTTACTTCTTGAAGTACCGAAACGAAAGCTTTTCTAAAATATGTGATTATTCTGTAGTGTTTTCATATGGTTTGGTCCAAGGTGTCATATATACAGATTACAGCCCGTCCTGGGCATTTAACAAACACAAGTGACGTCACGTTGTGGAAACCCTAGATTTTTCTTGTAAATTTTACAGGTGGGTGAAATTATTTTCATACGTGCTTAACTTACGTTTAGTTATCCTTGAAAAGCGTTGATTTGTAAAAAAGAAAAATCTTGTTCAAGACCAGTTTTTCGTCTACGAAATTTTCTGAACACAAAATATCCAATGAGGCTCACCTGAATATATGAACCTTGAGTTGGTAAGCATTTGTGTGAGCACAGATACTCGTACATAACATGGGCATTGCATTACTAATTTATACAGCATGTTACACGCATATTTATGCCAATATGAGCTGATTATGTGAAGTGCAGACGGGATTGAACCATCCATATATGTGCAAATTGTCAAGTAGATATTTAGTTCTGAATCATTGTCTAAATACTGAGGACACAAATGTGCACATAAAAGTGACTAGAGTGGTCTGTATGTGGTTGTGTGAATTGGGTAGATAGTATATTGTGTACAGTTGCAGAATGGTTATCTTGCGATAATTCTCCTGGAAAATATACTTAAATTAAAAGGAAACTATAGAATATTCTACATAGTAAACTAATAGTTGCATTTTGTTCTATTTTGCACAATGCATTAGATTCGTGCTAATTAGTATACTACACAGTAAAGCAAAGATGTATGTCCAGTGTTTTTTCCACATCGTGTTTGCATATGATGCAAAAGTGTTTCACAACTCAAAATCTTCAAGGATAGGGTTCGTATAGTCATGGAGAAATTGTCAGAGTAGCGTCACAACACAGTTTCTGTCCTGGTGAACACTTCGCACAGTCACGTGTGCTGTTTCAGCGCACGTTCTAGAGTGTTCTAGAATTTGCTTTCATCTTGTTCTCGTCCCGGACTTCAACCTGAGCGAGGTGCTCTACGCATAAACATTTCGTAATGGGGCTGTTGCGTTGATGAGACGCGTCACTTCCATGTTCCTTGGAAATTAAGGCACTTAAGTTGCCCTTCCCCCACCATGACGGTCACTGCTGCATAAAGTACACTAATTGGTGCCTTGACACAGTTTTGAAGCCTAATGACGTAGTGTTTGTTGTTATGAGGTGGTTGAGAGCCTAGTTTCAAAGTTACCCCATTTTCCGCCTATCAACTTCTTCTCGTTATTCAATTTTCTGCCTTTAAGTAGATTTATACTGGTCTTGTAGTACCCCTGAGAGACTTAGCAAACTTAATTTGCTTAAATAATGCACAATGATAGTAACTTTATGGTCTTGACCAGAAAATGTACAAAGAACACTCAAATATTTGTGTAAAGCCCGCAAATTGCAAATCACACGTATACATAAATGAGCACCTTAAGAAAAAAACTGTGTGATAAGTTTTTTGCGTGTAAATTTACACAGCCCTTACATTTTACTGATTTACAACTATTTCTGCACTTGCTCTCACATATGACCAATGTTACATTATAATTGTTTCGATTTAATCGGTGTAGTGTAAATTTCATTAGATAACATACGTTGAGCATTGTTTTAAAGTTTAACCTAGTTTTAAAATTAACTTAACGTTACCTACAAATTCGTCAGGAAGTGCATATTAAAAATTATGAATTAGTACGATAATACTCAGTAAACAGTAGTGTACAACTGTACTGCTATTTCTTCAACCATATATCAATTGTACATATACCAGGACAGAGATACCTTAAAACAGGAACTCCTTCACATATCTGGCTTATTATATATTAACGTTCCATTAAGACGCAATCTGCCATTGCACATTATGTAACGTATGTAATGCATTATTTTGAAATTTTTGTAAGCATAAAATATGTGTGTTAATTAGTGAAGTTCTTGAAACTTCATTATAAGTAATTACCTCAAATACGTATATCTTTACAACATATACGAAAATATGAAGCATGTTTTAACATAAATGTTGACAAGAAATTGACGAAACAAATCTGAAATCTTTCCAGTAAAGCGTAATAATACATTTATGATAATGATGAAAGCTGGTGCATTTTCAGAATGTTAAGTGATTTTGTTCATTCTGTAGATGTGTATTGTTCATTAATCTGTATTTATTTACTTAAGTTCTCAGTTTGGAGGTGCATGTTCTGACATTTGAGTTGTTTGTCTTTTGCCTGCTAAGTTCTATGTTATTAATTTTGGTAGCGAAAAGATGATGTTTAAGAAGGTACAAATGGTTTTGTTCTGTAACGAAACTGCTAACTAAATTATTGACACTGTGATAACCTGTTTTTAATCTCATTAGAAAAACTAATATTACTATGAGATTGTAAATATTACTTAGAACTGTTGATTTCTTTACCTGAGAAATGTGCAGAAACTGTGATCGTAATATAGTGTAACAATTTCAAAGCTAAGGTTTCTCAAGACATTTCGTCATCGTGTTAGGTACCTGTTCCATTAGCTTCCTCTACTCTGTGACAAATGGTGTCTTCTTCCCATAAGGGACATTTTGTCCAGGCAGAATATAGGTCAGGATGGCTTTTACTGCAAGGGAAAAGGGTTAGCAAAGAATCCTCACTTTTTTTCTTGCTCCAAGAAAAACCCATTCATCACTTCCAGTCATTCCAGCTTGACCCTTGAAGAAAACCTCTGGACTATCATAAACTGCTGGAAGGGTTGAGTCGTAAAAAGGGAAGTGGGACAAACAGGAACAACAGGATCCTCTAACCCTTCTTGCAGACAATAACTTCTTGTGTACCTGGCAACTGTTCAAGAATCGACTCTCAACATGGATGACGTCAATGAAAGGACTTGAAGATCGAGGAGAAAGTCGAGATGTGGGGGCCGCTTCTGCGCCGGGACATGTAAAACCCCCTGTACGTATACTGAATGTATCCTGAGTGTGATCTTTT
This sequence comes from Lepisma saccharinum, assembly GCF_977018435.1. NCBI lineage: Eukaryota > Metazoa > Arthropoda > Insecta > Zygentoma > Lepismatidae > Lepisma > Lepisma saccharinum. The sequence goes on along the minus strand of NC_139252.1, from coordinate 30,105,356 downwards.
CCGGTATACCTTCAGTATACGTAACAGGAGGCAACACTCTACATCTGCGAAGATATCTTCAGGACCCCGAAGCTAACCATCCATGGACATCTATTCTTCAGGACTATCTTCACATCAAGTAGAGAACTCTTCCAAAGCTGACCAACTTTCTCTTCCATTGTCCTCTCAAGGTGGAGCCACAGGACAACAACAAACACCCAATGTGCTGCAGGAGATGTGCACATTCCAACAGCCAATCCTGGTTTGGGAAAGAGTTAATGCCCTACCTTGCTATTGTGATCTCGGATGAATGGCAACCAGAGGAAACTGATGTTCAGTTTTGGTTTGAAAGTTGTGAGCGAAAGGTGGTACATTTCAAGGATCCTCCCTCAACTCTGCTCCAAGCTGGCTTGATGGTATGTCCACATCTCTTGCATACTTTTAAATAATTTACACATACGTAGGTTCAATGAACGGTGAAACTTCCGTACATCGCACTTACTCAAAACTAGCATTATAGCTACTAGAAAATTGAAAGTAATAGGAATTGTGAATCTGTCTTGTATTTGTGACATAAAAATAAGACTGTTCAATGTTTGATATGAAACACTGATTTTGAACACAGAAGCTAGTCTGTGACGTTTCACAAGTGAACTTAAAATCATAATCATATAATTATGAGCAAAATAATGTAAAGCTAATTCGACATATGAAAGTTTTACTGCATTCTCACATTTTGTGAAATTAACAATTGTGTGTAGCATTGTTATTTTTTAAATAATGTACATGATAATTCTTTAATTGTAAAATATGAAGGTATTATTATATACATTATGCAGAATTCATATTTAGTTGTGTGACTGAATTCTAGATTAGTTCGTGTGTGTTAGTAAATGGTAATTTACAAATATTTTCCCATTCATAATATATTTGGGTATCGTGTAATGAAGCGTGTTGTAGTCTAATATTAAAACACAACCTTCTTCCCAAGGCAACAGTATTACTGCATTATTCTTTCATTGTTTGGCACTACAGAGTGATAACAAAAGAATTGGCTTAATTTAATAGCACATTTATTTTTTTCTAAGAATGGATCCTTGCTATTTTAATCATATTTCATGTGATAACATTTTTTCGGAATATGTTCGATCGAAATATTGTGATTTAACAGCTTATTCTTATTTTCATTACTCTTTTCAATCTTTTTAAAATAAATATTAGTGAATTGATCCTCTAATTCTTCGTGAACATTGACAAACTCGTTCTTTTACTGGTGTAATACAAAGTATTTTGAAAGTATATGTATATTTGAGATTATTCTATAGTTTTCCTGACTTGAAAATATAATTGAATTTATTTTTTGCTCACCAAAACACTCAAGGACTCCAGCAATAACTATATCAATGTGAAAATTAAGGTACAACCATATTTTGTAAGGCCACGTTCATTGGTTATCCCAGACACTTCACTTTATTCTATATTTGTCATGAGTAACATGTAGTTTCGCTTTGGCCAATTGAACGTATATTATGCTCTCACCACCAGTTGGTGTGACCATCGATTAAATGAGGTTTTTCTAATGCCCACGATTTTCTTACAGCGTAGTTGCAAATATAATTTACACTAATGTTTATCTTAATAAAAGGGGAATACATTTTCACTGACAAAAGAGTGAGACACGTTTGTATTCCTTGCATCCGAAAGTCGATACGAGTCATGTTAACTTCACCTGATACAAAACTTGGAAACATATTTGAATCTGACCGTATCCGATACAGATATTGAACCAGAACTTACAAGTGGCATGCAAAGCATATCATGCTAAGAGATGTACTGAAGATTTATGAAAACTTTAAATTGTAATTGTATATGCTATATATACATTAAGTATATGTACAGTCACAATGCTTGTACTTAAAGTACCCACCATATTTAACAATGAAATTTTGGCGTCAATATTAACACAACGTTCTGTGCAAACGCAGTTTTAACATAGAAAACAGGATGGGAATAGTTTAAGATAGAAAACAGGATGGGAATAGTGAAAGGCAATTTGAGAACACACAAATATGCAAGAACATGCCGAGTCGTTTTCGTTGCTATTCTATGTATGCGTGCTCACACAAAATGCAACCTTACGATTTACAGAGAAATATTTTTTTTACTTACGCTGTATTTCTTTGTAACGTTATTAACAAATCAGAAAATGTTTGTGAAACTCGAAATTATCTGTATATTTCTCCTCAATTTATACTCTGTAAAATATGTTTCTGTATTCAAACACAAAATATTATGGTTACAGAAATAGCCTACTCGAAAATATTTTTTTTCTGTTGTCCTTTGTAGACTGAGGACAAATATATAGGGATACTCACACACACTCGCACACATGATATATTCCAGAGCAACCAAAACGATTGTGCAACATCTATAAGGAATATATAATAATTAATGTTTAAAAAATATATCGTTTCTGTTGAATGGCAATTCCTGTTGTGCAGATTTGTTGGTCTGTAAAAAAATAATTTAAAATAATCATATTAATCAGCAATTATTTTGAATTAACTAAGATACTTTATCACGTTGATTGTCACGTTGATTGTTCGAATAATTCGTACAAACTGAAGATGATTTACAATCTTGAAAGCACAAGGCGATTATATGTGTACAAATGTGAGTTATTTACAAGATTTAATTGTAACATATTGTGTAGGTAAAGCAAATTAGAAACAAACACCTTTGGCTTGCACTATTTAAATTAGTACATTCCTGTAAGTTTTACCAGTTTAAGATTATAAAGTAACTTTTGTGTGAAATACTTTTATTTAAAAGTTTCTGCTCTTCCAAATTTATTCCTTACCTGTAACATTACACGTGATAATGTTTTACTTCTCTAGAGATGAAACATTGTTTTACTTTATCTAAATACATTTCAATTAAAAAATAAAGCTGAGAGAGATTTTGATATATTTACCCAAGTTATGTTCCATGCAAACAAGTAGCTAATATATCAGTGCAAAGTAACCAACTTGGTTACTTTCCTTGATTAAAATTCAGTATCGATTCTACTGATGGCAACTCTATTAATCTTCTATGGAATTTCACTATACGTGAAAGTTCACCTGAAGTATTTTCCACAGTACATCGTTACTTATAGCAAAACATTTTTGACACCATCTCTGTAACCAAAAATTCTCAAAATGTGCGCAGAAAATGAATGCTAAAATTTTAACCCAAAAGTGGTGGTATTTATAGTTACTAATGCTAATGCAATTCTACAATTCTTAACAGATTTTCACTTTTTGTACTTTATATATATTAGAGGAATATGGACGATTTGAGAAACTAAAATATATTGTAATATGTTGTGTAAATCTTATTTACATCCTATTACATAATGCTAGGTATTAATTATAGTTTATCAGGCTCAATATATTGTATTTATATTATGTACGTATACGAGGTATACCAATTTCAATAAATCTTAGTGCATCTTATTAAGTTTGGAGTAGTCCTTTGTCTTCCTGCTTTGAAATTCGGTTGTATTATAATTATCCTAACGGAATCGTTTATTTTTCTTATTATCGGTTCAAGGTGATTTCTTATTATAGCTTATACCATTCATTCTTCTAGGGTTTTGTGTAGTTTTGTTTATCTATTTCCCACAGACCACAAGTTCCTTATTGAGTATTCTTCTGCTTTCAATACCATTTTATTGCTCTTGGTTTCAGTAATGTCTTCAGAAATATGTGTTTGTGTGTGTGTTCTGCCATCTTAACGGACGAAGATGGAATAATGTGGCTAACCCCCTAGTCTGAACCAGGCCGATCCAGTTTGAACTCCTCGTCCTCTACAGCACTGTTCGCTGCTGGTTCTACCGCTCTAGGCTAATCGTCAAGACATGGATGAATAGATGATGGGACACACAGAGACCAGGTAATGCCTTACCCGGGATTCAAACCGGAATACCCACGGCTTGGAAGCACGCTACGCCAAGCGATCTACACCAGGGAACTGCTAAAAAGGGTTATTTCTAAGTGACATCCTGGCTGCCATAAACAACTTTTTTTCATATCTGTATAAACGGCGTGCCAATTCGTGTTATCCAAATTCAAATTATGAACACTACAGAGTCAGAATCTGGGAGGTAAGTCCTTTTTTCAATGTTTTCAATTCATCGATGAACAGGTTAAAAACGTGCACAATTTGGGTATCAAATGGAATATCACCTGAAAATGCATACATACTTTCTAATTTGAGATCTTATTTCGATGCAAAATGCATCCCTATCATGTTGCTTGAGCCGACAACATTAAGAATGCTTTTGATACATTTTTTTGGTTTCTGCGTGAAAATCTTTAACAGGTACTACTATTAAGTGAGCCTTATCAAACCAGCCTGAACGCTTCGCGCAATTGAATATAGCACCCTAAAATGAATCCAAAACACACCAGATGGGAAGTTGCCAAACGTTACATATATATATACATATGAATGGCTTATTGCAGAAAGGGACCCGAGTCACATTTTTGAGGTATCGGAGTCACAACTTTTTCATCTCCACTGTCTCTAGCAGCATACTGCAGGGGGTGCATTGAGGGTTGCAAAATTAACTATTCATTATGCTAAAAATTTGAGCCAACAACAGCACATTTCTTTCTTACACTCTCAATATTATACGATTTTTCTTGTTTTTCTCAGAATTGTGCAAAAGTGACTCAGGTCCCTTTCTGCAATAAGCCATTCATATGTAAATAAAATAAATCATACATGAATGATTGTTAAGTTAAATATTGTTTACAAATACATAATCCAATTAAAACAAACAAATTCATGACGAATATTAACAGGGTGCGAAATTATGTAAAAAATCTGAGAGAGGAAGGTATCGCGTTCGAATCCCGGCCTGGGCATGATGTTCTTTTGTGAGTGTCCATAAATTTCATCGTATCATCACTCATCTCTATCTTCGGAATTAGTCAAATGTTGCAGGAAATCGAAGTGAAATAGACCAAATCAATCAATGCATAAGGAGCAAATTAATAACTTTATCAACTAGATTAAAATCGAAGAATATAGAAAATACTTTAAATGGTCTTATTAAGTATTAGTTTGTCTAATTCCTGCTTTAAGTGTACTACTGACCAATGGGGGTTTCATATCTATATTTAGCTTACATCCGTGTTTTATTGTTATTATTGATGTACGTGGGTTTTTCAGTCCTGTACATTTACAAAAATCTACTCTCGACGACAGAACTGCGTTTACTGAGAAAAGCACACAACACACATAGAGATGAACATTATCCCACCTACAGTGTGAGTGTGTGTTGAAAACTTCAGTATCGTTAGTAAGTCAACTCGATTTGAAGTCTCGACACTTTGGAAATACAAGGATTTTAGTTCCAATTTGTGTTCAGATATACTAATTTGGACTGGACTTTCAAAGTGGAATCCGAACCATTGTACAATGTAACTCAACCAGTTAACGAACTCAGGACCCTTTGAGTACAATGTAATCGCATTAGCAGATATTTGTGTATTTCTACGTTTATTTCTATTGACAATAATGACAAAGAACACAGCCCAAAACGTGTCAAATGAAACATATATGTTGACTCCAAAAACACATAAACTGCAAATGATGCACTTTTTTGGTGTGTCAAAATGTACACAGAAATGCATAACAGGGTACTTTCTTCAGCTGGTGTTCTGTGTCATGCATTAATTTGGAAAATCAGACAAGATCATCTCAAAGGTAACAAAATTACACATCTAGCTGTGTCAATTGATACATTGAAAGTGAAATGTTGTTAGCTTTGAAATGATCTTGTCTGATCTTCCCAATTGATGCATTTTAGTGCATCACACGAAACACCAGCTGATAAAAGTGTGCCCTTTTATGCATCTCCGTGTGTATTTTGGTACAGTAAAAAGTGCATCGTTTGCAGTTTATGCACGTTAATGCGTTATTGGAGTTATGATGTCAGTTGACAGATTTTGGGGTTATGTCTGAAAAAAAGAAGAGCTTGGGATTTCATTTCCTGAGGAGAGACAGTTACAAACAATGGATATATTTGTCCTAAAATGCTTCCTCTTTCTGCTATCAGTTAACCAGGTAACGTTATTGTTGTCTTGTAATTAACAGGTCCCGTATTCGATTCCCGATGTCAACTTATTTATCTAGTATACTTAGTTCCGAATATGTATTTGTGCTAGACTTTGTTTTCTGATGTTGCTATCTGGTAAAGGATCGCTCGAACACTTTTGTTCGTTGTAATACAGGGTGCCCACCAGTGAAGAATGTCAAGGTAGTCAAGACATGAACAGGCAGGGCAAGAAAGTCAATAAATGATGCTTGTGGTCAAGAATTTTTGCTATTTTTTTTCAGTACAGTGAATTTACATTGCTAGATACCTATACTGGGATTTGATAAAATTGAATATTTGGAAATTTAAAATTACATCCTTTTATGCGTGAAGTTTTTTAAAAATATTAAATAAAGTAGTGTGGCTATTCCAGTAAGAAGTCTGAAGGTTTAGTTAATTTTTACATGCATAAAGAATTAAAGCAACTGTAAAACCTCGGTTTTCTTGATAACCGGCCGTGGGGTAGGGATTTTTCATTAAATAAAAGTATATATTTTCTTAAATTTCCAACTATAACTGAGTAGGGGCCGAGTAAATAAATGTTAAGAAAATGGGGAAAAGGGTCAAGAATTTTGGATTTGTTATTTTGGTGGACACCCTGTATATGCTTAGTCATCATTTTTGGGAGGGACACCTAGATCCTGAAATACTTGCTTCCGTGTTGTGTGTGTTGCCTAACTACGGCGGTGGTAGAAAAATCCATTTATCGTCGTCGAGTTTTTTTTGACGGTGAGTGTACCCCGCCCACTCAATCTCCCAATTCCTCCATCTCCAATATTATTAACTCTGGGCTCAAGGGTGGGGGAGGGGGGGGGCATTAGCAAATATTAAAAGATGAAGATTTCGCTAAAAAAAATAATAATTCCTCAGCCTTCGCTGAATTAATATTAAATGGATCATAATTTATTGTTGGTCTTCCCCGATGGCGCAGTGGTAGCGTCGTTGCCTTGTAATCAAGGGGTCCCGGGTTCGATACCCGGTGGAAGCACATAGTGGTTCAGATCCCACTTTAGACTTTAGGTCCAGTCCCGATTAGCCTTACTGTGCGCAAAGTGGACTTAAAACGCCAAATCAATCAATCAATTGAATTATTCTTCTTTCATTAACTTGGCGTCAAAAATTCTAAGGTCGACAATACATTTCACCTTTCCCGTAATACACACACATTAAAGTAAATGCATCAATTGGAACAAAATAAATTCATAACGTCTGTAATACAGGTCAAATATTTTATGTGCCTCATCGGGAAGGTGTTGGAAAGTGTTTTAAAAAATGCATCATATGATGCATTAGAGTACAGCTTGGCAAAAGCCAAAATCACACTTCGATGCATTTCTGGTGCATACATAGAGTTTATGCATTTAATTTTCTGTGTTCTGTGTGCGAGTCGATGATGCAAGCATGTCTATAGTCCAACAGTTACAGCGAATGAACACTTGTGTGCGAAAATTAATACTTTACGAAAACATAAATGTTGCTGCCATTAGCAATTTCTTGAAGCACATAAGTAATGTGGAAGTCAATTTCATGCACAGAAAGGCCAATCGCGACCGGACATGCAGTTTAAAGTGGAATGCGAACCAATATGTCCCTCCAAGGGGCATCGAACCCGGGACCCCTTGATTACAAGGCGACGGTTACGCCATCCAGGAGACACTGGATTTATTTAGTGTTAAACTGATTGGGAAATCTACTGGGTTAGCTTAAAAGAAATAGACACTTCAAAAGCTTTATAAATTGAAATTTGTTGTGTTACATGAGAAAGCATTTATTTAGTACTGTTGTATATAGAAAGTCTTCAAGTTTACGACTTGCGCTTTTCGTTTCTCTTCGTGACGTCAGCATCACGTGAGCACCCTTGACTTACGTCGAGCAGTATGGCCGCTAGCCAGGTGGAAAAGGCTTTCTGTTACTATCATTCGACGTCGTTTTAGAACACGGTATGGTAAACAGCCACCCACAAGGCAGTCAATCTACGATTGGAGTAAGATATTACAAGAAACTGTTTGTCTGTGCAAGGGGAAAAGTCGCGTTTGGGAAGAACTGGACCATCGCATGGATATCTGTCGTGTTACAAAAGGGTCACACATAGAACACTTGCAACTTACCAATGCAAACTTCAGTACGTACTCTCCAAGCTATGTAAGTATTTCAGCCCTATTAAAACTCTTCTTTCTGTAAAACTTTGAAAGTGTCTATTTGTTTTAGGCTAACCCTGTATATTACTGCCCGATTCATTCTTATTCAATAATACATACTATAAATACTTCGCAAGTAGAGAAGAATGGGTGTTCAGAATTGTCTTATATTCGAATTTAGAAAATAGTGAAACTACTTTAAGCATGTAAGTGCTGCTAGTTTTCCTTCTTGTGTGAATCTATTCTGCCTTTGAAAAAGTTACTAATAAACTTACTTTTCTTTGGGTATAAAAGTATCACATTAGAAGATCCAAGCACTGTGTATTTTGATATGAGAACAACTGCCTGACGCAAATAAAAGGAAATAACGTATGTGCTGCCATCTCTACTCCGTTTTTTAAATATCCTGCATTGCGAGTAGCAAGAGCGCACTTTTGACTATCATTATTACCATATTTATATACACTTTCGAATTCCTGATAATTTCTGTGCGCCTTCCATAATTCCTTCACACAACAGTGGCACTATCGCCATGCCACTACAGAGACAGTTTGAACAGAAAGTGTAGCTTCAACATGTTGATGTCATAGGTAAAACATACAAAAGAACGAGGTGTTGAAATCACATTCTAAGTACATCACAAGAAAATACGAGCGTAGAAGTATTATACATTGATATATACAGGGTGTCCCAAAAGTCTTGGAATCATGAGTTTTATAGAAGTTCGAGGGTGCCTGATTCTACATGCCAGGCGGTGCAGATCAACGTAAACCATGGCTTTTAAGCGCCCAGAAAGGTGAAAGTTAAGTGGTGTTAGGTCTGCTACTGAAAACATTGTCATTAAGATATTCTGGCAATAGAGTGGAAAGAGATAAAAGTTAAGGAACGCCCTATAGTTCAATACTTTTGGGAGCACCCTGTATGTAGAATTGACAGTGATGTATTGAGTTTATCTGAGCGATTCTGGCAAGAGTCTGCAATGTACAGGAATGGTAGACGGCGGTTGATTACTTCACATAAATTTCCTTAGGGTAAACATTACATTCTTTACATTTGGACTCACTGGTGTTCAGTTCGTAAATGAATGTTTACAAGCAACTGAAGAGATAGATAATCATAAGAAACCCTGACCATCCAGAAATATGTGAATAAGAAGAGACTCATTTGTCAAATACATGAATTTTCCAAACCTAATAGGTGGTCGTTAACTGGTCAGTACATTATGCAGACACAATAGTAATTCTTTCAAATAAATTAAAACTTTTTAACTGTCTTCCAAGACGTAGGTTTTAATCTAACAGCAAGAATTGTAGAGGATATTTTTCATCATTCATAGTAGTACGCTTATTTATAGGCTAAAAATCGTTGCTTTTGTCTACTGGTAAATATATATGCTTGGCTCATTACAAGACAGTACACTTTGGGCTATTAGCAATATTTTGTAGATACCTTCTGTCTCATTTACTTTATCACGGTTATAGACTGGTTGTTAACGCCCTTGGGTGTGTTTGTGGACTTAATTATATTTTCTTCGTTGTTTATTTACGCTTTATGATCCTACGTCCATATCAATGTTTGTTTTGCGTTATCGGCATGGAAATCTAATTTATCACCACGCATCTTCAGGTCAATGTCAAGTTGGGGTCCACTGGTAGCCGGCCTTCGTAGCGGAGTGGTTAGCGTAACGCGCTACGAAGACAGAAGTTCCAGTTTTGAACCCTGGTTAGGTCGTGGATTGTATTTGTGTTTTTGTTGTCTAGCGTCGCATTTCTTTCCCTTTTGCCTAATCGCGATGATAAGGATGAGTGATAAAAAAAATCACCCATGCCGAGGCGGCGACTCGAACCCGGGAACGTCGGTGAAGAGATCGAAAGCCGACACTGGATGGACTTGCGTTTGTCCCTTCATTAATTTAATCATTCATCCTCATCGTCGCGATTAACCCAAGATGTAGAAAAGCGACGAGAAGTAACTGAAACAACACAATGAAAAGGTTACACATTTGCACTTTGGTTGTGTTTCGTCGTCTCTCTTCTTACCTAGGTTAATCCCAACGCTTGGAATGAATGATTAAGTGTAAACACTGATATGCTCTGTCCCAGCTAACTGTGGACCAAGGCCGCGCACAGCGTCAGAGAAGCGAGAGAAATTGAGTGGACAGAGCGAAGCTGGACACGCTGCTGGGAAGGCAGTCGCTGTCCACCACTCCACGCAATTCCGTTCCCTTTCACGTGCTCATTGGTGGAGCCATCTCGCGTCACTACTTGCGCAGAGACTTGATTTCGTTTGCCTGCTCTACAGTTAGCTGGGACAGAGTATAGATTGATTGATTTGGTTTATTTTACTTAGCTTTCCTGCCACTTCTGGCTAACGCGAAGATGAGGATGAGTGAGTGATAAGATGAAATTAATGAACGGACAATCACAAACATCCATGCCCAGACCAGGATTCGAACCCGGGACCCCTGTGCTAACCACTCCGCCACAGAGGTCGGCAAAAGTGAATATGCTGAAAAGATACTCCTGCACAGGGCTGGGCCTGAACCGGAAATCGTAGGTGTTGACCCAATTTCGTGAGGACGATTGGAGAGCAACTTGAAGTAGCGGGCTCCTGTCTCGAAAGCCAGAAAACAGCTGCGGTGGGGCTCGATGCGCTGACCACGCGTCGTCACCCAATGAAAAGTCATTTCAGCACGGTACGATTTAGCATGCAACGAGGGCTTCGGATAATTTGGCTTCAGGATTTGATACTAAGAAGCCTATTAGTGTATGAGAAAAACATGCTGTCAAGGTCGGCAGAGGTCGACAACTTCGGGGGATATAGAGGTTAAAAGTCCTTCGTGCGGTAGCAACTATAAGAAATCAGAACTCTGTAAACATCTTGATATCTACCTTTGTTTGCAAGCTATAAGCAAGAAATAATTTCCCATTGCCACATATGTAAAAATGCTTATATTTGAAAGGTTTCGCCATCATCAATGATTGGTTGGTTGGTTGATTTGGTGTCTTAAGTCCACTTTATGCACAGTAAGGCTAATCAGGACTGGACCTACAGTGGAATCCGAACCACTATGTGCCTCCACCGGGTATCGAACCCGGGACCCCTTGATTACAAGCTACGACGCTACCATTGCGCCATCGGGAAGGCCCATCAATCTTCAATGAAAATGTACTTTGAATGAGAGCCATTCCATGTGAAAGTGGACAAACAAACAAGGTAAATTTTATTTTTACGTATTCAAAGCATTATTTATTATATATGAAATTAAATGGAAAAGTATGCACAATTTCGAATTATTAATAAAAACATTACTTTCATGGCTTATAAAAAACACAGCTCGTGTAAAATGCACAGAATCTGATTCATTAATATGTTAAAATTTGCAAGTTTACAATACCGAGTTATTTGTTATTTATTTGTCTGTTTTCCACAAGTGCAGATCGAGGAAGGTTGGTTTGACAATTCAACACCATTCAACAGTGCAATGTGAATATAATTAATATAATATATATAGGATATGATTCCTTTTTGTAAGTTTAGTCACAAAAATTGTATTTTTACTTACGTAGATATTAGTTCCTCGCATAATTAGATATGTGAAATCAGAGTTGTTGGTCAATTCATGGGCCGTTTACATCATATTTTACCCATCATGCATTTCGTTTCTGCTCATCATTGCGATTAGCCCAAAAATAGAAAAACTACTATAAAAGAAGCAGATATGAGCAGTCATCTAAAAAACAGGGCGTAGGATCTGGTGCGGAGACCGCCTTTATGACAGTGACCCTCTGTTGCCGCGTTGCCCTACGAAGGAACTCGCGGTCAAAACACCAATTAGTCCTACTGCTTGGGTAAGAAGCAACATTTAAATCTCTCCTCCCCGAATCAGCCGGCAGGGATACAGGATTTTGTCAAAAGAGCCGTTCTATGCTGTGAATGGACACCGGTTGGTACGACGGCCGGAGAGTAGTGTTAGATAAGTACACTCTACAAAATATGACAATTTTCAAACCGAACACTGGAGTGCAGACAACACAAAATACACTGAAGATGTACCAGGCTGCATAACACCAAGGATATAACTTGCAGTGCATAGGCATTGGCTCGGATAACAACCGTAAAAATTCAAGTGTTTGAAAGGTTGCAGGCATGCATTGGTATACTCAGTTTCTTGTAATCAGTGGCGAGTCCAAGGGGGGGAGGGGTTGGTAGGGGTCATAGCCCCCACCCACTCAATTTAGCCCAGTGTTCCGACGCACAGAAAACTAAATGCATCATATCGATTGATACACCAGAATGCATCGATTGATGCACTAAAGTGTATTTTATGGGTTCTTCAAAGAATCAGATTCACATTTGATGCATTTGGGTGCATTTTTGTATGTCGTGAAAGAAACACCAAAGTGCATCATTTGATTCAAGTGAGGATTTCTTTCAGTCGAGATGCACTTCAATGCATCAGTTGATATTCCTTGATGCACCTTCCTGCATCTTTTTGGATGATGCAAACTCTGTAGCACAAACCAAACGTTTAAGTGCATCATCAAAAAAGATGCATTCCGGTGCATCAAAACGCATCAACTGATGCATCTCGACTGAAATAAATCCTCTCTTGAATCAAATGATGCACTTTGGTGTTTCTTTCACGACATACAAAAATGCACCCAAATGCATCAAATGTGAATGTGATTCTTTGAAGAAGTCATAAAACACACTTTAGTGAAACAATCGATGCACTCTGGTGCATCAATCGATATGATGCATTTGGTTCTCCGAGTGTACGTCAAAAGCAGGAAAAGATAGCAAAATGAGGGCTGACTACTACTAAAAAATAGTGTAACCGCCCCTTTCGAAAATTCTTCGCACGCCACTGCTTGTAACTGTTCTGTTCTTCGTCGCCTCCATCTTCTTAATTCAATTACGACGATGAGTATGCCAGGATTAGTAAAGTAATCAATCATTCAAGAGAAGAAAATGTTTAAAAAGTCAAACTTACACTGGAGAAATCAGGATAAACGGTTGATTGATTTGGTTTGTTTTACTTCGCTTTTCTGCCACTTTTGTCTAACCGCGACGACGAGGATGAATAATGACATGATGAAATTAATGAAGGGGGAATGTCGCAAAGAACAGTCTCGGGTTCGTACCAGAGACCAATGGCGTCGAGGCACATATCTAGAAATATATTTCAGAGGGATGCGGACCAAGTGCCTCAGGAATAATAATGTTTATAATTAGGAAATTAAATTAATACTAATTTAAATATGTATATTAATATTATTATCTGACACGTATTCATTATCTAGCTTACCTGTAGTTAGGATCGGCATACTTTGTTTAATAACAAGTGCCCTGGCAAAGGAATTAATGTCAAATTGATGAATTGAATATTTATTACATATCAAAGAAGAATGTTATATCCAGTTGACGAAAAGTAAAGTTCCGGATTAATAATTTATGCATATTTTCATAAATAGTAGTGCGCAAGCATAAATCTTTGGTACTGTCCTTCACAACCATATGATCCCAATACAATACTTGCCTTCCAATATGTTCAGAGGAAATTAATAATCATCGATTGTGCAACGAATGCTACACGAGTATTTTGTACTTGGAAAGTCTTTCGGGATGGGGTCCGGTCCCCCTAAACCTCCTAAATACGTCTTTGTTTGCCAGTACCAGCTTTTTACTTCTAGTGACTTTCTCCCTTCTTTAGGGGTTAAGAATATTACATGTCTTTCTTTGTGTGAATGATTTTTGCTGCAGCTAAAACATCCGAATACTCAATGCAAGGAAACTGCCACTGGACGTACAAAGTCAGACCGACATATCGTGCTATATCTTAATAATACCATGAGCCACAGCATAAAACAAAGTTAAGTATCATAGAATGCGACAAAACGTGCATTCGACTTAAAATGAAGCGAATAAACCAACTCGTAAGAACAAGTTATGCTCTGTTGCCTTTAAACACGGTGTGCAAGGGCAAGAAGGTTACATTTTTTTATCAGCTCTGTCCATCTGCAGAATTAGACGCGTACGTACCTTGAATTTGCAGTAACGAGCGTCTGGAGGATGCCATTTCATGCAACCCCTCCCACTGCATCATTCAAGAACGAAGTGAAGCAGTTTTCAGTTCATTTTAAGACAATTCAAAGCTAATTAAATGACACGGAGAATCGTTTCCGAGATGTACGTTCATTTTTACTCGCCATTTCGAAGGGAAAGCATGTCTTAACGTCGTTTAGCGTGTCAGGGAAAGTCGTGCTGCAATAAACTTGTTGAAGTGACTTCGTGAACGTCAAAGTTAAATACGTAGAGGTGGGCCTGTCGAATACTTGCTTGCGTTCGGGTATTTTTGTGTGGCTTCACAAATTCGAACAGAAGAATAGCTTTTGTTGATAGAATTTTCCATCTTTATTATGGTCTTCAAATGATAATTCAATGTACATTGAAACATAATGCGAAATTAAGTGTAGCATACTCACGCAAACTGTTACTATTATAATATTATTATTCTTTAGATAGTTAACAGCCTCTACCTAATTGCGTCACACAATCGCGGTCGTTGACACTGGTGGATACATTCAGGCGGATCGATAACCGATAGGGAATGAACATTGGTTGATGAGAAACTACGAATACGGGACTTGTGGGAACCTTAAGTTTTAATTCGAAGAGACAAGTTAGTTTGTAAAAATCGAGGCTAGGCCCTTCGAGACTTGTCGAGACGAGGCACACCTCTGTAACATCGAGAACGAGACCAAGTGTTCGAGACTTCTTCAGACGTACCAAGCGGCTATCTACCTCATTATTTCTAGATAAGCCATACATTTTGATTGTTTTAATTATAAAGCCAATCCATCATTGACAATGGTGAGCCCGTGCTCGATGTATATCAAGGATAGAAATGTAATTTTCGAGGGTTTGTAGCGTTGAAAGGAGGCGTGAAACTGAAAAACATTATTGGAAAAGCTTTTCGTTGTAAAAGTTGGACGGTGGCTCACTGTATATGTTGTTTATACTATATATTTCGAGACGGACCAAGACAGACATTTACAACCCTAGACGAGACCGACTCCGACACTCTACAAAATCTCGTCACTACACACACAAAACTAAATGCATCAGATCGATTGATGCACCAGAATGCATGGATTGATGCACTAAAGTGTGTTTTATGGCTTCTTCAAAGAATCGGATTCACATTTGATGCATTTGGGTGCATTTTTGTATGTCGTGAGAGAAACACCAAAGTGTATCATTTGGTTCAAGTGAGGATTTCTTTCAGTCGAGATGCACTTCAATGCATCAGTTGATGTTCCTTGATGATGTTCTGGTGCATCAAAACGCATCAATTGATGCATTGAAGTGCATCTCGACTGAAATAAATTCACACTTGAATCAAATGATGCACTTTGGTGTTTCTCTCACGACATACAAAAATGCACCCAAATGCATCAAATGTGAATCTGATTCTTTGAAGAAGCCATAAAACACACTTTACTGCATCAATCGATATGATGCATTTAGTTCTCTGAGTGTTCTGAGTGTATACCATCGTCAGAAATCACGCGATATTCTTGGTCATCAATTGCGTTTATTATGGAAATTTCTGTATCCTCGTGCGCAATATTTCCTATTCGTTTGACAGAGAGCAGTACATGATATTAGGAAAACAACTGAAATACGATCAACTAAATATGGCAGCATATAACAAGTTTTTGAAGATGCTATTCGAAATATATTATACTGGTGGCTTTACTTGTCATCAATACACCAGTGACATATAGGCAATCATTAAATTTCGATTTGCCGGCCCCCTATGGCGGAGTGGTTAGAAATTCGCGCTACAACGCCAGGGGTCCCGGGTTAGAATCCCGGCCTGGGCATGGATGTTTGTGTCTATTCATCACTTTCATCATATCATCACTCATCCCCATCTTCGCAAATTAGCCAACAGTGGCACAAGAAGCGAAGTAAAATAATAAATTTCAATTTCTCCTAACACTAAGATGAAAACAACATTCGACGGACTGATATCATCTGTCTAAGACTAACAGTCAGTGAAAGAGAAGATCCCGATCAGAATATATATCTGGAGTCAGCAATCGGTGTAGGAGAGAGAGAGAGAGAGAGAGAGAGAGAGAGAGAGAGAGAGAGAGAGAGAGACTGTGAGTACAAACAATGGAAGATTAACGTACAGTGTATCGGGTGGCCAGAATTAAAGTTACCCAACTCAGAGCCCTCTGTAGCCTGTTTGAGGCATCGTAGAACTCTGAAATTTGGTGAATCCACTATGCAGACCATGGGGAAGAGGATGGCGATAAAAAGAAAATAGTTCAATTTTCCGCCACCAGGTTGAAATGTGGCGCTGTAATAATGAATATTTTGTTCAGCCCTCACATTAAGTGATTTAGCTGAGTTATTAATTAGAAAGACATTTGTTAGTGGCTGGAAGTTTCGAGAAAATAATCTGTCGTTTATTGCAAGATTGCAAGGTAAAGGCAAATCCATAACCAATTGAAGCAGTTTATTTATTTATTGATAGAGCTCAACAGGCCGAGCCCAATTATGGTGCTCTAATTACATAATATTACTACAATAAATTCAGTGTTCCAGTAATACTATTTTTTAAATTGTATAAACTCATTGCAAAAATATCAATTGTGTTATTTACACATGAAATTGTGTTGAAAGAGTTGCACGCCCTCCACACCGGAGAGGCAGAAATAATTGATGTTTTCGCTCTCTGGCAATGGAAGATTTTGTGCTTGGGACGTGTCTTGGAACTGGGAACATTAAATGATACCGCTGATAATAAGTTGGAATCGTCTATTATACCGTTAATTATTTTATACAGAAAGAGCAGGTCATTTACTTGTCGTCGGAGTGATAGTTTGCTGAAGTTGGTCTCCGAGACTAGATTATCGCATGAATCGAATGTTGGATATTCTCCACAGGCTTTGAATTTGAGATATCTAAGAAACTTGGACTGAATACGTTCTAGTCTATGAATTAAGTTTATTTGAGTGGGATTCCAGATTACTGACGCATATTCTAGTTTTGACCGTACGAGGGAATAGTGAAGTATTTTCACTGGTTCTATTTTCGTGAAGTCGTGGCTTGATCGGATTATAAAACCAAAGTTTCTGAGAGCGTCGTTAGTAACAGTTTCAATATGCTTATTAAATTTGAGCTTGGTGTCGAAGGTCACTCCGAGGTCTTTAATTTCATTTTTGCGCGTGATTTGTACATTTTTAATACGGTATGGAAACACACAAGATGCTTTGCGTTTTGTGTAAGTGACTACGCTGCATTTTGTTGGGTTAAGATCCAACTTGTTACTTTCACACCGAGAGATCACTCTGTCTACATCTTCCTGCAGTTTTAAACAGTCTTCAGGGGTAGTTATTTCGTGGAAAAGCTTAAGATCGTCGGCGAAAAGCAACTTTTGAGAATTTTGTATGCAATTGGGTAAGTCGTTGATAAGTAATAAAAACAAAAGCGGTCCAAGATTGGACCCTTGGGGAACACCAGAATATGGTGTGAAGGGGCGACTTTTGATTTTCCTGTATATTACAGCTTGCGTTCGATCGGCTAAATATGAAGCAAAGAAATTTAAAGTATTAAGTGAAATATTGAATGATGCAATTTTCTGTAGTAATATATCATGATCAATTTTGTCAAATGCCTTAGTAAAATCGATGTATAATGCATCGACTTGTCCTGTGTTATCTAGTACATTGCATGCGTAATGGGTAAAGTTAGCTAAGTTTGTTACGGTAGACCTCTTTGGAGTAAATCCATGCTGATAAGGAGAGATAACTGGATTGACGTGTGCTAACATCCTCTTGTAAATAATTTGTTCAAATATTTTAGCAAGACTAGAAAGGATTGCTATCGGTCTATAATTTACGTCATTATTACAACCCATCATGGAAGTACAGCGCCACATTTCAACCTGGTGGCGGAAAATTCAACTATATTTTTATCGCCATCCTCTTCCCCATGGTCTGCATAGTGGATTCACCAAATTTCAGAGTTCTACGATGCCTCAAACAGGCTACAGAGGGCTCTGAGTTGGGTAACTTTAATTCAGGCCACCCGGTATATCTAATCAACGATATCAGAAGAAAATAAAACCACAAAGATGTAATTTGGTATGCAGAAGGATATGTTGAATATTGGTCCCTTCGTCTGTCTGTGCATGTCAACAATCGAACCATTCGATATAAAGTAATTCCTATGCAACTATTAGGGGGACAAAGATAAAATTTCGTGGACTGAAAATAGATATCTCGGTCGATGTGTCCGCCCAACTTTACAAAATCTACCAGCAGTCGGAGGGGCCTGTCCAATTACAAAACTAGAAATCAGTAGCGTATGCGGAGTCCGAGAGCTGGACTAGCTAGCTCAGTGTAACACCTGCTACGTTTTCAAGGCGGCCACGTTGCCATTCCAAGGATAGCCAGGTTGCCAACTCCTAACAATTCAGGTTTCCAACTTCGAATCGTCAATATTTTCTTCATGAAATTAGTACATTTATTTATAGTTTCTAATCGACTTTTCTTCAGCATTTTAAGCTCTAAGCTTTAGGCTTCGCAGATAGAATTTACGCTCGTGGCACAAATATATTTTATGGGTAAAATGTGAATATGACAGTAATTGTACAAAAAATAGTTATATGATATGGCTATGTAGGAAACATTTTGTGCAATGAAACTTCATTATTGTATAAATTACCGTAGTATTTCGTCAAATATTTGACCAATAGACTGGGTCCATGGCAATGTACTGATCCAAGAATCAAAATGTTGCATGAAGGTTCGAATGCCGAATCTACGGCGTCTCAAGCTCCAAGACTTTTCTGGGGAGAAAAGAGGCTGTTTTTCTTCTTCGTTTTAGCGGAGCAGCGTTACAGGAAACAGTAAATTTGGTTCCGTGCAACGATAGTGAAGAGCCTCGTACCCGAAGTCTATGAGGCTATAACAAAAGGTAGGGGAAGCTAAGGGAGTGCTTTTTGCTCAGCAGTGTTGCAAGCACCGAACTAAAGTTACCATTCTCAGCATTATTTCTCATGTTTTATACACATTGATCGAGATGATTTGGACGGCAACTGTAACAGTAGGTTTAATGCTAATGCGATAAAAGTTTATGTAATTTTCACTTCTACATGAAAGTAAATTGAAGTGGTTCGTTTCTATATTGTTTTTCAATGTTCAAACTTTAGCCCGAAAAATATATTTTCATTTCGTTTATTTTACTTCGTTTTTCTGCCACTTCTGGCTAACCGCGAAGATGAGGATGACGAAATTGATGAAGGAACACTCACAAAGAACACCCATGCACAGGGTGTTCGAACCCGGGACCCCTGGTGTCTTAGCTCGCTGTGCTAACCACTCCGCCCGGAGGCCGGCAGAAGCATTAATTAACGAAAAAAAGTGCATAAAACCTGCAGCCTCAAGCAAAGGTTCTGAATATTCACTAAAATGCATTTGGTATGTGACACTACTCTACTCGCTAAAATGTATCAAATATTTTATGAACGTATTTCGAACTGAGATATAGCTATTTTGAATTCGTAAAATATCATTGGTGTTCAGAATAATGTTTCCTAACTTGGAATACGGTAAATAATGTTTGACTGAGAGATAATATCAGCAACGAAATAACAAGAATAATTTTTAATTTGTAACAGAAACTGCATGCAACCTAAAATACACCATTAATGATCTGATAAAACGCATAAATGTAAGAAAATGCATTTAATTTTGCATTGAAGCACAAGCAAAATCCCAGTGCCTTGATTCTGATGGATTAGAAATTAACAAGACATCAAAAGTTCGCATCAACGACAAAAACTAACAATTACATGCACAGTTTCATTAACCGAGTCGCTGTATTCTCTTCAACACACACACACACACACACACACACACACACACACACACACACACACACACACACACACACACACACACACACACACACACACACACACACATATATATATATATATATATATATATATATATATATATATATATATATATATATATATATATATATATATATATATATATATACTGTATATACTAGCTGATTGTCCGGCGTTGCCCGGGTATTTATTTATCCCAATCTTCTATTAGACAGGAAAATAATGAATTCTAACTATAGTGTAAAATTATTTTGGAGTTGAACGGCATTGGGAGTGTCACTATTCATCTTAGCGACCCCGACAACTATGGATTCCACACTAATATCGGTCGTTTTCCATTATTTTTACATGTCACCCCTCCCACCCCCACCCCTAGCAGTGCCAGGGGTGTCTTACCCCCACAGTATTTCTTTCGAGATTGCAAGTGATACGTGTACCAACTTTGGTTGAAACCGCTCCAGGCGTTCGAGAGTTATGGCGGAACAAACACACACATACATCCATTTTTATATATTAGAAGATATACCGGGTGTCCCAGAAGTCTTTCCCTGATTACAAACTTTATTCATATCCGCTATATGCAAGGTAGAGATTTGAAAGTGGTGCCAAAATGTTGGAAAACTAACCAAGTTTATTTGTTGCAGGTTTGAGTAACGTGGCTGTAGTGTATAGTGGAACCACGAGCAAAACAACTTGCGCAGACCCGCGACTCCTGTGCACCGTACCCCCGCGAGTAGGGGAGGGGGAGAGCGGACCATGCTTCCTTATGGCCCGAGGTGGAGGGAAGAAGGGAAAGCTGCAAGGGGACTTTTCGTCCCAAGGTTTTTTTCCTTGTGGTCGATCTATAGCAGTGTCAGTGCCCAGAAAACCAGAAATGTTCACAAATCAGGAAAAAGCTCAGCATGCCCTCTGGTATCACGAGACCCGGTCACCAATAACAGTGCAGAGGAACTTTCAAATGTACAGAATTCTTTCGTCTAGAATATCTGTCATCAATAAGCTGGTATTTAAAAAATGGAATTTATCTTCATTCCCAAATCCTGTCAAGTCCAAGAAACATTGTATGGAAAGATGCCACCCGATGTCAAGAGCATTAATTCCGGTTTTCTGGGCACTGACACTGCTTCACTACAGCCACATTACTGAAACCTGCAACAAATAAACTTGGTTAGTTTTCCAACATTTTGGCACCACTTTCACATCTCTACATTGCATATAGCGGATATGAATAAAGTTTGTAATCAGGGAAAGACTTCTGGGACACCCGGTATATATATAGCCTTGTAATTATTATACAAGGGAATCAGTGATGAATTCAGTGGGAAAATGCCCTCCTGAAATAGAAAGTCCCCCCCCAAATTTCAACAACCAAGCAGAGCACTCGAGCTACAGCTAAGAAATTTCTCAGCCATATTTATTTCAATTTAACGTAGAACATACTTTTTCTGGCCTTTTTGTAATACTAGGCACTGATTCAGTCCTCTTTATAATTTTTAAGTTGAAATTACTCAACGGATTTATATTATATTATCGTCCGTTTTGATAACTGCTAACTAATAAATAAATAAGGAGCCTCCCAATTGGCGTAGTGGTAGCGTCGTCGCCTTGTAATCAAGGGGAACCGGGTTCGATGCCCGGTGGAGGCACATAGTGGTTCGGATTCCACTTTAAACTGTAGCCCCAGTCCCGATTAGCCTATCTGTGCATAAAGTGGACTTAAAACAACAATCAATCAATGCTAACTAATAATTTATAACACAATCATATTTCACTGAAGCTCAACAATGGCAACAACAGTGGCAGGGCTAGTGTAGGTATAAGATAAGCTTCTATTGTTGTAACGAATTTCCAACGTCTTGCAGCTATTTTAACGGTTAGTCAGTCAAGGAAACCTGCAGACGCAGTAGCTAAATACGCAGCTGAGCTAGACTCACATGGTAAAACAGAATTGTTAGAAATTTGGCAGAAATAATAGACAGTTACAGGGAAGACGTATGGGGAAAAGTACCTACAGAGCATTCCCTGACATTCGCTACGAGACTCGGCGGAAAGCGACCCGGCATCAGCGCTTGTCTTTCCCGGTGAACGGGTCCGCAACAGTCGCTAGAGTCGGCTATTAAAATTACAGTTTTCATGTTGTGTACTAACCTTGACTACAGAAGGTGTTGAAAATGATGTCCCTCTGCTGCAACACATTCCTGGCATCTTCGAAGGAAATTGGCATTTACACGTGCAAGTTCGTCTACTGTAATTCTCCCGATTTCTCGTACAATACTCTCTTTTAACTCACGGATGGTGTGCGGATTGTCTTTGTATACTTTATTTTTTAGATTTCCCCATTTTTCTTTCCACTTTTATTCAGAACTGACCCTGTTACTCTAAACTTTTTTACGAGGTTTAATATAGTGGCCCTATGTGGAACGGGAACACCAGGAAATTTCGTTGCAAAACGTCATCGCACTTCTCCACAATTCCTCTTCCCGAAGTAACACTCGACAAGATAAATCCTTTGTTGTAATGTAAACTTTTGTGTTGCCATATTAAGCCACAATCTTCAACACACAGACACGACACAACACAACTTCCGAGGGAGGATTATACTGGCGTCAGTCTGCAACGTTAACAGAAAGGGAAAGAGAGCGAAGGCAGGGAGAGCGAGAAAAACAGACTGTAGCGTGCGACTGTCGCGGACCCCGTTCACCGGGAAAGACAAGCGCTGATGCCGGGCCGCTTGCCGCCGAGTCTCGTAGCGAATGTCAGGGAATGCTCTGTACTATTCAATTCAACCACATATACCCAAAGAACCTTGGTATGAAGATATTAATCTTTCAAGAAATTCTCTAACAAGCCTTCGTAGATGTCTGGTAAATTACACCCCTGCGATTATATACATTAGCAAGATCGTACAATCCCCAATCTGTCAGTGTGGTGCAACTTAAGGAACACCTGATCGTATTATATTTGAATGTCGTCTTAACAAAACTACGCGTCATTATTTCTAAGGAGATCTAAAAGAAGCAGGATATAATGGGGCATACGCCTTGTCAACACTTTTGAGGAATCCGACCAGGAAAATAATATATAATATACTTACCAACTATATAAGAAGAGAAAATATTGTACTGTATTATAAAATTATGAAATATAAAACAAATGTAACTGGTGCATACCCGAAAAGCTAAAACCAAATGTTTATTTATACAAAAAAATAAAAACAGCAACAGTTTGCAGTGGAATGGTGATGACGTGTTTGTGCAGTCTTCTCGAAATTTACACTGATCTAATTTAATTACGTATTAGAGAAAGGAGGAATTTTAAAATATTAGTATTTTCATTTCATTGCTATGACATTCCAACCCCTCCCGTGAAGTTTCATCCCTCCTTCTCCCGCCCGAGGAAAGTGGTTGGACTCAAACTGGGTGGAAGCACATAGTGGTTCGGGTCCCACTTATTTGTGCATATCAACTAAAAACTCGACATCTTCGTAGCCAGGCTATAGACATTCTTCTGCTGAGAGACGGTCTACGTGAGAAATTTTCAGTTTGGCAAAGAGCACTAGAATCACACAGAGAAATAGGTAAAGAGAGAGACAGAGACAGAGAAATAGAGTGACACAGTGAAAAAGAGAGAAATGGAAATAATGCTAGAAGAAGAGAAAACAGAAGAAGGAAAAGAAACATGAACAGTGAAAGAGAAGGGACAAAGCAGAGAAAAAAGAAAGTAGAGATGAGGGAGAAAAACAGAAAGAATTGGAAATATAAGGGAGAGAAAGAGGAGTGACAGAATCAGAGAAAAGAAAGCGAGAAAAGGAATAAATGAGAAAGTATGAAGATAGGAAAACGGAAGTAACGAAGAAGGAAATTATAGTAGCGATAATCGCCAAAGCAGAAACCTCCTGAAAATATATCAGCGACTCTGGACCCTACCTACGAGGATTCTGGCGACATCAATGCTCAAAATATCTAAATGAAATATGAAGTCGGACAAATAGTCATTCATCACACAACAGTGTTCCTTCTTATCGAGGTTTGAAACAGGCAATCTACTAGGCAGATTATATACATAAGTTAGAAAGGACAGGTATAAATATGAAGTTTTATATTTCAGACATACCACCAAATCCTATTATATTGTCCATACGCCCGCAGGTTTCAATTTCAAACTTTTATTACAGAGTAGAAATATGAAAAGATATCTGCATTTTTTTTGTCACTTAATTGCAAGTGGATGTTGAGTGTGTAGGTAATGAAATATTCTTAAAACTGTTTTCTTCAACTAATGATTTTGAACCAGTGGCGTGCCCAATGGGGGTGGCGGGGTCATACCCCCCCGCACTTTGGCCCTGTATTCCATGTATACTTTACGTTTAAGGCAGGAAAATATGGCGAAAATAAGGACTTACTACTAATAAAGTATACGTAATCCCCCCCCTCCAACACACACACACACCTTCGAAAATCCTGGACACGTCACTGTTTTGAACATGCACAATAGTTTGCTGAGCTGATATGTAACATATAAAATGTTGATCTAGACACATAATAATGTCGTTGATATTAACATCAATAGTTATACAAATGAGTTCTGTTCTGTTCATTCATTTAGACAATATTTTCAAAACATATCCAGTATCACTCCCTGAACCACACAAATGCGTGTAAGAAATCATATTTTTAGAGTGGGAATTCTTATTTCCTATTATTGTTATGGGCCAAGGACCCCCGTCCCCCTACACCCTTGGCGCCGTTCCTGTCTCTCGGCACCACTGCAATGACGTCCCACGACCGATTTTGCCACTCCCATCATTCGAAACAAAAATGGTGGAAAAGTAGAGGCAGTGGCAACCCTGCACCGAGGGTCTGTTGTACACTGCCACAGCCAGAACTCCCCTCGCACGGGTTGAGCATTTTCGGGACTCGAGGAGAACTCCCATTGGTCGAACGATCGGCCGTCTGTGTGGGATGGCAGCGTCGGAATTGGGTCCCGCTAACACCATATTTTTCGGCAGGAGTGGAGAGAAGTTTCGAGGGAACGAAAAAACAGGTTCCAAAGCGTGCAAGAAAGTACAAGCTCGGGAGAGAAGGTGCGATTCTATACAATACTATTACTTCGCAGGCACAATATGAGAAACGGTTGAAGAATACACGTACAAAAAGGGAAAGGTACCGTCAAGTTTAAATATAATACTGTATAAATTGACACCATTGTTCAATCTATGCATGAAACTTAACAGATTTTAATGTTGGTAATAGAAGAATGAAACGATTATAAGGAACAATTTACAAAATGAAAAGAGGAAGAGTTGTAAAGATAGGGGTTTTCCAACTGCACAATGTTTTAAACATGTTTGATCCGTTTTCAACTGCTTGAACTTTAGGGAAA
Source organism: Lepisma saccharinum (assembly GCF_977018435.1). NCBI lineage: Eukaryota > Metazoa > Arthropoda > Insecta > Zygentoma > Lepismatidae > Lepisma > Lepisma saccharinum. The sequence continues at coordinate 30,079,768 of NC_139252.1, read as the reverse complement.
TCATGTGTGCACAGTGGGATCCATGAGAATTACCGTGCAAATTGTCCATGACTATTTTCAATAATTCTTCTCTTACATCCTATATGTTTTAAAGCGATTAATTTTTATGTATGCTGGTGCAGAAGTTGTCAACAGCTTGTTTTGAGTTTTATTTTAATTCTTGAAGCTCTTATTGGGCCAAATAAAGTGCACGAACATGGCGATGGACAATTTACACGGTAATACTCATGGATTCCACTGTACTCGCTGGTTCTGGAGTGCCTAGAAAGCCTGTTAATGTAGTAAGAATGTACCTTAATGAAACAGAAGTGAAATCCGTAAATTTACAGTTTATGATGTGATAAATAAAGATATTTTCAATTTCTGCTCAGAATATATTGTTTAGGAAGGTAGAGGAAATTAACAAAGCTCTTTAACTCTGTTGTTAGCATATGCAGATAATGTTGACTTGCGATATAGCGTTGTAAATTCAAAGAATTATAATGTTCATAAAACTAAAAACAATAACGGTTGCGCGGCCAGATTTTTATTTTTTGGAAATAGAAAAAGATTTCGGGACAAGTTGAGAACGTTAGTAAGCAAGCATAATGAAGTTTGTTATGTTAGATTATGATAAGCCTACCCTGAATTATATATTGTCTATATTTTTACCGTATTTGTTATTTATTATTCAATATCTCTATTACATTACTAGTATTTACATGTATATAAGCAGATTACCTCTGAAATACGTATTTAGATTCAAATATAACTTTAAACTATATTAATTCAAGCAATGTATGAAAATCAGACACCTTTATAAGTACGTTGTAGTTTAAAATGTCACATTCTTCACATGGTTTGATATTGTTTATGTATTAATTTATTGTGTCAATGCTTTGTCAAAATTGTAATTGAGCATGTGCCTGCGTGTTCGAAACAAATAAATAAATGAATAATAATATTATATATCTAGCGTAAGCCTTTAACATAGTATGTCCGTATCAACCTCATCATGAATCGAAAAGGATTTATGATCGAGATAGATTCGTGACGTGGTCGAACAGGGAATTAGTATTTTCTATGGATATCTATTAATAATAATAATAAATAAAAAAATAATAGGCAATAGCCGATGAGACAAAATTTGTGGGATGAGACAAGTTTTTCTACGAGTATTAGTTACACTAAGCAGCGTTTTCACAATTTAAAACACATTTCTTAATGATGAAATGGACGCTAATGCTGCCTTGACAAAAATTAGTTTTGAAAAAAAATACCGTGTAAAAAGGGTTTAAAACACACGTCAAACGTTATGTTTAATGCTATTGTGTAAGGAATAGAGACATATATTTTAAACATTTTGTTTTAAAGTTTGTTATTCATGCGTTCCAAAGTTGTTTACTGGGAAATGTTTTTATGGTGTATAATGTTCATTTGAAAAATAAGTGAGTTTGCTATTGATGCAAGACACATGTGCAAACGTTAATTTTTATTTGTAGTATTTTCGCTGCTGAATTAAATTGATCCTGTTTGCCAAAACAAACATACTCGCTGAGTAAGTAATGACGCATATCAATTTGGCTACACATTAACTCGTATGTGATGTAAATGCTCCCTTCTCGTACTAATATGAACATATTCCAGTGTTTCGCTTGGCCACGTGCAGTTCTGCTTGACATATCGCATAAATATATCCAATGAACATGTCACTCATGATTTTTTATGTTTTGAGCTTGACATATGCTTACACATCCACGACATAAATCTCAGAATCAAGGATCTGAGTGATGTATATGCTCGTGGGCAGTTTGTGAAGCATACAGAAATGATAACACGTTTGGAAGAAAGTATGGGTAATATATAATTGTGAATCTTGACTACATACGTCCGACTCGCGCACTTTCGATGTGGCTTTCGGCCACGACTTGTCCTTGGGCCACGTTTTGAGTTACTCAAATGTCTTTGAAAATATCGGAGTGCATTACTGGAGGAAGTGAAACGATTAAGTATGTTCGCTTATTTGATTGGTTTGATTTGCTGTTTTAAGTCCACTTTATGCACAGTAAGGCTAATCGGGACTGGACCTACAGTTTAAAGTGGGATCCGAACCACTTGTGCCTCCACCGGGTATCGAACCCGGGACCCCTTGATTACAAGGCAATGACGCTACCACTGCGCCATGGGGAGGCCCTGTTCGCTTATTTGAAAAGTTTCGTAACGTTGTGTGTGTACGGGCTCTAATATTGTACAAATATTCAAACTATTATTGTCTATTTTCTTAGTAATAAAGTAATATCCGTTTCAAAATAGTAACTTGGATGTTTTGTGTAAACGAAATTAGAAAAACAATATTTACTTCTCTTGTCATTTTCATATTTTTAAACTTAATTGAAAAATAATTGTTTTCCATCATTCCGAGCAAATTCCTACCTTGCCTCTGTAATAAATTCTGACGCTCTATTTTGAGATACGAAAATTCCAGTACTCAAGTTACAAGGGCCAATATAGTACACCGTTGAGACGTAAGAAAAAAGTTTGAAATTTAAATTTGAACAGTTTGTCTTGCGTAAAGATAGGTAACGGTTGTCAGTTCCAGTTGTGGCCACCGTTAATTATATTTTTAAACTCCAGTCAGTGCACATATGACTCGAAATTGTTCACAACAAAATTGATGCATTCTGGTGCATCAATTGCAGGGAAGCAATTGAAAAGTGCATCTCATTTTCCCATGGCAGGAACTCCATTTTATGCATTTAAATGCATCACTGGCAGACGGGAGCGGGTCTATTCCTTGAATTTCGCGCTCCACGCGACACGAGTACCACGTGAAAATGTTTCCATAGCAACCGACTGTTTCATCTCACCCTGTTAGTAGGGAAGTGGACGGCAACATAAATTGCTGTGCGTCTTCTTTGAAACGTGAGGACCGTTGGTTCAAAAAATTGTCGAGGAAAGAATAAAAATCAAAGTTTCCGGGCGTCTGCCTGCCTTGAGGAACACCTAGCTTCGATTCCCGGATTCTCAGGCGCGAATTTCAACAATGTCTTTGCGTACAATTGCTCTGTGGATCACCCAGCCTCCAGTCAAAGTGAACCTGGGAGCCCCTGGAGGAGTGTTGCTGATCACATCATCTCAATATATGGCTCAGATGGAGATGATTCGTTGCGATTATCCACAAATGTAATTGGAGCAACGTGAAATGGAATGAATCAAGTGAGAATGTACACTCATGGACACTTCTGGGTTGTGACAATTCCATTGAAAGTTAGTGGAATTGTTATAATCCAGAAGTGTCTATGACTGTACACCATGACACAGTGTACCCATAACCTTCTCATATTAACGCAGCAATATAACGTACAACTCTACTAAAAATTAAAACGATGGGACCATTTTTTTTCGTTCAGCGTTACGACAATGCAGACAGGGTGGCATCGTTGTCTTGGCGTTGACCATTGTTGTTGACAACCACAGGAACACTCAGCTTTGTAACAAATGTTCTTCGTGGCTAGCATAAAATGGCGATGTGCCACAAGCCGTATACTGCATCCTTACGTGATCTACGTACGTCAAATCACCACGAGGCTGCAGGCCATAAAAACTAAACAAAGGACTTCTAGAGGTGATAAATCATGTTTTCAGACGCTTTGAACGGCACACATCCGCGCTTTCTGTCCTGTCGTGTAGCTTAAATGCGAGTGTGCTGAGGTGATTCAGTATCCAGGGATTCTAACTAGACCTTTTATTTGGCAAAAACAATTATTTTGTAGGAAGCGAAGTCTCAACACGTAGTACACACAGGAAACTAAATGCATCATACCGATTGATGCACCAGAATGCATCGATTGATGCAATGTAATGTGTTTTAAGGCTTCTGCGAAGAATCAGATTCACATTTGATGCATTTTGGTGCATTTTTCGTTAAAGAAACACCAAAATGCATCATAATGAATATGCAGACTTTATGTAGCTCAGACCAAATATATTTAAGTGCACATCATCGAAAAAAAGATGCAGGAATGTGCATCAAAACGCATCAACTGATGCATTAAAATGCATCTCGATTGAAAGAAATCCTCACTTGCATCATTATGCATTTTGATGTTTCTTTTACGATGTACAAAAATGCACCAAAATGCATCAAATGTGAATCTCATTCTTCGTAGATGCATTTAGTTCTCCGTGTGTCGGCATTCTGACTAGACCTTTTATTTGGCAAAAAAACAATTGTTTTGTAGGAAGCGAAGTATCAATACCAGGCACGTAGCCATAGGGAGGGCTCAGGGGGCGAAGCCCCCGAAATCCTTGAATATTTAAATAGTATAGTATAGTGTTAATTAATTTTACTTCATTCGCAGGATGGAGCATCTTGCATAATGTAATGTATTGATATATTTATCTCCTTTTTTCTTTCCACTCAATTTTTCGCCTTTAGATGGCGGCTGCTGATAAGGGATGAGCCCCTCCCAAAATAAATTTCTGGTTACGGGCCTGCTCAGTACTTCAAGTAAACTCGGTGGCAAGCGCCTTTCAATTGGGTGACGCGTGTTCAGCGCATCGAGTCCCATCGTTGCTGTTTTTATGGCTTTCGAGACCGGATTCCGCCATTATCACATATAACTTGAAATGCATGAAATCAAGGCTTACGTACAGTCACCGGCAATAATAATGTGACACGTAGATCCTGAAATACTTTCATGCAAGGCGTAATGTATGTTGCATAACTCTACGGCGGTGGTAGAAATTGCCATTGAAAATTTGCTATTAAAATCCTCATATTGCCGTAGAGATACACATAACACCTTGATGCATCAAAATGTGTAATTTTGGTTTTATAATTTAGGTTAACGCCGTTGATGGGTAAGAAATCCTTACACACACTTCTCAAAATTCATCAAATCAAGGTTGATACCCTTTCGGTGAAGTCGATTGACACAGCTAAACGTGTAATTTTGGTTCTATTAAAATGGCAGTGTCTGATCTGTGCCTGCACCATGGCGGAGTTGTTAGCACACTCAGGGAACTAAATGCATCATATCGATTGATGCACTCAAGTGTGTTTTGTAACTTCTTCAAAGAATCAGATTCACATTTCATGCATTTTGGTGCATTTTGTATGTCGTGAAAGAATCACCAGAGTGCATGACTTGATTCAAGTAAGAATTCCTTTCAGTCGAGATGCACTTCAATGCATCAGTTGATGCGTTTTGATGCACCTTCCTGCATCTTTTTTGATGATGCACTTAAACGTTTCGTCTGAGCTACATAAAGCCATTAGCTCAGACCAAACGTTAAAGTGGCATCATCCAAAAAGATGCAGGAAGGTGCATCAACTGATGCATTAAAGTGCTTTCAGACTGAAAAAAAATCTCACTTGAAGCAAATGATGCATTTTGGTGTTTCTTTCACAACATACAAAATGCACCAAAAGTGAATCTGATTCTTTGAAGAAGCTACAAAACACACTTTAGTGCATCAATCGATATGATGTATTTAGTTTTCTGTGTGCACCTCGCGCTGAACCCAAGGGGTTCCGGGTTCGAATCCTGACCCGGGAATGGATGTTTATGAGTGTCCATTCATCAATTTCATCATGTCATCACTCATTCCCACCTTTGCAAATTAGCCACAAGTCGCACAAGAAGCGAAGTAAAATAAAGCAAATCAATCAATCGTGTCTGATCTCAACTGATGCATTTTCAGTACATGACAAGGAACAGGAGGTGATAAAAGTACTCACTGATGCAGTTCTTATGTATTTTGATGCACCAAAAGTTCATTATTAGTAGTTTGTGCACATTGGAGTTCACACATTTGTATCAGTTTACACATCTTGTATTCTATATCCTGTTACAGATGTAGAATAATTTTCTGCTTAATGTTAACTGAATTCCTAAACATCGTTCAACTCAACACAATTAATTTGGGAGTGTTGACATTTTTTTTTGTCCAAAACTTATACACGCAAAAATAACACAATTCCGCCCCATCTTCAGATACTAAGAATTGTTTTTTTGTTATTTACCGTCGCTTTTCTTCCACTTTCGGCTAATCGCGACGATGAAGATCAGTGGTATGATGAAATTGATGATGGAACACTCACAAAGAACACCCATACCCAGTTCGAAATTCGAACCAGATCCTTGGTGTCGTATTCACATATTAGGAACTAAGGATGTCGAATCGACCATTCTATAGAAATATGTATCATACATCGTTGGAAAGCGTATGAATCAAGGATTCCAGAAATGTAGGATATAAGGTGACGAAATAATTGGAAGTGGAAAAAAGGAAGTATTAAGTTTGAAGAACCTCCATTATAAATGAAACATAATGTGTCTTATTTACGTGCAGATGTAATGCTAAATGCCTAATTTGTTATTTTAGGCTTGTTGGGTTTAGTTATCTTCGCATAAATAATACATTTACAGCGTACTTATGCTAAGAGAACCAAACCTAACCTAACAACGTAGTCATTCCTCGAGTGACGTCACAATTCAAGGATGTCCTTACTTTGTGCGATAAGGGAGACAAGTGAAGTCTTATCGCACAACGCTAGAACAATTTTGAACAATAAAATCACCAAGAACCACTTATTTCCCAAACAAATTGAAGTAAAACAATTTAAAATAACGAAAATAATTTACAGCTACAAAAAAATGGAAAATCCAATATCCAAAAATAAAATGAAAATCATAAATACGGATGAAGAAACGAAATAAAGAAAGTTGAATCCTAGTGGAAATTCGCAAACAATCCAGGTTAAAAACCAAAGTTCGACCTGCCAACACTATGTGTTTAGATTATGGATTTCGATAAATAAAAGCTCCTATGGTAAGTATTGTAAGAAAGTTTATATTATTTCACAGAACAGGAACTTCTAATTGAAAAATGCACAGTGCCAAATCGATGCACGAATTAAATAGTACTACGAGTGAACATTTTTTTTTCTTTTACGCTGAAACGGTAAAACACAAGGGTAGATTGTGCAGTCTAGCCCGACCGAATTGTGCTTCACTGTGTGAAAGGCATATAAAACGTTCTGATAAGTGCTGGTACGTTAATGTAAGATAAAAGAAAGCGTTGTTTGAACTAAAATGAAACGTCTTTTACTTGAGCATGGCTTAGAGATGGAGCGGCATAAAAAAACACACCAACTGTGCTAATAATGGCGTTTGACATTTACTGGGTCCGTGTAATAACCGCCAATTGTCTAAAACCGTCAAATCGTGACCTGAAAAAGATTTCCAACGAGCAAGATAAAGACGAACCAGTCAAATCACGTTCAACCAAATTGCACCGTAACCCTCTTCACCGCAGAAGGCCTCACTTCAATGACGTCACCGTGGCACAAAACGTCACGAATCGAGAATACTTCCACGAGCAGGGGAAGCGATGCCTCATTTTACTGTTTTACAGCCAGCGACCTTGAGAGATTGCCCAGATAAGGGGCGGAGAAGAAGTGGAAAGGGGGGGGCAATGATTTTAACCCCATTTCGGGAACCCGAATACAACTCTGGGAGAACCAGAAGCGCCCCATAAAGTCCTTCCGTAACGACTCCCTTAAAATAATCATTCCAGCGACGTTTGGGGCCAGCCAGACTGCTGGGAAATGTGGCAACATCGCTTCGGTAAGGACGTGAGATTTTATGTAATCTTTTGGACTTCGTTCCGTGCTGATCTTCCTGTGCATTGCTCAAATCAGGGTTGGCAGAACATGATAAAAAGTTCATGATAGTTCTGATTCATCGTGTACATAGATCATACATAGTCCAGTGTACTAAAAAAAAGTAGTAGTTTTTACGGGTCACAGCAAGTTACACGAATAAGTATTGCAAAGCAAACTGTCCACGATCATGTTAATTCTCTTTCACTTTGAATGAAAACCCCAAACATGCTGCTGACAGTCACGGACATTTTGCAGAGTAATACTTGCAACCCACTGTACAACAGGCATATATATGATATATCCAAACATTGGATGCCATAATCAAGTGTATCTATAGGCATATTGAATTTAAGGTCGAACATAAAGTTATTGTAGTACTACAAGTGGGCGTTTATGTAAAACTTTCTCCTTTTAATTCTGTTCAGTTTCATTCCTTCCGTAAGCTGTATCATTTCCGAGTTTTTATAAATTCTTCCTGGAGCTTTTTTGAATCTATGAGTGGAAGAACTTTTGTGGATTTTTGAGTTCATTGTACTGGTATCTCTGCACTTTTGTTGCAAATAATTCCGATCATACACACATAAAACTAAATGCATATATAGATTGATGCAACAGAATGCATCGATTGATGCACTAAAGTGTGTTTTATGGCTTCTTCAAAGAATCAGATTCAAATTTGATGCATTTGGGCGCATTTTTGTATGTCGTGAAAGAAACACCATAGTGCATCATTTGATTCAAGTGAGGATTTATTTCAGTCGAGATGCACTTCAATGCATGAGTTGATGTTCCTTGATGCACCTTCCTGCATCTTTTTGGATCATGCACTTAAACGTTTTGTCTGAGCTACAGAGTTTATGTAGCTCAGACGAAACGTTTAAGTGTATCATCGAAAAAGATGCATTCTGTTGCATCAAAATGCATCAACTGATGCATTGAAGTGCATATCGACTGTAATACGTCCTCACTTGAATCAAATTATGCACTTTGGTGTTTCTTTCACGACATACAAAAATTCACGAAAATGCATCAAATGTGAATCTGATTCTTTGAATAAGCCATAAAACACACTTTAGTGCATCAATCGATGCATTCTGGTGCATCAATCTATATAATACATTTAGTTCTCTGAGTGTAGGCGTAACTTGAGACCTAATTTGGAGGGGGGAAGCAGAATCGAACTTTGAGGGTGGAAGGGAACGCAATTAAAGTTGTCAAATCCTTAAAAATATCATCCGAGACTATTTTCATAATTAACTGTTACATTTGCAAAATCATAAAAAAATACTCGTTATTTTTATCAGCTGCTGTTTTGTGTGGAACACTAAAATGCATCAGTCGAGAAGATTAGACACAAATTTCAAATAAACCAAAATTACACATTTAACTGCGTCGATTGATGATGCACAAAAAGTGCACCAAACCTTGATTTCGAAGGATTTTAAAATCCCAGCTCACTGTGAGAAACAATACATATATATATTTTTGCTGTTAGTGCAATTTTTTTTTCCACGAATTCGGCGCAGAGGCTGGAGGAGGGGGCTTAACTCTTATCTTCAACACAGCAGGAACGTGAACGTAAATATCAAAACCTGTACAGGATAAGGTGTCGGCGATTCTATTTCAGTTCGCGATTCCGTAAACACAGGAAGCGGGAATGATTACACAAGTAGAGATATAAAGTATTCCGACCTATCTGAAGGCCTAACGGGGTTTCTCATCTCCCTTCCACCCACTCGGGAACAAAGAAAATATGGAATGGCTGCACCAAGCGGATCCAGTTTGTTGATATTGGACCACTTGAAATATAAGTACGAGAACCAGGTCGACGGGGAGGGAGGAGAAGGTTGGTCGCTGTTGCGAAGTGCGTTTGGGAACTCGAGAATAGGAACTAACTCATTTCACGGTTTGTCATGAGCCTTCCTTTCCGAGCGCGTTACGCATAATGTTTTCGTTCGGTGATGTCTTGGGTCGTGATAGTTCACACGATTTTTAAAAAACTGAGCTGGATATATTGCTCTTCAGTTCACCCTCGCATTGACTTTTTTATACGCTTATACAGTTCTGGAGTTATTTCTTTCAGTGGTGGTTCCGTTTTGCAGTCATTCCATCACAGTTGGTTCCGTTTTATAGTCATCCTTTCACAGTTTGTTCAGTTTTGCAGCAAATCTTTCACAGTTTGTTCCGTTCTGCAGTCATTCTTCCACAGTTTGTTCCGTTTTGCAGTCATTCTTCCACAGTTTGTTCCGTTTTGCAGTCATTCTTCCACAGTTTGTTCCGTTTTGCAGTCATTCTTCCACAGTTTGTTCCGTTCTGCAGTCATTCTTCCACAGTTTGTTCCGTTCTGCAGTCATTCTTCCACAGTTTGTTCCGTTCTGCAGTCATTCTTCCTTCCACAGTTTGTTCCGTTTTGCAGTCATTCTTCCACAGTTTGTTCCGTTTTGCAGTCATTCTTCCACAGTTTGTTCCGTTCTGCAGTCATTCTTCCACAGTTTGTTCCGTTCTGCAGTCATTCTTCCACAGTTTGTTCCGTTTTGCAGTCATTCTTCCACAGTTAGTTCCGTTTTGCAGTCATTCTTCCACAGTTCGTTTCGTTTTGCAGTCATTCTTCCACAGTTCGTTTCGTTTTGCAGTCATTCTTCCACAGTTCGTTTCGTTTTGCAGTCATTCTTCCACAGTTTGTTCCGTTTTGCAGACATTCTTCCACAGTTCGTTTTGTTTTGCAGTCATTCTTCCACAGTTCGTTTTGTTTTGCAGTCATTCTTCCACAGTTCGTTTCGTTTTGCAGTCATTCTTCCACAGTTCGTTTTGTTTTGTAGTCATTCTTCCACAGTTCGTTTCGTTTTGCAGTCATTCTTCCACAGTTCGTTAGGTTTTGCAGTCATTCTTCCACGACTGGTTCCGTTTTGAAGTTATTCCTGCACAACTATAGTTGTGTTTTGTAGTTATTCTTTTAAAGTTTGTTCATTTACGCATTTTGTAGTCGATTTTAGTTTTGAATTGAGTTACGATGTGGTATTTGTTTTCTTTGTTGTGTATTTCCATTCCAATATTTATTATATTTATTAATTGGAAATAATAAAATTGTATATCAGTTTTATTGATATTTTAGGGCAGCACTTATTCCTATTTTCATAAAGTCCATGCAATTCGATTTTCATTTGGCTATTATGTATTTTTTGAATTAACAAATGTATTTGCTTCTTTCTGTGTAATCTCGTGGTTAACTTTGAACTGCATGTAAGAAATTATGACAAAATATGCATGTAATAGAACAAATTGCCTTGTATAATCTCGCCGATCAAGGCCAGAGCTGAAAACTTGCAATTTAGCACCGAAAGCTAGATGGCACTGCGAACGGTTACACAAGAAAGATTTAGCCCTGAGCATTTTCGTATGCATATATTCGCTTTATCTTTGCTTCGCTTCTACCCATCCTTCCTCCATACTACTATTGCGCCTCCGTGTTATCTTTCTGCCCTATTCCTTTGGGTGTCTTGTCTTTTCTGGAATTCTCGTAACACCCTTGCAAACATAGTCCATTGTCCGCTCTCAATCTAAACACGCTTCCCTCCTTTCTCGCACGAACCTTATGACATGGACAAGAAAATGGGACGTTTCATGAAACGGCAGCGAAAGACACGGAGGGGGAGAGTTTCCCCGCTTTTCTTGCACCTTCATCCTGGTTAACAAGTGTTGCCAACTCTTGCAGTTTTCTGTATTTTACACTCTGCAGTGACTATACTGTCGGATTAAAAAATATGGATACTCTAGTTTGGACTCCAATTAAAAATTAACCAGTAGGCCTACATAAAAAAGAGTTACATCAAAATTTAGCTTATTTAATTTTGCGTTAAGCTATGGCAACCAATTTTTTTTCGAGTAGGGCTTCTATTTTTTATCGTCGTGAGAACAAAAGAAAGTGGCGTTTTTTTTCTTTCACAAACGATGGCTATCTTTGAAATTCTATAAATATAAAACTTGTGTTCGGATCGTGATGAAATTTTAATACGGTGCAGGCACACAATTTTTAATTTTCGGATTTTCAAAATTTGTCAAAAAATCGTTCTTATAAGTTTTGCGAAACAACTTTTTCTTAGTATTGGATAGCCCTACAAGTACCATAGTGGTCTTATTTTGAAGCTCTTTGCACCTGATTTAAAATCCATTATTATTGTCAATTCACATTGCGAGACAGATTTTTATTCAACAGAGTAAAGATGTGCGTGGAACGTTGCAACAGCGCCCACAGTGATGTCCGTTGAACCGTGGAAATTGCGGGCTGTCACTCCGAGTCATAGAAGAGTCTTATGAACCCTAAAATGTGTGTAACATTTGAAGCCTGCCAAATAACGTCCCATTCTGTTTCAAAGTTTCAAGAATCAGTAAAGTGAATCTTCTTCTTATTTTATGGCTCACACCGCGTTTGCAGTTTCTAGCCAAAGTTGCTGAGTTCAGGTTCTATTCTTAATATCTATGTTCCAAACTGTTGTTGAATATCATTGACTTTCTTCGAAACACTAATGTCTTCCTGTTCTTATGGTAAAGTGAATCTATATCAGGAAGTTCAATGGTATATTACTTATATCATTATTATCTTTCGCTGCATTGGAGAAGAAAGTAGATCACATAAAGGTGGGTTCATTACGAGAAGTGAACGGACATTGGTTGACGAGGAATGACGTCAAGTTGTGTACGAGAAACGTCAGTAGACACGCAACTTTAATTAAATTTGGCGAGGAGACCTTTACTAGAAGACCAAGAACAACAAGCAATAAGGGACTTACACCACAAACTATTATTTTACCCTTTGAAAACAAGGAAATTTAGGAGTTCATTTAACAGCAACATGCGAAACTTTGAGAACATAACGCAAACACACTATTTCTCAGCGTTGATCAACTATAATATATGTCTGCATACCAACAGCCAATAGTACATTTTACAAGTTGACAACAAGCACTACAATAATGTAATGGTCGTTTAGAAACGACACTTATAAATTTTAGATCTAAACATCTGAATGAGTTAAATGAACAATGAGAATGCTACAAAACATTATTATTTTCCTAGTCACTTACTAGTGAACGAAACATACCATGAGAATAAATTGAGGTTAGACTTATTACAAATAAATCAATAAATAATACTTTATAGGCATGAAGCATTTATTTTATTGAACTTACTGCACATTGGCCCAGAAAGGTTTTTTGATAAAGTGCGACATCTAGTTGTAGTCTACCGGTATATTTCAATTTAGTGATTTGTCAATGTTAAAAAATTAATGAATGAAAGAAGCGAACATTTCCTTTATTGAAATTATTATTGCAAATACAAAACTCTAATTGCATTATGTCTTCGAAGTAAAAATAATAGTTCCTACCGTGCATTTTGTCACGTTTGTCTTTTGTTATTTTGGTTTCTTTGAAATGATCATGTCTGGTCCTCTCAAAGAACGAAGGTGGATTCTGTGTTTAACATTCGGATCTGTTTATTTAAAATAAATAAACCGCTGTAAGTATGCAACATTTGGTTGTTTCAATTTCTTTCTAATATTGAATGGAAAATTATGGAAGCCCTTTGTTTTCACGATTTTCTGACCGCTTTCATTTTGTTTTAGCATACACAAAATGGAATCCTGAAGACTCCGTCTTGCAACCACGAGTCTATAGAACAAACAACCTTGCAGAAATCGGTGTTATTTTATCATCCTATAGGAAAGTACGATGTGCAAGGAACAGACTATTATCTTTATTAGTTGACGTAGTGGGACCGTATTGCTTTGGGTAACAAGCAATTTGTCCCGTGCTAAATGACTGCTTGCTTTTATAGCACCATATTGCACCGTCTTGTGCAATCAAGGTGCTTAAACAGCTTATCGCCAGTGAGGGGCATTTCGTGCAATACTTCTAAACGTTTTGATAACACTTGCACGTGCTTTCTTCGCAACAACTTATGACGGAAATAGACAATTTGCGTGTGTTGAAGGGAAGTTAGGTGCGACTTATTTTCGTCAACAGCTTACATTTTCTTGCAGGCAGTATACACAAACCTAGTAATTTCATAGAAATAAATACTTGTGTGAAAAACACATAAATATGTGGAGTTGTGACGGCGCCAGGAGGGGAGGCAACGGGGAGGGACACCCCCTCGGACGACCGCTTCGCCCCTCAGCGAAAAACTCGTTAAATAAAATGCTTTTCTAGTGCAAATATGCATTTTTTATGATGTGTAGGGGTACACTAAATGCGACTGCTCTCCCCAATCAATTTTTTGGTGCCGTCATTGGGTACTGTTAGCCAAATATTCATTTGTTAAAAATTGCCAAAGAATTTTCTCTAAGGTCAAATTTGGTTAAGGTTACCTTATATTTAAATCAAAATATCAACCAAATGTTTTCGTTAAACACTAGATTCCCCGACTAAATATGTATTAATGTCTTGACAGAAGCTTTTTGTTTTGAATATAAATGTTATGTAACCACACCTATCGGGGCTGAATCAACAGTTTTATGTGAGTCCTAAGTTTACAAATGTGTTTGTTCTTTGGCATATCCAGTAGGCAACGTGAACCATATACAAGATAACACTATTTATTCCGCTATCCGTTTCGCATGAATGATATAGAGACGAAACGAGAATTGTCAATGTCTCGATCTCGTGTCAGTTGTAAATCATTGTCTCGTTCTCGAACTCATATTTATTTAAGAAAAACTCGTCTTTGTCTCGAAGGGCAAATTACGTACAGTATAAACGATGTGGAATTTCAAAAATTTCCAGTGGGTGGGAAATTCCAGTCACTAGTCTCCAAGAATCGGAACATTATGTAAATCATACAAATAGTTTCCCCCATCAAGAGTAAAAATTGGCAAGCAGAGGGGACGATGCAGAAACCAGATTGGGGGAGGGGGGAATTGCCCCTAGTACCCCTTTCAAATACCACATAGGGTGTGTCACCACAAAAACTTCAACTTTTATTCATGACTTTTCTTTTGTTTGACGGTGCATTTCGACGCTGCAAACCCTCGAAAAACTGTATTTTTTTTATCCTGTACATATGCATCCATACACAGAAAACTAAATGCATTATATCGATTGAAGCACCAAAGTGAGTTTTATGGCGTCTGCGAAGACTCGGGTTTACAGTTTGATGCATTTTTGTATATCGTAAAGGTGTGCAAAATATCATGCAAGTGACGAGATGCACTTTAATGCATCAATACGTAGAGAAATGTTTAAGTGCATCATCGAGAAAGATTAGTGTTGCCCACGGGACGAGACGGGACAGGCTTTTAAAAATTCGAGACGAGACTTGATTGACCATGTGTCATAAGACAAACGAATATTTTCGAGACGAGACAGCATTTCCACGAGGCTCCACGAGACGAGACAGGCCAAAGTCTCGTCTCGTGGGCAACACTAAGAAAGATGCAGGAAGATGCATCAAGACCGCATCAGTTGATACATTAAAGTACAGTTCGACTGAAAGAAGTACTCACTTGCATCATATGATGTAAACCTGATCTTCACACAGGCCATGAAACACACTTTAGTGCATCAATCGATGCATTCTGGAGCATCAAACGATATGATGCATTTACTTTTCTGTGCGGGGTTCGAAATTGCCACAAATGCCGATTGGTATTTCTGAAGAGATTCCAAATTAAATTAGATTTTGTTTAGGTAAAATTTCTGAAACATCCCTACCAAAATCTGGAACATTGCAGAGGGTTTCGGCCGGATTTAGAGAGGTAGGTCTCGTCTCGTCTCGTTCTCGTCTCGATTTTTACAAGTACGTCTCGATCTCGCTGGTTTTCACTTCGATTGATCGATTGATTTGATTTATTTTACTTCGCTTCTTGTGCCACTTTTGGCTAATTGCGAATATGGGGATGAGTGACGACATGATGAAATTGATGAGTGGACAGTGACAAACATCCATGCCCAGGCCGGGATTCGAACCCGGGACCCCTGAAGTCGTAGCGCGAGGTGATAACCACTCCGCCACGGGAGCCGGCGGTTTTCACTTTGAAAACGAGACTGCAGTTTAAAATTTCGATACGAGCCGAAATAGTTGTGTGTTCCATCTACGTAGTTACAAAAAGTTCCGGGTTTGTGATTATGTTCTGAGCATGAGCGTTCTATTCGAAGGTTCCTTTCTACCTCATCTCATCGTCGCGATAACGTAGAGAGACAGACAGACGATGTAAAATGAGAAAAGTACACGACAAGAACTAGACTGGGTCGAGAACGAGATTTCGTTGGTTGATTTGGTTTTTTGAGTGCACTTTATGCACAGTAAGGATAATCGGGACTGAACCTACAGTTTAGAGCAGGATCCGAACCACTAGCCCTCCACCGGGTATCGAACCCTGGACCCCAAGGCGACGACGCTACCACAGTGCCATTGGGGAGGCACTAGAACGAGAAGAGATTATCTCCGTACCATCCTAAGAAAGATTAATATTATCGATCGAGAAGTAACATACAGAACTCGAAATGCATCAAATCAAGGTTGGTGCATTTTTAGTGCATTTAAACGCGTAATTCTGGTTTATTTCAAATTCTTATATTTGATCTGTGCAATTGGTGCATTTTAGAGCATCACCGGAAACGGCGGATGAAAAAATCACCCTTTGATGCATTTGTATGTATTTTGATGCACTAAAAGTGCATCATTATGCAGTTTAATGTATTACTGGAGTAAAAAAATAGGCATATTTATCTCACTTGACATGAGCTGTGTGGAAGGTACTAAACTCCGCCTACATTGCTTTAGCCAATCAGGAGCGTTATTTCCTAAGTGATCACTAACGACCAGTATAGTTAAGGAACGTTAATTAGGGTGCGACCTGGATGAATTGCTTTGGCTACCGACTCCCATTACTCACAGCGATTGTATTACGATGCAAATTGATACACGATATAGAGGGCCATATGTGGTTCGCGCTGTATTGCTATTCCATGGTCGCTTCCAGTACGTGTCCGCAGTGAATTGGGATCCGAGCTTTCATGTCCAACCTGATCATATCACATCCAGCAACGACCGTGGCTAAGAGGGGTGTCTGCGTTAAGGCAAGCGTAAATTACATATCATTTCTTTTTTTATGGGTCCACGTTTTGCATGCTCTCGTGACTGGCTTGTTAAGTTGGTGAGAACTGATCGTTTCGTCGCTAAATGTGCGGACGAGAGTTGTGTTTGTTGAAGCTGTGCACACAGAAAAGTAAATGCATCAGTTGAAACAATAAAAATGCATAAAGTTTCTAGCTCAGAACAAATGTTCAAGTGCATCATCGAGAAAGATGCAAGAAGGTGCATCAAAAACTCATCAATTGATGCATTAAAGTAGATGCACTTTTGCAATACCTTTACAAACGATATACAAAACTGCATTCAATTGTAAACCAGATTCTTGATGCATTTCTGGTGTATCAAATAGATTTGATGCATTTAGTTTTGTGTGTGCAGTACTCCCAAAGAAACACGAAAAAAATAACCGACATGAGTTCCCAGATTCAGTTTACAAAGTGAACGATCCAAGATAAGTAACTTAACGTAGGTCAATAAATAATGATGTCATCACTAATAGGCCACAGTTACAAATAACATTAGTCATTTTATAAATGGTAATGTACGTGGACAGTTCCATCGGTCCGATTTTAAACAGCCTCGGTCTTGTTTTCAACCTCGAGAAGAGAAAGGGGGACATCGCCATTCAAGGGCATTCAAAAATTATATTTTCCTTAATTACCTCGTTGTCTGAACCCCAACCACCAGTATAAAACGTTGTGCTACGTCACCACCGCCATAGAATATCTCAAAGCAACAGGAATTAATATGGTTGCTTCAAAGCTTCCCGCACCATATACGATTGATTGATTGATTTAGTTTATCTTACTTCGCGTTTTGTGCCTCTTGGCTAATTTGCGAAGATGGGGATGAGTGATGAAATGATTAAATTGATGAATGAACATTCACAAACAACCAAGACCGAGCGGGATTCGAACCCGGGACCCTTGACGTCGCAGCGCGATGTGCTAACCACTCGGCCACAGGCACCACATACGAAAATTAATAATATTTAATACTTGCATACTTGCATACATAGATGTCGCCAAAAGATTTGCTGCAGGGGCGGACCGTGGATATAAATTTGAATAGGAGAAACTATTCCCATTAATATAATTGTTAAATAAAACTAATGAAAAAACATCTATTATTCTATCGTGTATACCCTACAGTAGTTTTAGTACAACTGTCCGTTTTTATATTTTTTCACATTTCATACAACTAATTCAATGAAATGCATATATATATTAAATTTTACACGCTTCGTTGTAGAAAATCTTCGAAAGTTGGTGGGAAATTTTAATCGTGAAGTTTAAAAATAAATAAAAATAGCATTTCTGGAATTCTGTAAATTCATGGACCCATTTATTTTTTGGATTGAGTGATGCAAGACGAAAATATGAAGTTCTAATCTGGTTCCTGCATTTCATTAATTTTTTTAAGTAATTCCTTTGCTTATTCTGCTCATATAGCTACTAATGAACTGATTTATGTTGTCGACTATTAAGACAATAAAGTTCTTGATTTTCTTAATTTGAAACTATAATCGTGCTAATTTTTCAGTGGGGTAAATTGATCCGTTCTATCCCCCACCCCTACTTTGCAACACCCATGCTTGTGACATAAAGTAAATTTGAGCTAAACATTTTGTGCAAGATCTTCCTTCCATTGCAAGTTCTATGCAGGAATATAAATTAGTAGATCTATTACGTACGTACGCTTAGAATCGAAAAGGCAAATATGATAAGCACAAGCAGAGAACTGGTGCTTTAAACCTGCAAGATAGATTTTTCAAGTTACACCACTTGGCAACATTGAGCTGCAAGGAGCTCGAGTAAAGAACTTCGAAAAGCACACAGCATACAATCAATATTGGGAGTTTCTCAAAGAAGAAGAGGAAGATCGATGCACACAGAGTATGTTATTAGGAACTTCTTTTCGTCTCCGTGCTACGAACAATGTTTCCAATAACCATTCTCTCCTAAGACTTCGGCTGTGGCATATGAGTTTCAGCAGATGGGGCGAAGTGCGTAGCGATAAATGGCAAAAGAGGGAACAGGTCTGGAAAAATAACACGGGACACACTCGGGAGTTATGGAAGCTTGCAAGAACTTGATTGGATATCGCATTGGAGTTTGCATCGAGAACGGATCAATCAAGGCGCGTTCTGGCTTAAAACGCCTAAATGGCTTCTTCTACCTGCCCCTGCTCATGCAAAGGTGTATTATTACAAGGGGTGCAAGGATTCAGAAAATACACGAATTTGAATATTGTGCAAGGGGAGCGGGGCAACAGATTAATGTTCGTATTGCTTGAGACGGTTGAAGAAAGCTTTATCTACGTACAGAGAAAACTAAATGCATCAAATCTATTTTATGCACCAGAAATGCATCGATTGGTGCACTAAACTGTGTATTTTTGGCCTTTGCCAAGAATCAGGTTTACAGTTTCATGATTTTTTGTTTATCATTTGTAAAGGTAACGTGCATTATATGATGCAAGTAAGCATTTCTTTGGGGGGAGCTTTCAGACTAAAGCGACAAGCGACACGAACCCTTTCAGTCTAAAACAAGACAACCACCGCGCATGCGCGAACAACTGACCGAGGCGACACGACACTTGCAGCTTGTCGTTTCTCTTCGGTTTGAAAGGTCGCATTGATTCTTGAGAAGGGTTCGCTTGTCGCCGTTGGCATGTCGTTTGTCGCTTCGATCTGATATCTCCCTGCTATGCGTTTTTTGTGCACCTTCCTGCATCTTTCTCGATGGTGCACTTAAATATTTGGTCTGAGCTACAGGGTTTGTGCATTTTTTTTAATTTCAACTGATATGTATTTACTTTTATGTATATATTTCTATGTATGTGTGTACGATTACACACAGAGACTGTTGAATTTTGGGTTCTTTCTATTCATCGGTAAACCAGGAAATGGAGTAAAGAATACGACTGAGGTACAGACACAAACAAAAGTGTATAATTCACGAACACAATAACAGAATTAGTACAACAACTTACATAATGGTATAAATGCAAGAAGTATCGTCGCGAAGGCCGGCTATGACTTTGAGGCGTACATGACGGAAGCTATAACATGGACTGATGACAAACAACACTTAATAACCAGGTCTGGCGTGCACTGATGATCCAGATCAGGTCTGGCGTATATGTTCAGTCGGTACACGACAGAGACCAAAATGTGTTACACAAAAACACACATATTTGGACTCCAGTAACGCATTACAGTGCTTTTGTTCATCCATAAAATTTCATCACAAGTGAAATTATTCAAACAAACTTGTAGAAGAATGCGTTGCAAGTTGCTATTCTGTTTGATGCATTTCAAGTTCTGTATGTATAGCACATAGCACTTTATAGCATATAATTTTTAAAAAAAATCCATTTAATTTACCAAATTTCCAGTTTTCATCGCTTTTATCATAAATATAAATTTATCAATTCTCACAAATTTTATAAACGGCTTTCCTCACTTAGAAATTAAAGTTAAAATGGACATTTTCCATGTGAGATTTCGACACATGGAGGACATGAAATAAATTTATAGAGTCTTTGATATATAGCCTATTCAAAAATATACGAAACAAACACCAAATCTTCATAAAAGCTCTTGCTAACTTACTGTTGATTCATTTGAGCAAAACTATCACAATATTCTGAAGTACTGTTTACTATTTTATACACCGTAGCCCTGAGAGTCGATACACATGCATATTTTTTTTATTCCAGCAGCAGCTTCAAGTACATCAAACTAAGTTTTTGCTAGGAGAAATGCACAGAAAAATGTATCAAAATTTTCAATTTTCAGTTGATGTTCCTTTCGTTGCATTACAAATACATAAATTGTGCAGATAAGACACAATAATGTTTAATTTACCGACCAAGTGCATCGAGTTTGCTTCAGTGTATCTCGTTTTCTTTGAGAAGGCTCAAGATTTTGTGCTTTTCAATTTAGGTTGGAAAGTGATACAAGACATATGCTTGATTACAATTAGAAAAAGCATCATCTTTTCCGGTACAGTTTAAATGCGAAGATAAATATTCGGCAGTCAGATAATTCTGTACGTTACATGGCAATCGAGGCCATGAAATGTGGGTACAAATTTATTTTTGTAAAGATTAAAAGTTCCTCGGTGATCACTTGGATCAGTTAGTTCATTATCTTTCCATTCGAGCAAGTTTTCATTTGAAAAATTGACTAGTAATGGAAAGTTACAGGCTACTCTAGCGGATCAACGTGCGCAGACATTTTCTTCAAGACTGGCAGGAAACTCGGAGAAGAAAATGGCTCCCATTTCTGCGAAGAACAATCGCAATCAGACGAAAGCGATTTTCAACATTTGATGAGTAAAAGTCTACCTGAGCGAGAAAATGGCAACGGGAAACTCATTTTGCGCCAGCCCTCCCTAAGTTCCAAATCTTCCCCCATTTATAAAAACGATGCTCAATATCTTCTTATTCTCCCGGCACTGAACTTGTTATATCGGAAGGGAGGGGTCTTTCATTCGTATACCTCTCTGCCAGTCCCAGTAATCCAATAATCTTTCCTTTTCCTGCTGTTCCAAAGACGAAAAAAACTAGACGGCTCAGTCCTTAGAGTTGGTATGTATATGGATGTGTCGGGTACACTAGCGCCAAACGGGCCTGAGACGAAATCAGGTTGGAATTGAGGGCGGAAGGGGCCGGGAAGGCAATTTCACTTCCTGAAACTCAGGTTGGGCTGGCAGAAGGGGAGGAAAAACTCAGGGAAAATTGCACCAGGCTTTCTTAAGAGCTGGGCTTGCACCATGTCCAACGTGGAATCCATTCGGAGAAATTGGAGATATCAGACTGAAGTCAAAGTGAGCCCCCCTCCCTATCCCCCAGTAGTGGCCAAATTGCTCTTCCAATGGTCTTCATCCTTGTCTAGAACCTTCACTCTCGTCTTCATTCAGGCCTTCCCGGTTTTTTTTTCGGGGAAGGATTCCCGCCGAGCGCCCTGCCAGAAATTGCTCCAATCACGGGAAAAAAGAGGGAACGCTATTGAGACAAGGGATTCCTGGGAATAGCCTTGGGGTGACAGGTAAAGTAGTTTTCTGTTTCGTGTATTCACCCAAGGACAAAGTGGACAATTCTCCCCTCCCCAGAACGGCAATGAACCAGGAAGAACATTGGACGCCCTGAAGAATCTTCCAATCGAATTGGGCTGCACCACCTTTTCGGATAGAACTGTCCGATCCTAAGATTCGAACAATCCGGTATCATCTTCGACATTGCCCTTGCACATTTTTATGCAAGATTTAACAATAAGTGCACAGTTTATACCGTTTCAGTGGACGGTGATCAGTGATCAACTACGTTTATGTAGAAAATAAGAACAATAGGTGGCGCCGATATCGTTGCGCACAGAATCAAGGAAACTCCAGACTTTCAAGTTAGAACTTACCACTTCTGCATTACTAATTGATCACGTGATTTATCTAAATAAAGCACTCTGTGAATGTAACTGAACTGTACACTTAACTGAAACAGGACAATGCAAGATCACATTCTCTATTAGTGCATAAGGGGAGAAAACCCTTAAAAGAAAACTAATATTTTCCTATGACGTGAGGATAGCACTTGTTTCATGATTGGTAACTCAGAAGTAACGTTATAGCTTTTAAAAGAAGCCTTTTCGTAAAAATTAAACAACGTTGAGCCCGTATTATTATAGAACATACATTACCAGACCTTCTTGAACACAGTGTGTGTTTTCCCATATGCTGTTCCCCGAGATGCACTAGAAAAATGGATTCCACTAATCAGACTGGACCCGATCATTTCACAAATACACGTTTGATGCGAGGGAAATGCAAGAACTAGACTTCGATGCATTTCATATGTATGTTTCATCTTATGATTTGATAAAAGACGAAAGAGACTTTGATAAAAGAAGAAACAACCTGGTGCTACTCTTAATATATCTTGATCATTTCATTTACAGTTGATGCATTAAAATGCATCGGATCAGAATGTTCGATCAAGAAATAACTATGCAAATGGTTGTATTGAAATTGTGGTGACAATTCAACTGAAGGGTAAAAGTAACGAAGAGCTACACGAAACTAAATGTGCAGTACCATCAAATCAATGCATTTTTGGTGCATCTACGGGCGAAATTGCAAAATATAATTTAACGCAGGTTAAGATGCGGACTAGGCACTATATTAATGATACATTCGCTGGTAATTACGTGGTTGATACGGCCATATTTCGAGCATGATGCCTTGCTTACTCAGATTTTGAAGTTGGCGATAAAAAATGCACATTTCCGCGTGTCAGTTGAGACACTTTTATGCATAATTGCCAGAAACGTGTCACCGGAGTTTTCTTCATGGACATTTCTCGACGTCATCGGCGTGAAAAAAAGTGTCCCGGGCGTGGTGTCGAGGTCGTAACGAAGGACGACGTTGGGAGGGAAGAAAAATTATTATCCCGTCGCCGTGAATGCAGAGTGGCTGGGAAAACAGAACAAGCGAAGGCAATTTTGAAAATTTCTGTAGCCCCACGGAAGAAGCCGCAACTTTAATTAGCACATTGTATCCTTCCGCCCGGTTCATTTTCCGCAGAGACCGGCGTGAACCGGTTTTCCGGCCGGCACGCCAACCGCAACTAAATGAGAAGATTAACTTTTCCAGAAACCTGGCCGGAGAGATGCGAGGGGGGGAGGGGGAGAAGGGTTCTCCAGCTAATTCCAGCGAGGCACCAACTTCATAATGCATTAGGTAACTACAAAAAAGACAAAAAGTAGTACCGAATTGCGTTTATTCACGACTCTGTAGCTTCTGAGGCTGTTTATTCCTTACAAGCGTGTTCCTGCAACAGCTTCGATCTCCCAGACGTAATATCGACGTGCCTTGAAAACTCTTGTTGCTTCTAAAATTCTTCTGCACGACAATGCCCCTCCTCATATTCGCCTCCCTTTTCCTTTGCTCTGCTAGAGACGCCCCTTCCCCCTCCGCTGTTGTCGTCATCAAACTTCTTCAATTCACTCCTCCTGCAGTCACCCACCCCGCTGTGAACATCGTACGGTGACGGGAAAGACTAGGAAATTTCGCGCGAGGATTGCACTGTTCAAATAATAATATTACATTGGCATTACCCAAAGGGACTTTCTTTGCTGTTTGGTCTTCCTGAGGATGTTGGATATAACAACATCTGCAGGTAATCTAAGATGGGGGGAAAGACACACGGCAAGGGCGGGGGTTGGAGATGTTTCACACGGGGAGAAAAAAAAACAATGGTTTCCATCAGGGTTGCCAACTTAGGGCGCAATTTTCCACCAGATTAATTTCGATAGAACAAAATGGTTGATTTTAAAGGTCACGATAAGTTTATTTTAATAGCACAGCCCTAGACTTATGCAACACACATAACGCCTTGTAGGGGAGCGGGTATTTCAGGAGCCAGGTGTCCAATTTTTATTGTCCGTGACCGTACCGTCACGTCTTAGCTAACCTGTGAACAATAAAGATTTTCATTGAATATAAATCCCCAAAGTTAGTGCAGACAGAACTCAACTGTAGAACTGTGTTCACTTCAGTAACACATTAAAGTGCATAAACTGCTAATGATGCAGTTTTGGCGCATCAAAATACATACAGAAATGCATCAAATGGTACTTTCATCAGATCCCGTTCCGTGTGATGCACTAAAAATGCATCAATAAAGAACATCAGACACGTTCGGTTCAGAGAACCCAAATTTATACATTTAACTGTGTCAAATGATGCACCAAAAGTGCATCAACCTTGATTTCATGCATTTTCAGGTCTGGTTGGTATTCTCGGTATTGACCTAATATCGTGTGGTGGGAAGCTACTTGAAAAGATGTATCGGGGTCCGGGCAGAGAACGTCACCAAATGTAGAGCCACTAGGCAGGGTGCTCAATTCATTTACATTTTTAACCGTAATAATAGCGTCCGAAAATTATACCGGGTAGGAACCCTTCATTATCTGGGGTATTAAGCCTCCCTTTCATACCTTGAAGTGACCTGCCTTACTCGGAGTAGGGCGTTGTTAAACCAAGTATCCAGGATTCAAAACCTTATTTGTACACTCGGAGAACTAAATGCATCATATCGATTGATGCACTAAAGTGTGTTTTATGGCTTCTTCAAAGAATCAGATTCACATTTGATGCATTTGGGTGCATTTTTGTATGTCGTGAAAGAAACACCAAAGTGCATCATTTGATTCAAGTGAGGATTTCTTTCAGTCGAGATGCACTTCAATGCATCAGTTGATGTTCCTTGATGCACCTTCCTGCATCTTTTTGGATGATGCACTTAAACGTTTGGTCTGACCACAGAGTTCGTGTAGCTCAAACGAAACGTTCAAGTGCATCATAAAAAGATATGCATTCTGGCGCATCAAAACGCATCAACGTGCATCAAAACGCATCAACTGGTGCATTGAAGTGCATCTCGACTGAAAGGAATCCTCACTTGAATCAAAGGATGCACTTTAATGTTTCTTTCACGACCAAATACACCAAAATGCATCAAATGTGAATCTGATTCTTTGAAGAGGCCATAAAACACACTTTAGTACATCAGTCGATGCATTCTGGTGCATCAATCTATATGATGCATTAGTTTTCTGTGTGCACAGTGGAACCTTGATACCTCGAACTTCAAGGGAGAAAAAAATCGATGTATCAAGGATTTCGACTTACCAAGGTTCGAGTTATTGAGGGACAAAATCGTCGACTTCGAGTTATAGATGTCTAAAGTTTCACCAACATCATAACCTGCAACTTTTATGTACGTTACATATCAACACTTCTACAACTCACACTTAGCACATTAACAATGATGGTTACATACACGGCAGGGTGGGAGAGTTCAAGTCCCGCCACGATTGTTGATCACCTGACATTGTACGTATGCGCCCTACACTTCGACTTATTGAGGTCCGTGTGACTAAAACTTCGAGTTATAGAGGTGATTAGAATTTAACTTCGACTCATAGAGGTTTTTCATACTCTACCCGGCGTACCATAAACTGTACAAAAATTCGTCTTATTAAGGTTTTTTTCGAGTTGTTAAGGTAAAATTAGTATTGAGTATTATGGACAATTCAAGGGGATTACAAAAAATTCGACTTTTCAAGGAATTCGAGATGTTGAGGTTCGAGTTATCAAGGTTCGACTGTATTTTTATTATTTTCCGTCACTTCTCTGGCACTTTCGGCTAATCGTGGCGATGAGAATGAGTGCTGATTATATACAAATGATGAAGGGACATACAGCACAATTAAAATTGTAGGGCCAGTCCCAACTAACCCCTAAACACATAATTAATGGACTGAAAACTTATATTTCGAGAAATTAGAATTTTAGGGAAATATTAGTACCAATGGCAACACTGAATCACGTTCCGTAGGAGGATAACAACCTATCTTCATATAAGCCACCCTAGTTTCTTTTCCGCGCTGCATAAAATCTCCCCTCCCCGTCATCCCCTGGCTACAGTGCGGACGAATATTTTTCTTCCCATTGCGTCGTCCAATTCATTTGCACCCCATCATCATCTTTTTAATAAAGCTCCGAGACAACATTGTTGAGCCTCGCAACAATACCATTTCTTGTGATTATTTGCCTCTCCCTGCAAACCATGACATTCACTGCTGATGTCCATTTAATGAGGATAATATTGTTTTCAAAATGGTGTAATTTGTGGGTTAGAAATAGGTGGAAACATTGTTCCCTTGTCTAGGGCACATATCAGCGAAAGAGTACGGTAGTGGTTCATTATGTTTATGTGATGGAAACTGAGTTTGGAAGCAAACAAGGCGTTCACATAAAGGTAAGTCAATAAGATACTTCATGATTCTGTGATTTTTTTTGACGTCGACATACAGAACTCAAAATGCATTAATTCTAGGTTGATGCACTTTTGGTGCATCCATTAACACAGTTAAACGTTTAATTTTGTTTCTTTTAAATGATCGTGTCTGCTATGTTCAACTGATGCATTTTTAGTGCATCATACGGAGCACCAGCTGATAAAATTATCCTTCATGCATTTCTGTGCGCGATACACCAAAAGGGTATCAATAACAGTTTATGGATTGGAGTAAACTTATTTATGTTAATAGACACACTTTTTGGTTCTTTGTGAAATTTGATGTATCTATAAAAAGGAATCACGTGAGGCAATTTGTAAAATGCATCATCCACTTTCACGACGCTGCAGAATCTTTCATGCATTCCAATTCAAAGTTCTTGTGTGTTTTAAAACGTTTCACTTAACAATTTTCTTGAACATTCCGTTATTGTATTTTTTTAATATTTATACGTGGTGTGGTGTCTTTCTTTAAAATGAGATAAGAAGCATCGAACAGTTTACGCTATATTTTCTGATTGATGTGTTTGATGCGCGAGTTTAGAAGCACTCGAAACTACGTGAGCAAACAATAAAGTTTCACTTGCAGATAAGGGTGTATCCTAGGGAGGATCTGGGGATATCCACAAAACCACAAAAGCGGTAAAAACTGGACAACGTTAGACACAATTTACAGGAACATATATATATATATATATCTGTGGGGAAGTATAAAATTGCTCCAGAGAAGAAATGTTTTGTTGTAAATCATTTACGTGCATTATTCATTCATTCTCTCTCTCTCTCCCCATAAGAATTTATTGCAAGATAATATATTGAAACATAACATCTACAAAATTAACTTAATAACGTGCATTTAAAAAAAAAAAAACTGTGCATAAATTCTATTCGAAGTAACATCATGCATATTTCACTGCACGTGTTGCTCTCGATAGGTAATATCTTTGAAAATTTACCAGATCAAACTAAGTTTTAGAATCATAATTTTAGAAACAAGTATGCGAAAATACACATTAATTTATGAAAGTAATTATGTACGAAATTTCGTTCTTATGTTATATGAAGCATCCAGTTCATCTTACCTCAAAATGAAATTATGGGTATGTTACTGCCTGCACACAACGCAAACAATTTATCTTTCTCATGTTACAAGACGGATCAAAAACTAGACCTTGACGTCAAATGTCAGACAAATTCGTATCATGTCATGTAAAGAGGATGCTGCAGCCAATAAGAAAATATCTTAAAGTTTCTTGCATGACCAGCCCACAGGGAGATGCACGCTCCCCGAATGTCCCGTTTAGCCTAATCTTTATTGCTGCTGCTTATAGTGTAAGGTGGTTATGATACGAGCACAAGTTGGAAAAATGGCCGCCTGGGGAAGACGCCACGCGCTCGAGACACAGACCACTTACCACTTCCAGTTCCAACTCCATGACTTTGCCCTACGTTTGACAATTATCTCTCGCGCGCTTCCGGAACGCGGGATGCAAGAACGCTGGCAGGATAGGCCTAACGGGAGAGCGCCAGAATAAAATCAAAGAAGAAGAAGAAGACGGCGAGCTAGAAACGCAAGTTCTAAAGGGAAGTTTGAATATACGAGCATGTTCGACTTCCAGACGTTGAGTCTGTGGGCCGGAGATCCCTTGGACTTGCGTTCCTATTACTCTAGAGGGAATTTGGATTCGCGAGATGTGATAGCGAACATAAAACCACGTCAAAATAGTACGGTGCAGGGTTCTTAAAGAGTTAAGTTTATCTCCTGTTGTATTCTTAAGGGGATTGCGAGCTCGCGGGAGTAAACACTGAAATTTATGTCTCCCGAGAGGGCAGGGTATATGGGTGGCAAAATATATTTTGGACAAACAAATGGCTTCGTTTGCTACCTCTGGCTACACCATTTCCTACTTTAGGTAGAAAATCGTACACACAAATTTAACTGTTTGGGTTATTATCGCGAGCGTAATGACATTTTACTTGAGACAGATCTGCAAACACTGAGCGACAAATGACAAACGCATAGAATTGAATATGTCTAATACCTTCAATCAGCTAGCAAGTCAAAAACAGTTATGATCGAAAAACATCGTAAACTAACTTTACCTAAAAGAAAGCATAAAGTCATAATTTATCTCGATTATTATTAGAACAGTGTTTTTATTTTTATGTCTACCATTATACGGACAAGATTTCCCCAATTTTTAAATTGTGCAGATACTTAAAATAATGTGGCTATGAACTGAACTAACTGTATTGAAGTTAAAATTGTATTACTCTTATTTCATCTTGAATTCCATATAAAATTAAAGGTACAGGTGTGGCATCAAAGCTGGTTTAATTTTCACAATTATATAAACTTAAAATTTTTTCGTCAGGTCCTTCTCGTATCCTTGGTCCAAGACAAATTGTGAATACAAGCATAGAAAATGCTTCTTTTTTTTTTTTTTACAACAATATCAAAATGTAACAATGCATTGAACAGTCTTAATTGACGCATCTAAAACATAAATATTTCGCTTCGATGCACAGTGCGCAGTGGATGTAGGCCTAAATTAATAATAATAACTGGAGGAAGAATCCCTATTGTAACTTGATGCATTTCAGCTGCCTACGTAACCCGAAATGCATGACTTTTTTTTATGTAAATGTGTTGTTTTAGTTTCGTTGAAATTTTCGTGTCTCATCTACACAATTGATATTCACACCGACAACTAAATGCATCATTTCTATTGCTGCCCCAAAAACGCATCAATTGATGCAATTAAGTGTGTTTTATGGCCTCTGCGAAGAATCAGGTTTACAGTTTGATGCATTTTTCTACATCGTAAAGATAACACCAAAGTGCATAATATGATGCAAGTGAGTCTTTCTGTGCAGATACACTTTAATGCACCAGTTTATGCGTTTTTGTGCACCGTTCTACATGTTTCTCGACAATAACTTAAACATTTGGTCTAAGCTACAGACTTTATGCATTTTTTTTTATTCGGATGATGCATTTACTTTTCTGCGTGGAGACTGTTGTTAGTGCATCAAACTATAGGAGCTCGTAAAAGCATCTGTTTTGTGAGTTTCCCTGTCATATCTCCTGACGCGAACTTATTTTGATGCATTTTAGTGAATCGACAGCATTTTTTTGCACGTTAATGTTCTACTGCGGTCAAAAATGAATGCATTTTTGTGTCGCTTGATACACTTTGTGTTGCGTGCAGTTCAAGTCTGCTCAAACATTCAACTCAACGACAGACCCTCCCGAAACCCGAATGGCTGAAAGATGTCCGGTTGAAAAGGTGGTACCGGGTGATGTATAGCTTGCCCCTTTTAACATCTGTTGTGAGTTCTGCATAAGTGTATCGCAGGGACCACCCCAAGGGGGCGTGGAGATACCTGGAAACCATTCGGATTGTAAATCACCGTACGGATTGAGGAAGGGGTGCGAAGGTGCCCCCAGACGCTCCTGGTGAAAGTTTCGTGAACAGGGCTGAAAATTCTGGGGAAAAAGACGGAAATTGAAGGTTTCCTCCATTCTTGTCAACTTTAGGTATCGAGACAAAGTTCTCTCCCCCTCCTTGACATTTTGCTACTTCCCCACACCGACATTCTAAGTTACGAGACTGTTGAGAGATGCAGAGAAAGATCCCACTTGAAATATGGTACCAACCACACCGAGTCATGATCCCCAATGCCTCGTGTTAGTTTTGTCCGCGTGTGGAGCGCTGATACGAGCTTGGAGTGTGCATTTTAACTGCATATCACGACAATGAACAACACATCTAACAATTTACTATTGTTTTTACACTGAGCGCGCTGCAATTTCAAATCAAGTTTCACATAATGTAATTCGACGGCGAAAGCATGCAAACACTTGAATATTCTTGATGCACCGCCATTTTTTTCATTCACAAGTACAGCTTTGGGAAAGTTCCCCGGAACTGGACCTACAGTTTAAAGTTAATCCGAAGCACTACAGCATGTCATCCACGATTTGAGCCTGCGATCTTTTGATATCAAGACGCTTTCTTCCAACTTATCCGAGATGTCTCTGCTTGTGAAGACAATTAAACATTGTTTAATTAAAACAATAAAGTTAACAAAGGCATAATATTTCAATAATACATGTAAAATTGGCGTCTTAACCTTCTAAACATTTATTTGCATCTATAATTCGAAGACTATTATGTCTTGTGCATGTATTTGACGTGCTAGGCTCCCTCTGGTGACCTCATGTCACCCGGGTTTTGAGATGATATAGCATTTTGGGTAAAATTGATGAATGGACACTCACAAACATCCATGCCCTGGCCGGGATTCGAACCCGGGACCCCTGAATTTCAATTATATTAAGTCAGGAAAAATATAGAATATACTCAAATATATAGGGTGTTCCGTATAGGGCGCCGAATTAGAAAATTCACCCCTACTGAGTTCATGCATTTATACAATCCACAAAATTATTGATAAAGCTCGCAGATGTCTGTCCCGATGACTCCAATCGCCCGAATGATTTCCGCCTTCAGTTTCAAAAGTGTTCGTGGTTTGTTGGCGTACACCTGTGACTTCACAAACCCCCATAAGAAGAAATCACAGGGTGTAAGATCACACTCCACCTGCAAAACCCACACCACACAGTCGCTCTCAGCGGATGGATATATACAAAGGGCGTTCAATAAGTTTTGCACAGATGGTTATAATATTTTTACTAGTTGCAATATGATGATGAAATTTTAGGTGAACATACTTTGATCCTTTGGCTAGAAGACCATGTCACTCAATCCAGCCTCCATCTGCTGTGACGAATTTCGTCCAACGTTCTTTCCATGCCTTGAATGCACTTTGGCAAAATTCAGGTGGCTGAATTCCAGTAATATATTAAAGCGAATAATCAGCTATTGATACACTTAGGGTTGGTTTATTCAAAATGATCGTGCCTGATCATCTCAACTGATGCATTTTAGTGCATCGCACGGAATATCTGCTCATGAAACTACACTTTGATGCATTTCTGTATGGATTTGATGCACCAAAGTGCATCATAAGCAATTTATGCACTCTTGTATTACTGGAGCCAACATATTTCGAGTTAACTGACATTGCTTTCTTTAATAACAAAAATAGGCTAAGAAGCCTTGACGTAATTCTAGTTCTGTGCACATATATCACAGAGGCGAGCTGCAAGACAATCCATGCCTATCTGCGAGAAGCCACACGTAGACATTGTATTACACCAACTCTACACGTTTCCGCATTCCATTATACCTGTCAGCATTATGTAAATGTGAAAAACAATGGGATGTCCTTTACTTTGAGTTCTAACATCAAGTTTAGTGATCTAAATGAAGTCACAAATGTCCCATTGAGAGAATGGAGCACGAGAGCTGTGAAAAGCGGGTGGCTAGATACAGGGAGGCCCATTCAATCTCAGGCAGCGTTAATTGGTGCGTTTTCTTAATTAACGAGTCTTAGTAATGCCCATGTAGGAACTAAGTTTTCCAGGAGGGAGGGGAGAATTAACCTGACAAAAGATGCGACTATCAAAGGGAACTGATTTTTAATTACTTCTGGACAGTGGCGTATGCAGGGGGGAGCTGATGGGGATAATAGCCTCTCCAGAAATTTTGAGAAAATAAAATCTTTCGAATGAAAGCATTGAAGATCTCGGGTTAAACCATAGTGGTATAACCAAAAGCCATTTTTGTCTTTGAATAACTTTTAAAATGAAGGTTAACAATAAAAATTATGAAATGTTTTTATTGTGCATCTCAACGCTTGCCTAGAACCCACCTACCATATATCGACCTTTACAATTTCAGCCTCTTCGAAAAAAAACGAAGGCTGTTGTTTTCACGAACAACAGGCTTATAGAGACATAACAATTATTTAATATACTTTCGTAATATAGGTCAGTTCTAACCTTTTTAAAGTACTAGGTATGCTTTTCAACTATTTAATTCTTAGTTGCTTTTTTGCTTACTACATGCGTTGCAAGTTTAAATCCGTAGATAAATATATTACCTCTGATGCCGAAAGAAAGTTTTTTTTTTTTTTTGTAATTACAAGATAACGACAAGATGGCTCTTGTAAATAGAATATTCATAACATCGAAATTGGCAACACATAACTAATTGTTGTTAACATAGTTATCATGTTTTGTGTGTGCCCTTTATTGTAATTGACAATTACTTGCCAATTTAAGAAAATGAAACATCTTTTTAAAACTACTTCAAATTTTATTGTTAAAGATTCTTATCTTCTGAAAGCATTAATGTATAAAACTCACATTTATTTGCTTGACCTTTGGAATAAATTATATTTGCAGTGGCGTATTGAAGGGGGGCGTTGTGGTGAATGACTCGCCCCCTGAAATGTCCTTGAACAAACTTCAAATTTTATTGTTAAAGATTCTTATCTTCTGAAAGCATTAATGTATAAAACTCACATTTATTTGCTTGACCTTTGGAATAAATTATATTTGCAGTGGCGTATTGAAGGGGGGCGTTGTGGTGAATGACTCGCCCCCTGAAATGTCCTTGAACAAATAATATATTTATCAGTCCTTAAAATTCTTACTTGTTGTAAAAGACTGCGCCCGTGAATGAAAGAGTGGAATTTGTTGAGGCATACAGGTAGAGTCCGATTATATTGAAAACATCCCCAGCTGACTACTCGACTCTACTTAGCGAGTCTACAGAAAACCAAATGCATCATATCGATTGATGCACTAAAGTGTGTTTTAGGCCCTGTGCGAAGAATCGGGTTTACAGTTTGATGCATTTTTGTGTATCGTAACGGTAACATCAAAAGTGCATCATGTTATGAAAGTAAGTGTTTCTGTAGAGATGCACTTAATGCATCAGTTGATGCGCTTTTGTTGCATCTTTCTGCATCCTTCTCGATGGTGCACTTAAACATTTGGTCTGAGCTACAGACATTATGCATTTTTTTATGTTTCAGATGATGCATTTACTTTTCTGTGCACACACACACACACACACCAGTCTTCAATGATTTCACATCCTGGTCTTAAGGCAATATCAGTCGCCTTATTCTCCAGTCCTTTCGTCAGGAAACGAAGCAGTACGGAAAAAGCGTGAAAAAACAACAATTGACTGCACAAACCTTTCAATTGGTTACGCGACACTAAAACTAAATATAGCACCAACAAGCAGGCTTTTCTCTTGTACCGCCGTGCAACAGGGTGAAAGAAGGACAGATGCAAGTTGTTCCGCAAGTTATACGCTGCATACATCTGTGCACCCGAAAACCTCATTTCCAGAAATCTACGGTCTGGTAATTCCGACTACTCGATAGATAGACTTTGAAATTTACATTGTCGTAAATGTTTAGGAAACGGAGTTGTAACTCTTATTTATAATCTCGCGAAATGAAACCCCCCCCTCCTCATCCCTCCCAAAACCTTAACTTCCGCAGCCATTCTTTTATATCAACACCTCGTGAAACGCGGAGCACAAAATCCTGTGCCAGGCAGCTATATTTCTTGCGGTGTATCTGACAACTAACTTCACTTAGGTGCACACGATAAATATACGGCCTGCAGCGTGTTCTGTTTCGTCGTCTTAACAAAGAAATATTGTTCAGCCTCTATTTTGTTTTTTCATTTACCGCCAGACATGTTTTTCGTTGTTTCAGTGCAAAACTTTCGTTATTTCGGCTGTAAATCTAGTTTTACAATTCTGAAGAAACTGCCAGGAAATAACATAATACATATACATATTTGCTGTTTTCAACGCTCACAAACCCATTAGTGATAAACCTAATTGAATCATCTGCATACAGTTGTTGAATATAGCTTGCTTTTTGAGTAGTAACGGTGTAAGAATTGATATTGTTATTACAGGCTGCAACACTGCTACAGTTCCTGTCAAGCGGTTGCAGCACTGCTGCTGTTCTTCTTCTTAACCGGCTGCAGTACAGTTTTAATACAGATTTTGTCAACCGGATGCAGTACAGATAGCGTTTCTGTTGACCTGCTGCAGCACAAACACAGTTTCTGCTGACCTGATGCAGCACAAACACAGTTTCTGCTGACGTGATGCAGCACACACACAGTTTCTGCTGACGTGATGCAGCACACACACAGTTTCTGCTGACGTGATGCAGCACAAACAGTTTCTGCTGACGTGATGCAGAACAAACACAGCTTCTGCTGACCTGCTGCAGCACAAACACAGCTTCTGCTGAGCTGCTGCAGCACACACACAGCTTCTGATGACCTGCAGCAGCACAAACACATCTTCTGCTGACCTGATACAGCACAAACAAACACAGCTTCTGCTGACCTGATACAGCACAAACAAACACAGCTTCTGCTGACCTGATGCAGGATAATCAAACACAGCTTCTGCTGACCTGATGCAGCAGAAACAAGCACAGTTTCTGCTGACCTGATGCAGAACAAACACAGTTTCTGCTGACCTGATGCAGCACAATCACAGCTTCTGCTGACCTGGTGCAGCACACTCATAGTTTCTCTTAACCGGCTGCAGCAACTCTTAACATTTTTTTCCAAGGGGGCGAACTATAAATTATTTCAACAGTGTTAATAAACACACGCATATTAACCTAGTGCACCACTCAGCCAGTGATACTTGGCTCGAATCCCATAAAAACATGGGCGTTTGGTATTGGCTTCATTGCGTTTGTTCGTTAATCTATTTAGTCAATTCACCATTTATTCATTCTCAATGTCCTGATTATCCTTGATGAGGTACAAAAGTGATATACAATAAAAGTACAAATAAACATACACATTTTATGTGCTATTCTTTAACTTGCCAGACAAATTTGTCAAACTAATGCGGTACATACATTCTGAACGAATTAGTTTTAACACTGATGAAAGTTAGAAGCTGGCATTCACTCGTTCTTTCATTATCGCAAAGGCAGCTGCATAATTCTATGTTTACATGTAAATTGCTTTAAATCCGACCCATGCACTGCAAAAGTCATATATAGACGCTGTTTTGTTTCGAAGTATTTGCAGTGCAGACCGAACTACTCTGCATTCGTGCTTCAAGTTTCAAGCTGATTTTTCCCCCCTTTTTTTTTCTTTCTTTTTATCTGGTATCGTTCAATCGGCTTCCATCGCAAGGAACAGAATAAAAGTTGGAACACCAAAACATGTTTCGGGACCAAATTTCCCTCGAGGGAAAACAACTGAGCATCACGATCCGAACATTAGAATTCCCCTGGCAACATCTGGACTGTTCCCAATGGACGAAAAGAAAAAAAAATGATCAAAATAGGTATTTTTCTACATGCTCGAGCTGGTAGTGGTTAGAACTAGTACAAGGATTTATGTATATATAACTCGTCAATTATTCTAGTGCATAATCACCATTAAACCTTACAACTCATTGTATAATCTATTTAGAGAGGAAATAAATCGTACCCTTTAAGCAGCACATTACCAAGGTGCGTACATACAAGGTTGGTCCATTGAGAATTTGATGTAGGTTAGAGGCACATATTCTCGCGAAAGGACAATTCTAGAACCCATTTTTTCGTATTAAAGTTTTCCAGCATAATCCAACGAAAGTTAATGGATATGTGAGAAATTAACGGTCAAGTTGTTGAAATAATACTGTTGGTCTGCAGAAAACTCGTGACGTCATGTAATGCGTGTTCTTTGGCGATCTCATAAGGATCCCACCTGTATAAAATTCTTCTTGGCACATGACGTACATAGAAAGTTGTGATTTTCTAGCTTAAGAATGCAAGAACTGTTCACTGCTGCCATCTAGTAGCTGGATCAAAACGCTCAGTCTTCCTGCCAACAATATAAACCATGAACGAGAGGAAAGAGAAACAGCAGAAATGTCTATATATCAAGATGACAAGGATTTAGGTAAATGCAGTTTTGTCACATAAAAACATTACATCTGATGCCTATTTCAAATTCAAGATTGAATAAATGACCAACTCGCACGTTACTGGATAAGAATAAGCAATTGAAACCAGTCACTAGGTGACTCTGCTTTCATAAATCCCTAAACGATTAATCTGTTAGCACATACCTCGCTAAAATATGTCTATCCATATCTATGTTAGGATCGTGGAATAGTTTCGGTACGAACATGGAAGATTAGAAAACTGTCGAAAAAGAGAACCTATTATGTAGAGTTGAAATGTCGTATATCATTTTTTGTTTTTTGTATTTTGTTCTCCTAATTTATTGCAGATTGAAAACATGTCAGTACCTCATTCAGTTCAGTAAACTCACTAACGAAATGAATGGGGGGAGGGGGAGATGGGAGGACGACAGAGAGTAATTTGTGGGAGGGACTGACAAACATCACACAAGAAATGTTTGGGGTAAAAATTCGTTTAATTAGCACGAGTCTCTCGTCTGAAAGTATGGGACACCGATTGGCTGAGTGTTGCCCCCCCCCATTTCTCAATTCTCATTTCCATAACTAAACTTCCCCAGCCAAATAATCAGTAGAAACCCAATCTAAAAATTTTGTGAACGCTCTTCCACCAAAGAAAGAAGAGATACAATTTATCCTACAACAATAAATAACATGTTGCATTGTTGTGCATGTAACAAAAAGGAAAGTTGTCTTACAAACCCTAATTTAGTGTGCTCTAAGTTTCAGAAGATTTACAATGTTTGCTCATCAGAATGGGGCAACATGGTAGTTAGTACGAACCAGCTACCAGATGGCACCACAGTAGGGCGGAGCGTATCAAAGTAAGGAACTATCTTATCTTTCTTAACGTGCACTGAAGCGAGGAAGGTTACTCATCTAACAATAGACGACATCTTGGTATCCTGTCACTTCGGAATCAGGAATGTAGATAAAAATGCAACCTTTTCAGCGATAAAGACATCCAATTATATTCCAGATTCTTGTTTCCGCGTCTCCAACAAGTTTCTTAATTAAAAATTAAACAATTGATATAAACCGTGGAAGAAATCTTATGTTCTTCAGAGGCAATGGACTGAATAACATACAAGACATTATCGGATTGAGGGTTGTTTTAAATCTTTCCCTAATTAAGAAATTTCTTTGTCGGCTTCGAAAATGAACATGCGACAAGCCAGAGATATGTATGAAGGTAATACATATGAATTATTTCCTTACATACTACTGACGTTTATCACTGTCAGGGGTCTTTGTTTTAAACGTAGTTTGAGAAAATCACTAAAAAGGGTCTAGACGTCGTTCTTGAAATGTCCTCTGTGCACTTTCGTACACTGCTTTGCAAACAGTAGCCTACACACGCACCTCGAAATGCATGAAAGTCAATTTAATGCATTATTGATGCACAAATCTACCTTGACAAATATTTGCAACATTAAACGACACAACACTTACTTTAGTACACCTAAGTGCATCAGCAGCATTTCATTTCAAAAACATTAATCTTGTACATATTTAAAAATAATGTGCATTATTGTCAATCGACACACTTGACTTCTGTGTGAAATGACTTTCGACAAGTCGTAGTCATGCATAGAAAATGAAAAAAAAATGCATTAAAATTTACATGTAATTGTAGTCCTATTAAGACACGCAAAAAAATGAAACGAATTTTGTACACTTTAAATATCTTATGTAAACACAATTTTACGTACAATTATTTGTTTTTCACTTTGTCGTTTATTTAAACTACATTTCCGATGCTTTTTACTGCAATAAATAGGCCTACAGTAAACATTCCCATTGGTTTTCGTCAAATTTTCATTTTAAATGTTATTGTGTTTGCAGTCTTCGCATAATTCGCTAATTTTCCTTGCGTTTTGTACAGTAAGATTCCTATTTACTCCCAAGTTTAGTGGAATTTTGCAAGAAAATTGATGTCACTTGATTCATCCAGCAATTCTTACTTCACACGAAGTATTTCGGAGGAAATTAACTAATTATGATATCTTCAAGGAAAAGTGCTCAAAATAACATGCATTTATATCAAAATGTGGAGATTGCCGCTCGTGCACATTCTTTTGTTATAAATCTCTTGCTCCTTTAAATTCTTATCTACAGAAATGAATTAACACTACCAAAGACAACAAACTTTGCTAGAAGACTCCAATCATGCGCTGGCAACATTGCAAATGTCAATCTCTTCGTCAGAAATCTCTTTGGCTTCCAGCTCAGAGCTTTAAAAACCCATAAACCACTTCATAAACTGTTCGCGTAATGCAGTCCAACATTCCGCTCCCCTCACCAGATGTCTCTGCCAGTCCTATTCCTTCCACAGACCAATTACTGTCAAGGGTTCCCCTTGTACCGCTGTTCATGATAAAAAAGTGAGGACTATCACCTCGTGACGCTAAATCTATGGCAAGGCAATTGACCTTACAGTATTTACTTGTTATTTACACATTCTCAAAAGCAGTTTTCGTCCTGTAGAGATGAAACAATGTGTATCAACTATACAAGAAAGACAAAGTTCAAATAATATGTAAGACATCACATCACAGATTTGAAGACAAGTGGGTCCTTTTAACCATGATTCTATAATTGTAAGAAAGAGAAATCAAGTTTTTCTAATTCACGTTATGTAGAAAATTTAAACCCAATTTTCCAAAAATACTATGTCTCGTGTCTATTATTTTTAGAATTCTGAGGAATTCATTCAAATTTCGTTTCCCCTATATATTTCTCAATGATGAGAAGTACTTTTTGAAACACTGTTAGCTATTCTCAAAATGTTGAAATAAGGTGAGCATAAAAATCTCCGATTTATTACTGTGAACGATATGAATGACAGTATAACAAGTTTAATATTATTATCATTACTTACACTATTATTTTTTTGCAGTTGCAAATTGCGGATCGCGAATCTGTTTGGCGGATGATAGTGTTATGCTTGCAATATTACATATTTCATAATTTTTATTGACGTGAGTCGAAGCAAAAGTATATGCCAAATTGTGTTGGTTACTAATTTAACACTGGATGGTTTAGTGTTGCTCATATAACTATTCGCTCACAAAAAATATTATGCAGTCATACAGAGCCATCCATAAGTCAATTGACACTAGCAGTTATTCACTTCTCCATTGACTAAAAGCCACTTGCCTTGAGCAGTAGCTCTATGAGATTTTGTTGTTCTTAGTGCACAGCTATCTTTATGTAATTAATGTTGTTTGTATGATTGTACATTTGCGGAAATAAATAAATCCTGTTTACACACATTTTTGTATCAAACTTTAAATTTGTAATACCAATAATAATAATGATACTGTAATTTCAGCCTCGGCGGCCAAGCACTTTGATCATCGTGTGGATACAATAAACATCTTTGTTTTAAATTTATGAACACGAAAATACTGAAAATCTCTTATGCCATTCAACATAAATATCTGCTAAAATACATATTTGGACGTAAAAACTGCTTATTTTTAATGTTCAAGTAATTACGTTAGGAAAAATATTTGCAGCCTTTTTCATCATTCGAAAATAAGTTTACATATTTAAAACGACCGGATCAAGAAAGTGTGGGGCGTTACCCCCACACCTCCTATACGCCTTCATGGCGTGGTGCTATGCACAGGGGAGCACTTTACCTTTTTACCTTTATATATTTTAAATTTATTTATTTTTATACGTTTTAATGCTTAAATAACAGCTCTTTGTACACCCCTATTGTTTATTTCGTCAATATAAATCACAGCATTGATTTAAGTTAACAATGATATAATTTACATAAAGAATGCAGACATGTGATACAATAATAATTTATGCAAACACACCGGTAAGAATAACAAGAAAAAAGAAGTTTCGTGTGTGTATGAAACGGGAATATATTTTGTCACAACCACGATCAAATGCATTTAAATCGATTATTTAATTACTATCATAGTCAACGCTATGATTCCATACATTACAAGTTGTATCATGAAGATTAACTAATTAATTATTTCCTCCAATGCTCCAGTTGTACAGTTGTAGAAAGATGACAGCGCCTAACCGTGCAATTAAGTTTCCTGAAGAATATTTCTGCAAAAACGTTTCCTTTACTGCAATTGTTCAAGACATTTAATATAAATTGGTAGCCTATTGTATGCCAACGTATTTCTGTGTAAACGAATACTTGTTAATAATATATTTGCTAGGTTGGCTATGACACGCATAACGTGCTGTCTGTCAATTCGTGTATCTCGAGTTATTGATAGGAACATTAAGGAACATCCGTTTCCTTTATCGACGGATGATCAGTACGTACTATACGATCATATCTGCAACACGCATACATGCGTAGGCTCACACTTATTTCCTCCTACGCGCTTGGCAACGCACCAATTCATCAAATCTCCATGCTATTATGTAAACGTTCAACGTGAACATTTCCCGAAGCTGCATGTACAAAACAGAGGGGCGAGCACAGTAACATTTCGGCATAGACCTGGCAACGCTGGGGAACGGTAAGGTGATGCTGGAGACGTGTAGACGCAGCGGGTATTCAACCAATGGGCATGCGCGCAGCACGTGATTCTATCGCGTCAATACG
This sequence comes from Lepisma saccharinum, assembly GCF_977018435.1. Taxonomy (NCBI): domain Eukaryota; kingdom Metazoa; phylum Arthropoda; class Insecta; order Zygentoma; family Lepismatidae; genus Lepisma; species Lepisma saccharinum. The sequence goes on along the minus strand of NC_139252.1, from coordinate 30,038,685 downwards.
TCGGGTTCCACACCCAAATCCTGGCTTGGCCTTGCCTGGCTACAAGATATTCGTTGCATCTGGGATAGCATTTGGAAAAATACAATGGGACAACGAAGTTATTATTAAAGCCCAAATTTTCATATAATTACATACATAAACTATTGCAGCGTATTTAGTCGCATAAAAAACTAAAATATCTACTAATTACACAAAAGCGATTATACTCTGATGTTTCTAATAGACGTTATGTATGTATTTCTGCCATAACCTTTGTGAGTTGTGGGGCATGAAACGTACAAACTGCATGGTGCATCATAATAAACAAATTTTAAGACTTTATTTCGAGTAAACTATATGGAATTTGTTATGTATCAATCAATACCAAAAAAGGTCTAAAAATAGCTACCAATGGCTCCAAATGTTCAATGTAGTTTCCACCAGTTACGTTATGAGAAACACATCCCATCGAAATTCGAGTTCTTGCCACACTTTTCCCAAAGAACTCCTCGTCCACCAAAGCAAGGGCGTTTCTTATTCTCGCCTTTAGCTGTGTGGCGTAGGTGGCACATAAACTTTGACTTTCAAACAGCTCCAAATGCAGAAGCTTAGAGGTGCGCATGAAAGCAAAACTTGAAGATTTTCTCATTCTTATACAACAAAGCTTATTGTTGCGTTTCAGATAATTTTTTAACAAGAAAAGAAATCTGATAAGCTGTTTAGTATGATACACGCTGTGAGTTCAGCGCCAGTAGAGATTGGAATAAAAATTTAAAACTACATAACGGACAAACAATGAAATGCTCATACTTCTCCAGGATTCGAAAATAGGACTCCTAGCAGCTAGGCAACTGCTTGTTGCAAGGCCTGCCTAACATTCCATAGCTCAGGTTTCCGCAAAGTGGGCAAAATATAATTTCCTTGCGGAAACATGTGGATGTTTGTGAAATATGCATTATTTTAATATAAAATCCACTAAGCTCAAAAAGGCTAATCGGGACTGGACCTACAGTTTAAAGTGGAACTGAGGTGCTGTTCAATGTGCTTCCAGTTTTAGTTTCATCAAAAATTTAGTCTGCGATTCTGAACGTGCAATAAATATTTTTGGAAATTTATGCTATTTTCGTCAAGTCACATATTGGACTACGTATTTTACCGTATTTTACTACATTTATTTGCAAATTCTATAATACCACTACATAAAAATATGGGCTTTGGTTATGATAAAGGGCAGCAAATACACACTTCGATTTTTACTAAAACTGATAAAAGGTCATGTGGTACTTCCACGCCACATATTTATGTCAATTCTGCCAAACTCCCTTGAATATTGGCAAATTCTTTCGATCTATTCTAGAATGTGTGTTTCTCTTCAAGCAGTTTTTTATGTTGATTATTAATCAAAATAGTGGTTGTCAAAAACCAGGGGTTTATCCAGAATTTGAGTTCTGGGATGGTGTGAGTTTGTAATTAGTGGGGTGTAAGGGTAAATTTAGAACCAAGTAACTAAAATCTGGAAAATGTTAATGAGCGTTGAGGGAATTTGGAGCGATGTTAGGGGGTGGATAAATCATTGGTTATAAACATCAACAATTGTGTTCCGATTCCTAGGCGTTTCTTATGGTGAATGAAATTTCATACTTCAGCAGTTCTGATTTGGTATAATTCTCTTCGACCTTTCTTATTTCCCTAGATTAAAAAAAAAACATACTTCCATATGAACGCGTGGAAAATTCCAACCACCAGATAGCGTCTCGGTCGACTCCTCGTACTTCTCTTGTTCTTATCTTGCTGTAGAATCATGATGATTATAAGTCAAACGATTTCTCACATTATGTATGTTCAAAAACTACAACGTAAGACATACAATGGTAATATTTTTTTGAAACTATGCCATTACTTATTGATAGTATTTTTGTAAAAAGTGGGCCGTTCCCCCGCGGCTCAGTGTCGCCACTGAACTGAACACAAGATTCTTCAAAATGCTTTGGAAGAGTGATTCTATACCCACCCTTTTTTTTCAACGAAGCAAAATTCCGATACTTTTCCAACCAACCCCCGGAGCATTTTAAACTCCCTTCCTTGCTTTTGTACAAGTGGAAAGCGAAAGGGTTCATGGATGTCCTTGAAAGGGTTAACAATAGTGTCTGGGCATCTCCTGTCGCCCACCCCGAGGATATGTGTGGCGTAAAGTGACTCAGATTTGGGGACAACGGCTGTTAAAAGTTACCTAAGAAACACACTTTCACCAAACTGATACAAAGAAAGAAAAGAGGATCCATCTGTCAGAAAGGGTTGCGATCCTCATGTCCAAATGACAATTCCCCCCAGGATCTTTGGGTAGCAGGTCAGGGATTCTGAAAGGGTTGTTGGACTAAAAGGCCTACGCTTTCGCAACTTTTATTGTTTTATGGCCTTAGCCAGAGGCAGCGTCATTCAAGATGGTTCGACATTCCTCCCATCCACAAGTCCAATGTAACTTACCTTAGACATTGAAAGCTTCCTGTGTGGGACACAGAGCTTACTTATCTCAAGAAGGACCTCATCCTGTGTTCAAGATTGTGTCAAGTCGAAAATTCAACAGTGATTTTTAGTAGCAAGGAGAATCTACCAGGTAAGACCAAACTGAAACATCACTATATAGGGGCGGTGGTATTTCATTATCGCCTTGAGTAACTCCCTCTTTCTTTTACATACATTATATAGTGTGGTGCTTATAGGTTACACTGCACACAGAATTCAAAATACATCAAATCAAGGTTGATGCATTTTTGGCGCATCAGCTTACAGTTAAACGTGTAATTTTGTAATTCTTTGAAATGATCGTGTCTAATCTCTTTAATTGATGCATTGTTAGTGCATTACACGAAGCAAGAGCTGATAAAAGTACCTTCTGATGTAGTTCTCTATGAATTTTGATACACTAAAAGGCCATTATCAATAACTTAATGAACTTTACATGTCATTGGAGTCAAAGAATTAAGCACGTGTAAAATAAATGTTTCTGGTTTCTTATCTGCACTTTCCATTCCAATTTGCAAAGAAGTTATTCAGTTAGAAAAGTTGATTGCATTAGCATTAAATTAATCTTACATTGTATTTTATCATATCTTTTAGAGCTTAATTATTATATATATAAAAGTTAGTAAATAATGATTAGTCTTTCTAGTTTTACCTGATTTTATGACTAATAAAAATTAATAACTTTACGCTACCATCTATAGAGCAATAAAGCGAGCTTGATAATTTTCGAGTGAAAGTTTGTTGTCGATCATGCTAATACCTTATCTTCTGGTAAGGGTGTATGGTCTGCGGATCTTTTCGGCGCCCAATGGGAGGCAAAACGCAGTTATCAGTCCAGACGTAATATACCCTGATGCACTTTTGGCGCATCAATTGTCAGTGTAATTTCGGTTTATTTGAAATTATCGTGTATGCTCTTCTCAAATGCATTTTTTGTGCTTGACTCGAGCAGCATGTGATAAAAGTAGGTCAAAAGCTGTTTTTTTTATAGTTATATAATCAGTGTAAAGTAAATTGTAAGCTTACATGTAATCCTACTTCAAATAATAAATAATAATAATAGTTGATGCATTTCCCTGCGTATTTTGATGCACCAGAAAGCACATAGCAGTATATGCAATAGTTAACGTACTATTTGTATCAGTTGCCACATTTTGTGTTCTATATTTATTTTAAAAACTATCATTTTTTCGATACTAATTGAATGGCAAGGGTAGTATTGACTGTTAGTTCTCCGTGAACTTTTTATGGTGTAAAAAGTCAGCGGCATCGAAACTCTATGCGTTTATTATTAAATAATTCAGGATGGACTAAAAAAAATTAAAAAAAATACGAAAACAGAAAAATTATAGACTTGAATCAGGCACGTATCTAGAAATATGTTTCGGGGGAGTCCGAACCAAGTGTCTCAGGAATAACAATGTTATTATTATTATTAATAATAATGTTTATATTAAAATAATTATAAATCAAATTAATACTAATTACAATACATAAATTAACTGTATAAGAATAGAGATATACGTAAGAGTGCATATTCATTACGTAGCTTACCTGTAGTTAAGATCGGAATAATTTATATAAAACCAAGTGCCCTGGCAAATGAAATTAATGTCAAATAGATGAATAATTGAATATTTATCGAATAACAAAAATGATGTTACATGTAGTTGGAGAAAAGTAAGTTTCTGATTAATATCTTATGCATATTATTTTGAGTAATAGTGTACATAAATATTCTTTGTATTGTCATTCAAAGCCGTATGATCCCAATATAATCCTTGCCTTCTAAAAAGTTCAGAGGAAATTAATAACCATCGATTATGCAACGAATGCTAATATTTTCATTACTTAATTTTAGTACTTGGTGAGTCTTTTGGGGGGGTCCGGACCCCTGGACCTCCCCTTAAATACGTCCTTCCTGTTCTTCAAAGCCGTATGATCCCAATATAATCCTTGTCTTACAATAAGTTCAGAGGAAATTATACAACAACGGCTAAACGAATATATTTTTCATTATTAATTTTAGTACTTGATAAATCTTTCGAGGGGGGTCCGGACCCCCTGTACCCCCTCCAAATACGTCCTTGACTTGAATCATAGCAAAGGTAAATTTCACTTGACGAATAACACATTTTCTGATTACGCAGTAATTTTTGGACACAGCACATTACCTACCATTGTTTCATTTGGTCATAAGTGTGTGAAAACACTCCTGGAACCAAAACGTTCATAGACGCAAACATAAAATTATCTTCTTTATCAGCAACTAATTAAGGATAATCACACCTTCATGCAAGTGTGGTGGATATTTATACTGCTGTTATAAAATAACTGTCACCCAAGTATTTTGCCACTTAAATTCTAAAAATGGTAATTCTTTCAGAGGGAGCTCGTGTCCCCCGGACTCCCCTCTAAATTTGTTTTTTTCATCAAGGAAGATTCTGGAGTAGAATATCTGCGATATGTCCTATTTTGTAATATTAATAATGTTATTTCTGAAGTCTCTCTAATTGCATATACCAGCTTGAAAAGTCGCACTTTATTACATGAAAAAAATTGTATATATTGTTTCATTTTTATATTATTTGTGTTTTAATATTAGAATATTTTGTAATTTATTTGATGCGTGCATCAATATACAGAAGTTACTACAAAAAGGATAATTACGTGTATTATACAAGCACGCCCAAGAAAACTAAATTGACGTGTGTTGTCGACTGTAATTTGATTTACTTTGATTTTTTATTATTTAGCGTCGCTTTTCAGCCACTTTTGACTAATCGTGAAGATTAGAATGAGTGATGATGATGAAATTGATGAAGGGACACTCACAAAGAACACCCATGCTGGCATTCGAACCTGGGGACACTGGCGTCGTAGCGTGCTGTGCTAGTCAGCTGTTGTCTACTTTAAGTATTTATTTTCCACTCAATAACTCAATATTATTTCCCCATAATTTACCTCTCTACCCGTCAATAAACATGCAGATATAAATAGTATAAATTTTGATTTTTGAAGAGAGTTTTTATTGGAAATCGTATTCAATATTTTGAAAAAAAAAAAAAACACTTTTGGGGGATAGGTATGATTCCTTTAACCCTGGTTCTATATCAATGAACAGCAGTGGCGACGATTACGGGGCAGTTGTCCCCACTTTATGCCATTTTTGCCCCCGTAGTATGCTAAACCTTATCTACCAAGTGAAAGCAAACTGTCCTTGCCCCTCCCCCCAACACTCAGAAAACTAAATGCATCGATTGATGCACTAAAGTGTGTTTTATGGCTTCTTCAGAGAATCAGATTCGCATTTGATGCATTTGGGTGCATTTTTGTATGTCGAGAAAGACACACCAAAGTGTATCATTTGATTCAAGTGAGGATGCATCAGTTGATGTTCCTTGATGCGCCTTCCTGCATCTTTTTGGATGATGCACTTAAACGTTTGGTCTGAGCTACAGAGTTTATGAAGCTCAGGCGAAACGTTTAAGTGCATCATCAAGAAAGATGCATTCTGGTGCATTGAAGTGCATCTCGACTGAAATAAATCCTCACTTGAATCAAATGATGCACTTTGGTGTTTCTTTCACGACATACAAAAATGCACCCAAATGCATCAAATGTGAATCTGATTCTCTGAAGAAGCCATAAAACACACTTTAGTGCATCAATCGATGCATTCTGGTGCATCAATCGATATGATGCATTTAGTTCTCTGAGTGAAGTTTGGGATCCCAATGGCCGCCACTGACGAACAGACAGACTATCTTTCACAAATGACGAAACAAGGAGATTTGAAACAAAACCGAGGGGGGGGGGGGCAGTGAATACGTGACTCCTTCCTATTCACTTTTCATTCCATTATTATTTGATGCATGTAGGCATTTTCTTTATCATATATTCATTTATTTATGGGTGTTACCCAAATCGTTTAATTTTCTGGGTGATTCTAAAAAAAAAACAAAATAGACAAAGAATGCATGCCTACATGCAGTCCCCAAGGATTCAACAAGTTAGAATGAACCCTTTGTCTTTCTCTTCCTCTGACCTGCCCAACAATGCCCGACATTGTTCTCATTCCCTTGGTCCCGTCAGTTGCGTGTTTCGGATGAGCGCCGCTTTGGCCCGCTTCAACGGTTTCTGTAATTGAGTCATCTGCCCTTGGCACTGGGGTCTGGAAATCACGATTATTCCATGGATCTCAGCCATATCGCATTCCGGAAGCGACGTGATTACACCGAAAGAAGTTATATTTCGAAAAAACTGAGGTGTTCTGCCTGTTTGTTAATACACACACTTTAAATCACACTATTAACAACTGATGCTACAGTTGATGCAATAATAAAATATATATTTAAATATTATTATTATGCATTTACATTCTTAGATATGTCAATTTGAAAGATTTGCAAAAAAATCGATTTCATTGGATTTCATCATTGAACCCGGGTATAAAATTCGAAAATGCTTTATGCATCAAAAGTGCATCACACCAGCAAAACACATAAATTTTGGTTGCTTTGAAATGGTCACTTCTGACCTGTTCAATTGATGCATTTTTAATGCATCACAGACATATCAGTTATAAGAAAAGCACTCTTTGATGCATTACTGAGAGTTGCTTTTGTGCAGCAAAAGTGCAACAATGGCAATGTTACTGCAGTAATGCATTTCTGTGACAATCGATCAATTTTGGGTTTTGTGCGCAATAATTATTAAAAGTGATAACAACAAATTACTAACACTCAATATACTTCTACACTTTAGAAAATACAAATTTTATTTTAAATTTGCAATATCTATCATAATTCTTTCAATTAAAATAACAAAGAGTACAGTCACCTATGAACACTTTCGAACATTTGATACGTGTGTTCAATTTTGTGCCGTAGTTTCCCCAAAAGCGCTCTAAAAGTGCACAAAAATGTTCAATTTGCAGCTTTAGATTCAATACTATTTAGTTTATTTTTTCTTGCAGTGTACCGAAAATACTAAAATCAGTAACATAATATGTATTTTAAGTTTATACAAGAAAATTTTTGCTACATTTCGTAGTTTTTATATTTTTCTATTTCTATCGAATACGAAATTAAAATACCTTAGAGGACTTCTTTCGTATACCAGCGAAATATATAATACCCAAGAACATTGTTGATCAAAGCAACAACAGGTCGAGATGTAGATGATCGTGACAGTACAGACACACAGCAAATCACTTTAGTATCCTGATTTTAATCACAAAACAAATTAAAATTTTTGTAGTCCTACTTTTACTTCAAAACTAACTTCTTTGATGCAAATTATTGAAAATGAAGTTTTTTTTTTTTTTTTTTTGCATGTAATGAATTAAGGCTTTAAACATTAAGTTGGGCATGTTCGTTTCTTCTTCTCCTTTCTATTTCTTTTAACGCATCAATGCCGAAATCTTAATTTTTATTAAAATATTTGACCAAAATCTCTGGGTCCACAATACCCCAACAGCTTACATGGAAAATATTTTGCTTCGATAAACTTTAGGATGCCAAAATGTACTGTATTCATACAATTTTTCATGCACTACTATGTTTTCATAAACTATTTCTTACTGATTTTGTAGCTGATACAAAAAATGCTCACATTATCAGCAATGTGTAAGGCCGCATAATTGTATTTTGTGTATAAAAATCGAATTTTTGTGTAAAAAACAAAACAGACATTTCGAAACTGAATTATGTACACGTATTAGTATCGGAAAAATCAATTGCATATATTAAGTTTGTATTAATGTAACAACCAAGTTCATCGTAATATTCTAATTATTGGAGTGTATATAGTGCAGATAATAACCTTATTTTGTACATGCTGAAGGTATGTAAACCAAACTAATACAATTTGATCAAGAAAATGAGAAAACTGATTTGTAACTTTAAAAAGTTCAATCACCAACAATTTTAAAAATATTATATGATAAGATATATATTATAATATATATCTTATTGCTACTACCCAACAATTGATTTTGAAAGGATTTGCAAGAGCGCATAAAAAGTTGGATACATTTGGTGCATGTTTAGAGTATTTAGACATTCACTTTTAGTTCATATACAAACTATGATAAGAAATGTTATATACCGTGCATTCATGTTAAATTATGTCTTCAAATTATAGGAGAGTAATATATTATTCCTAAAGTAATTATTGGTATTATTGTTGTCTTTTTTTGTTGTTTACCTAATATTTTGTAGAAAACTGAGATTTTTTAAAATGTGCAAGCATTAGATATCTTCAGTGTAACTGCGCGAAGTAAAATAAATCAAATCATTCATTTTATTTTTCAGTATTTTCTGGTTAAATAACTGACATATTTGTATCAAGAGCTTCTTTCCTTCGAACATAAATTTCGGGAAGCAATACAATCACTTTTTAACGTTAATTTACATTTACGTGATATTACTGTTAAACTGAGAAGAATGCCAGTACATACAAGAATCATGAATCAGAAATGCTCTTATTAATGTTTTCTGTTATTATATTATTTTTGTGTATAGTATGTCGATAATATGGGTTTTTCATATTCTTTACAGAATTCAAGAGCGAGCTGACAAGCGGCCGATCCGAAATATATTCGACCTAACCCCGGCCGGTTGGCGGAGGTTCAGTGCCCTACCAAAGGAGAATTTGCCGCCCGAACACACGAAGAACCAAAAACTACACGCACGCCAAGATTTCCTTTTGTCTTATTGTTAATATATTTTGTACATTTCGTTCTCGTGACTCCGTGGCAAATACGAATAAGTTTACTAATGTTTACATAGTTATGTTTTTAGAAAATGCATTTGGAATGGAAAAAGAAAAATCTTTATTTTGATGATAATGCAACACACGCACCATTTCAAAATCTTGACAGAAAATAGTGAGGGGCGACGTTTTTTTCCATTGGCCTAGATTTGTGACACGTATTTAAATATCAGGCCATAATACAAGAATCGACTTCCCAAATATAACAATCTACATTTTATTTTACAACACCATCAATAATTATTGTCTCATTGCAAATATATTTCAATATGTTTCACACGTTGTTACTTAACATCTTCCCAATGATACGAAAAGTGAGACTTGTATCAATATAGTTATTTCATTCTTGTTTTACTTCCATTAATTTATAGAAAGATGAAATCATGAACAAGTAAAATATTAACATTGTAACGTAATTGTAAACAAAAATAATGTAGACAAATTATCAAATTAACTTGATTTTATTTATGTAATGAAAAATAAAATGAATGTTACAATGTGTGTTAAATTTAATCCGTTATGCAAGGTAAGTATTGTTTAATTAATAAGGTACTGAATTAAACATTTAACTGTTAAAATAACATACAAACATTCCTTAAATATTTGCTACAAAAAGGTGTACTTTATTTTAATCTCAACATTTGTGTAAGTTTTTATTTTATTTTTATAAGAGGTTTTATTGTTTGACTACATTTCTCATAATACAATAACCATTCAGGTTCTTTAACTAAAACAATGGAGAACATTTATGGAAAGTAAAAAAGGCATTTTAAGTGTGTGTGTGTGTATCTTAAAGGCATTCTTATTTTTTCTTAATCTCACAAAATATTATCCGTACAAAATCTACAGATAAGTGTGTGGAAATATCAAAATATAATTCGCCTACATAATATCGTCGTTTTAGGGTATTTAGCATTTTAAATATTGTAATGATATCAAGTCCGATATAAAATAATTTCTCTCTGTGTTCTAAAGCTGGGATTCGTTGAGCAGTAAAATTATATTTTTTATCTAAATTTTAATTTCTGAAAACTAAGGGATATGTTTCGAGAAAGTAACTTTTAATTCAACTGAACTGAAAGTATTCATTTGCGTACAAACAAAACTTAAAATGTATAAAAACAAACTTGATGCTGTCACAATTAATTATGCATTTTTTAAAAATGGCCTTGTGTGATCTTCGTAATTGATGCACATTTTCCCTTTCATGAACGTACTTCGATGCATCTAAGTGCATACACGCAGAACTCGAAATGCATTAAAAATCAAGGTTGATGCACTCTGAGTGCATCATCTGACACAGTTAAACATGTAATTTTGGTTTGGTAGAAATATTCGTGTCTGAGATGCGTCACACGGAACAACAGCTGATAAAGTACTCTTTGAGCTTTGACGCACTTCTCTGTGCATTTCCATGCACCGAAAGTGCATCATCAGCAGATCATGCACTTTAATGTGTTTCTGGAGTCAACATGTTTGTGTCAATTGACACATTTTGAGTTCTGTGTGTAACTTAACATTCCTGTTACTGTTAATGGGTAATTTACATCCAGATCCAGCGCCGATGCCGTTTAATACAGTAAAAAAAATGCATCACTTTCGAGCATGTACTTTTCAAACAAACCATCATTTCCCATATAATCGTGTCAATTGATGCATCAAAATTTCATCAAATTTGGATGCATTTCATTCCGTCTCTGCGAGTTGATACACGGAAAATAGATTTCGAGTTATTTCTCATCTCATGTGCGATCCATCGGCTCTGCGCACTACATCTACGTATTTTATTACATCACTATAGATTTTTCTCCTTTTCAACATAGTATGCACGTTCCCACAAATTCCGCATAGGTGTCACCATAGCAGTTCACGAAAAGCATAGTATATATTCTTGACAAATTAGTAAGATCTTCCACTCAAATGGCACAGTTATATGAGCGAAAATATAAAACTCATAATAATATTCTCAATACATATTCAAAGAGGATATTTATAATAATCTTACACTGTACACTATTATAGAAACTGGCTACACACTATTTTCCTGTTCGACATTTTGAAATAAATACACATGTCACAATAGCAAAAAAAAATGATAGTTTAAAAGATTCAAAATATAGTAGATAAACCTGAAAAATAATAAACATTTCAACTAGTGTTGCCCACGAGACGAGACTTTGGCCTGTCTCGTCTCGTGGAAATGCTGTCTCGTCTCGAAAATATTCGTTTGTCTCATGACACATGGTCAATCTCGTCTCGTCTCGAATTTTTAAAAGCCTGTCCCGTCTCGTCCCGTGGACAACACTAATTTCAACTGATTTAAATAACTTTCTTTACTGGATTTGCTTGATCCATTCATATTTTTACATTTTGAAACATTATTTGTTCTTGATAAAGACGGAGCGTATTTGTGTTGAAAAAATCATACGCATAATAATAATAAAACATGAGCAAAAGTTGTACATTTTAAAATTTAAAGTTGATTATAAAAATAGTTATGCTTTCTTCGGCAATCTGAAAATATCATTTATATTTCTTAAAAAATAATAATTTAACGGCTCATAAACGAGTATTTAACAATGGGAGAGATACTGATAGTCGGGCTGACGCGCCAAGGGGTTAGCACCATTTATTTATTGAGTTCTTTTTAATGTATTGTTTGCTTCCGCAAATATCTACAATATCTAAATATAATGATTTGATTTGCTTTATTTTACTTCGCTTTCTGTGCCACTTTTAGACTAATTTGCGAAGATGGGGATGAGTGATGATACGATGAAATTGATGAATGGACACTCGCAAACATTCATGCCCAGGCCAGGATTCGAAACCGCGACACCTGGCGTCGTAGCGAGATGTGCTAACCTCTCCGCCACGGGGGCCGGCATCTAAATATAATGACATGAGTTAATGCATAGATAACTTGAATGCATTTGCATTTTTGGATGCTCACTTAATATCGACTTTCTAAACTGATTTAAATCATTAAGTGAGACGATAGATGACTTAGATGAGAGGGCAAGCAAAATGCACTGGCCGAGATCTGAACCTGGACTCTTTGTGTTTTGTGTGTCGTGATTTTGATCATATCGATTGATGCACCAGAATGCATTGATTGACGCACTAAAGTGTATGGCTTCTTCAAAGAAACACATTCACATTTGATGCATTTGGGTGCATTTTTGTATATCGTGAAAGAAACACCAAAGTGCATCATTTTATTCAAGTGAGGATTTATTTCAGTCGAGATGCACTTCCATGTATTAGCTGATGCGTTTTGATGCACCTTTATGCGTTTTGATGCACCAGAATGCATCTTTTTTGATCCTCCACTTAAACGTTTCGTCTGAGCTACATAAACTCTGTAGCTCAGACCAAACGTTTAAGTGCATCATCCAAAAAGATGCAGGAAGGTGCATCAAGGAACATCAACTGATGCATTGAAGTGCATCTCGACTGTAATAAATCCTTATTTGAATCAAATGATGCACTTTGGTGTTTCTTTCACATCGAAAAATGCACCCAAATGCATCAAATGTGAATCGATTCTTTGATGAAGCCATAAAACACACTTTAGTGCATCAATCGATATGATGCATTTAGTTTTCTGTGTGGGACCGTCACTGCAGATACGTTGGAACGCGTATGGCATGAGTGGGAATATAGCCTTGATTTATGATTTTATGGTATATTTTATTTTACTTCGCTTCTTGTGCCACATTTGGTTAATTTGCGAAGATGGGGATGAGTGATCATATGATGAAATTGATGAATTGACACTCACAAATATGGCCTTGATGTTTGCAGCGTGACACGAGGAGCACACATTGAGTGCCACTGAGGTGGGGTGGGTAGTTTCTGCTTCTAATGGCACCAATTTTATATAAATATGAGTACTGAGGGCGATGCTATATGTGTTTATAATCACGGAATGTTTTTGTGTACATACATTTGTATATTAAATGACATGTATTAGTAATAATCATTATAATGAAGAACATGTCTGAATGCGTTTTAATAGAAAGAAACGGGACACATATTAAAAACAATGGACTGTCTGGTAGCCTTGCATCAATTGTTATACAACTAAAATGACCAAATATTGCATAATGCAGAGTTCTGAACCCTCTCTCTCTCAACAAACAGCCTGCTTATTTTTGTAAGGGCACAATCATTTATTTATTTTTTTGCAAAATCTGAAAAATCAATTTTTCGTAGATTTTTATACATTCGCATTAAGAATGTTTCATAGTTTGAGGAGGACATGGCCCTCTTCGGTATGGGCTTTGCAAGACGGAGTTCTGGAGGGGCCAGGAGGGGCCTGCCCCCCCAACTTAAAAAAAGACTTAAAAAAAACAACACATGATTAAGTTCAGTTACTACATTTTTGTTATGAAGCCATACCGCAACTCTTAACGTTTGGCATGATGGCATGTGCGGTAATTGCGCCGCAATGGCGGGCCTTAGACGATTTGATTGATGTGTACAGTTTGAAGAAAGAAAAACGTAAAATAACTGTGTTGAGTCAACAGTTACTGCTGAGACATCAAAAGAATTTTTCAATTTAACTTTTCTAAAATTTCTGAAGCTTACTATTGTACCGTAACTTTTTTAAGTAATACGAGTATTGTATCAATAAAAAAATAATGAAATGCAAAATGCAATAATCGTACTGTTTTGCTTCTTTTTAAACTTACAACCAATATACTAATTAATATTTGTTTACTTAATCGAGGAAATCATTTTCAAATCTAAAACGCCTAGAACTCAGTGTTTTTACGTTGTTTTTTTTTAAATTTCCGGGGGAAAGTTTCCGTACCCCTTATAAGCTAGGGTATATTCAACAACCCTTAGGTACATCATATGCTTCTTCCAGAGTCTGCCCCCCCCAAAGCAAAATCTTAAACTCCGCCCATGCCTGGCATATACACAAGTGTTTTTGTGTCGAAATGTCAACATAGCTTAGCATATACATATGTATATTTGTGTCGAAACTATATACATTAATCGAAAGGCACATACATTCTGTGGCCACAAAGATACAATCCAAATTTATAAGGCATCAACACGTTCAAACTTAATCACGAATACATATATGATTTCAAATGTGACATAGTGACAATTTTGGAACACTTGAATCGACAGACTATTCTCAGTCCAACGCGAGAACAAAGTCACTGACAACAAAAGCACGTTGCAGATAAGTAGTTGCTTACCTATTGGATAATTCTTACGTCAGTTGATCAATCGATATATTGACTTAAATGTGGTAGCTTAAAGGAGTGGCATGGTTTTATCATGCAGAGTATATTCCTTCGCGCAATTTGTCATCGGAATTTACCAATAGGATCTCTCCAAAAAAATAATGTGCATTTGTTGACTTCGTTCTCTCAGTGGACGCAGTATAACGAAATACACATAAGGGCACGAAATAAATCTTCTCTTGGAATTGCACAAAAGAAAAAACGAAAATATTCCCGGAAGATGGTGCAAATATCATACTATACACAGAACCGGCCATAGGGAGGGGCAACTCGGGCATTTCGAGATACCACTCTTCAGATAAAAGAAAAATATTTGTGTACGGTTTATTGCGAGTTTTTTGTTTTCCTCGACTGCATGCTACTTTTGACATCCTTAAAATTATCCAAAATTATTGTAATCATATTCTAGACATACCATAAAAAATGTGTAGTATTTTAGTAAAATTTAATCAGTACATCATTGCGCGTATTAGTTTATCATTTTATGCGAAACAATGTTATTCACTACAATGTCAAGATTCAATTAAAAGCAAACAAAAGAGCGTTATGATAGAGAACGCTATTGGATATGATAAAAATGTCATTTTTACAGATATTGAAAATACACAGTTTCCTAATTAAATATAATGAACATCGCATCAGTGATACATCGGAAACGAAAAGAAATAGAAATTTAGAAACTTTTATTACCCTCCCATAATTCTTGATTTTAACTTTCAACTGTTCTGACTATTGCACTTAGATAACAATATGCAATATATAAATTAATAGTTAATTAGGCCTATATCCTGTCCCAGCTAACTGTGGAGCAAGGCTGTGCATAACGTCAGAGTAGCGGGGGAAATCGAGTAGCCAGAGCGAAGCTGTACACGCTGCTGGTTACTGGATTGGCTTCCCCCCCACTCCATTGGTGGAGCCATCTCGCGTCATTACTTGCGCAGAGACTTGTTTTCGTTTGCCTGCTCCACAGTTAGCTGGGACAGAGTATAGTTGAAATTATGTTTAAATTGTGATCATATAGGGCACATAATACTTCAGACTAAGGAACAAAAATCTCAGATTTTTCAGAGAACTCTTTGTTTCAGGCCCCAGGCTCCGCACCCACCTGACTATACACAGTCAACACTTTTTCTCAGCATGTCCAGGAAAACATAATAACAAATAAGATGAGATTTAAATGACATTTTAAAAAATGTGAAAATAAAATATAATAATATTTATGGAGCACCGTGTACTGGATAATTTATGCTAATTCATATATAAACTTTATTATTTATCTTCTCGGTATTATGAAAAAAATAATTATTTTTCTTCTTTTAAAGGTATTTTCTACTCTTACGGCGGACGCTCTACTTGCTGGCAAGGGAAGTGGGGAGCGGGGAAAACGCGCAGATCAACCAGGCAACAGCGGTGGCGCCGAGAGTTACGACGTCGCGGGAGGATGTGCACCTCGTTCTACAGGCTACTGTGTTTCTTATCGCGCTGGATTGGTCGCTTCCCCGCTCCCCACTTCCCTTGCAATCAGGTAGAGCGCCCGCCATAAGACTGGAAAAGAGCTTTAGCGAGTGCACACCAGAATTACATAACAGTTGTAGGCCTACGAGGGGACTTTATAAACAGCTGAACTGCTGATCGTTATGGCGTCTGAAAATTTTCACCTCGCGCTTGAATTTTGAAATCCAGTTTATTAAAAGAAAAATCCAAGTTCCCTTAAGAAATTTCCATTAGCCTATATAGCCCGTGGTTCTACAGCCCTTGAAGGGCCTTGGCCTATCTCCCGACCGCCAGTCTCCCTACCACAATTCTTCCTAGAAGTGATGTGGGGGTCAGCACGTCGAACCCTCAGCCGTTATAGGAGGTATCCGTGACCGGGTTACGCTTACTCACTCGTAGCTCCCCAATTTCCTCACGATGGTGGGTTGCCACCGGTCCTATACACAGGCCGAGAACCCAGAGAAGAAATTTATATATATTTTTTTTAAAAATATTTAATATACTACATGTTCTTTTCATGTTTGTGTGTCTTCTGTATCACGAGTATCATTAAATCACAATAATAAACATGCCATTAAAAATTTTTGCACTGTTGATAGCAGAATTTTAAAATCTACGGCGATATGGTAAACTCGATCATGTGTTAGTATGAATCGAACATAGTTATTTATGCTGGTACCGGCAGAGCCTTCTTTTGAAAGGCCACTCCGACCCAAGGATTAATTACTTTAAATCCAGTCTTGCATTAATTAATAAACTAAATGTTTCAAGGTCACATTTCAAAATGCGTAGCTTTATCTTGATTGGATTCGTGGCTCCTGAGAAAAATGGGCTGGCGCCTAAAATATTTTTAGTTTTGTCTACTCCTCGTCATATTTCCTGAACAGAGAGAAAAGGAGCAGAATATCATGGAAAGTACAAAAAAAAAAAAAAAGGCAACCAGTGTTGCAATCTAGTAAGAAAAGCGCTCTTTTAGATTAATCTCTAAGTATAGAATTTGGAACTGAATCAACACAAAACGTGCAGTTGTACAACCATAAAGACCAATAGTTCCATTATGCCTAGGCATGTTGACAAATATAAATATTTGTTGATGAAACTTGCTTCGCAAACTAAAACGACAAATTTCAGAGCCGGAACCGTACCGGGATCAGTTGAGAACCACTAATAATGAGTACACTGACTAAATTAATAAAATAAACTAACTCTCTAGCTTTCTTTAACCCGAAGGTTCATAGCTGCAGCAACACAGGCCTACCCTGAGCAAGATCTATATACTCTTCTCCATCCCTACCGATTTCCATCAGGTACATCTACACGTTATCTCTCCATCTTCGTTTTGGCCTTCCTACTGGTCTCTTACCATCAGGTTTCCCAACAACAATCCTGTAAACTCTTCTTTCCAGTCTTTGTGCCACATGGCCAGCACACCTAAGCCTTCTCTAAATAAACTAGAACTAAATTAGTATGAACTAAACTGATTTTATGCTTCAAATGTTAGACATTCTTATGAGAACAAAGGATTTCGAAAATACTGAACCCCCATTATGGACTGTTCACCAGAATCAATATTTTCATTTCTGTATGATTTCTGATCTCCCACCTCACTTTATAAATCCTCGGCTGAGGGAGAAACTAGAATTGTTCTTACGCCCCCCCCCCCCCCCAAGGAGATTCGAACCACAGGTTGTTGTTATTATTTACAGTATTTATATTTGGTTTAACATGCATGTTCATTCAGAGAACTATATATATCATATTGTTTGATGCACCAGAATCCATCGACTGATGCACTAAAGTGTGTTTTATGGCTTCTTCAAGGAATCAGATTCACATTTGATGCATTTGGGTGCATTTGTGTATGTCGTGAAAGAAACACCAAAGTGCATCATTTGATTCAAGTGAGGATTTATTTCAGTCGAGATGCACTTCAATGCATCAGTTGATGCATTTTGATGCACCAGAATGAATCTTTTTTGATGATGCAGGAAGGTGCATCAAGGAACATCAACTGATGCATTGAAGTGCATCTCGACTGAAATAAATCCTCACTTGCAACATATGATGCACTTTGGTGATTCTTTCACGACATACAAAAATGCATCAAATGGAATCTGATTCTTTGAGGAAGCCATAAAACACACTTTAGTGCATCAATCGATGCATTCTGGTACATCATCGATATGATGCATTTAGTTCTCCGAGTGTAGTCGCCATGGCACTTGAAGATTTTCACCTGCCGTTTGAATTTCATATCCATTGGCTTCTTGGCTGAACTTCTCAATTGATGATTCTTTTAATGCCAAACAAGCTCTGCACCAGCATACGAAAAACCCAGTCCTTAATAGCACGTAGGATGCAGGAGAAAAATTTATAAAAATAAGTCATCGACAATTTCCTGGGCAATACTTATGCTTCCCACTGTACACTCGGCGGCTAAGATAATACTAAGCAAATTGTCCATCGCTATCTTCATTATTGTTTTCTTCGACATTGTATGTTCTTTAAGGAATTGAATTATGTTATACTGGCATTTTAATAACAATTCTTGCATCTCATAGTCTGTTAAACAGGGTGAATTAACACGCTGATGGTGCCTTTATACAGCGTAAGTTCATTGGTTACCTAGATCGAAAGATGATAGTGCAAAAGAAAGAGAATAACATCAAATTAATATCCAAACAGAGTGTAGAGAATTAATAGCATTTGCAAATACGGTGTATAAATAAGAGAGCTTGTTAGATCGATGTGGTCGCATTGCTGAGTCTTTACTTGCATGAATGCAGCTTCGGTTGTTTCAGCGTATCGCATTCGTCAGATTATAAAACATTAGGCTCACAAATGCCCAATAGCTCTTTTTGTATTCAACGCCGTTCTTCAAAATAGCCACGATTTTTTATGGCCTATGTACACGATATGCATTTGTTTCCTCAATTCTGCGATCGTGGACCATTTCCTTCTCTCGCTTCCGATGTTCAAGCGCTAGAGAGCCGCGAAGGGGAAAAGAATTCCAGTTACGTCATTCCCTGGTTGGAAATTCTCGAATCCGCCGCGAGAGGGCAGGCCAGTTGCCACACAAAAGCTTGCCAGAACTCACACGAGAGGGCGCGCGGCGGAGAGAACCCGCGAAGGGGGAGAGAATGTAACTGTAAGAGGAGGGGGGAAAGGAGAGAGGGGAAAACCTTTATGGCCGACGATGATTTGGCGCGCTCTGATTGGTCGAACGGACGTAAACATTCCGGCGGCCATGTTAGGCCTACCATATTCCGGTGCATAATTTATGAAAAGCAGCTCGCGGCACGGTTACCCGAGCCAATCATAGACAGAGGCGGGTCGGAGAATATTGGGATTTTAACCCTATCCGTACTGAGCTAGGGTAGTATGGAATGCACAACGCTATTCGTCCAGACTCTCGGGAATGCGTAGGGAAATAACAAAACTTGCCACCAGAGGGAAGAGCCGGCGCAAGTCTCTTCGCAACCACCACAACAGATCCGAATTCAAGTTTTGAGGTTAGCCTCAACTGAAAATGATGCGTATTAATGTATTTTTCTTTAAGTACTGCATTAATAGTGCACTTAAGAAGCCACTCTGTCGAAAAGAAGGGTTAAGTTTCAACTCCTGGTCGCGGAATACAATAGCGACGTAATAAAGGAAGTTATGGGACCATTAAAATAATAGTAATGGCTTGTAAAAGCTGCATTAACGTCCAAGCTCCTTCTTGCCTGTTGGCCATTCCCCCCAAAGGCGTCGCCCCCACTTCCCCTCCGCCGTTAAAAAAAAAGGTTCACACACACGATTGAAGTCAGTCAGTTGTTGTATAATGTTGTCAACATGTTTATTTTATGCCCCGGCGTAGCTCGCAAGGGGGGTGGGGGGAAGGTTTGCAGTCTACAAAGAAATGCAGCTGGAATGGTCCATAAAAAGAGGTGAAGTGCACATAAAACCACCTCTTACGATGATCGTATACGAGGTTGAAGACCGACAACCCTCCTCCCCCACCTCTTTAAAAGAAAGTGTGTGTGTGTGTGTGTGTGTGTATAGGCAATGAAAATGTACTCGTAACCCCATTTCTTCAACAATCAATGCGAGACGTAGTACAACTGTTTGTGTACGTGACCTTGACCGACAGTTAAAATGTCTAAGGTTTATAGTTCAGAGTAGGGGGCGCTTGGCACTTTCTCTCGGGGGCGTGCGCGCCGGGGGGGAAGAGGGGGAAAGGCCATCAAGTACGAAGATAGCTGTGTCTTACGACCTTCGAAACGAGCCATTCCGAACAGAATTCTTTATCTCAATCAATCACAGGTTACTACGCACCCTCCCGCCATTCACAAACAAACCTATTACGTCATTTCCTCCCGATGTCATTCAGCCGTCCCCCCCCTTCTGACGACGCCTTCTAACGACCGACATAAACACTTAAAAACCTTTACGCTATACTGTAGTGGTTGTAATGTTTCCGGGGCCAGCCACTCATTCACAAACCCAGGAGGGACTTTCATTCATGTTGTCTCTAACCCCCCCCCCCCCCCAGACATGGAAAGGCAAGTAGGGATTTTATGAACTATAAAGATGTGTTAAGCATTACACTTACCATGATCTGGCCCCACTGATATTTCACGTGGCATACTTCTCAGTCCACTTGCCTGTAGTGTAGAGACAATGTGTCCTGCACAAGAAAGAAAACACATTCGGATATCAATAAAACTGCTGTTTCCTTCATTTGCCTATTTCACCTTACCCTGCAGGCCTTTTTCAAACATTTTTGCCTTTTATTGCCTCTTTCGTCATTCCGACAAGACATTTTTTTAAATTATATTTATTGTCTTCTATTTGATTTCGTTTTTCAATAACCCTTGTTATTCAAATTATTATTTGTAAATACATTTTTAAAGATTTAAGAAGAATTTAAGTCCTTCTCTTCAATTTTTAATGCCTCTATTTCAATTTTCACTGCCTCTTTCTGAAACTTGACTGCCTTTTTTTCAATTTTTCGTTGCCTTTTTGCCTGCCATTTTTATACTTTTCAGTGCCTGAACATCCGGGCTCTACTAATAATTTTTCATGAGGTAGGTTTAATGATTACTATAACTTCGAAATTTTTTGCATAATGTAACACTATGGGACCCAATTTACTCACTATTCTAAAAAACATGTCAAAAGTACTTTCTGAAATGAGTTTAAATAGTCAATCAAATATCCACTAATTTTTCGTTTTGAGAAACAGATTTTGTAGCTACAAAGGATACAAAAAGGTAAAGGTAAAGTGCTCCCCTGTGCTTAGCACCACGCCATGAAGGCGTATAGGGGGTGTGGGGGTAACGCCCCACACTTTCTTGATCCGGTCGTGAGTGGGGGTGATGTGATCAGCATCACCCCCCTGACCGCCTTTACCCCCCAGGGTTTCCCCCAGGTACCCATGTTATTCGACGCTGGGTGGTCGCCGGGGCCGCTTCCATCGTTAGAAAAGTTCCCGGATTTGAACCGGCCGGGGATCGAACCCGGGACCTTTAGCATGGTAGTCAGACGCGTTACCGACTGAGCCACCGCGTACTAGAACAGATTTTTCTACGTAATGCTACGTAAAATATCTAAAAGTAGTTTAACTAATGTATAGAATGTTTTCAGTTTTCTTACACGAAATGTAACACAGCTATGCCTAAACTCAAAATTCTAACACATTTTGCACAGATAATACTTTTTGCATTTTTAGTACACATTAAGTGCTTAAAAAGTGTATTTTATGTGTTTAATAAGTGTTCCAATGGTGAAATCGTTATAAAAAAATGAAAATTAGTTTCCGATGTACGTTTGGAACACATTTTAGTTGAGAACCCTTTTATGGAAACTTTTATTACATTACTAATTTTTTATGAAAAGTAACGAAAATAACGTCTAGAAACACACACAAAACTCGAAATGCATCAAATTTAGGTTGTTGCACTTTTGATACATCAACTGGCACATTTGCGCGTGTAATTTTGGTTTCATTGAAATGATTCGTATCTAACCTTCCTAAATGATGCATTTTTAGTGCATCGAACGGAACAGCAGTTGATAAAAGTAACATTTGATGCATTTTCCTGTGTATTTCGATGAACTCAGACTGCACACTTAGCAGCATATGCACTTTAATGCGTTATTGGAATCAACATATTTGTGTCAATTGGGGTGATACCTCGAAAAGAAGAGCAGGTTGGAGCTTATTCGAAGACGGAATTCTTGCTTGGAGGAACCGCCATACAATGGAGGCATTTGCATAGGGAATGATGAATTGGGTTCTGTTAAAACACATGTTCTCTTCATTCCAAGCTCCTAGCGCACCACCTGGTGAGTGTTTTCGCAAATGTCCTAAAAACCTGTTTCTGCATATCTTCGTGATCGCAGCCACAGCAACTCGGCCGTCTGTATTTTAATGCTTCAAGGTCACTAGACAGACGCAAGGCCAACCAACTGAAGCAAGAGCAAAGCGATATACGAAATTGTCATTCTACGAAGGTAGTTGTGGACATACGTAACGGTACTTTGAGCTTTTCTTCGCTTTTATCTAAAAAAAAAAAAGGATGATGTTTATGCTTGATCTCGCGTTTCTTTGCCGGCATGCGCACAGAAAACTGAATGCATCAAATCTATTTTATGCACCACAAACGCATGTACTCAGATAACTAAATGCATCATATGGATTGATGCACCAGAATGCATCGATTAATGCACTAAAGTGTGTTTTATGGCTTCATCAAAGAATCTGATTCACATTTGATGCATTTGGGTGCATTTTTGTATGTCGTGAAAGAAACACCAAAGTGCATCATTTGATTCAAGTGAAGATTTATTTCAGTCGAGATGCACTTCAATGCATCAGTTGATGCGTTTTTATGCATCTTGATGCGTTTTGATGCACCAGAATTCATCTTTTTTATGATGCATTTAAACGTTTCCTCTGAGCTACATAAACTCTGTAGCTCAGACCAAACGTTTAAGTGCATCATCCAAAAAGATGCAGGAAGGTGCATCAAGGAACATCAACTGATGCATTGAAGTGCATCTCGACTGAAATAAATCCTCACTTGAATCAAATGATGCACTTTGGTGTTTCTTTCACGACATACAAAAATGCATCAAATGTGAATCTGATTCTTTGATGAAGCCATAAAAACACACTTTAGTGCATCAATCTATGCGTTCTGGTCATGGGCGTCCGGAAGTGGGGGCAAGGGGATGGGGCCACGGTCCCCACCTCGAAAAGGAATGTGTACCTAAAAATTATATATTTCACACATAGTTTCATTTCAATTACAGTAATTTATGTTTATTATTATAAATTCGTTGAAGAAACATGATCACTTGAGACTGAAATAGTGTTTTTTTAGAGGGCATCACTATTTTGGTGGAAAACATGTGTCCTGTGCCCTCCCTGGGAAAAATCCTGCGGACGTCCATGATTCTGATTCGATAGGATGCATTTAGTTCTCTGAGTGTAAGAGAACCAAACCCAACCAAGCCTAAGCTACACACCACAGATTTTTACTACACCCCAAAAGCTAGCAGCCAATGACAATGCATACAAATGAGTTTTAGCAACAATCACTACCTTACATAAAACACGTAAAATGCAGTCGATAATTGCACTTGGAAGAGTTTAGAGTAACAATAGAGCTGTAGGATACCGAAGGAGCGGTCACTCCGTGTGCTAAGGCAAGAAGATCCGTTGCGGAGGAACGGGGACGGGATCGAGGGGGGTAATCGTGCCAAACTAGAAATTGGGAAAAAAGAAACGAAAACATTATGTTCATTTAATAACTAATTAGTATCTATACCAGTAGAATAACCAACGTAAAAATAATAATAATAGTAATAATAAAACTTATAAACCAGGCAGATCTTAGGTTTTCACATTCCATCACCTTTTCCAAAAATATAAATAAATAAATAAATACAAAGAGTTTCAAGGGAAGGTGTCCCATATTCCCATGATTAGATTTTTATGTGAAAGGTCACTCAACATAAACTTCGTGACATAAATTTCTCCTTACACAAAAGACCCAAAATGTTTCTTGAATATGTAAACTCCTGCAACACAATCAAATGCAAACATTTCCGATTATGCGCTTTTGGTGTATCAAAATACACAGATAAATGCATCAAATGTTATTACTCTTATCAGCACAATGCATCACTCAAAGAAACCAAAATTACACGTTTACCTGCCCCTGCGGGCGCCTTTGACTGTTGAGAGATAGGATAGCGAATGAAAGCCAAATTAAGCAAATAAGACAAAATAGGTATTTTAGGCAAGATTATGGGAAAATAAGCATTTATGGGCTGCGGTGCCAGGCTCGAAATTACGTAAAAAGAATAAAAGATTAAAGCCTAGGTATTCATCGAGTAGATGATATTCAGCGAACAACTTCTCCCACAATTCATTCACCACAACCACACATTCACGCCCGCTGCCATATTTCGGGCAAACAGATCAGCGTTGATAACATGCCGGGTAAGCATTGTGCATATGTTTTTACCTAATTTGTTCAAGGTACGATTATCATGATCATGTGAGGAATGTATACGTATAAAATATCGCAAATTTTCTCGCTGGAAGAAGGCTTCTCATACGCTTTATCTCTTTGCCGGACAATGCTGTTTCTTCCCAAAGCGTACTGTGCGATGACGTCAAGTTCATCATCCATTCAAATTCCATTATTGCTGAGCGAAGTTCAGCTGTTGCTGTTCCTCCACGTAACCCCCAAAAGTTCAAATGATTAATTATAAAATTAAAGATTTCAAATAAATTAAAAGACTATACAGTAAAGTTATATGTGATGCGAAAATAATTTCTGGTCGACACGCACCTTCTGCCCTTAGGGCTTTGTGTTATTCTGGTTACAACCCTTTTATCGGACTTCTCAAAGGCTTCTTAGGGTTAGTAGGACCAAGCCCTTGTGTGGTCTGTGGTGTAGGATTTATTTTTAATTATCCTATAGCTATTGGTTAGGAATAAAAGATCATCCATATCTCTTACTAGAAGATTTATTTGAACTTCCGATGATATGCAAACACTTTTCAAAACAGACAATTCACCTGATACAACTTGTAGGCCTAAACCTATTAGTTGTATCAAAGTTTATAACGCTGGTCTTTTGATGATGAAGGAGAACACCTTATTCAGAGTTGGGTTGTGAAATATCTGCCAACCTGGAGTACAAGTACACCAGCCGAACCGAATAACGAAGAAAGATATTTCCCCAACGTCCCCTGAATCACAGCCTTTCAGCAACCAGGAGAATGTCCCGCTGGCTTACATTTTTCCAAAGTAACTACACGTTTGTTTACATATCCATAGTTTCAGCATCTCTGCAAGAATTCAATCCCTTACCGGTATTTATTAAGAAAAACACATTTTTAAAGAAAGAAATCTAACATTTTTGAAAGAAAAGTTTTGAACATAGATTAACATAATACAGATTGAACAGTTTTGTGCTTTGAAAAAGCATGTGTTGACTGGTGCGGTGCGTGATCAGTGATTCACAGAGCATGTGAAAATGTATTAGTTCTTTCAGAACGTAAAAAAGGCAAAAATCCACACCCTCGTATTGAATTTAGCTACACTGTTCAACAGTAGCAAGGATGCAACTTTCATGGACTTTCTTTTTAAGTTAACTAATTCACCAGTCTGCAGCTAACACAACCTGGCAATTAATGATCACTGTGTCGATTTAATCTGACAAGGGCAAAGGGTTGTACAGTTCTCATAAATAGAGACAACGCAGCGGACATTCGTGTTCAACCTGGTACATAGAAATCGC
This sequence comes from Lepisma saccharinum, assembly GCF_977018435.1. Taxonomy (NCBI): domain Eukaryota; kingdom Metazoa; phylum Arthropoda; class Insecta; order Zygentoma; family Lepismatidae; genus Lepisma; species Lepisma saccharinum. Next base: position 30,012,845 of record NC_139252.1, on the reverse strand, counting down.
GGCAAACCGTCTACAACAGGCACTCGATTACCCTATCCACTTCATACCCGACGCATCTGACAACAACGCGATGTAGCACCCATAAAATCGTGACTGATGTGGCCATAACACGAACTTGAGGGTCATATAAACTACCTTCCCAGTAGAGAGACGGTTGTTGTACGGATGTTATCAACATTACTAACATTTAACGTACAGAGCATTGCTAACTGTTGATGACATGCGAATAGTGATGACGCTATGTCATACCTATACTTTTTTCCCCTTTTGCTTTGCCTGCTAACAATGGACGATTATCTCCAACTCCATAAAACGATCTCCAATTTCCGTTAATGGTGGACTTCCGTGTTGATATGATTGTGGTCATTTGTCTGTTTTGTATAGTGAAGTCGGGGCAAGTATTACCTGTGCTAGGATGGGACAGCGTCTATTCCATAAGCGGGTCTTTTTTTTTGGCTTACAGAGACATCTGGTGGAAGGAAGACAACTCAATCCGTAAGTGAACGATATTGCAGCTGGAGGTCCCTTTCATAAAGCAAATTAAACGCATATATATATCTTTTCTTCGAAGGAAATTTTGAATCAATGTTTTTTGGCTGGGCCTAAAGCACACGTAACATTAAGTAAACCAAATTTGACTACACAAAAATATTGAAAATACTGAAAATTATGCAAGTTGTGCATCAGTGACTAAGTCGTGAAAATATAACAGGGTAAGTGCTGTATTTTACCATATTTCTATTTAAATAACTTTTTAGACAATAGTTCATATGTTTCTATTTTCGTTATTTGACGCCATTTGTCTACCTCTTGGACTAATCCTGACGATGAAAATGATGAACTAGCTACATAAATAACAGTACAAGCAAAATGGCATATCCTTGACCAGGATTTGAACTCAAGACCCATTGGTGCAAGGAGTGACTTTGCCGTAATCATCCAAATACCGAACTCTCTTCCACGTAGTGCATCCTTGCAAAACTAATGAGGTTATGGCGCCTGAACTCAGAGCTGGTAAAATAATCTCTGAGGCCTGTGTTGTGCACTGTCCATGTATGGTGCGATTGTCCTTTATAAATTTCATGGTGTCACCCGTTCATCATCTTCGCGATTAGCCAAATTTGTCAGAAAAGCGAAGTAGAATAAAATAAATCGAATCAAACTCAGGTCACCTGACTACAGAGATCAGGATTCGCAAAATTTGTGATTGAAGTGGTAGACGACAGAATAAATATGAAAGAAGCGGGGCAGCAAGTGGGGAAATACCTGGGAGAAGTAAGAGAACGGCGGGGGAAAGCTATTAGAGAAGGCAGCGAAATGAATGAAAATGAATCAGTTCCTTGATGCACCTTCCTGCATCATCGAAAAATGCATTATGGTGCATCAAAATCAAATGATGCACTTTGGTGTTTCTTTCACGACATACAAAAATGCACCCAAATGCATCAAATGTGAATCTGATTCTTTGAAGAAGCCATAAAACACACTTTAGTGCATCAATCGATATGATGCATTTAGTTCTCTGAGTGTATAGTGTAACAAAGTGTAAACATCTCTTATCACATAACGATGAGGGGATATTGGAAGTGTGAAAAACAGTCCGATAGTGCAAAGGGAGGGGGGGGGGAGTTTGTGTGGGAAGTGGAAGATTGACAGAGAGTGCAGGTATATAGAGACGACTGGAGGCCAAATGAGCCGGACACATGACTTTATTTACATGTGGATTGTCAAAATATACTTTTTATGTTTCATTTTTTTGTATTTGATCAACTACTAACGTAAAGAGGGTACAATATTAATACATGACTTTGAGGGAAGAGAAAGAGTGTGCAAAGTAAAATTTATGTAGTGCGTACAGCGTAGGCCTACAGCTCGCACAAGGAAATGTAAATAAATACTAAATATATTTTGACTCCAATATCACATTAACGTGCAAAAACTGAAAATGATGCACTTTTTGTGTGTCAAAATACACACAGAAATGCATCAATTGAGAATATCAGGGAATATCATTTCAAGGATAACAAAATTACACACGTTAATGTGTTATTGGAGTCAAAATATAAAATTTACACGTTTTGGGTTCTGTATGTGGCTATATGAGGTCAGCATTCGCAAAATACTTTAGGATTATACTCGTACAATGCATACTACATGCAAAGGTTAAACTGATCCTTCAAAATACGAAATACACTGGGCAAACAAAATGTCAAAAACTAGAATTCTTAACACAAATTGAATGCATCACTATTGCAGAAAGTATACAAACTTACACGTTGCATTTTCTTTCCTGGAAAGAATTGTTTATGAACTGCAACTTCTCTGTTGTGTGCTTTGTGCATTGCAGCCACCATAATTTTCTTCTGGGAGACAACACAGGTTGTGAGAAAGATGCAAATATGTGCAAAACAAACGACATTTCGCAAGTTAAAATTTGCACCTTGAATAAAGATATTCCCCGCTTTCAATCTCTGGCACTCGCACACACGTTGCAATTACTGTGAAATTTTAAGTAGAGGAACGTCATTCTGCTGCACTAAACAGCTCATTCTCAACATCACCGTGAGAGGTCGTTCTACTTTTCCAGTTTTTCGAACAATTGCACGTCGAGTTCTCGTAACAAGCTACAACAAGATCATTTTAGCTCTGTGTAAGCCATTTCCAGTATCTTCCAACCTCTTTACTTACAGAATTCCCTTTCTTCTTTCGGGAATCGTCAACAATATCCGGAATTTTCTTAAGTGATTCATCCACTCAAGTTTAGCACACTCGTTACCTACCCTCCCACCTAAAAATGAACAGACACTAATGCCCTCTGTTGGGAATTGCAAGAAGCAACACTGCAATTGGCGTTTAATTCCCCCCCTTTTATACTGCATTCTGGAGGGAAAATTCCCTCGCTTAATCGGCCCTATTTGCTTACAAAAGACATTTTCATACAGCGTTGTTTCAATGTGCAACCGCTATGAAAGAAAACGTCTTGGAATCTAAGTGCACGTGTATAATACTCGAGAGGATCGTAAGAGTGAAAAATATGCTTATAGAAACGTTAAATTAATGCTTGTATGTCTAATTTGTAAAGAACGAAGTGTAAGAAGATGCAAGAAGTTGAAATAGTCTCTTTCTCTCAGATGAAAAGTCGTAAGCTCCTTTCTTCACGTAATTTACTTACTGATTGCACTCAAATTTCAGAGCTCCACAATTATCTCGATGCAGAAAACCAAATATTTATATGTCGTGCCCTCTGTTAACGTGTTTTATTATATATAACAGAAGTCTCAAACATCACACACACTATTACCTATCTTTTAAGCGTTTGGCCGATTTATTCCATTTATAACAGGAAATGTCTTCTAGCTCCTCCCACAGTCGGATGCGGAAATAGCTGAAACTATTGCGTACGTATGTTTGCGTCATGTTGCGCGTGATACGTGCATGTTATACGCGTGCGTTCTATTCCATAAGTTAACGGTTAGTTGGGCGAAGACATGTCCTGAGATATAATAGAGCGTTATCCATTTGGGTATGGATAAAATAAACCATTAATAGAAACATAAATGTGATAGTAGGAAAATTTTCGTGTTGGTGTTTTCGTGCGTGAAACATGGAAGTTTTGCTGTAGTGTGTTGGCAACAATGAAGTTTGAACTGATTCGTTATTGTTAAAATGGCGTTTATGAACCAGAAACGGGCTAAATGTGTCCTTTGGTATGCCAAGTGTGAGACTGCTACGTCTGGGGTTTCGTTAAAGACACTGTCTATTCACAGAAACCCACAGACATTGATGATTTGAAACTCAAAATCACACAGGCTTTTGACAGAATCACCCCAGAGATGTTACACCAGACGTGGATTGAATTGAATCACCGTTATGAGTTGTGCAGAGTTCGCAATGGAGGCCATGTGGAAAACTGTACCAAACTGTTAGTAGTGTAGAAAAATAAAAACTCCCACCTCTCAGTCTTTTGTATACAATATTTCAGGTAAGTACATATGACCAAACAAATTGCACATCCATTTTATTTTATCCATACGCTATGTATCTGTGGATCGTAGAAATTGGGATAACGGATATTTGATCTGTTACAATCCACTGTGAATTTATTTTAAATTGTATTTTAAAAGACAATTTACAGCTTCTCATCTTAAACAGACATTTTATCCTGCACAATAATGCAAATATGTTCTTTCTTGTACCTTTATTTATTTGTTCGACTCCTTGACACAAACACATGTGTGTCTCTGTCAAGAGCAAAAATGATTATGAAATGTAATAACGTGTAGGAAACTGCAAAACAAACAGGACTTAACAACAATAAAACAGAGAAATTTGTAAACAATTGAAGCTCAAGAATTAAATCCAATTACATTTTTGAATTATTCTTTGTTCAGGAAGATGCTCGTCATGTTATTTTTCAATGTCCACTTTATACCAATCAAAGGGATATCTTATTCAAGAATGTAATAAAAAAAGGGAACACCACTCCCTACTTCTTTAGCCTCTTTAATATCAGAACCAGATATAACAATTGTATTTATAATTTTTAAACTTTTTCATGATATTAATGTAGATGTATAAAAATTATGTATATTCAAGATTTGTGGTTCGATGTGGCAGTTTTGTGTGAGACTTAATTTTTGGGGATACTTGGTGTCGAGCTGGCATTACAGCTAAATCAAAAAAATAAATAATAATAATAATAATGAATGAATGAATGCTCTTGACAAAGACTTACAGTGTGTATTTATGTGGAAATGCCGAACATTTTTTTTTCAATTTTTCTTTTTATTACGTAATTGATTAATATAGCTCATAGGAATGAATTTCAGGAAAAAGATGCAATGCACAGATAAAGTATTAGGCATTTCCCTTTGCAACAGTAGCTATTGAAATCAATCAATCGTTAAAGACCTGATCCGCTGAGCTAAACATGATAAAAACGCAAGCATTATATCTGGAAGCTCAGGTGTGTCTCAGAACAAAACTGATCTTTTCACACACGCAGAAAGACACATCTTCCTTGTGAGGCGAGAATGAATTCCCCCATCCCCCCAACTACTTTCCAATAAGTGGTTCGTTCGCGCGTAATGCTGTCGCACGATGATGCGCGTCATCACAACCCACCACATTCTTGTCCCAGCCTTCGACCATATATCCAAATGGCAGATTCATGTAACCATCCTTCTTTTGAGTTAACAATGCGGGGCGTGGGCCCAAATTTATCTCGATGGATGACAGAATAAAGAGGAAGAGTGTTTTCTTCATGCCTTGAACTTCTCTCTCTTCTTTTCGAGGCGTTCTCTGGTGCTCAGCGCACGGAGAATTAGGCGGGAGTGGTGCTACAATGGTGACGGGGATTCGATAGAAAAATGGACGCATCATTTTTGAAGCACCGTGTCGTTCCAGCACTCCCGAGGAAAGAATCAAGCCGAGAAGTACGATGTGGATACCTCTAAGCACAAAAAAGGGCGAATAGAGGGAGGTATGCTATCAGAAACACTCTGGTGTAGGTTTGGGTTGCAGCGCTCGCAGGGGCAAATGAAGATCCGCCAACAAAAATAGCTTTCTGCACTTCGGTAGTCGATTATCCAGAGGTACCAACGTGCTGAATATTTAATACGGTCTGTGGGATGAGGTTGGCCAACCTGGCTGATGCGTTGCACTCATAGATCCATTATTGAGAGACAACATAAACACAAACTTTTTGCACTTTTAATCGATCAAGTGAATTCACTTAAAGGTACAATTTTGATATCTTTCAAATGTTTGTTTCTCTGCATTGTTGCACAAGGGTCATGAAATAAGGTATTTTTAACAATTTTTCATGATTTGTTACTTGCATTTTTATTTTGGTGGCTTTTTTTGTCTCCTCAGGTTAAGCGCGACAATTGGAATGCACGATGATTAGAATTGAAGTAACACTTACCCTAATCGAATGGTTAAAGGCTCGAATCATGTTTAGGACTAACTGGTATGCAGCTATTAAATTCTCTGTTCGAGAGGCGAGACCATAGAACAAGATCGAAATAAATTGGTTCTAGGTGATACAAGATAGTGATGTACTCTAGGATCACGTAACTTATACAGTATTTGTCTAGACATGTAGAAAGCATATTAATAGTACAGAGAAGGTCGTAGACAAATATAATATGAAGAACAAAATGGGGGAAAAAAATGTACATTTCCGATCAGTATTGGACACATTTTTGCACGTTCAAAATGTGGGCCGGAAGTATGGAAAAGATGCTATGAAATTCAAAAGGGCAGAGCCTCGAAAATTATACAAACTAACAAATACAATAAAAAATATCCCTTGTGTTCGGTATCATGAGAATACATCTGCAAATGGCGGTAATCTCAAAATAAAAAATAAATATGAGAATAAATGTACTTTACTAACATTAACAGAATACTGATTGTAATAAGCAGTTCGAATTCCCTTCTAATAAGCTTACTTCGACCAGAATGTACTACAATTGCATATTTCCATTAACAAACAAATCATATTCTATATTTTTAAAGATACTTTTTGTTTGCTCCACTGAAATGTGACAAATAAGGTAGATAATTTCAATATTCATTAGTTTGTGATGAATTTCGCGACCAAGCATTTAGGTGTACATGTTAAAAGAGAACTATGGGTATACAAGTATGATATAAGTAAATGGTAGTTATAGAGTAAGTATAAAATATAAATGTATACAACAAACATTAGTGTGTTATTACTGTTATTATTATATGTAGCATAACTGCACTAACTGTACGCAATATTATTTTTTTACCGTTAATTATTATTCACGTACGGAGGCACATGGTTGTGCGAATTCCACTTTAAAACTACAGGTCCAGTCTCGATTACCCTGTCTGTGCATAAAGTGGACTTAATGTACTTTAGATAAATTCAAATAAACAAAATAGCATTTAATGATCCTATTTTTCAACGTGGTTAATTTAATCTAATCATCATTTTTTTTGCACTACCCGCAGAAAACTAAATGCATCATATGGATTGATGCACCAGAATGCATCGATTGATGCATTAAAGTGTGTTTTATGGCTTCTTCAAAGAATCAGATTCACATCTGATGCATTTGGGTGCATTTTTGTATGTCGTGAAAGAAACACCAAAGTACATCATTTGGTTCAAGTGAGGATTTATTTCAGTCGAGATGCACTTCCATGCATCAGTTGATGTTCCTCGAAAATGATGCATTCTGGTGCATCAAAATGCATCAAGGTGCATCAAGTGATGCATCGAAGTGCATCTCGACTGTCATAAGTCCTCACTTGGATCAAATGATGCACTTTGGTGTTTCTTTCACGACTTACAAAAATGCACACAAATGCATCTGATGTGGATGTGATTCTTTGAAGAAGCCATAAAACACACTTTAGTGCGTCAATCGATATGATGCATTTAGTTCTCCGAGTGTAGTTTTTGCATTTTTGTATTTTTAGGATAATCTCGATGAAGATGAATGATGATAATACTGATGAAGACACATTTTCAACCTTCGGTGGCGAGATACTGAATCGCCCACTCCACACACTTGGGAACCGAAGAACCGGATTTGTTAGGAAGACAATTAGTGTATAAATCAACAGCAAGTTCCTTGTAGCAAGGAACATGTCACTCCGTTTCTGAGAAGGAAAAGAGTTGTTTTTTTTTGGAACGTCTCGTGACCAGCCGGATAACCCCTTTCGCTTTCGGTGAAATTCCAGGTAGATGGGACTGACCAATTCAGGTCCTATTGTGCAATTTTTTTCCCTGCCAAAAAGGGTGAACCCTCCTTAACTTTAACAAGAACAGAATTACCTCACAGGGAAGAAAAATTGGTGCAATGCTTTTACTTACGCTTCCCTCTTTCCCTGAAAGCGAAAGGATTTGGGGGCTCCAATATACACGAATGGGTTTTTTTTTTGCACCGAAGCACTTGTTGGTTGTCCAGAGTTTTATAACCTGGGCACTGTGAACCCTTTTCTTCCCTTGTTTTGACCTTCAGGAACAACACGCCCGCGTCCGTAGGGCAGGACTATCATTTTTGAAGGGCGGGGAGGGGGTTTTCTCCCCTTCGCTTTGGTCCTGAGGGTAGCCCCGAATGAATTTGCCTCAATGGCCTCAGTTCTAGCCAGGAAACCGCTGTGGACGATATTGGACGAGCCGTTCCAGTGATCCACGCTTGATTACAAGTCCCAAGTTACAAAAAAAACGGCAAAGATTCTTCCAAGAGCTTCGGGCAACTTCCATCCTCAAGTTTGGACCATAACCACCGTGAAGAAGATGACCGCCCATTGGTTACCAAGAGGTCCTCCACAGCCTCCAGCCATTGGGACCTACCTCTGTGGAACGCCAACCGGGGGAAGGCTTCAAAGCATCAATCTGCCAGGTATGTAGGTGGTTCTTTTCTCGGAAGACCCATCAATTAACTCCCAAGACCATCAATTTACCATCCTAGCTTCTTCCTCACTCCAGAAACCGATTTCCAGTCTTCCTTCTCGAATTTCTCTACACGTATCCATTACCCGGTGTACTATTATTATTAACACTAATAACACGGCACGATAAATGCCGTAATTAACAAAAGACGTTCTAGTCTCCAACAGCCAAATGGGTCGAGAGTTGAATATGGACGAACCTTTCTTGCATATGTTAATGCATTGCTTCCAGTACTTGCAACAGCATTTGACCATACTCGGCAGTGTTGCGGAGTAACGTAACGCGATTAACTCGTTAGTTGGCAACCTGTTACTTTGCATTATTGACCCGTTACCGAAATTACAAGAGTAATTGTAAATATATTTCGTCACTTTGCATTTTTATTTGCGTTGTAAAAAATTCAGAACTGAAGGTTTTTCTTCTTTGCCAGGACGACACATGCTTTGTTGTGTTGTTTTAAATTTGTGCATATGAAGTTACACTAGAACAAACATGTACTACAGAGAAGAAATATGATACTCGTGTAAACAGTTTCATGTCCGTTGCCCCCTCAAAAAAACACCACTTGAATATAAAGTTATCGCATTCCTGCATCCCCATTACAATAATTATTGTCAATTACTATGACTGAAATCAAATTATACGTGTGAAAAATATATATATACGAGTAGGTTGATGGATGTTGTTGTTTTAAGTACACTTATGCACAGTAAGGCTAATCGGGACTGGACCTACAGTTTAAAGTTGGATCCGAACCACTTGTGCCTCCACCTGGTATCGAACCCGGGACCCCTTGATTACAAGGCGACGACGATATGTAGGTTGACATTCGTTTTCTAAGGGGGGGTGGCCATTCTTGAACACCCCCTTCCAGACGTCCATGCCCCTATATTAATAGTTTCACCTAGAAATTTAGTGTAGAGGAATCTAGCTTATAGCCGTTATTAAACGATATTATACTTTCAAAGATTGATTTGCTTTATTTTGCTTTGTGCCACTTTAGCTAATTTGCGAACATAGGGATGAGTGATGATATGATGAAATTGATGAATGGACACTCGCAAAACGTCCATTCCCAAGCCGGGATTCGAACCCGGGATTCCTAGCGTCTTAGTGCGTTGCGCTAACCACTCCGCCACGGTTGGTGGCAATAAGCAACTACGGGGGAAAGGAGTGCAGTGGCGGAACCACAGGAAGGGGCGGGGCTCATTACCCCCAACCTTGGACGGAAATCAATTCTAGGAGGGGCAAGGGGGGGGGGGCAAACATTGAAGTAAAAGGAAGCAAGATTAGCAGAATCTAAGAGTACGAGGACAAAAAGATGGAATTAGTTTTCGCACATTCCTTTCACTATTTCTTCAAGACGACCAAGAGCACCTGCAGGGCGCACAGAGGGGCAATTGCCCACCTAGATTTGAAATTTTATACAAATAAAAATGCAATTTGTAAAATTTTCTTACAGTTTTGTCAAGTTCAGAGCCGCAGTCTAGGGGAGTTGGCCCTGTGAATTTTTTGCATCCTATTAAATCAATATTGTTTTCAGTTTCCAAAAATGTGGATCTAAATATCTTCTTGCTCGCTTCGGTCGCAATTTCATTGTTTTCTGTAATGCGTTGTAAATTACGAGCGAGAGAAGTAAGAATATCTAAGTACTTCAGACTGTTGCTGCTAAACAGTTTTGTCTTAATTCATGAACAATTGAAGCATTCCACCGAATAACGCTGTATGGAACTTTTGGGAGTGTGCTGAGTTACCAGTGAAATCATGCTGCGGCCCTGCTTCTACAGCTGGCCAGTCATAAGGTCGGATGTTGCCCAAAGATTGCTACTGTGTTTGCATAAGATTTTATGTTGTTTCTACTGTAGTCCAGTAACATACAACAGGTTTTATCCGTCCGTTGTTCTCGCATTCACTGAAATGTGCCATACAGCGTTATTCGGTGGAATGCTTCAATTGTTTGGAGGAAAAGGAGCGCCCACGTTTCAGAGACAATTTATATTATATATCGGAGGGTCAAAAAATGTGAATAATTATTTGTGTGCACGATTGCTAAAATAATTCGGATCTGATGAACAATCAACAGTTTGTGTGCATTGTTAAAAGAATTCGGTTCCAATGAACAATCAACCGTTTGTGTTCACGATTACTAAATGAATTCGGTTCTGATGAACAATCAACCGTTTGTGTTCACGATTACTAAATGAATTCGGTTCTGATGTACAATTAATCTTTGTGTGCATTGTTAAAAGAATTCGGTTCTGATGGACAATCAATCGTTTTTGTCCACGATTGCTAAAATAATTCGGTTCATGATTAAGAATCAGTCGTTCTTATGAAGGATTGCTAAAATAATTCGGTTCTGATGAACAATCAATCGTTTTTGTCCACGATTGCTAAAATAATTCGGTTCATGATTAAGAATCAGTCGTTCTTATGAATGATTGCTAAAATAATTCGGTTGTGATGAACAATCAATAGTTTTTGTGCACGATTGCTAAAATAAATCATTTCTGATGAACAATCGTTTGATTGTCGCCTATTTACATATACAAATACGGTTCTATCTATAGAAAACTTTACACGAAAAATCTAAATATGACACAGTAATTTTTTGAATCGTACAGGAATGCTGACTCACCATAGATTATCTTATATACACTATCGGGTCGCTTCCCGTTAACATAATTATAATTATCAGTTTTCCGAGTATGACAATATCTAGTCGAATTCTCGATTAGTATCAATTGGAAATTGTCAATGTACAACATGCTATTGAAATACTGCACTTGTAAAATTGTTTATTGATGTTGGCCTGAGGAAACTACAAGATTTCATTTCATTAAGAGCTTGACAACAAATTTAAACCTAATATAATATTTGTAATCAAGCACACACATAATCGAATTATTACTCTTTGTGATTGTGCCATAATTTATTTATCATTTGTTTTCGAGTATCTAGTAACTAATGTTTAAAGTTTAATTTTTTTTTTGTGGCACCCTGGTGGCGTAGTGGTGTCATGGGGTCTCGGGTTCGATAGCCGGTAGAGGCCCATACTTCGGATCCCACTTTAAACTGTAGGCTCAGTCCTGATTAGCCTATCTGTGCATAAAATGGACTTACAATAAACTTTGAAAAGTATTGGAGAATTGAATGCAGCCCTACAATTTGAAAAACTACATTTAATTGTATTTTGAAGTTTAATGTGTAGTTACTTATTGTACTAACATTATTGCACAACTGGAAATGCTTTTGTTAAGAACAGTTGCCACCAATAATAGAACGATTAATAATGTTACCTAAGCAACAAACATGACTGGGATTTTATCCTTGTTTTGAAAATCTAAGTTTCTGATAGCGTCTGTGTTTGAAACATTATTTGGGATTACTTGTTTGATAAATACAACAGTTGTTGCATTCCTGGGTTCAACGAAAGATGCAAAATTTGGATAATGAAGTAAGTTGTAGGTATCTTTCTACACAGAAATAAGTGAGAGTGTGGTATTCGTGCTTGAATTTGATTGAAATAGAAGTGATTGAAAACAATGATGGCCAATTTGAGTCCGCGTACTCCGATAAAAAAACAAACCTTCTCCCTGGAACGGATCAGAACCCCCAACCATTCAGAAGGGTTGCCCGGTATATGGGGAATTGCTTGGGGATATGTTTTCTGTATTGTCGCACTTTGTGCCTCAGTTCCAAAAACCCTCGCAGAAAATATGTGAAAAAATTTGTGAAGAACCAAAGGAAATAAACGGCCTCACACAGAACCCAAAACATGTCAATTGACACATATATGTTGTCTCCAATAACACATTACCGTGCATAAACTGCAAATGATGCACTGTTTGGTGCATCAAAATACACATAGGACTGCAGAATAGGGCACTTTTATCAGCGGATGTTCCGTGTCCTGCGCTAAAAATGCATCACTTGAGAAGATCAGACAAGAAAGATTATTTCAAGGATAACAAAATTTCACTTTTAATGCATCAATTGACACAGCTAAATGTGTAATTTGTTCTCTTTGAAAATGATCTTGTCTGATCCCCCCTAAGGCCTATAAAGCACTCCCCCCAGAAAGGGAGAACATTTCCGCCTTCCCCCCTTTATGACGAATTATCTACTTTTTTTGGTCAGACAAAATTTGCAGAACAATATAATACAGACTTTTTAAAGCAATGTATACTTACTTTAAGTATTGTGTACAATATAGACATTTACATGTATATTTTATATTACTTTGACATTAATTGAAATAACATTTTACATAAGTGATAATAACTTCTGACGTTGCAAAGTTGTTGTAGCAAATTTATTGATAATTTCCTCTATTTGAACCACTCTTGAAACATCGGACTCACAGGATGGAATTAAGGTAGACATTAACCACTCATCGGCCATACACGAACGTAGTCTGTTTCTAATGATTCTCATTGTGCGTTCTGCAGAGCAACTTGCCACTGATATGGAGATCAAATTTTATAAAATACCTGCAGATTTGCAAAGGTCGAAAAGTGGACAATAACAACTGCTCAAGCAGACAGTTAGTCTGCTTGACTAACCTTGTATTAATGCGAACAGGACCCCTCCCCCTTTCCAAACTGATTCTAAAGGCATAGGAGGTGGTGTTTCATTTCAACTCCATCGCCGCGATCACCCACAGGTAGGTAAAACATTATACTTAATAGCCATAACTAAAAATCAATGTCAATCAAATGAAACAACCCCTTCCCCTCATTTTTGTGTGGAGATATACAGAATTGAAAGCTAAGCTATAAAATGTTGTCCCCCCAAAATTTTTAATAACGCAGGCGCTTCATGAATCCTCCCCTGTGGGCACGCCTGCCTACTTGCAACATCGGTGTCTCTAGCGGTGAACACAAGCCACTTAGACAACATCGGGAGAAAGACAAAGATCGATTTTTGTCTTTATGTCCAGAACTTTAAATCTGAACTTGAATGTACATATACATTACATACATTAATATCATACATATTCGTGATTTTTTTTCCGGGGTAGGGCAGCGTCCCCCTCATGATCTCCCGGTATCGACGCCGGTTCTGGCGATTTTATTGACGATTACCAGTCCATACAATGAGAATGTTGAACAACCTACGCAGGCACATCTTCTCTTGACTCCAATCACGACATAGAAACGTCGCTGGTCAAGGAACATACAAAACATCACATGCAAGTTCCTTGTCCCCCCACGTTGTCGCCATACGTGAAGGAACAGCATGACGAAATACGTGTTGACAGAGTATCTCATCTCATTACTCATAGATGGCGCCATGTCAACAGTACCTAATCTTCCACTTTGAGTCACGTGACTTGGGTTGTTGGCTCTTGCAGATTACTCCTCTTTTCAGCCTTCTTCACCTGTCGTTTTCTTGAACCAGCTTATTCCCCTTTCTTGATAAAGTAGATTGCTTAAAGTGAAACACATTCGACTTTCTCACAGAATATGATATGTTTATCTGAAAGATATATTTCCGAGCCTGAACAGCATGCGTGCAGGAATACGCTGTGTATTCTTAGCACGCGGAAGATAGAGATTTAGTGTACCTAAGCTCTCCATGGTTTAGGTGTAGTGTAGGTAGGAAGTGTTGTGTAACGCTTTTGTTACACAAACTGGAACTTTGTCGGCTATCTTGTGAAAGAATGCACATGTGTGGGGCAAATTTAATTGTTTATTAGCTGATAGTTACGAATTAGAAGACTCATGATATTCATCCTTCAGTCTATTTCGGTTGTTTTACGTCGCTTTTCTACCTTTTGGATTAATTGTGACGACGAGAATAAACGATGAAACGGTTGATTGGACAATACAATGATTTCTTATCCAGTAGGGGTGGAATGGAGACGGCCTTGTAAAATTCTAGATCAGACCAGACAAGATAATTTTAAAATTGAACGCAAATTGGTTTGCTTATACTAATTAAAGGAACAGAGAATCACAAACTATGTTTTGAATAGTACCCACTCTTTAGAAGCATTGGTCACGAACATAGTCCTTGTTGGTGCAACCACGAATACTAGATTTGACAAGAGTTCTTGCAAAGTTTAAGTCCTTCATTCTGTGCTGAAATAGATAAGTCTGGACTGGATGTAGAGCTCCTCTGTGCAAAAAAAAAAATCATTTGAGTTTTTGTTTAAAGTCCACTTCATACACATATTAACTAATAGAGAGACGTATGTCTTTAACGAGAATTGAACCCACAAACACTTGATTACAAGTTTATAAAGTTAACCACTATTACCAAGGCTCGAAATGGAACGTTCACCTTCGTTAGCATGGTGTCCTCTTTCGTCCCCGATTACTACAACTACAGCAACGAGATCATCGACTAATGAAATGACTGTGCTAACTAAGCCTCTCGCGGCAACAACACACCATGTAGACCTATAGCAGTTTAAATGCATGCTAAGTCATACCGTGTATTATAAAAGAGTATTAACTAAATTGGTGTCGTAGCACAGCGCACTGCGACGCCTAGGGTACCCGGATTCGAATTCCCGCCTGAGAGTGTCTCTTCAGGTTCGATGAATCAATCAATATTAACTAAATTGTTAATAAAGAAATTAAACGAACCGGAACGGTCCGTTGCCATTTCTGACGAGACGTAAAGGTTCCAGTCATTCAGGTCCATTTCGAGCCCAGACTATTACTTGGGGCTCTTATGTACGTATATAGGTCTACTCTGTAAAACGTATATAGCCTACGTACTTGGAACACTTTCCACAAACTGATTTTGAACACCTATGTTTGTTGAAATATGCTGAAAGTTTCCAATGGTATTTGGAAAATGCAAAAAATTTCAGACACATTTGTGATGCTTTCTGGCACACATTTTAACAAATCTGACACGCATTTTTTTACAGGGTGTCACTATAAAAAGTTGACTGGAAGAATAACGACCCAAGACCGTCAATTTCCATTGCCATCAAACTACCGCAATGACAATGGCTGTTTTGAAAGTATTAAGTGCCATTTTATAATTAACCTTATGGATGTAACTTTAACAATTCAGTCTCTAAAATATATTTAAGGAGACAGACTGTTACATGTTAACGGTAGAATATTGTAAAATTTACTGTGATTTCTAACAGTGATGATCTTCTATGAGGATCAGTAGCGTGGCCAGGATTTTCAAAAGATGCCTTACGTGTCCTTTTTTACTAGTCAGTCCTCATATTGTCCTATTTTCTGCCATTGATGAAGATACAAGAAAAATCAACTTCTTTTCCACGCAGAAGGCCTAGACTGTGGAAAGGAAACTGCATTCTTGAAGGTCCGTGCCTGGACCGCCAGCCATTTTAATACTCTGTGCTGACTCTGTTTCGTGTCTTGTATGCGTGTTGGCGACAACAGGGGAAGAAGAGTGACGCAAAATAAACTAATCCAATCTTTACATTCAGTTTTTCCAAAAATACTATTTCAGGAAAGCGTTCTATACGTGTTTAGTTGTTGTAATACAAGAAAAAAAAAAAACAATTCTCACTGTTCTGTATTGAAACAAAACGTGGTCGCTGGTTTAATCATTGTCCACCATTTTAGACTCTCTCCACGTGTTAGAGCCAATGGGCTATCGTTCACGGGTACAAGGTATTTAGCGAAACCGACGTTAAACCAAATCAAATCGGGCTTGCTTGTTTTAATGCAGCACTATCCCCAGAAGCTCCGCCAACTGCCCCATTACACAACGGCCCGTTAAGTATACGCAGATGACATAAAATTGAGAGGCCCTCCGCTTTCGTTCGATAAATCGATGCCTTCATTCAGAATCATGGTCATGTACCCCATTACCCAGACAAGTTGGCTCCCGCCATTGGACCAAACATGGCCGCGAAGTTACGACTTTCAGAGAGCCTGGTTGAAGGATGCCACTCTTTAGTGGCTGGCCCATAATGCCGTTTCAATGTTTGCTACCCAGAATGCACCGCACGCTTCTTCGATGCGGGTGGCAAGATCGATGTGGGCGAGCTCTGGCATATTAATTGGTTCCTATTCTTTGGCGAGGATATAACGTGTGTGCCCTCCTCTTCCCCAAACCCTTTCTGTGGAAACAAACGCTGAATATGTAAGGTGAGAAACGAGTGGGTCGAATGGGCCGTAAAACTGTCATCGTCGGCCATTTTTCCAAAATCCGCCATATTTTCTTTCCTGAGCACGTCGATTTGTCCTCATCTTTCCTTTCCTCTTCGTAGTTTTCGTGTGCCACGGGACACCAGAAGAAAAAGAAAAGCAATTTGGAATCTTTGAAAGCAAAATTTGAAATTTTCTGTCCTTTTCTACAATCTTATGACATTTATAAGAATCGAATCACTTTCTGACCATTATAATTTCAGAACTATGGTTTACGAATTAGTCAATCATGTCAGGGGCGCATTTGCGACATTCTTCCAGGGGTTAGAATTTTTGTATCTCATGTCTGCACTGGCGTACACACGGGAGAGCTGCTGGGGTTACAGGTCCCTCTCCGAGATTTTGAGGAAAACCAAGGTTTCCAAATGAAGGCAGTAAAGAACTAGGCTACACTAAAACCGAAGGGACAAATTCAAACTCCCCTTGAAATGAGTCTCGATTACCGCTTTTGTTTTTAACAACTTTTAAAATGAAGGTTTAAAATGGTAATTTCAAAATATTTTATGGTGTATCACGCTAGTGCCAGTTTGAAATTTCCACGACTGTAGTTTTACCTCAGAATATTCTTTATATAATTTTCTCCCGGTTCCAGAACATTTCAGGAGCTGACCCAAGGGGGTTAGCCCCTAAATACGCCATTCCAACTTCACACATAACTCCTAAGTGCTTCAAATCAAAGTTGAGGGTCTTTGGTGCATCAATTAACAACGTTAAATATAAAAATAAAGACAGCTCGTTTTTGTTAGTTTATAACAATTGTTACTATTGACTATTACTACTTAATTTTGCATCAACTAATCCACCCCTTTACAGAAGTTACTGCATTTGTATTTTATTTGAATTTCTGTTATTTGGCGTCGCTTTTCTTCCACTTTTGGCTGATCGCAACAATAAGGATGAATGGGACAATTTAAAACATTCTACTTTGTTAGGTGAAAAGTGATTCTGGCTTCTGATTCGCGATTATCCTAGAACCAGGAAAGCGAAGATACAAAGTAAGAACATTTCTTGCTCTAGAACACTATTGGAACACTTTCTAACTGTTCCAAGGAGAAAATTAGCAGCTAAACTAGCCACGTCGTTCAGAGATGGCGCTGATGTTGCCTTTCTCATAAAAACAACGCTTTCTCTCTTGCATCATAGTTAGTGGATCAAATTTTCATCAAAGTCACGGTAGGATATTCATTCGTTAATCAATTGTTATTATTAAGACCAAAAGAGGCTGAAATTAACGAGAATTGCTTGCTGCGGGTGATATTGCACAGTAATTACATTGTCATGTTGAGTTGCTGAAAATGGACAATAGATGTCACTAGGTTCTTAATAAACACTCGTGTACAATAATGGCGACATTTAATTGTGTCTACAGGTAAAATAAAGGCAACTATTCGTTCTCTTTACACAATAAATTTAAAGAACATTATTGAAACGCCAAAATTCATTATCATTTAGCTATGTGTGCATGTAGAAACGATAGTGCAAACAATGAGGTGTCTTGTTCACTGAAAAGACGAGTAAATGTAAACCGCATTATTAAGGTTTCGGGTCTGAAGGGAAAGTCAGTGTTACCAGTTACAGAATAATTTAATTTCGCGTTGTGGTCTTTGTAGAATATTCCTGGAAAACTCTAGGATTTCGATGGCCTAACTTTTAACATTGTGCTTCTATTTTGATCATTTTACATCGATTTTCTACTTCGATAGGTTAATCGCTATGATGAGGTTGAATAATGAAGTGAGAGAGACACAACGTATTGCAGGAAGCCGATATTTCAGGATGTAGATATTCAATTTTTATTGCCGGTGACTGTACATACCTGGAAATTTATAAAAAATATAGGACTGCTAATACTGCGAAATTTTAAAAATGGATAGCAAATGGCATGAAGGAAGAACATAGTTGTTGTTGTATATCGTTACTTACAATAGTTGAAACATGAAAGATTCGTCATATGTTCCTTCTCCAAAGTACTGCTCTCTCGTAAGGCTACCATCTGGCAACATCAGCATCACGTGAAAACCTTCTCCATAGAAACCGTAGTATGTTCACAATTTGAAGAAAACCAAAAATAACTTGGAGCTATTGTCTGGTAATGCAGGGTTTACACAGCATCACACTGTTCGCTTCCCGCCAATAAGCCACGTGTACACTGTTGCCGATACTCTCACGTTGTCTGCTGCTTTGGCGGGAAGGTAACGGAATCTTGCCCTATAATCACTTGTAGTGACACAATTCAGGGTCTCATTCTTGGACCTAGAACATCGAGGAAGCATTGCTGTCTTGATATGATTTCGTGTCAACCTTGGTCTGTTTTCAACTACAACCCACATTACGATGTTAGCCATTCTGCTTAATGACCTATGGTTAATTCTACACACATTTTTTTTTAACAGTGTGGATGTATTTAAAAAAGAAGCATTCAAAATGAAGAATAAGGGTTTACCGAAATAGACCCAAAATTCGGTTAAGCATTCATGTGTACGTCTAATAGAGGATATTTGATTGGTTGTGTTTAAGGTGTATATATATTCAACAAATTGTAAAGAAGTATTAAGTAGAAACACTTCACAGATATATTTGATCACTTAGGGGGGGAAAATACATACAAAGTGTTCAGCAGATTGTGTTCCCAAGTGTTCGAAAATGAACACTTGCGTGCGCTTTTATTGGACAATCGCGGATATTTTTCAGCACACTCCCTTCTCGTTGACATTTTGCATGAGGAGAAACTCCCAGCGAACAGTTGGCAACACTGTCGTAAGCTTAATGGCTAAGAAAATGGCGCAAGTAGGGGTGTCCCAAAACGACAGAAAATGATAGCGCGCTGCATTCACAAAAGCACGTACTGTTGCAGCAAGTTTTAGAAGCGCTTGAGCGTGGTATCTGCTGGAAACGACCGGAAAAAGAGTGCAATCCCTTGCACAAAAATGGACGGCTTGTCAATCCTTTAGTTCCATCATCAACCCCAAGCGGGGAAACTAGCCCGCTTTTGTTCATCCAAACGAACATCGGGAACAAAATTTCGCTCGCTCAATATGTATGCACTGCGAGCCCTTGCACTTTACATGTAAATTACGGGATGGGAATTTTCGGAAGGGAATCGCTCGCGAAAATTAACCTCACTTAATCCTGTGCAAGGGCTATGATACGGTAGACAATACCCGTAGGTCGAACGTGGTAAAATTGGGCCATGAAACCACGCGTGGTGAATTTTTGCTGTACAAGCATCCCTTGTTTCACCAGCACGGTTATTACAGAAAGGGGTTAGCACGAAGAGGGCGGTTATTAGGGTAAATTGAGAGCGCCCACACCGTGCTCTTTATTAAACGCTGCCTTAAATAACCTCCCATCTCAAGGTAGCACGTCCCAACAATGGAGTTTGATTGTAATCTTCGCAACGGTCTTCGGAATCCCAATTAGCTTCGTTCCTCCATTATTGCATTGACATCTTCATTGTTGCCTTGTGCTCGAGGATACTTTCAAGAAGCTCTGTATAACCGGCGAACTCTTATCGTTTGTTCAAGATACCAGGCGGTCGAAAGTCTTCGAGCTATCGAATGGGGCAAGCTACAGAAACTTTTAAACATCGAAACTGTATTCTCCAACATTGAAATTTCCGTTGTTTTTGTGATTAACTGATAAATCAGTCACATTTTCACAATTATAACACGGGATTGATTGTGCAACACAGAGAAAGTAATGTTTTTCTGTATAAATTCTTACAAATATCTGGCGTGCTTGTTTACAGTTGACAAACAATGCAGTCCAAATTACCCAATTTAGTTGAAGATATCGTGTTTTTTGGTTAGATCTTCAGGGTGAGCGTAAAAGAAATAGACAGTTTCAAAGTTTTACAGAAACAAGAGTTTTAATAACATGGTTGAAATACTTACATGGTTGGAAGAGTATATCCTGATGTTTACATGGTTAAGTTACAAATATTCTGTGTGTGACCCTTTTGTAACATGACATATATATCAATTGTATTCAAGCACACAGAAAGCCTTTTCTACCTGGCGGCCATATTGCTGGACTGACGTCACGAAAACAAAGGAAGGTTGAAAACTTGAAGACTTTCTCTATAAAACAGTACTAAATGCTTGCCGATAAAACAAACAGTTTTCGATTTATAAAGAGTTTAATCTGGCTATTTATTTTAGGCTCGCCGTCTATTTTACTGCGACATCTACAGTGATACAAAGGAATAAATGAGCCCAAAACTGTTTCGCATAGTTTGGTTGAAAGTTCGCTTCGCACAGATAACAATTGTAACTGGACCTAATATACATGACAATGTATGGCGACCTTCGTTTCCCATACAGCAGCAAAAACCACAACCATAAATAATGAGGTTTCAGAACCACAGATAAAGACAAGTGTATAGAGCAGAATGAGTCCGAGCTATAACAATAACAAACATGCACAAAATAAATGTTCTTGAGTGATAATTTCCATTTGTGGTTTGCCAAGTATAATTCAATATAAATAGCAACGCATATGCGGTAATGTAAAACTGTCACAATCGTAATATTTCTCAGAAAACTAAAGACCTCATTGCACCATAGTATTTTCGTTTAATAAACTGAATTGGACCCCCCCCCCTTTTGGGGTTCGCGCAGCCTCAAATGGGTACCTGGGAGCAAGCCTGGGTGTTAAAGACGGTCGGAGCATGTTGCTGATCACATCACCTCCATAAGTGGCAGATATTGTGAATGTGTAGGGACTCTATTACTCAGAGAACGAAATGCATCATATCGATTGATGCACCAGAATGCATCGATTGATGCACTAAAGTGTGTTTTATGGGTTCTTCAGAGAACCAGATTCACATTTGATGCATTTGACCTTCCAGACAAGTTACGGTTCAAGGACCTTGTACCGTACCTGCTTCAGTAGTCCAAAAATATATTTATTTATTTCCTTACTACAGAAAGCATGTTTAAGAGGTGATGGTGATGATCTGATGATGATTCGAATTGAGAATAGGCAGTAAAATCGTAGTCGAAGGAAGGTGAAGTTGCAAAAAAAAGCCGGTAAGACCTAAAAAAGGTTAAAAAAAGCACCAATAAGCCGAAAAAGGTAAAAAAGGACAAATAAAACCCACCTTTTTCTGGCCTACAATGACCCAAAATAAACATATATTATGTTGGGCTTCGTCTTCGGACACTAGGGGAAAAAAAGGATATTTCCTCAACTTATGAGCCCTACTTATTAATTTCAGCTCATTTGAAGGCGAGGATTATATATTTTGATCACACGACTTTGAATGACATTACTAAACAAGATTTATGCATTTACAACTTATAACGCAACATTCATAAACAATTACCAGGAAGCTTACTTTTCGTCAACTGGATCTAACATTCTTTTTTTGTTATTCACTAAATATTCAATTCTTTATCCGACATAAACTTCCTTGCCAGGATAGGTTCCTTTGTACATGCCGACTCTTACTATACGTAAGCTACATAAGAAATACATCCTGTTGCTATATCACTATTCTTATACTGTCCTTTTACCTATTTATGTAATAGGTAATTAATTTGAATATACGAAGCGGACCGTAAGATGATGAACGCTGTTCTGTGAAGTTCATTCAATGAGATAGTTGTCATTGTAGGCACACACTAATGATGATGTCCTTGGCATTAGTCAATGTTCACCATGTGTGACGATTGGTGCACACATAAATCATCATAAACCACCATATCTGCATGGTAATTAAGACTGTCAAACATTATATCGTCAACGATCATGATTTCATACTTCCTGGATGCAAAAAAATACCCCACCACTTTTCTCATTAAAAGAAACTTAATTTATGTGCATTACCACAGGCAATGTTTTTTCTAGTATTGCGTGCAAAGCAGTTTGGGATAAATGAATCATTAAACTGGATGAAAACTTGTCATTCTTCTCGTAGTCACTTCAACGGATGTGATTTTTTAAAATTATGTTTTCTTTCTTTTTACTTAAAGTGTATACAGGGTGTCCCCATACAAAACCACCGAATTTTCATAGCCCGTCAAGGCTCACAGCCTTTCTTGTGTTGGTCGCGGCTTGGTTTCGATGTTACAAACCTTCGAAAGACAGTTAATGTTATTTAATGCCTTGATTAAGGTGGGCAAAGGTTATGAAGAATAGAATAACAATGATTGCAAGGTCTGATTTGTTTGAAATGTGGAAATAAAGAAATCCAACTGTGTCCGATATTTGTTCATCTGTTTTACGAGTATGAATCTAACCTCGTAATAATAACAATAGTGATAATAATAGTGCATCATTATTAGAATGTGGACTTTAACCCTTTTTATTCTCTTGTATTAACACATTGGCTTTAATGATTTCAATTCGTTTCATACTGTTCCGATCCTGATGACGCATTTTTATAGTGTGTACAGTCAACGGCAAAGATAATGGCAGGCAAATTGTCTACCACTATTTTCATTACTTTTTATTCTACATTCGGTGTTATTTTAAGGATTGAAATTATGTTTGTTCGAAGCAGGCATTGTTCTCTGATTGTCGACGTCATTATTTCAATTCATTGCCATCACATTGTGTAATACAGACCAAGTGAAAATGGTAGTGGACAATTCGCCTTCTATTTCTTTCGCCGTTGGGTGTACAAATGCCTACTTTGAGCTTGAGTGCCTATTTTGCATATACGAGCCGATCTAAGCTTGCCTAAAGTATTTCTGGGTATTTTGGCATTATTTGCTCTTTTTTCGCTGTTTTAGCTTTTTCCACAGTAGATTATAGTAGTTAATCTCTTGTTTTGTGAGTGTTCATTAATGTCATAAATAAAAGTAATAGAAAGAACAATAACAATACAAAAAATTAAAATTAATAAATTTGCATCTAAGAAAATTAACACGCTCATGTTCGCTGTATAGTTTGGTGACTTTTATAGTGATCATTTCCATCAATTTTAGTGTCAATTTGCCAACCTACTTTACAAGCTTTTGTGCCTATAATTATGAAATACTCTATTTTATTATCAACAGCTTGACTACCCCATACAAAAAAATCCTGGCAAAGTGCAAGGTCTCATGTATCCATCTGTTACTAGATGTCTGTGACGAGGTTAAATTATTGCATTTCCTTCTCGTGAGCATGGCCAACAAGTTGCAGAAAGTCAGGTTGTGTCAAGTATCAAGATCGTCATCCTAATAATAGATGTCGCCACGTTGGAGGAGTTATTCCAAGTAATAAATCAGCGCATTGAAACACACATAAACTTTACTTGATTGTTTCGTTATGCGGCCATGCCGT
This sequence comes from Lepisma saccharinum, assembly GCF_977018435.1. Lineage (NCBI taxonomy): Eukaryota > Metazoa > Arthropoda > Insecta > Zygentoma > Lepismatidae > Lepisma > Lepisma saccharinum. The sequence goes on along the minus strand of NC_139252.1, from coordinate 29,988,983 downwards.
CTATCGCTGAAGTCTCTGATCCAAGCATTCAATGTTTGCCAGGTCTGACAGATCCAAGCCAGACGGCGGAAAATCGTTTACTTCTGAAGAGTTCAAGAAAACCGTTGCTTACATTCAGATCCACAAAAAGACAGTGAGGATGTTTCTTTGTACAAGTTCCCAGGAACAACAGTGTGCCTAATAGTTGATATTTCACACAGGTTTGAAACAGCTTTAGCTTAGAAAACTGTTTCGTCCTGTTTCTTGGACTTAATCATTTTTCTGTAAAGAAATGGCTAACATATAATTATTTTTACTCACTTTATACTACATTCAAGGAAGAACCATAGGCGCCGATTTCTTGTGATATTTGAGGGGGGGCAAAGCTAAGGTAAGCATAAACACAGTTCTTTCCGTTGGAGAAGGGGGAAGAGGGGCAAGTTTAATGGTTTTACACGGATGATTTTTTATCAATTGCAACATTGTCAATAAGCAGCAAGTGACATAATACTAAATAAACTGAACGCTGTCATTAAACTCAAAATATTTTTAAAAACATAAAAATTATAATATTTAAATTTGTGCCAGAAAAATATGATGTACATTTTTAGCTTTCTCAAGGCACATGTTAATTATTTGCCTAACTGCCTGGGCAAGATTTGAACATCGTAAGCTGAAGAGACAGCATACGCTGGTGAAATTCAGGTTAGGCCATTATTGTGTCACTTGTTTAATTTGTCAGGAGCATAGTAGCTTCAATTTTGAAATTTGTGCTTATTGCGGTGTGCTTTCTACCGAACCTACATTCAATCTCAGAAAGTTGTTGAGTTCAAAATTTCAAAATACTGAATTCTATAGTAGTATTTAGCGTTAAACTAACAGAAACACTCGACATTACCTGTATTCAGTTTTGGCGATCGTTTTCATTTCCCCCTAGGAGATGACATTGGCTCAAAATCACGTACTTCATCAAGTTTCTCAGCTGCATGAAAGATGTGATCAAAATTATCGTCTTTTCGAAAATAAGATAAATAATTCTAATTTGAAATTGAGGTAAAAGGGACCTAGAGAAAGAATCCTCAATTAATTCATGAAATTTTCATCTCAGAAGTAATATTTTTTTGCAAAATGAGGCAATGATGAAAGCGCCCCTTATGAAGGGAACCAAACGAAATTTTGGGGGGCACGCCCCCCTGGTTTCGGTGCCCGTGGGAACCGAAACCAGTAACACTCAGTTACACTTTTGGGAGAGCGAAAAGACTATGCTTCTGCGAGGTACAGAGAGTATGCAGTAATAACATGTAAAACTGGAAATATGATGTGAAGATTTTTCTGCGTATTAAAAATATCCATCGAGACAATTACATGGATTCGTTTTAGGTACAGTTTGTGTTTAGAAAAACTAATCAGGACTGGACTTTGTAAGGGGAAACCGAACTATACTGTACAATGTACCTCTTGTAAGGAAACGAACCTGGGATCCTTTGATTATTAAGGTGACAGCCAGGAATTTAACGGTGGGTGAGGGCAGGCACGTATCTAGAAATAATATGTTTCCGGGGGGGGGGGGGGGGTTCGAACCAAGTGTCTCCGGAATACTAATAATAATTATTATAATAATGTTTCAATTAAAATAATTACATTAAATCAAATTAATACTAATTACAACACAAGTTAATATTATATTATTATTACACGAATAAGTAAAAAAAACTAAGAATAAATATAACAGCGCATATTCATTACGTAGCTTACCTGTAGTTAAGATAGGAATAACTTACATAAAAACAAGTGCCCTGGCAATGAAATTAATGTCAAATAGATGAATAATTGAATATTTATTGAATAACAAAAATGATATGACATGTAGTTCGAGAAAAGTAAGTTTCTGATTAATATTTTATGCATGGTATTTTGAGTAGTAGTGTACATAAATCTTCTTTGCAATGCCATTCAAAGTCGTATGATCTCAATATAATCCTTGTCTTCCAATAAGTTCTGGGGAAATTATACAACAAATGCTAAACAAGTATATTTTCATTTAATTCTCGTACTTAATAAGTCTTTCGGGTGGGGGGAAGGGGTCGTGACCCTCTAAATACGTCCTTCGTGTCCTTCAAAGCCGTATGATACCGAAATAATCCTTATCTTTCAATAACTTCAGAGGAAAATATACAACAAACGCTAAACGAATATATTTTTCATTATTTAAGTACTTGATAAATCTTTCGGGGGAGGTCCGGACCCCCCCTAAATACGTCCTTTGGTGAGGGGAATTTGCCCCTTCTGGTTGCTAATTTTTGGTACTCGGGAAGGAAAGTATAATTTGTACGGAAGTTTTTTTTCAAATAGCACGCTGGTGGTTTGCAGAAAGAAAGTGTCACCAACGTTGGAATTACTGACTCTCGCCTTGAGACCATCAGTAAACATTATTACATCGTAGTAACCCAACAGAATCCAAAACGTGTCAATTGACACATATACGTTGACTCCAATAACACATTAACGTGTATAAACTCTAAATGATGCACTTCTTGATGTATCAAAATACACATAGAAATGCATAAAAGGATACTTTTATCAGATTTTGTTCCGTGTGATGCACTAAAAATGCATCAATTGGGAAGATCAGACAAGATAATTTCAAATATAACAAAATTACATATTTAGCTGTGTCAATTAATGCATTACGTAATCAACAAGTCCCGGATTCTATTTCCTGCGTAGGCTTACTCAAGTGTCTTGTAAATCTAATCTCGATTTATATATTTGTGTGATGCTATCAATACTATTTTATTATAGCCATCCCTTTAGGACGACCATTGGTGCCGCGCGAGAGAGGTACAACTGTCTTGTAAAGTGGTATCGTTTGTTTGCTTGTAGTAAAAGTATAAACTTATATTTATATATTGTAAAACAGGTTTTAATTTCAATTAATTAGAAGTGAGGATTTATTTCAGTCGAGATGCACTTCAATGCATCAGTTGATGCATTTTGATGCGTTTCGATGCACCAGAATGAATTGTTTTTATGATGCACTTAAACGTTTCGTCTGAGCTACATAATCACTGTAGCTCAGACCAAACGTTTAAGTGCATCATCCAAAAAGATGCAGGAGCATTATGCACTTTGGTGTTTCTTTCACGACATACAAAAATGCTCCCAAATGTATCAAATGTGAATCTGATTCTTTAACAAGCCATAAAACACATTTTAGTGCATCAATCGATATGATGCACTTAGTTTTCTGAGTGTACAGGTAAAACCAGTTCAGAATTTGTGCCACTTTATTCCAATAATAAACGAGAGAGATTTTTATATCAGTGAACATCGCGAATCAAATTTTATCCGAGCATTTCAATATTTTTTTTGTTGAGGAGTTGAAGAAATTCTAGCATAATATAAGAAATGGTTTGAAATTTAAGGAAAAACAGTTCTGTGTGTCAAATATTAGCTATTATCCGAATGGATACAATAATAATGTTACTAGTTTTTAACCGAATGGTTATTGATTATATTATTTTATTATTAGTACTGCATCAATTCTATATCAACGATATAACAACTCAACCAAAAATCCTGACTAGGCCTCTTTTCCAAATTTCTTAATTTTGTCTAAATTGTTTGATAAATTCTAATCAACGGGCCGATAAACAAAACAAATGTTTGGACCAACAGCATCGATTCTTTCGTTATCCGAAACAAACATATCTTTCCGTGTGAAAGACCCAAAACGAACAATGTGCAGTACTCGCAGAAAACTAAATTCATCATATCGATTAATGCATAAGAATGCATCGATTGATACACTAAATTGTGCTTCATGGCTTCTTCAAAGAATCAGATTCACATTTGATGCATTTGGGTGCATTTTTGTATGACGCAAAAGCGCATCATTTGATTCAAGTGAGGATTTATTTCAGTCGAGATGCACTTCAATGCATCACTTGACGTTCCTTGATGCACCTTCCTGCATCCCTAACGTTTGGTCTTAGCTACAGAGTTTATGTAGCTCAGGCGAAACGTTTAAGTGCATCATCAAAAAATATGCATTCTGGTGCATCACATTAAGGTGCATCAAAACGCACCAACTGATGCATTGAAGTGTATCTCTACTGCAATAAGTCGTCACTTGAATCAAATGATGCACTTTGGTGTTTCTTTCACGACATACAAAATTGCACCCAAATGCATCAAATGTGAATCTGATTCTTTGAAGAAGCCATAAAACATACTTCAGTGCATCAATCGATGCATTCTGGTGCATCAATCGATATGATGCATTTAGTTCTCTGAGTGTAGTTCGTAGTATGGATGGTTACAAAATCTGGATTTCAAATTATATTATCCAATATCCGTTTTATACGCAACGGATAATCTGAATATCTGCATAGTACGGATATTCGGATAATTTGCTAATCCGTACAAAACAGATCTGATGATGGATATGTAGAAAACCCTTACAAATACGAAAATGACGAATCAAAGAATATACGAGATCCGGATAGAAAATTTTCCCATATCCGAATAAAATTTGACGAGGATTTGGTTATCTCTTGGTACACTGAAACAATGTGTCTCTGAAATACGCCGCTTCACTATGTCTGTATCAAATTATTGAAAAGTAACAATGCGTACCGAAATGTTCCCTTTCAGTTACCCCTGTTGTTCTTCGAAAGACCACAGTCCTCTCGTGCTTTTCCGAGTCGATCATTACGAAATATCCGAGCACGGTTGGTAAAAACACCAGACTTTTCTCAATCACAAGCGAGACGAACATCGACCTGGCTCTATAAATATGTTCCCTTCTTGTTATCCACCGATTTCGATTCAAACATTACATTTCCGCCCCCCTTTTCAAGGCGAGACTCTCGAAACTACAGCAGCGCCATCAATAATCCGCGACAGACGGGTCGAAACAAGCACAGATTCCATAGACTAATACAAAAGTACAAGAGGGCGCTCGGAACAAATTTATGTCCGCCATTCCGCTCGTACAAGAGGCGGGTATTCTGTGTACAAGGGCAGAAGCTCTTTAGACCTAATAAGGTAGTTTCTTACCTTAAGGTACAAAATGCGTTCTCGAGGAAGGAAGGGTCTCTACATATTTGCCTCCCCCAGTTTGTAATTTTCCTGTATATAGACCTAATTATGTACGGAAACACGGGGGGGGGGGGATGAGGGTAAGGGAAAAGCAAAAATAGGACGGTGTAGAAAAACAAGCGCGCTTGCTGATGATCTCGGTGCAGGATGGTTAAATTGAATAGCACAACGGCGATTGGAACTGTAATGATATGTTATTTGTTCAGTATCAGATCCGGATTTAGGAGGGGGCTTAGGGAGGCTACAGCCCTGAGTCTCCATCTCTAAAGGAGATTTCTCTCGGGAGCAGTTGCTTTGAAAAAGGGCCACAAAATGAAAAAAAAATGTAGATATTTAAAATGTGGTAAAATAATTTAAAATGCCACTTTAATGCCATTGCCGTAACGTCATATAAAACTTACAACAGAAATTATAGTATATAAGGGTGGCGATGGTAGTCGCTGCCTTATTTACTATAGGTATATGTTATATTTGAACCTAAAGCGATTCGAATGTGACTTTTTAAAAGAAATATTAAAATATTTTCTATACTTTTCAAAATTAAGAACCTTTTATATTTAATTGAAATAAATTTCAATTTTACATTTTCTTAAACTTCAAAAGCAAAATGGAATTTTAATAACTGACATTTTCAAAGACTTGGCTAGTTTTCAACGATCCAAAGATATTTTTCAAAATATCGGAGAGGGCTGTAGCCACATTAGCTCCCCCCTGTGTACGCTATATTTAAACAAAAACGGGTTCGAACAATATTGTTGATGATCCCTTAGCGATTATCTACAAAAATCATAATTTTGAATGTACAGACAGAAAACTAAATGCATCAAATCTGTGATGCACCAGGAACGCATCGATTGATGCACTAAAGTGCTTTTCATGGCCCTTGCCAAGAAACAGGATTACGCTTTGATGCATTTTGTATATAGTTTGTAAAGGTAACACCAGAGTGCATCATATGATGGAAGCGAGTCTTTCTTTCTATGTCGAGCTGCATCAGTTGATGCATTTTATGCACCTTCTTGCATGTATCTCGATAATGCATTTAAACTTTGGGTCTGAACTTCATGCATTTTGTTTTCAGTTGATGCATTTACTTTTATGTGTAGAAAACAGTGCAATATCGAAGATTTGCACCCAATAGTCTCGTATTAAAGTTTTATTGCACACAAAACAGGCTTTAGTCTAGCAATCGAGATACTTCTAACGTAGGCAACCTAGACACACGAACTCGTCTAAAGGAAGCGGTTCTATTCCCGGTTAGTCCTATTCAGTTTCCTTAAAATGAATCCGTTAAATTACACACACTCGAATAATGAACACACAACAACTTATTTCAAATATTTTAAATGTGTAAATACACTGACTTTCATGACAATTTAGTCAGTAAATTTAGGAGAAAATAATTATGGCATAAGTTTAATTGTGTACTACAGTGCATCGTATCACTATATTAAATGTAGCGAATTCATATTTTGAGCTCCATCTGTCGTCATAAATCTGAAATTGACAAAGCTGCGTTTCTGGGACATTGTTTAACCAAGTGAATATACCAGTAGCCTATTTTATGTACTGGAGTAAAAAAGATTATGCTTTTTTGTATAAATTGTCACTCTTGTTCCGCGGGCGTGGTTCTTGGATTGTAAACGTTGATTTAACAAATTTTTTTACTTGTCTTTTAATCTGGTCGAATATAGTGGAATCATTTGTGAGGTGTTTCTACGATATGCGCCGAGTTAAAATCACTGAAAATATTGAAAATATGTTCAAAATATTATCATGTAAGTTATGTATCTTGAAAATAATAGGCTATACTCTCAGCGATATAAAATCAATATTAAATAAAAATAATAAATATTTTAACAGATAGTTCCATATTGATTAAGTAAGTGCGTAAATATATTTTAATAAACAAAGTAAGGAATGTTGTTTGCGTTAAAATATTTGCAACGTAGGCAACATAATAGGGAAAAACAACGCGACGTAATAATTTAAACGTACTACGCGTATGAGCGCACATATAATATAGCTACGTATTATGTGTGCGTAAACATACATACATTTCTATAAGCACTTCTGTCATTCCGAAAATGTTTATATTACTCGCAAAATTATTTTTTGTAAGCTGTACACGATGTCGGCTGTGTGTATACATGTATGTTGTCGTGGGCTGACATTCGGGACCGCGTCTATGAGTTGGCCGGTTACGGAACGCTTCGGGAACCGTCGAATGATGCGAAAAAAAGCCCGTCGGCACATGTAAACTTAGAACAAGATACAGAACTCTGTTCTACTTCGCTTCAAAACTATATTCTGGACTACTTGATTTCAAAATTAGTAATTTGAACCAAAGAAAGACTAATAACAAATTTATTTTTACAGAACATGTACATAATCATAATTACCTTGATGATTATGCAAAAATAACAACAAATTTCCTACAGGGAATGTACCCTACTTCCCTTTCTCACTAAAAGATGGTAGCAGCTGTTGCATTATAATTAATATCTAAGATAAATAACAATCTATTTCGAAGAGCTCGGATTATTTTACAGGAAAATCACAAGATATATGACATAAAAGAAATACTGAGAATAAATTTTGCACGACTCAAATAATAATTTCTTTGGAAATAAAATCATTAAATTGCATGGATGTGTGTATCATATTACTTTATATGTTACAGAAACGTGTACAGTACTTAAGTGTGACAGGTTGTCTTAAATGCGTGTAGGTACGCTACAATATATTTTTTTTTTTTCCAAAAAGTTAAAATTCTTCTAAACAAGTTTATACACTTTAGGTGTATCAATTGACACAAGTAAACATGTAATTTTGTTTTGTTTGAAATTATCGTACCGGATCTCGACTGATGTATTCTTACTGCGTCCCGGAACAGCAGCCGATAAAAATGCAAATCTGATGCATTTCTGTATGTATTTTGATGCCTCAAAATGCAACATTGGCACTTAATGCGCTTTAATGTGTTACTAGAGTATTGACACAATTTGGATTCTCCGTGTACTGATATTTTTCTTTATTGTATTGTTGCAGGTTCAACAACAATGCAATGTTTTGATTGTTGTGCCGTAACCAGAGGAAAGGAGAAGTACGGTGACGGAAGGATGATAAGCCCATGATCAGGTAAGCTCATATGGAATTTGTACATATGCTATACTTTATACTGTAATATACTGTATCACAACGTTAACCTGTTTTATGGAGGTAAATTGCACAGTGGTTTGGGTCCCACTTTGAACTGTAGGTCCCGTCCCGATTAGCCTATATTTGCATATAGAGGACTTGAAACAAAAATTCAAAATTTTTAAAACTTAACCTGGTTTAGCCTTAGGATTTATCTGTCTCAAGACTGAATACATAAAGCTGGAACCATAGAACATTTTTTTTTATGTTAGGGAATTTTTGAATAAATTATGTTGGGGAGTCGTAGCAATAACAATACCAAACGTGCACAAAATAAATATTCTTCAGTGATAATTTCCCTTTTGCCAATAATAAATAACTGTTAGATAACGCATATGCGGTACTGTAAAACTGTTATCGTAATATTCATCAGAAAACTAAGGGCTTCACTGTGACATCGTGTATTCGTTTAATGAGCTAAATTGACAGCCCTTGTATTTTATATAGACATACATAAGTCTAAATGCATCTAATCAAGTTTGAAGTACATCAATTGACACAGTTGAACGTGTAGTTTTGGTGTCTTTGAAATAATAGTGTGTGATTATTTCAATTGATGCATTTGAGTGCATCACACGGTACAGAAACTGATAAAAGTACCCTTTGATGCATTTCTCAGTGTATTTTTGTGCACCAAAGGTGCATAATTAGCAGTTTATGCACTTCAATGTGTTACTAGAATCAACATATTTGTGTCAATTGACACATTTTGCATTTGACATGACGATTCACACATTAGCACACATTCATCACATTCGAGTAGCAAGCACAAAACGGAACTTATTTTCAAATGTAACTTAGTTACAATTTTTGTTACTTTAAAAAAATAACTTTACAACTCGAGGTATAACTCATGTGTTGAATGAACAAACAACAAGGAAGCTTCTGTTCTTTTTTTTACTGATGATTATGTTAAATTAACATTAATTCTCATTAACTCTTTAAATTTGTACAAATAGCCTACTTATAATTCAAGAAACTTCGTCACGCAAAAATGATATTTTACATTTCTTTAGCTAACAATAATTTTGGTCATTGCTATTGAAATGTACAGACTTCGTTACTGAAAAAGTAACAGAATTATAGTTGCTCGTTTCAATACGTTACGTACAGTTAAAGTCCTTTAAAAAAAATAACTCTTACTTCCAAACGTTGTCCAAATGCATACAGGAACAAGTTATAATTGTGCATATTTGTTTGCAGATGAACTTCTTACGCTTCATTATTTTGTGCAATACGTAACACATGTTAGAACTATATCTAGAACATGAACGGGTGAAATACATCAACAGTTTCAATATCCTTATGTCGGAGTGAGAAATCTGAACATAAACGGATAAAAAATATTGTGTACTACATGTTATCGTAAAAATATCCTGCTACCAATAGGCTATATTTCTTCGAGCATACATTCTAGCCTTTCTGATGGCGTGATGGTGACGTTTTTGCCTTGTAATCAATAGGTTCCGAGTTCGGATCCCTCTTTTAAACTGTAGGCCCAGTCCCGATTAGTCTTTCCGTATATAAAATGGACTCAAAAAACTAGTTTATACCCTAGTAGCAAATTCACTGCAGCAAATAGTTTTATGATTTAATAGTTTTATGATTTAACAAGACTTTCTCACAGCCTGGCCAGATTCCCCGTACAGTGCCTCTTTCAAATTAGTCCACATTGTTCATACTCTGCATATCGAAGTTAGAACATAATTGGTCAACGTTTGTTAGAACATACAGAACAAGAAAAGCTACGAATACTTGTGTAGTTCATCATTTTACGTCTGTAACAAATGAAATAATTTAACGAAGTCATTTTCATGTAACCCAATCTTAAAAATGCCACGAATGGCCTGCATTGGGAATAAATGAACACATAAATACACACATCTCGAAAGTTATGTAGCTTTAACCACATTGAATTGACGATATGCTCATTTTTATATGCTCTCAATCCATTAAAATTAACATTGAGTTGATTAGATTTGTTGCGCACGAAACTGGAAGTTAAAAGAGGTTTTAAATTTTTCCGAACATTTCTTGCTTTCTTCGACCTACTTAAAGCTACATTTCACGCATTTGCGCATCTTCAATGTATTCTTCAATTAATCCAAGTGTACAAATCTAATTTGTGACGTTTGTTTATCAGTGTAATTGCGTACATAATTTGCAATACAAACGAGTACATTATTTCGCATTTTGTTATGAAATATGAAAGGATACAAAATGTTGTACAAATAACTCCTGCCAATATTACGTTGCAATTAAAATAACAATCTATAGATTCAATGGACAGTTTTTAAGTACAAACTCTGTCATAACACACAGAGCGTTGCAAGTTCTAGTACAATATTTTTAGCACTGATCTAATATCCGAGTTATTAAAATGCTCTATGAACATTATGCAACATTCTTACCGGACTACGTAATTTGCGCATTTCAGTGCTATTTTTTCACTATTCTAACTATATATTGTACCTTTATAGTCTAACGAATAACCTGAGAATGTACAATGATTAATATGCGAACGTATTGTTCATATGGACAATGTTCTATGGACAACCGACAAAATCATCTTAATTTTGTGTGCAAGGACAAATCCATAGAATATATACGCAAAAGGAAGCACAGATACGATTATGAATCTTATGCTCAATTTAAACAAACTGTCCCGTGTCTGACTCTAGCGTTGTGACTTATCTCTTTGGAACACCAAAGCTCTATATAATCTCAACATCTAAACACTGCCCTTCCTATGATCGGAAGTTCGTGTTTCGCACCAAAATCGGTGCTGGAAGTTGCAAATATAGGCCACAGGAAGCCTTGATCGAAAATATATGTTCAGCCACAGAGCACAGTGTGGCTCGTAAATTTTGCTGAATTGTAAATAAATGCTTGGATGCCAGAACGCGCAAGAAGGGACGTTTCGCATGTGGAAAAACACGGCCCACCACTTAGAGCGATTACGTAAGCATCTTGAGGCCAATCTAAACAACGTGCTTTTTCGCGAAAGCCTCCGGACGTGTGTATATATATATTTAATTATCTGAAAGTGGCCGGTTCGGTTATGAGAATTTGCTGAGGGAGTGCAGCCATATATTTGAATCGAAGTTTTAACGTTACATGGACGAAAATTTCGAAGCAAGAGGTACCGAAAAGAGATTACGTTGAACGTAATCGATAAGTTTTCTCGTTGCAAGGTAAAATTACAAACGGGGTAGAAGAAAAATACGACTCACCTGAGATTTGTAGTAAATGTGGGCGTTCCCAATTTTTTTTTTCACACGCAGGGGGGACTGTAGGATCAATGGTGCCTTCTCTATGCCCCGCCTTCCTTCACGATGCGCTCTTGTTCAGTCTCGACCAGCAGCTGGTGCCAAGATGGCTGCCGGCTTTTTAGGAAATTAAACCCACCCCCCTTAGACACACACACACACACAAAAACACCGGGTCGAGCATTGCCAACGGACACGCACTGCGGAGTGGAAATGTGCACTTCGTCCACTGTCATCCGTGATAATTTTTTCTTGTTTTCACCCGTTGTGGACACCTCTCGATATCACTGCTAAGCGCGTACATTGTTTTTCTTGGGCGTGCTTGGTACTTGAAACACAATACCGTGGATTGACTTATCACATCGCGTATTGTAACCCCCTGCAAAGAAAAACAAAGATATGTTGTAGTTCATTGAAAAAAAAAACAGGCAAAATGAAAAATTCATTGCAGCAACAACAACGCACAGAACCCAAAACGTGTCAATTGACACATATATTTTGACTCCAATAACACATTAACGTGCATAAATTGAAATGATGCAGTTTTTGGTGTGTCAAAATACACACAGAAATGCATAAAAGAGCACTTTTATCAGCTGGTGTTCCGTGTGATGCACTAAAAATGCATCAATTGGGAAGATCATTTCGAAGATAACAAAATTTCACCTTTAATGCATCAATTGCCACAGCTAAATGTCTAATTTTGTTATCTTTGAAATGATCCCATAAGTAATCATTTACAACGCATGGGCGAAAAACAGACCGAGGCGACACGGTAGACCCCAGTCCGAGTAGCACGGAAGCGACACGTGCAACTTGCCGCTTCGCTCCTGTACGAAAGCTTGCATTTATTCCTTTAGCTTCATTTCCAAGTAACACGTGTCGCTTGTCACTTCGGTCTGAAGATGAGGCCGTGTCACATGTCACTTCGGTCAGAAAATTTCCTAAAGGCTTGTCTTGAATTTTCTTAAATCACTATAGATTTGCTTATTAAACGTACTTTTTGAAAATAATGAAAATTGGTATTAATTTTTAGATGATCATTAGCAAAGAACAGAGCTCATATCTCTCTCTCTCTCTGTCACACACACACACACAAACACACAGAAGAATCGAGAGACATAAGGAAAATTTAAATTGGCTCAAGCACAAAAATAGAGAATTTATAAATTGCAGTAGTATGCACCATAAATATATTAAATTTTCCAATTCGCTGTAGCCATTTTTTTATGCATAGGACACACATACATACATACAGTGTCGGCGATCGGGTTCCAAAACTAGGGGGGGTATTGGTATATAAGGTTTAGCATAGTGCGGGGGGGGGGGCAAAAGTAGCAAAAAGGGGGGACAACTGCCTCCCTTCCCCAATCGCCGCCACTGCATGCACACAGTGCTCTCTTTCTGGCGGTATACGCAACGGTATGCAGTACCCACACCTTTATAGAGGTGAGACTCTAAAACTAATAACATTTTATTTTAACGCGTGTGTTTGTATGTAGGCCTATAATTACATTGACTCTCGATCATTTATGAACATACCACAATACTTTGAGTAGTTCGTATGATGAACACAATAACAAACCAACATGAAGATTACCGAAACCTTTCTTTACAGAAAAAATGCATGTATATGCATCGTGTTTTTAAAATTAAAACCCTTATGTAAATTTATTACGTTTTGAGTTCTCCTTGTAAGCAATATTCCAAATACTTATTTTTATATAAACAGTTTGCAATTTCCACACTTTGATCACTGAGCATCTAAATGTTACATGAAAATGAAAAGTACACTGCTAATAACGCACCACATTTCTATTTCTACATTTATGTAGAAATATGCAAGAATTAATATTAACATAACTAGGTAATAAAAAACATAAACATAATTTATCTCTATACAAACCTATAGAACAAGCAAAATAAAACACATATTTTTTAAGAAGGAAAAACATTTTGCTTTCGCACGGATACATAACTTTCAATTCTATATTGTGAGGCTCCGAACGCTATCTGTGGATAAATATTGAGCCTCACGAATGTAGTTTCAAGATTAACATTAATTATTGAAATGTTAAAAAAATCAGTAGAATGTGCAAAATATAAACGCATGTTTAATACTCCGGCAATTTGTTTCTTTATACAGCATATTTGCAGAAGATATAATTAAAAATACAAGTGTATCAATATACGCTGTACAAAACACAACTTATTACTAACTTCGTTGACCCTATACGACATAACATTTTCATAAATATGATCTAAAGCATAAAAATTTGCGCTAGCAACATTATAAAACGTCGAAATAATAGTGTTTTTCTCATGAGGTGAATATATATATAAAGGAGAAAGCACAGACGAAAGTGGTTATGAAATTGCAAAGCGTGGAAGTCTTATATATTTTATTTTAAATATCAATATACTTTATACCTTGCAAAAATCGTAAAGTTGTGCTGAATCTGACTAACAAATCACGTACATATGCTCAAATATGTACACACATGTTCAAATGAAGCAAATTGTAGATTAGTTTTTCAAAGCATGTATTTTAGGAACATACAGAAACTTGGCAAAGAATGCAAGGTGATGAATTGATTCATTGAATTTGTATTTTAAGTCCATTTTATGCACAGTATGACTAATCGGGACTGGAGTGGGATCACAAAGGAAGAACAAAGCACTAATTACTTAAATTGTGACCACTCAACTACACAGTCCAACCAAATATAAGAATTTATTTGGAGTAAATTTTCACAACAAATCGACATAAATTGGAAGTTTCGTACATTATTTTTGTATTGATAACATTGCAAATTTGGAATGGCCTGAATACGGGAATATGTTGAAATAGGAAGCAACGCAGTAAGACAAAGGACAATCAGTATCAGAAAGAAACATCCCAAGATCTTCACAACAATATTAAAACATTATGTATATGAGAACATAAGAACTCGAAATGCATCAAACCAAGATTGATGCATTATTGGTGCACACAGTTAAACGTGTAATTTTGTTCCTTTGAAATGATCGTGCCAATAGGACACGTACTTTTTTACGCCACAGCAGTTGATGCGTTTCTGTGTATATTTTGATGCACCAAAATTCATCATTAGCTGCTTATGCATTTTAATGTGTTACCGGAGTTAAAAGAATGATGCATATTTGTGTAAATTTACCAAGTTTGGGTTCCGTGTTTAAGTAAAGTGTAATTTATCTTCAATTGTGTCTTTCCTGTAGCTATAAATTGTACCGCTGTTGATTAGGGCTATAGTGATTCACGAATAATCTCGAACCCAAACGTGCCTCCCTGAATCAGACGTTTTATTAGTCTCGTCGCGCTGTTTCCATGATATGCGTTGATCTAGTTATGCGCCTTAATACATTTTTAACAATCTTTCATTTCGAGTTCTGTGTATGGAAAATATGTTCTTCCAGACTAGGAAGGCTTTGAACCCACAGTCAGGCCAACCCTCTGTGATTTTATGTGGAGTCCTGTGTCTAGTCCATAATATGTACTGACTGCCCATGTACAGCATCAGCTGTTTTCTTACATGTAGAGATTTTAACCCTGCATCTTTCACTGATTTCAAGCTTGATAAGGATTGATTGACTTGCTTTATTTTACTTGTCATTTTGTGCCACTTTTGGCTAATTTGCGAAGATGGGGTTGAGCGACGACATGACGAAATTGATGAATGGACACTCACAAACATCCATGCCCAGGCCGGGATTCGAACCCGGGACCCCTGGCGTCGAAGCGCGATGTGCTTGATAACGAATCAATTTCTGTAAGACTAGATTTCTTGTAGACACATCCCTCTTAATTTCTTTTCGTGTCATATATGTACTTGTAAAGAGCGTTTTCCTCATATTTATATACGGGCTGGTGCAACTAGCTTAAGAGTACACAACAATTTAAGTTAAATCAAGCAATTATAGAGGAAAGAACACGAAAAAGACACTTAAGAAAAAGGCTAACTTAAAAAATAGAAATATTACAATTCTCTCATGGATCATATCTACAAGTTTGAACAACGTGGCCGTTAAAACATTCAAATTCAAAAGCCCTTTAGAGCTAATTCCACATGCGATAACAAAAAATTGCACGTCATGAAGTATCCAGTGAAAAATATACCTAATGCTGGTCATGCGTAAAGCGACACGCAGCTTACGCACACGGAAAAAGAACGCCACACGCTTCCTCAACGACATTCTGCCCGTGGAAACACGCATTATACAAGCAGCAAACAAAAGAAAAACCTAATTCGCATCACTAGCGACATCTACGACACTCTGCCCATGGAAACACGCATTACACAAGCAGCAAACAAAAGAATAACCTAATTCGCATCACTAGCGACATCTGCTAAGCGGCACGTAACACCAGCATTATCCTACTTCATTCCCGGTATTGCACGGCGCGCTTAAGAGAGCAACAGCAACACAACGTTTTACACATTAATATTTTTTCACCGTGTCGCGCAGTAAAATTATGCTCAACTGGCAACACTGGCTTTGTGGAAAGTGGCAATTACGTCATATAACGCAACGCATTTGCGACTTAATGCTAATTGCTAACATTTCCATGGGTTGGAGAAACACGACGAATAATAAGCCAGGGAGCAAAATTAGACTACGCCGGGGCGGGAGGGGGCATGGAAGGGTTGAAAAATGTATGATAATATCCTTAATTTTGTTAGTTCACGTACCGTGTGTGCAAAATGGGACCTAGACCCAACTGAAATTTCAGCCCTATATATTTTTCCCCTCTCTCTCAACAACTGTTTCTTATATTTTTTTATATCTTTTTTCTCTCTTGTTTTAATTTTTTAATCTGGCTCGCAATGTAGAGCCATATTTTTGCCAGTTTCGACAACGTTTGTTGCAGATCTTGTTGTATGAGATTCATGCAACATACATGCGTTTTGAGAAAGTTAAATGTTACACCCTCTTCCCCCCGCTGAATGTGACAAACTGCAGAGAAAATTGGAAATCTTCCCCTTCCCCATTTTCAACATTCAGCGTAGAAATTTATGCAAGAGGAACTTGCTTGGAAAATATTAAGGTGGGCCGAGGACGGAAATAGTTCTGGTTTCAGCCGAGAGATGGCACATGAAACAAAACTTCGCAAGAATGTTCCGATTTGAAACAAGAATAAGACATCGCCACCTGTGCCCTACTTAATTAAGAACTATATTAACTTATCGCAAAGTGTGTTGTCAAAATTAGGAACTCAGCAATTTAGAGCTTAGTTTTATGACATATTTTGAACTACTCTGAAAGTGATAACACAATTAGTGAATAATAAAAAGAGAGTGAGCAAGTGAAGTGAGTGAATCCGACAATATAGGAGTCTCTATTTAAGCATATTTGGAAAATTGGCCAAGATAACGCCTACTTTTGTAAAAGTTTGATATACGTTACGCTTAGGTATAATCGGGACTAGACCTACAGTTTTAAATCAGATCCGAACCACTATGTGCCTCTACCGAAAACTGAACCAGGGACTTCTTGATTACAAAGCAGAAACGTTTCAACATCAGAGATGCGGCGCAATGTTGCCAGTGCCCGAGTTTGATCAACTGGAATGACTACCCAGAGAATGTGTCCACCTCAAGTTTATGCAGACTTGTAAAATCATACGGATTATTCTGAACAGAAGTAGCTTACGAAAATTAGAGAATGTACTTCGGTGCTTTCACATTGGTCAAATTTCGTTTATTTTTTTATGATTC
This sequence comes from Lepisma saccharinum, assembly GCF_977018435.1. Classification (NCBI taxonomy): domain Eukaryota; kingdom Metazoa; phylum Arthropoda; class Insecta; order Zygentoma; family Lepismatidae; genus Lepisma; species Lepisma saccharinum. The sequence goes on along the minus strand of NC_139252.1, from coordinate 29,971,696 downwards.
AGAATGAAAAAAAAAAAAAAAAAGATTTACGTAATTGCCAAGACCCGAACTCCGAACCTTCGGAACGAGAGTGGAATACGATCAGACGCGATGATTTCAAGGAAACAAAAATTACACGTTTAAGTGTGTCGATTGATGCACCAAAAATTCATCAACCTTGATTCGTGTGATAGCAATGGAAGTGAATTTGTGAATTTAACTATTGCATTGTTAAAGTAATTAATGTAGTGTTAATGATTCCATTTTTAAAAATATATTATTGTGCACACAATTGCAATTTATGATCAAGTGAAATATTCAAATATACATTTGAAAGTTATTCTAGACCGTGCACAGAGAGGTCACGTCATGAATGCACATGTGGTCGAGGAAGAAATCTGTTGCTTCCAGTTTTGATAAATTAAAAGTTAGACTTAAATTTTAACGGTACAATGTTGTAAAATTTACGTTGCCTTCTAATAGTGTAGATGCATCAAAATAAGACCACGTCAGGAGAAATAATGCAGAGAAACGCACCAAAAGGCACATCCACTGTCCCGTTTGATGCAGTAAAAATGCATAACTGGGAGATCAGATAGCCATTTCAAATAAACTAAAACTACACATTAACTGAATCAAATTTGGTGCATTTCAAGTTTGGTGTATATTCACATAGTCAATAGTTGACATGAAATCGTGTAGAAATCCTGTTACGCTGTCATCTAAAGTCTGCTTCGTCTTGAGTCTTGTTCTCGCTTCAAAATAATATTAAAACATATTAAACAATATACTTATTAAAACTTGAAATATAATTTTCGCGAATAATATATTTGCAGATAGGTATCCAAACAATCATTACCTTACTATGCCTCTAGCAAGTCGCACAGTAAGACCATTTTGTTTAGTCGAAATTTTCGCATAATAATGTGAATTCTAATTTACCAAATTCTCGAACGAGATGATGTTCTTGAGCCGTAAGTCTCGGTCTCGTTCTCAGGCGCTTCTAGAATGGTCTGGTCTCGTTCTCAGGCGCTTCTAGAACGGCCTGGTCTCGTTCTCAGGCGCTTCTAGAACGGCCTGGTCTCGTTCTCAGGCGCTTCTAGAACGGCCTGGTCTCGTTCTCAGCCGCGTCTAGAACGGTCTGGTCTCGTTCTCAGCCGCGTCTAGAACGGTCTGGTCTCTTTCCTATTCATATCTAGAACTGTCTGTTCTCGTTTTCATCTCGTTGATTGGTTTTCACGTTAACGTCGTTATGGATCATTATTTAGTTTCAAATTCATTTAATGGCCATACCTGATCTGCGCCAAATTATGCATTTCTTTGCTGTAGAAAACAGAAGAGCAGCTGAGAAATATACGAGTTTTGTGAACTAATAATAGCACAATTTCTTCGAGGTGCGGCAATTCAAAGGCTCCAAACTTCGCTGATGCTCCTCTCTCACAATATAGGCCTACATATCGCTCCATCTATCGAGCAATCTGATAACATTTCCGCATTCAGCTCGGGAGAACGAAACACAAGAACGAATCCATTTGCAGGAAACATCATCTAGCCTTATCTGACTATCTTTTCCCACGAGAACAGTGGAGCAAGCGAAGGGGGGGGGGGGAGCTACCCCCTCATTTATACCCTGAAAGATACATCCTGGGAAGGCAATTAGCGAAGTTGAAAGGCGTGGCGGAGAAGGATAAAGTACATGAAGAAGCGGAAGGAAGATGCACAAGAAACAGGAAAGGACAGAAAAATGCAAAGAGCTTTCTCCTATTTCCCTAGCTAGCTAATATCCTTGTTAAAACCCAGAGCTGAGAAAGAGAATTGTGGGGAAAAAAGATTGCGCTAATTCTAGGAGAGGGGTCTGGCGGACCGGCACATCCGGTTTGATGAAATTTCTTCTAATTACTATCCCCGGATAGTCCTGCTTCGGCCTGCTACTAAAAGAACACGAAAGGGTAGCGCCGGAGAGGAAGTAGTATTCCCCTAAGCAGTATTTTGTTTCGTCTGTCTCCCGCTTTCGAAATTGCACTTTTGCTAATGAAATTCTGCTGCTTGCAGGCGTCGAGGTTTAGGCCGGGAGGCCATTTCTGCCAAATGCGCCCTCGCTGCACCGTGCCGGATGCCACTCCCGCTCATCTTATTCCGCTGAACTACTTTCCGCGGCTATGTTCTATCTCTCATAAGAGTCTGCAGCATCGCACTCGAAGGAGCTAACGTAATTATTAGAAGGGACAGCACGGAAATGTGGAAGTCTGTCTCGCTCTCGGTCTCGTATCGAGATGGAAATAGTGTCAGTTTCGTTCACGGTCTTGTCTCTCGTTCCAAATAATATATATGTCTCGCTTCCGGTCTCGTCTCAAAGATGACAATAATAGCCTATACCTGTTTTCAGTGGTAGACATAACTATAAATAATTCAGGAGCCAACTCGTTATTATTAGCAGGCGTGTTGCCAGAATTGATCGCCAGGGGGCGGTCAACCAAGTCCATTTTCAAAAAATTAACAGTATTATATGAAGGCAAATTTTGTGTGTGGGGCGTTCATTAAGTTAATATAGGGCACAGAAAAAATCTAGAAATATCGTTCAAATACATAGTTTTTTTTTTCAATAGCAGAACCGAGAGAAAATATTCTAATTACTATCTGCTACTTTGACTTCGGCTAGTAAATCAGATAAACGAATGTTATATCTGTTCTTTGTATTCTGTGAGTTTAACCTTTATCAAGTTTTGAGCACAATAATATCTGCTGCCTATATTTTCACTCGTCACTGCAAACAAATTTTATAAAGTATTTCACCAAACTTCAGAGGGGGGTTGACGGCAATTCCGGGGGGCTCAGCCCCCCCTGCCCCGCTGCAGCCCTGATTCTCAGGAGCCACCTTATTTTTATTTTGCAAATACAGGTAAGAAAGCCATTAATCCAACTAAGATAAGTTATGAAATGTGATCTTAAAACATTTAATTATTAATTAATGGAAGATAGGATTATAAGTGATTAATTCTTGCACAGGAGTGCTTCCTAAAGAAGACTCAACTGGTAGCAGTATGAATAATTATATTATACAGTACATTCTCATAATTATATTGTCGACTCTGCCATATTGCCGGTGATTTTAAAATTCGCTTACCAACAGTGCAAATATTTATAATGGTATGTTTATTATTCTGATTTAATGATAATTATACACATGATACAGAAAACGCACAAACATTAAAAAACACATACTGTACTTGATAATTTATTAAAAAAGGTACTGGAAATTTTCGTAAGCGAAATCGAAATATTAATTTAAAAATAATTAGAACTGAATTTTAAAATTCCGGCGTCGGGTGAAAATTTCAGACGCAATGGAGAACGGGCACCCTACAATTTTCTAACCCTGGCTGTTTTGTTGGCGATCTTGTCTCGAGATGAAAATAATCCTCGTCTCATTCTCTTGATTGGAAGGCCTTATCAATGGATTACGTTTCTATTATGTTAATTTTGTACCATTTTTCTAAATAATAGAGTTCAGCAACGAAGTCAGCGGTTGTGGGTTCGAATCCTGGAAGTTTCATGGTGCTTGTTAATTCATCTAATTCATCTTCAAATCGATATGTAGATGAGCAACGTGGAATGAAACGCCCGTTCCTTACTCAAGATTTGAAGCAAAAAACTTGGACATGAAATTATACTCGTCGCAATCAAAATTCATGCATTTGAAGTAAATAAAATTTATTTTGTATCAGTAATCACAAAAGCCAATAATATTTCTTTCAATTCCACGTGTTCGTCTATTCTAGGGTCGTTAAAACCGTAATCACAATTGCAAGAGGCAGAAGAATGTGATCCCAGTCTTCAACATGTGAATTCTCCCATGACGAAACATCCACGTCACAGTGACGTAAGACCCACGTGGCCACCGGATGCCACAAGAGGCCGTGAACAGCGATTTTATTCTCATTTTATGTGCGGAAAACTCATAAAAAGAGACCCGCCGTAACGTGTCCTCAAGTGCCTACCTCTCATACAACCTATCTCCTCAACGCTGTTTCCGATGCTTAAAACTAGATGTCACTACATTACTTCCGTCTTAAAAGTGTCCTTTTCTTTACTTGATAACATCTATATTGAATTGGTATTCACTAAGAATTAGCGTTAATATTAGTGTGGTCATTTGTAGAGGTTTCGATCCAAAGAAGTTCTGTGATGTAGTGGTTAGAAGGCAGATAACGTATGCGTTCATTAAAATTGCAACAATATTTATTTTAATAGCAGTTCGCTCTTCGGAGCTGGGGAGAGCGGTCCCGCGTTACAGGGGCACGGCATCCCGGGCCCCCGCGTTACAGGGGCACGGCATCCCGGGCCCCCGCGTTACAGGGGCACGGCATCCCGGGCCCCCGCGTTACAGGGGCACGGCATCCCGGGCCCCCGCGTTACAGGGGCACGGCATCCCGGGCCCCCGCGTTACAGGGGCACGGCATCCCGGGCCCCCGCGTTACAGGGGCACGGCATCCCGGGCCCCCGCGTTACAGGGGCACGGCATCCCGGGCCCCCGCGTTACAGGGGCACGGCATCCCGGGCCCCCGCGTTACAGGGTCACGGCATCCCGGGCCCCCGCGTTACAGGGGCACGGCATCCCGGGCCCCCCGCGTTACAGGGGCACGGCATCCCGGGCCCCCCGCGTTACAGGGGCACGGCATCCCGGGCCCCAGCGTTACAGGGGCACGGCATCCCGGGCCCCCGCGTTACAGGCGCACGGCATCCCGGGCCTCCGCGTTACAGGGGCACGGCATCCCGGGTCCCCGCGTTACAGAGGCACGGCATCCCGGCTCCACGCGATATAGGGGATACAGGATACAGGATCCCGTGACTGAACTATCGAATTTGGATTTGGAAAGCTAAAGAATGTAATAATTTGGAATAATCTTTCTTCAATGTAGCCTAAATTTTGTAACAGATGGAAAGACTCATAACTTCTTACTCTGCAGGAATAGCTATACACAATAAGTGGTAAAGTAAATACGCAACTAGATTATATTAAACTATTACCAGCTGGTATTTATAGATTTTGTGATGCCTGTCTTCACTATATGCTCTAACCCTTAACTATTCAGTACAATGCATTAGCAAAGTGGTCTAAATACGCCTAAATGAATTGAAGTTTGGATTTTCATGTAGGAGTAAATAATCTTTACTAAGGTAGCCGGTGACTGTATGTCATACTATGTGACAAGATTTTCGTGATATTTGATGCAACAACCGGTCCTAGAACACCGTAAGGCGTAAACGAATGGCTGTGGTTTGTTGTATGTGACATACGACACAAGGGTGCGTGTGTAACTGTCGACAAAGAATGTTTGTTGAAGGTCCGCATAAAAATCAACTTGCAAAATTATGAGTGAGGGCTAATGCAACATATTTAAGTCTATTAATCTGTGGGAATAATCTTCATTCATTGCCTGGTATATGCGCAGAAAGTTTACCGTCTTTGGTCCCTTGTCCACACTGCCATCTCTTGATTCATAATCCAAGAATTCAAAACAAGCTTGAGTCTTACGCCGAGGTGGTTTATCAACATTTGCAATACCTTAGAAGCTATTTGCACCGTTCCGTTACCCGCAAAATGGCCAATTCGTCAAGACAAATGAAGATCAGCCCGCGTCCCGTGAAAAGGTACGGAAAGTGCAACAGCGCATCTGCCCAAAGACGTTTTTTTTTTTCCTTCCCTATATTTTACTTTTCCTCTCTCCCCCATCTTTTATCTTGTCTTATGCCATTAGGATCAAAAGGCAGAGGATGAAAATTTGCATCTACTTCATGCAGTGCTCTCGCTTCCCCACCGTATTCGTTCCGGTCGGAAAGAGGCAGAAAAAACTTTCACATACACTACTAGTTGGTCTCCACGGCGCTACTGCTTTCGTTGTATTTCAAATATTTGTCACCTTTTAGAGACTCCGCGGGCGACCCACGCAAGAGATACAGGGATATCATTTATCACAAGACTCTTTCTTACAATCTCTCGGGGGATCTGGAACCCTTCTTCCATATTTTGTAAGACTTTATCCGTTTCTGCGGCCCTGTTTTTGTTCGGAGCGAGTTCGTGCACGTGTAAATATACACCTCTAGGGGAACCCGGGGAAAAAAAGCGAATGGAAGAAATTTCGTTTCAATAATTTACGACCGAAATTTACGAGCCTGGAATTTACTTGTTTCGACTGAATCCCTCTTGTGCTGTGGTCTACAGAGGCGCATGGAAATATTGCAATTTTTCAACTCTGTTAATTTACGTTATTTTCATAACTCGTTGTACACGTTCTTGCAAACAGTTGGACTATGCCGAGGCTTAAGAACGAGTACAAAGTTCATAAATACAAAGCGCTGAAAAGCTATCAAAAAGTGCATTTTTTAAATTTCTGAGCACATAAAGCGTACTGACCAAGAGTAACTTTATTTATACTTGTTCTCATCTTATGTCACTTATCTTGTAAGAAAGTAACACAAAATGCATTTTTTCCATTATTTCTTTTGCATTTTATGCAGTTAGTATCTGAAATGCATTTTGATATTAACTTTTTCACGTCTTGTTCAGGAAAAGGCTTTAAATGTGGAGCTGTCCTGTTAGCAGACAGTTCATGGAGCGAACAGAGCATGGAGCGGACACAACGTGATTGACATGTTATGTAGTGAACTAATCAGTTAGAAAATCTAAACCTCCCGCCCCCACGCGCTGCTAGCAGGCAGGAACCAGTTCATGGAGCGGACACATATTCGACCTCCCCCACCCCGCTGGAAATTGTGTCACTAAAGGGTGGATGGATTTGTATTTACGTCCACTTTGTGCCAAACAAAACGTGTACATATCTTGTCCATGGAAAAGGTGTTTTGCTGTTCCAAGCTCTCCTTCCCTTTGGCGAAATCAACATTCTGTCATGCCGATCTTCATCAGACAAAAGAAAGCTGCTTCCGTCCGACATCTTCATCAATTCTTCATGAAGAAAAATTTCCTCGGGATACTTAGCTTCTTTCTAAACTCCTTGCGCCTTATTTATATTTGCGTACAAGGAACTCTTCACGTCAGAAAATTTTGGAACACGTGTGACAAATTCGTCATAACATAAAGTTTGTTGTGTGACCTCTCACCTACAACTGTAATTATTAGAATTTTGAAAACTGTGGAACCATCTGTTCTTTGGATGAAATGGTAGAATATAGCCTTGTTTCTGCAGTTTTCACTCGATGTTTCCGATCCAATGCATTTTTACTTTGACTATTTTGTTCGAATACTAACTAAATGAACTTTATTTCTGTTCTTAACAGTAAGAGAACGATAATAGTAACAGACTTTCGGCTTTCTTGTGTCTTTAAATGAACGATGTCAATTTCCAGGGGGGTCCACCGACCCGTTCAACACCCCCTCCCGACGCCCATGGTCATCGCTAAATAATCTTACCTTGCATTCTTTGTTCTTTTCGCCTAGGGGCTCTGACTGCTCGTAAAGACACCTTCTCCAGACATATGATGACGTGGCAATACACTACTGTAGACGGAAACAGGACGATTCTGAAACATTATATATAGCCTATTATATACAGGAATAGAAAAACAAACTAATTCAGCAACAGCCCCTTTTTCTCAGGAGCCAGCTTTGTTTTTGTCAAATATGGTCGAAGAAATCCACGAATCCAACCAAGATAATGCTACACGTTTTGAAATATGATCTCAAAACATTTGATTTCTTAATACAAGATTGAATTAAAAATAATTGTTGTGCCGGAGTGGCCTTCCTAAAGTTGGCTCAAATGGAAACAGCATGAAGAACTATTCAACACATTCTAATACGTGGCAGACTCTACCATACCGCAGCTAGTAACAGTGAAAAAAATATAATGGCATGTTTATTATTCTTATTTAATGATGCAAGTGAAAAAGAAAACACACAAACATTAAAGAAATACATACTGTACTTGTAATTTTAAAGGTAATGAAAATTTTCATACGCGAACTCAAAATATTACAAAAATATATATTTTCTAGCACTGAATTTGACAATGTATGGGCCCTGTATTTTCTACTCCTGTATACATAAACTTGGATAATTTGAATTACTATGTAATTCGAACAGAAGTTTATTTCCCTTGAAACCACTTTAATGACTGGATGTTTTTGTTAATTCAAACTTTTTCGTGTCACCCTGTGTGTGTGTGTGTGTATAGTGCAAGTACAGTGGTTAAAAGTCCAAACAATTCATCATATTCAAAGGGTCTTATGAATTGTTCAAATTACAATTCTGACAAGTGAGTAGCTAAAACCATAGCTAAAGCTCTAAGTGGAAATTTTCATGAGACGGAATGTTTTACTGTCGTTGTCTTTCTTTTTTTTTACTGATTACTACAGCGACGAGATTAACGAATAGTGAAATGGTGCGCTGTATTACTAATAAAAGTTAATCTTAAAATATTTACGTAAACAAAGAAATATTAAATACATTGAACACGATTCCTTTGGAATTTTCTTCGCTTTTTAAAATTTCTGACGAGACGGAACAGGAACACTTTTGCACAAATTTGAAAAAAAAAAAATGAACTCTACCATACACAACATGCGCGATTTGATACACTTTTCCTAAAAGAAAGTGATCAAATTTCGGACACCAATTTTTTTTAAAGTTTTTTTAATTATCATCGTATAGATATAATATTAATTCACAAACGATCTAAAAATATATCTACATAAATATGTAAATATGAGGATTTAAGTAATGGCTGAACTAGAAATTCATAAAAGAAACTGTATCTGATGAACGTGCCTAATACGTCACGCAAACGAAACCACAGCTGAAAATGCATCTCTCTGTCTTATTTTTCCTGCCGCAAATTAATTTTGCTGCACTTAAGTTCGTCAGCATCAATTTTTTTGCATTTTTAATATTTTAGCAGAATAAGACATATTCAATTTAGTGTCAATCGACTCACTAAGTTGTGTGTGTAAAAACTATGTAAAAAGCAATTATTTTTAATGTGACTTGTATTTGTACACAGATACAATTTCATTCTTTCTTCTTCTTTCTCACGAGTACACAGACGAAGCGAAGTCATTTCAGGTGATGAAAATCAACATACCTAACTTCTTCACACTATTAAAACAGACGCAAGCTAAAATCGCTTCAGAATTGCTCGTACTGAAATTACTTGACGTAAAAAGAACGTAGAAATGCTGATGGAATTACAGAAAATTCAATCTTTTCCAAGCGTCGAGGAATGACGGAAAAAGATTTCTATGAGGGTGGAATGTAAGAAAAGAAAAATCGAATGAAATTCAATTTCTCCACGGGGGGAGGGGGGGAAGGAGTAGAAAAGAGTAAACAGGGAGAAAGAAAATGAGGAAGCAGATGGGATCGGAAGGGGGAAGAAGGGACAACAATAATAGTAAAAATCTCCCGATGCAAGTGAAAGAGAAAAGAGCTTATGCGTTTTCTTTTCGGAAGCGCAACGAAAGTCGATACGCTTGCATTGAAATTTCGAACGCGCCCCAACACATAACGGATAAAACTTATACACATGAGTTTTGACAACAATCGGGAACAATACCCACGTAACCTATCAACGACAGCAAGCAAGAAACATTGGAACTAAAATTGTGGAAAAGAAAAGTGCAAAGTTAATCTGGAGAGAAGATCACTGTTTCGAATCAGCTGCACGTTTCCAACCTCTACCAATGGAAGCTACGCCCTGACATCTAGCGACGATATCTGAAAATATGAAACCAGAGGCAGGAAACCCGTATGACGAGGTTGTCAAAATGAGGATGTGCGAATTCCAGACCGAATTGAGTCCGCGCGAAAACAGGTAAAACTTGGTGTGCGAATGGTAGATTTATCTGGCAACACTGGAATCCTCAGGTAACTTATATTGGCAATTTGTGAGAAAGTGAACGACTCACCCCAGATGACACTGCCGTACAAGAAGAGAATTCGTGTCGATACGTGCTACGTGCCTGCACCTAAATTGTCCTAGTTTCTCACCTTGGCAAATCTTGAACCTTTGGTCCCTCTCGAAACAACTCCATTCGAAAGAAACAATATATATAAATATGTGTAATAAAGAAAGATAGAGGCACCGTTGGGAGAATGTAGATATGGAAGTGAACGTGACGATACTGCACAATATCGACAGTGAAAAGGTGTCAAGCTTGTCGAGTCTATCTCTAGACTTTCCAAACTTCAAAAGAACAAAAAAGAATATATTTTCTTCTCATAGTAACAGATCAGTACAACCATATCATATGCCTATATTATAAACTAAGTTTGGTCATTTTTGTTTAATTTGCATACTAAGTTTCAAGGCTACAACTTAACATCATGTTGGTCTAAGAAAGATAACGAATACAATAGCACATTTTTTTCCCGACTGCGACCGACAATTCTTGTTGAAATGTTTATCATACAGAGCACGATATTACTAACATACATTGACGCATATCTACTAAACGTAAATATATATATATATATATATATATTAATTTTCGTGGTTTTTCAGTGAATACACTAGGCAACCTTTCGATACTCTGTATTACAGCTTTAGCTCTTGTATTTCCAGGAAACTTTGTTACTTGTAAAAGAAAACCTGAAGTACATATTCTATATTAAAACATCACATACTTATAGCGAAAATCGAAGGTGCCATTTTAAAACTCCGTCCGTCAAAAATTCTGTTAAGCATTTCGAAAACTACGCGACTTACAGTAAATACAGCACAACAACCAATTAATTTTCAACAAATCCGTTATTTATCCACAACTTGTAACGAATGTATCATATATTCACAAGGGCATTTCACCTCTATTTAATCATATAATTGAAAATTTAGTGGTATGTCTCACAGTTATTTTGCTCAAACTAGTGTTTAGCGTATTGACGGAGTTTTGAGCCACTGTGTAAACTTTCCTAATATTGTACTAAATATCTCCCTCCACTTGGCTTAAGTCCGGAAAAAAATATTACTAAAATTTTTAGGAAAGCTCGATGTCTTATCTAGTACAGAAAATCAATTAGAATATGTTTCACTCAATACGTCTGCCACACGCCTTGCATTTGTTGAGTTATTGAGAAGAATGAAAACACCTAAGTTATAATTGTGTGTAATGTCATTTAACTTAGAACTCTAACTTGGAAAGGCTCAAAATTATATTTATATTTATTAGTTATGTTCATTTGAAAGTAATTTTTGTTTTACAGGTGTATCATTTAGGAAGGAAACCAGTCTTCGTGATTCAAAAAAGCAGCAATAGATGTCGCCTGAGTTCTAAGATTCTTTCTCCAGTTGTGGCAGGACCAGTATGACAACAGAAGCTATTTACTGGAGTCAGATGTGAAAATCGAACCTGCTCTTCAAGAAGATTGGAGGACAGTGTTGCGCAAGCGTAGTGCTTGTGTCAACCGTGCAAGTATCGTGAAACATCCACATTCTTGCGGATGAATTTATGACATTTTAACTTGGGTATGCATTACGTGAAGAGCCTTGAGATGTGGTGTTTCATCTCCCCCTAAGATGAATGTATTTTCACGTGAAATATTTTGTACCTGAACGTAGAAGAAACTGTTAATATTGTGTGTGCTCAAAGTGTTAACTTGAAAGCATCATACGAGATTTCATACATGTATTAGTAACGCATAAAAGTGCATAATAGTTGTGACCTCAAGCAAACATGTGAATGCATCAGATATTGAAAATATATTAAAATGCATGTATTAAAAATGTAATTTATACCCGATTCAGTGTCATGTATCAAATATTTTAAATATTTTACAAAATTTCTTCCAAGCAAAACTAAATTATTTTCAATGCTTAGAGTACTATTAGCCCATTCTGATTTTTACAATAAAATTCTCCTTTTCGATAGCAGCATATAATGCTACAAATATATTCATTACTTTCTTAGAAATGCATTAACAAGAATAGCATTAATATGAACAAATTACAAAGGCAAACAAAATTACCTAGCGCTTTGAACTAATGATGCAATGAAACGCGGAAGTGCAAGAAAATGCATTAATTCTTGCATTCAAGCAGAAAATAACAGCATTCCATGTTTTATCTCAATGCATCTGAATTTTCCACTTTCTCTCGATGCTTTGAAAATGTATCGAATCTTAAGTTTCGATCAACACAGAAAAACATTGCGACAAGTTTAATGTATTCACTTCAAATGCATCAGTTTGTTCAACCATGCCTAATGGTTGTTCTCTTGGTTGGTCGAAACTTCTGTTGCGATGCATTTTAATGCATCCAGAGAAAAGAAACTGTTAAGATGAATGAAGAGAAATACTAGAATCCTCCTCTTGAATGTTATTGTTAACCCAGATTAAAGGTTTAGGTTTTCTGCATTTTTTCTGCCCATCCTATTATCTACTTAATAAAGTTATTCTTATTCTGTTCAAGATATGAAAAAGTTCCCTCAAACAGTAAGTTAAAAATGAGTACCGGTAACATTTAATATGCCACATTGCACAGTGGCGTGCCCAGGATTTTCGAAAGGGAGGGGTTATGTACACTTTTCTGGTAGTCAGCCCTCATTTTGCCATCTTTTCATACCGTTGATGTTGTTTTTTTAAAGGTTACTGAGGCAAAAGGGGGGGTTATAACCCCCAGAAACCACCCCTTGGGCACGCCACTGATTACATAAAAGGAAAAATTATATTTTAAGATTAAAAATAACTTAGTTTTGTTTGGATGAAAGGTTGTAAAATATACTACACAAAATATTTAAGAAAATCAGATTAATTTTAGTGCATATTCAATATGTGATGAAAATAGACGTTTGCTTGGCAAGATTTTTGGCACTGCTTTGCGTTATTTAATGTGTTTAGCCTACTTCTCTGTGTGAACAACGAAGCGAGGTGTCAACAATAATGTATACGGTTGTAACAATTGATGCATTTGAAGTAAATAATATACATTTCATGCATTTACGTTTTGTGTGCAACCCCTCTTCGTCCCCCGGGATACCCTAGAGTGGCTTTTGTCAGGAACATCGAGGGAAAACTTTCCACCTAAAATTACCCAGGGATCGAAGTGTCTAAAGGCATATCATCGTAAGGGGCATAATTTAGAACATCCAGAAAATTACAATTGCACTGTATATACGAGGGTTAGTTCAAAAGTACACGCAAATCAAAAATATGTCAATTCACACAAATATATTTTATTCCAATAACGCATGAAAGTGCGAATTTAAATTCGGTCCAAGTTTCGTATGTTTACATTGAATAAAGGTTCCTGGACCGTATTTAAATTGACCTGGAAAAAAGGTTCCTGGACCGAATTGAAATATTTTACACATAAAAAGGTTGTTTACGGTCCAGAACACATTTACGCTTGCTGATATTCTCTCCTGGACCGGAATTGAATTTATTTAAAATTCCTGGACCTTTAACAACCCTGGTATAAACTGCTAATGATGCATTTTGTGCATAAAAATACACAGAAAAATGCATCAATTTCATCAGCTGCTGCTCCGTGCGATGCACTAAAATGCATCACTTGAGACTAGCAGACGCGATCATTTCAGAGAAAGCCACATTACACTTTTAACTGTATGTTCACCAGAAGGGCATTAACCTTGATTTGTTGCATTTGATTGATTTGGTTTATTTTACTTAGGTTTTCTTACTAATTGCGAAGACGAGGATGAATAATAATATGAGGAGATTAATGAGAGGACACTAGCGAAGAACACCCGTGCTCAGGCCGGGATCCAAACCCGGGACCCCTGACGTGGCTGTGCTAACCACTCCGCCACGCAGGTCGGCACAGAACCTACCGCGATGTCATAGTGGTTACGTCGCCGCCTTGTAATCAAGGTGTGTCGGGTCTCACTTGAAACTGTAGGCCCAGTCCCGATTAGCCTTTCTGTGCATAAAGTGGACTTAAACAAAGAAACAAATGGAGGTTGGCACATTTCTAGTTCTGTGTGTAGTACCTATTAGTTACAATTGATATCATAACGAAATATACATTGCAAATTGTTATTTCAGTACAATCTTCCCTAACAATTGTTCAAGACGCTTTCTTTTTAAATCAAATTTTTGGCCTCTCCCTCGTCCAAAATTCTGGCTACGCCACTGTGATTGATTGATTTATGATTGATTTAGTTTATCTTACTTCGCGTTTTGTGCCTCTTGGCTAATTTGCGAAGATGGGGATGAGTGATGAAATGGTGAAATTGATGAATTTTAGTTTATCTTACTTCGCATTTTGTGCCTCTTGGCTAATTTGTGAAGATGGGGATGAGTGATGAAATGGTGAAATTGATGAATGGACATTCACAAACAACCAAGCGAGATTCGAACCCGGGACCCTTGGCGGCTACGCCACTGTGCATGGTAGTCAGACACCCTATGTAATTTTAGTAAGCAATTTGTGAATGTGTGAAGAGCTCTGGTACTTCCCACAGCAGGAAACAGAACAATAAAAGAAAGGGTTCTTAAAGCCGATAGACCACATTTGTCCACAAGCGGGAGAACTCCAAACTCAGACAGCTCAAACATTCCACTTCAACATTACCACGTTCCAGACCATTGAAACAACCGACTCTTGTTTGTGTTCCCTTCTGAAGGTCACTCTGACAGAGAAGACAATTCAGTCCAAACACACACACACAAAAAAGAGAAGTCCCCGAGTTATCAATTCTAAAGCACTTATCGGGCCTACGAGGGGGTAACAATGCTTGCATGACAAAACGTCCACGAGGACAGACCTTGAAGGAACTTCAGCCTGTTTTCGGTACCAATTTCCTCGTTCCGAGAACTTCCTTTTTAGAACTTGGGAATCGTTGGAACCAAAGGGTTTCCCGGGGGCGGAATGGGGGCCGAATATGGGGCAAAAACTCCGCATTGTTGACATGTAGCTTACCCCTTTCTCGGACCAGAACGAACTCCCATGTTATTGTCCCCGCTTCGGGCAGTTATAAACCGGGATGGGTCGACGGAAGAAAGTGAAAACGACACGGTATGAGGAAGTGGAGTGGGGGGGGGGGGGAGGTAGTAAAAGTTTTATTGAGTTCGCAAACGCTCAACATAAATCCTTCCCTAAGGCCACTTGAGGTTGAACGGGGGGGAGCATTAAAACCCAAATCCTTGTAACCCGAAACTTCTTTAAGCAACCCTTTCTTGGTGCACTGTGACACCATAACTGACCTTGGTACCATACTGGTCAGTCCAAGGACAGTGTTGTGTATCGTAGGACCACCTGATGCAGCTGAAGGAGAGAGAGATCCTAAGGTAAGCCGTCGAAACATAGAGTGAGTTTTAGTTTGTTTAAAGTGGTCGTGTCACACAATTGATGCATTTTTCGTGACGTAGACTGGTAAACCTATCCAACAACACATAAACTGCAACACTGTTTGTTGTGTCAAAGTACACATAGCAATGCATAAAATGATACTTTTATGAGATTCACTTCCGTGTACTAAAATGCATCAGTTGGGAAGATGAAACAAGGTCATTTAAATAATAAACACTTTTAATGCAATTGCCAGTTAAATGTGTAATTTTAGTAGTACAAGTGGCCGGGTTCTGCGCCCGAAAATGAGGTATAGTGAGGTACACAGTGTTGCCAACCCCTTACTCGAAAAAATCACCAAGGTTTTTATCTCGGTCTAACCTAATTTAAAGCAAAAAGCTGGCAATACTGCGAATCTCACCGAGCCTCATTTTCTTGCAGTGTTGCCAGCTCGAGCGAGGCGTAGCCTTTTATGGTGTATGTTAACGGTTTGCTCTCGTAAGGCATGAGCCTTATTTTCTCGCAGTGTTGCCAGCTCACCCCAAGAATATTTCACCATGTGATATTTTACAGGCGAAGCTAACCTACAAATGGGAGTTGGCAACACTGGCAACATCAATTGCGGTTTAGTGTTGCTAACTCACCTCAAGAATATTTTACCATGTGATATTTTACAGGCGAAGCTAACCTACAGAGTAGAGTAATCAAGCCGGTTCAACGCCCGAAAATGGCGCTCGGTGGCGCTCGCAGTGTTGCTAACTCCTCACTTGAAAAAATCACCAAGGTTTTTGTTTTTGGGTCTAACCTAACCTCAAGCAAGGAGCTGGCAACACTGCTTGAGGCTTTTCTCGCAGTGTGGCCAACTCACCCCAAGAAAATTTCACCATGTGATATTTCACAGGCGAAGCTAACCTACAAATGGGAGTTGCCAACACTGATTAGTGGAGGTGCGCGGGTTCTGCGCTATTATTTGCGATTCAGTGTGGCCAACTCACCCCAAGAAAATTTCACCATGTGATATTTCACAGGCGAAGCTAACCTACAAATGGGAGTTGCCAACACTGACTAGTGGAGGTGCACGGGTTCTGCGCTATTATTTGCGATTCAGTGTTGCCAACTCACCCCAAGAATATTTCACCACATATTATTTTACAGGCGAAGCTAACCTACAAATAGAAGTTGACAACTCTGGCAACATCAATTGCGATTCAATATTGCCAACTCACCTCAAGAATATTTCACCATGTGATATTTTACAGGCGAAGCTAACCTACAAATAGAAGTTGACAACACTGGTAACATAAATTGCGATTCAATGTTGCCAACTCACCTGAAGAATATTTCACCATGTGATATTTTACAGGCGAAGCTAACCTACAAATAGAAGTTGACAACACTGGTAACATCAATTGCGGTTCAATGTTGCCAACTTACCTGAAGAATATTTCATCATGTGATATTTTACAGGCGAAGCTAACCTACACTGACTAATAGAAGTGGCCGGGGTTGCGTCCGAATCAGCAGCAGATGTCACCTACACTGTTCCATCCGGGGACTCAGCCAATCTCTGTTGTCCGAATTTGCGGTAGACGTGGAGTCGGAGGGAGGCGCGACAGATGCACGCTTGAACTCGCTGTGACGCTGCGCTTGGCAGCCATATTCTAACTTTCACTTTGTACAGACAACATTTACTGATTAGAGGATGTAAAACTCAGTTATATTTTAATATTTTATCGATAATGAATGCAGAAAACGTAAATGATGAAATAGCGTGTTATATTTTTTAATGTGAGTAGTTAGGTGGAAATCATTGTCATGTTTGTTTGCGCCCCAGAGCGCGGTGGGTGAAGTTCGGGCTGACACCTGGCGGGAAAAGTGACAGGCGTACTACAAGGGGACATGCAGATTCGGACGACTTGGACGCGACTTCGAGTGCACGCGAGAGCAACGGGGGAGAACGGGATGGAGCGCTTGCCAATCCGGACACGGCTTTTGTAAACCTCTCTCGGGAACGATGTGCCACACACGCGCGCGCGCGCCTATCGGTAGATTATGTTTCGCGTATTTATTCGTTGTGCTGGCACAGCGTGATGAGTAAATAATGCATTTTCTCATTTTTGAAGTACGAATGCACTTTATCGTAATCTTCCAAGTCCCGGGGACACTAATGTTTGTATATCGTGACTTTTGTAAACCTCTCTCGGGAACGATGTGCCACACACACACACGTGCACGCGCTGGCGCCTCTTATTATTTGTGCAAGAAAAAAGATGTTAAACATGTTAAAACTGCTCTGTGACCCTCTCGTTCTTCACGTCGTGGACGAAGGACTTCTCGGCGACCAGGATCACACTGCATACGGTGTCCTCGGGCAACGGACTGTTGAACTCGCAGACGATCTTGATGTTGGTTCGATCGTTGACCACCACCTGCTTCCTCTTAGATGTGTTGATGACGAACATTGGCCTGCGGGTTTTGAATTCACTGGGGGTGTAGTACATGTCCATGCTTCCCTCGGTCACGCGTTTGAAAGCCGTGTAAGCTTCGTAAAGTTTGAGATAATCGTCTTTGGTCATGTCGAGGTTGTAATTCTCGCGCGGGAACACTTCGTTGCGTCCATTTTTGAGATAAATGTTTTTGATCTTGCAGTCGTCGAATTTGCTGGAATCTTTTTCCTGGTTGTTATCGCGCCCGGTTTGAAAGAACACTACGACGAAATCTGGCATGTCGAACTGTATGTTGTTGAACTGAGTTGTCACGTCGAATTCCATGTGACTTCCCGACGCCATCTTCTGCACGCACTGGTAACCGTGAAAGTGAATCGGTACCTGCGGATTCTTCAAGATCTCTGCTTTGTACTTGAGGGCGTAGTTTGTTTCGTATTCTACGATCGGCATTCTCAATTCCATGCTCCGTATGACGCACTTGGCCGCTTCAGGTAATGTGTTGGCTATCGGCGTGCCGTCGGCGTTCAAGTTGGTGTATCGCATCAGTGCGTCGTTGTCGTTGGCCGCTCTTCGAAACGTGACGCGCAATCCCCCCTTCCACATGATCTCCTTGTAGTCCGAGAAGAATCCCGGCAGCAGACGCATGGGAAAAAGCACCGTGTGATTTTTAGTCGATATTTTGGTCCCCGCTTCGAATCCTCCCGCCTGGTAGTATGCTGCGTCTGTTTTGGATAATTTCAATGTTCCCACTGCCGTCGACGTGATGCCTGGATAATCTATTCTGTCTATGACGGTGTTGTGTTTCCTCACCTCCACCTGCGAGAACAGGTGAGGCACGAAGTTGTCCACGAGTATCAAATTTGCATTGGGCGGAAACGCATCTCCGCTTTCCTTCTTCACCACGTCGAATTGAAGGTAGAGGTCCGCTCTGTGAGGATGAACGAACCCATCCCCTACGTCCACGTCGTATTCGATCTCCCTGTTTGCTTCGTTGAGATTGGCGAACGTGCGACGGTTGGGAGGGAAAGATTGCAATTCGTAACTTTCGATTTGCTCCATTTTTACTATGTATGGTTATTTATTATACGTTGATCTCCACGATGGCAGTGGTCGTGGCACCTGCGAAATCCACCACGTCTCCTTTCTCGTTTGTCACCACCAACTCTATGTCGTCTATGCGGTTGCGACATACTGGAAAATAGATCGGCGAAGAGGGTGTGTAGATGATCGGTTCCATGAATTCGGAACTGGGTTTGAACGTAGCTATGATTCCTGTCTGCTTGTGACTTCCCAGCAGCTCCCCGTCCGAGGATTTGGTGATCATGCCTTCCGCCACGTTGCAGTGAACGTTCAGAGTTTCGATGGCTAGAAATTTAGGAATATTGACTGCCGTGTGCTTGATGCCAGCTTCGAGTTTGGTGTTGTTCTCGAAACCTAGAAGTTCTCCTATGGTGCCCAGGTTTATGGTCTCCGTTGCCGATACGATTTCCACTCTGTGCGTGACCGAATTTTGAGAAAGGTACGTGCCTTTGGGTAATTGAGCTTGCAAAGTGGAAAGATTGTATTGACCTGGCGTGACGACAATGTGTTCGCTTCCGACGCTAATTTTGTTGTTGTGCTGCGTGACGTTAGGTATGAGGTACATGCTGTAGAATGCACGCAGAGCTACGGATTTAGGATAGACGATGTCGTCGTGCAGCGTGAGTTTCAAGATCGAAGATTCGCTCGTGAGATGGAACACGCCCATCGTATTTAAGATTCCACAATGCTTTCTGAAAATGTTCCACCGACAGGTTATTTATTTTAGACATGTATGCGAGAACAGAAAGGCATAGGTGGCCGCAGTTAACATCGGTGAAACCCTGGATGCGTTTGTCATTGTAGTAGAGGTTGGCAACACTGAGATACTTCACCAACCTGGCAGGTGGTGTGCCACCGAACGAATCGAAAACAAATGCATTGTTATCGTCAATTTTGAGGTAGCATATCCAATGTGTACCAGGATTTTTGTAACTGTCCAGGTTGACCACGCCATACTCCTTTTTCTTCACAGCAGAGGGTAGAGAATCGGACATGAAAACACCCCTGAAGTTTTTTATTCCCAACGGTTCGATCAGAGATTCAATATCGAAGTTGGACAGGGCTTCTTCTTTTTTTTATATTTCTTCAAAGCATCGAGGTTGCTTTTTCGCTTTTTGGTCACACCTTTCCCCTTCTTCTCCATAGCCAGGTTGTGACGTTTCTGTTCTTCCAATTCTGCCTTGTTTTTCTTCGAGTCGATGACGGTTTTCGCGATGGCGGCACTTCCGCCGGCCAAACTTCCAACGGCCCCCAATGCTGCCAGGATGGCTGGGATGCTGAATATGAAACCTCCGATCTTTTGCTGTTTTCGCGAACGCTGCAAGCGTTTCAATTGAGGTGTGCTGAGAAGTAATTTCATTCCGTGTCCTTTCGTCAAGCAAGAACGTTTCTTCTCGCGTTGTTTCTTGGTGAGTAACCCATCGAGGGCACCTAGATTTTTCAGATTGGAGTATGGTATCTGGTACACGACACCTTTGGGCTTCATGTTGATGCTCTATATGTTATCTTCACGGTATGTTATTTATATATATGTTCTGAGATTTTTTTTGTTTTGTGTAATTTTTTTTCGGTATGTTATTTATATATAAATGTTCTGAGATTTTTTTTGTGTAATTTTTTTTTTCAAGGATATACTCCGCGCAGAGCCCTTACACAAATTCTATTACGTGCTTTGTTTTCTTACCAAGAAGTTCCTTTGTACCCTTGTACACGATTTGAGTTTTGTTCTCGATTAAAATAGCTAGCTTCTCGTCGGATAACATGTTAGCGTATCGATCTGGTAAAAATAGACTGTATTGTGCGTTGAGCAACAGACGCGCCTTGGGGCCATACTGGGTAGAAACAATTGAACCGGAAGTTATCGTGTAAGGTTTGTCCACTTCTAATTCCTGAATTTTTACATATTCGACTGATGAATTTAGCATTTGTTTTAATGCTTGGGCGTCTAGTGATTGTTTACTCATTTTATAAATGGCAAACACAATTGGAGTTTTTTTTTTTACGTAGTGTTATTTATATACCGAAGAAATTTTTTTCACGGTTCGAGAAATTCTTTTATTTCTACACACCCCATCCAAGTTTTTGTTTCGTGTTCATGGCGATGGTGGTGCCCAGTGCTGCAACTCTTTCTCCCAGCGAAGCGTCTCTGCTAACGAATCTTTCGAAAGCTGCGTGCTCTAACTTTCTGTCTGCTTCGTGACGTGCATCCAGATCGGAGCGAGTGGTGTTGTAAGCGATGTCGTGATCTTTGCATGCGGCGTCCAACAGATTCACACCCTTGTCTCCTCTCTCCAATCTTTTCTCGAGTTTGGTACCTGGTCCGCAGTACTGGTAGCCAGGTAAATGCATCTCGAAAGGTAACTTGTTGATGATGTCGTTCACGAGACCCTTTCCTTCGGCCACGTTCCAGAATCTCGGAGGCAGCGTGTTGATGATTTTAATGAGGTACCCTATGCCCTTGTCGTCGTTCACGATGAAGTTGGAAAGTTTTGTGCTGATCATGTCCACGATGCCAACCTTCTCGTTGTAGAAATTACGATTGCCTGCATTCTCCTCTCCTGCAATAACCAACAACCTGTCTATGAGCTTGCGCACGTCGTCCACCCAAACGAATTCTTTGGGTAACGTGTTGTAGAGTTTGACGCCGCTGCCTGTTTTCACCTGGTTCCATATCGGCTTGATGAGATTCCTGTATTTTTCGCCGCTGCTCGATTTCACCCTATTCTGCGTAGCGTCGTTGTTCTGGTACAAGGCGTCCGTCATGATCAGAATTTCCTTGTAACTCTGGTAATCTTCTTCGGTGTAATCCTTCGGCTGCTTTTTGGCAACAAGTTCCCACAGTCCCACCGTACCCGGATACCTGTTCCAGCTATTCTTATCGCCTAAATTGACTTTAATGTCGTTGCCTTCAAAAGTCACCTTCGATTTCCCAATCTTCCATACCACACCGCCGCCTTCATTGGTTTCCATGGTGGGATACAATCCGAACACTTCATCCTTGTCGAACTTGCCCGTGCTCAGGTAGTCTCGTGCCAAAGGTCCCAACTCGATCTTATCCAAAGACGACGACGTGCTGCTTATGGCTCGACGTCCTGGCGGTACGTCCTTCAGTTCGAACGGCGTTGAAGGAATGCTCGAAATAGGCGTGGGTACGGTGTAACTTTTAGCTGCAAGTGGTACGAGTTCGTTGATCAAATTTTTATTTTGTTCTGTGACGCCTTTAATTTCTTTACCTAGATCGCTGATGGCATCGATCACAGGTTGATCTTGACGTTTCTTCTCTTCGTAGAATCCGCGATTCTCGGATTTCCAACCTTTGAAGCGTTTCGCGAGGTAATTGCGAAGCTTGAGATTTTCGTCTTCGATTTTTCGTTTCGCCATAACGTTATTTATACACGTTGTTGCTCACAACGTTGCAACGTTTAGAAAGTCGTTGATTTTGTTTCTGTATTTTCCCTCGTTGGGTTTTCTTGTCATGTCGATCGTCGCGAATCCGAAATCGTCACTGTTCCAACAGTGGGAGCAGCAGCGTTCCGAAAATTGATTGTAGTTCATGTCTCCGCCTACGTAGTCATCGTACGCGTGCTTCAGGTTGGTGTGATCTTGACGAAACAAACATATGAAATTAGCGTTGTCGCGTACTAACTGTTTTGGAATTTTGGAAAACGTTTGAGCTAGGAAGAAGCAATCTATTCCTTTGTGACGACCTTGCGTGAAAAAATTGCGAATTTCATTTTGATTTTCCAGGATGACATCGTCGAACACAACAACTGAATTTTCACGACAATCGTGGAGTGGTTTTATTTCCGAAGAGAACGTTGCAATGTCCAGACCATCGTACAGTTTTATCAGTTGCTGGTATTTCGCTTGTTCGAGACTTTTCGAAAATACGTAGAGGTGCCTGTTCTTCCAATCTAACCAATTCGGTGCGAGGAGAAAATTGTCCACGAGCAGTGTTGTTTTCCCACACCCCGAAGGGCCTACGATTAGACAACGGATGCTGTCGGGAAGCAACTCGCCGTTCTTTTTTTTCGTTTGACTTTCCGAATCAGGTAGACGTTTCACCACGTTCCACGTACTTACAAGATCACTTCGTTCGCGTTGATCCAACTTTTTTCCGGAAGTCCCAGCCATTTGACAAACAGTTTGTCGCTTTTTCTACGCAATACTTTCTCGATGAGGTACGTGTCGGGATGTTTTGTTTTAGAGAGTTCCTCTTCGTAAAATCTTCCTTTCAAAATCTCGCCACTACTATCTTTTATTATATACGTGTGTCGGTTTCCGGGTAAAACTCGAACCACCGTAAAAAGTTCCGTGCTCCAATTTTTTGTGAACCCCTTCTCGAAGGTGCGTTTGAATTTGCTGATCCTCACCTGGTCTCCAATTTTGAATTTTGATTTCTTGGTAGTCGTGGGAGTGTACTTTGGACAGTAAACTGTAGAAATTAAACGCTGCTCGTCAGATTTCGTAACGTCAGCTGGCTTCATGCCTATCGTTCTGTGTACCGTATTATTATAGGTGTCGACGAGTTCCGGCAGTATGTCGACCCATTTGTAATTTCCTCGAAGCGTGAATCGTTTCCACATGTGTGTTTTCAAGGTTCGATTAAATCTTTCCACGATGCTGGCTTTGATGTGACTGAAGGTCGAATAATGTCGAATGTCATGTTTTTGAATAAACTTTTGGAATACGGCATTGTAAAATTCCTTCCCCCTGTCCGTTTGCAAAAACCGAGGCCGTCTGTCGCTTTCGCGAAAAATTGTCTTGAATGCTTCCGTTACGCACGTTCCTGTTTTGGTTTTCAAAGGTAGAGCCCATGCGAATTTCGAAAACGTGTCTATGACGGTGAGGAGGTACTTGTTACCCTTGTTCAATTTATGCACATTTTTTAGATTGCCGCTACTCATCTCCACGAGGTCACTTTGCCAGAGGTCATCGATGCTCTTGGTTACCACTGCCAAACGTTGGTAGTTGCGGCGTGCAGGTTTATGCAATTCTTCGACGATAGCTTGCCTAGACATTTTTAGAGATTACGTTTGAAGAGAAGCACGAGCGTGATGGGATTCAAAGAGGGTGGCACCTCACCAGTGTTTTGAATGATCAGCTTATCGCCGGCACTCACGTCAAAAACGGTGAGATCTTCGTCTTCGTGTATTTCATATATGTTGCGCGTTTCGTTCCAACGTGCCAGAGGAATGTTTCCTGCTTTCTGAACACCACGATTCGATATCAAGGTCATGGTGGGAACGCTAGCTTTTCTACCGTGAGACCAGTACGAAAATTCGTTTATCTGAATTGTACCATCGAGGAGAAACTTGTAGTACGGATGATAAGGATGTAACATGTACAGTTTGTTACCTTCGACGAACGTGGAGATTCTCTGTTGATTGGGTACGCTGTTGATTTCGATGGCTTGCAGAGAATGCAGTTTAGCGAATTTAGTATCGACGCTAACGAGGTTGCTGTGAAGCTGTCCCAGTGTATTTTGTACGGGCAACAAATGTTCGACGATGGTATCCGTTACTGTAGAAAATGACGGTTTGATTTTCACTTCCACGTTCAACTGCTTGTAGTTTTCGTTGAGCTCTTGTAACTTGGCACCGAAAGAGGCCAGCGTCGATTCCTGCGTGGATTCCAGCACTCCAACTTGATCTCTGATGTTGACGACGATACTCTGAAGGTTCTCGACTTGATTCAATTTCGAACTTTTCTCGGTAAGATCGTTCACGATGCTTCGCATCTCGGTAAACTGCGTGTGAAGGTCGGCGACGCTCTGCGAAGTGGGCAGCGTCGACACCAGCGAAGTAAGTTCGTCTCGAATCTGTTCCACGTTCGCCGTTTCCGTTTCCAGTCGTTTCAGCATACGTGATATGCTCCTTTTCAAAGCGTGTAATTCTTTGGAGGTGGGGAGATTGGCCACCCTACTTTCGAGATCGCTCAATGAATTTTTGATGTCGCTCGAATCGGATAGTGCCGTCACCGCCGTTTTCAATTTTTCCAAATCTTCGCTCGAAGGTACGCTTGTCCGTAACGATTCCAAGTCACCCTGTATGTTGTCCAGCACGTGATGAAAATGAGCAAGGTTCGTTTCGACGTTCAAATTTTCTAAATATTCGATCTTCTGCTGAACCGTGCTCAACATGTCTTGTATACTCGTCAACGCGCTCGCTTCAGCATGAATATTTTTAATTTCTTCGTTGATCAACTCCAGAGATGCCTGAAGCGTAGCGATGGTGGTTTGAATGTGTTCGAAATCTTGATAAGCCTCCAATTGAATTTTTATGTTCGCGACGCTTTTGCTGATGACCTGCAGTTCGTCTGACGATGGTAGGTTGGTCATGGTATCTTCCAAAGTCTGTAACTTGGATTTAATTTCTTCCAACGTGCCGGCGAATTCTTCTTGTAATTTGGAAACGACGACGTGCAAGCGTTCTACATCAATATCCTTCACGACGGTTTGAAGTTCAGAGAAATTCTTTTCGATTGTCGAAGTTCGTTCTTCGATTTCGAGTTTCAATTTTTCCAAATCTTCATTTTTCGATTGAAATTGTTGCAATTTGGCCAAATCATTTTGAAGCTTATCCACGCTCAACTGTATATTTTGAACGTTGTCGTAAGAAGGTACGTCGACATAATTTTTTATGAGCGTTTTCAGTTCGGAATCGATTTTCAGAATGGGGTCGAGACATTGCGTTTGGAGCGTAGCGATCTCCGACTCTAAACTTTTGTTTAAGGTCTCCTGCAAAGCGATCAAATCGCTTCTCAACTTTTTAATTCGGACGTCCAACATGAGAATCTCTTCTGCGTGGTCTACACGCTTAGTGTTGCCGAAAATATCGTTAGGCATTTTGGTTAACGGTTATTTATAATAGGATAGACGATTCGTAATTCTACGAAGAGAGGAATGAGTTTGTCGTAATCTCCTAGGAGTTCAACGTATAAACAATCTCCTGCAGAAACATCGTACGTAATGTTAGAAAGCATCTTGTCGTGCTTGATTCGAAAAATATTCTTGCCGGTAGATATTTTGATTTCGCCTACGTTTTCCGGATTCACGGTGATTTGAAGTTTTCCATCGATCGGAATTTTGTAAAAATGTAAATTGTTGTTGAAGACGTAAAACATCTTGCCCACATCATCATCCAATTTCGTCCAAATGCTGTTAAGGTGAACAATCAGTAGACCGTTGAGTTTAGTTAACATGGAAGGTAGAAATTCATGATCTGTCGTCGCGCGATGTACAGTCTCCATGTTGGTTTGTTTTCGGAAACCAAAAAGATTCATATTATGCTGGTTATTTAAAATACGGTCAAAGTTTTTTGTAATAACAGTCAGTGTTGTTTTTTTTTTTGTTTTCTTTTTTTTGTTTTGTTTTATGAATCTTCTGTTGAAGATGGGCATATGTTGCAGGTTTTGCTTTCTGCTAAGCGATAGTGCCCCCACGGCAGTGTGTGGATTCCACATTGGAGAACGCACCTCTTGTCGTCGTTGGGATCCAGGGCAATCTTCCTCACTTTGTTGGTGGTCAACACATGGTCGACGCTCTGGATGCGCTGTTCTGCTCTTAGAACCGACGACCTGGTCTTGAGGCAATCCACGAAGTCCTCGAATGTGAGATGCTGCCGAACCACCTGTCTGCCGACACCCTTGGCCTTCTTGGTAACGCTACCCT
Source organism: Lepisma saccharinum (assembly GCF_977018435.1). Classification (NCBI taxonomy): domain Eukaryota; kingdom Metazoa; phylum Arthropoda; class Insecta; order Zygentoma; family Lepismatidae; genus Lepisma; species Lepisma saccharinum. The sequence goes on along the minus strand of NC_139252.1, from coordinate 29,945,261 downwards.
CGGCTTTGATGGTATAGGCCTTGGCGCGAAGACCTGCAAACTCAAGAATCACATCTCCGTCCTTCTCATCTTTGAGTTTGCCAGGCACCTTTTTGTTGCGAGCCAGGATGTCGTACTGGTTCGGCTGGGGATAGCCCGAGGTGTCGAAGAGCTCTTCAAGAGCTGGAACTGTGGCTATATCCCCGTATGCGTCGGTTGTGTGAACGTGGTACATCAAACTATCTGTGTCCGTGTAGAGTAGGTTGATATTGTCGTTATAGTGCTGGCGTAGTATCCCATAATATATTTGAAACATGTGCAGTTTGCTCAGGTCTAATACTGAGGCACCAACATAAATTGGCTTGTTGAGCATCACCTTGTTCTTCCTCATATGCACCAGAGCAAGCTGCTCATTATAAATAGTCCTCGATTTGAATAACGGGTTTGCTACGAGCCTGCGACATTGTGCTTTGTTTGATATTAGCCTCACATCTACATGATTTCGCACATTCTCCATGGTCTTGCCAAACACCGCATTATTCATGAGCTTGAAGAAATCCTTATCAAGCTCGGACGTGGCTGCGATGCGGTGTTTAGTGTTGACTTCGATATATGGACGCAACCATGAAGAATGCTCGAACTTGAGGATGCGGTGAACTACGTGGACTGTGACTCCTTGCTGCATCAACCACCGGAGATTCCGGTAGTAAAGGACGTAATTCTTCTTGGGTTCGAAATCCATGACGAGCTTCTTCTGGTTGGAATTGGGTGGACACTTGAACTCGGGTGCAGGGGGAAGATCGCAGAACAAATCCTGCAGCTTCTCGGAGAACTCAAGGTCCACCTCGGCAAAAAATCCGCATTCCTCATCGTTAAAACCTTCAACATCGAAGTTGGAGGGATCAGCCCACTCGAAACCTCTAAAAGGGAGTGGCTGCATCATGGAGTGTCCGTAGAGGTTATTAACATCCGTGTACATGATGTAGCTGGACGGTTGTGAGGGGTCGTAACCGGTGGCCATGTGGTGATTGTTGGCGTGCGAGTGTCGCTGCGACACCTGGACCATTCCACCCCGCACGGCACGTTCCACAAACAGCATCATGTCCACGTCCGAAAGAAGCTCCAGCTCAATTTTCGTCACCAGAAACATGGCTGACCATGCCAGTCCGGGGAGACTATAGAAGTAGGCGGGATCCAGGTGGTAGATCTTCATTGCAGTCGCCCGGAACGCCTGGATCACGTCGGCGAGGAGCGTCACATCAAGTCTGAGGTAGGCGTCGTGGTAGTCTCCGAGATTTTGGCAATCCAGCTCGCGCCACATGGACTGAGCATGGTTATAGTCATCCTCAGAGATGCCCGAGCCTCGCAGTTTGCTATAGAAGTTTGCTCGAGGAGGAAGCGACGTCTCCGCAAACTTGGTAGAGTCGGTGACGTATTCGTAGGGGTAGACCCCCTTACGCCTGAAGAGACTGGCGTCCAAGTTCGGAAAATTCGCAGAGGTGATGAGCATTTTCTCGTCGCTAAGCTTCCCTGCGAGAGCATCGAGGCTGGCCGGGAGGAACCTCAGGGAGTCAAGGAAGCGAAGTTCGACGGTAGAGTCGGATTCTGGGATTCGAACCCATTTGCTCACACTGATGTAACGCTCCTCGTTCTGCGCCAGGACGTTGATTCGCTCGTTGTCGTACCCAAGATGCTTGATCAGGTGGTGAAAGTCGTACCCCGAGCCATTGTGAAAAAACACAGGGATGAAGCGCGGGTCCCGAGCCAAGCGGTTGCAGTCGTTGCACCAAGGACCAACGTACCTACCGCTAAAGTGATCGTGGTGATGGACTTTACGGTTGTTGGCGGTGTACTCCTCGACGCAGACAGGGCAAGTGATGGCCTCGTCGTGTCTACGTTGATCGTCGGTGGACAGCGAGAGCATAGACTTGGGGGTCAACAGCACCTTCCCTATCTCGATAGCCTCGACAACCATCCTCTCGAGGAAGTGTTTGGCTGCGTCGAGACCACGGTACACGTAGGGCTCGGGGGCGATGTGCTGGTCTCGTCGCACCACAACGTATGCGAAACTGGATGCCTCGTGGAGTTGGTAAGGGGTAGTGGAAGAAACTTCGGGATCGGGATCGCAAGTAGACAGGGGTTTGAGGAAGGCCTCGAAATCCGCGATGATGATAGCAGGGTGCTCCACCATGGCACCGTGCATGTGGAAACGCTCCATGGTGCCAGGTTTGGGCAAGTCTGCCAAACCAGGTTCGTTGGCTTTGCAGTAGAGCTTGTGGTTAGCGAGCTTCTCGGCAACGATGTTGGGGCCTCTGATGCGCTGGTAATCCTGCTGTTCTCGATTACGAAATTTAGACAAGCACCTGGGACAAACTTCTATGTGGGTTTTGTCTTTGCTCAGCTGGCTCGAAACAAGTCTAGAGAGAGAACGGATGAGGGTGTAGTGATGGCAAGTTTCATCCTTGATGAGCAGAAGATGAATTTCCTGCACACCATCGTCGTCTACGTCGCTCACCCGGATGGGGTACACCACATCTTTGCCGGTGAGGCCATAAACATTGATAGCCAACCGAGGGTTGTGTGTGCGGGCCTCGAACTTACGAATGTCCGAGACCTCCACCGGGTAGTCGATCCCAGCCATCGCATCTTCCAGCTCTGGCTCGTAGGGTAGGTAGTGGTTAACTCGGTGTGGATGGTTTTTCCGGTCGACAGGGTGTAATGCTGCAAGCACCGACCAGAGAAAGCACTTGGCGTCACTGTTCTGAATGTTCAGGACAGCCTTTTTTGCCTCAATTGCTTCTGGTAAGAGGACGTAGCTGGAGGCGGAGAGAGGTACAAACTTGCAAAGTTTGACGCGCAGTTCGTGAGGCTCACCACACAGCGAACCCCCCGAACCCTTAGCTTCATGTTCTTCTTGCTTTGCCAGCAGCTCCTCGACAAACTTGTTGTAGATTACCTCTAGGTTTTCGACATCCGCCAGATGCAACGTCTTCGCCTTGGTGTTGTGGCAGAAGCTGTAAATTTCATCAGAAGGCTTCTTGTACCAGCAACATAGCGATGCGTAGAATTTAGTGGAGTGCGTTGCAAGCGCATCGCCGAGGACGGAAATAATTTGCGCTTGCACGTTCTCCAAAAAGCTACGCACGTCGCATGAGCCCTCCGAAATAAAAGGAAAGTCCTCTAACGAACGCTGGAAAGCAGACCGGTCTGCTTTTATCGCAGGCTTGACGCGTTTGGCGGGTGGTGCATTGATGGAGGCTGCTTCTGCCTCTCTCTTGGTGGAGGTCGAAGGCTGTGCCCCAGATGTATTTTTGCTTAGACAAGTAAGCTTATGTTTCTTGGCATACGCAATCGTAATATGTTTATTGCATCCGGAACACAGTTCAGTGGCAGCCAAATGCTTGTCTGGCACGCAGGTGCGACAATGTCTTGCAAAATTTTTGCTTAATATAGTTTTTTTGCACACAGGGCAACTTTTCATAGAGGGCATTTTTTCGGGGTATGTTTATTTATATATGGGAAGCGTTGTCTTCCTCAAATATGTGTTTTAATCAACTCTATAAAAAAATATAAAAAAATATATAAGAAAAATATGATTGTAGATGGAAAAAACACAATAAATATTGTATGTATGTGTAATTTTATTTAGCTTACTTTCGCTAGACACGAATTTTCTTCAGATTTTATTGCCCACTAGTATATTTTTCCACCAATCTAGTAGAGGTGTGAAACTATGAAAATATTCTGAGACAATCTTCTCTAGAATATTCTTCCCCAAAGCTAATGTTAACAACCTGTTGTAATCTAAGCATCGTGTGTATTGCATCCGGCGAAGCCACGCTAACGCCCAAGCAGCTCGCTATTATGTACCTGCACGCTCCGGATATGCTGATGATCTTCCATCCCAGCTCGCTGTTGTGTGCCTGCATGCTCCGGTTATCTCGCTTGCTTTGAAACAAAATATAAATAAAACAAATTGTATACACCCAAGCGACCCGCTATTTATGTATTTGCACGCTCCAGATGTTGCGGGGTAGGTGTATTAACGAGGCTCACCGTTGTGTAATTTTCGTCGTCCCAAGGCTTACGTATTGTTGATAGCACACGCAGAGAGGAGAGGGAGCAAAATTGTAGTTTTTCTAGATGTGTTTGCGCCATAATACAGAAATAATAAGAGGCGCCAGCGCGTGCACGTGTGTGTGTGTGGCACATCGTTCCCGAGAGAGGTTTACAAAAGTCACGATATACAAACATTAGTGTCCCCGGGACTTGGAAGATTACGATAAAGTGCATTCGTACTTCAAAAATGAGAAAATGCATTATTTACTCATCACGCTGTGCCAGCACAACGAATAAATACGCGAAACATGGAGAGAAAATAAGTTTTTATTTTTTTTTATTTTTGAGGTTTTGGTGATCGCCAAATAAGTAAAATGAATTTTTGATGTTTTGGTGCTGGACGCCAGCGCGCGCGCGCGTGTGTGGCACATCGTTCCCGAGAGAGGTTTACAAAAGCCGTGTCCGGATTGGCAAGCGCTCCATCCCGTTCTCCCCCGTTGCTCTCGCGTGCACTCGAAGTCGCGTCCAAGTCGTCCGAATCTGCATGTCCCCTTGTAGTACGCCTGTCACTTTTCCCGCCAGGTGTCAGCCCGAACTTCACCCACCGCGCTCTGGGGCGCAAACAAACATGACAATGATTTCCACCTAACTACTCACATTAAAAAATATAACACGCTATTTCATCATTTACGTTTTCTGCATTCATTATCGATAAAATATTAAAATATAACTGAGTTTTACATCCTCTAATCAGTAAATGTTGTCTGTACAAAGTGAAAGTTAGAATATGGCTGCCAAGCGCAGCGTCACAGCGAGTTCAAGCGTGCATCTGTCGCGCCTCCCTCCGACTCCACGTCTACCGCAAATTCGGACAACAAAAATTAGCTGAGTCCCCGGATGGAACAGCGCTCTAGGTGACATCTGCTGCTGATTCGGACGCAGCCCCGGCCACTTCTATTAGTCAGTGTAGGTTAGCTTCGCCTGTAAAATATCACATGATGAAATATTCTTCAGGTAAGTTGGCAACATTGAACCGCAATTGATGTTACCAGTGTTGTCAACTTCTATTTGTAGGTTAGCTTCGCCTGTAAAATATCACATGGTGAAATATTCTTCAGGTGAGTTGGCAACATTGAATCGCAATTTATGTTACCAGTGTTGTCAACTTCTATTTGTAGGTTAGCTTCGCCTGTAAAATATCACATGGTGAAATATTCTTGAGGTGAGTTGGCAATATTGAATCGCAATTGATGTTGCCAGAGTTGTCAACTTCTATTTGTAGGTTAGCTTCGCCTGTAAAATAATATGTGGTGAAATATTCTTGGGGTGAGTTGGCAACACTGAATCGCAAATAATAGCGCAGAACCCGTGCACCTCCACTAGTCAGTGTTGGCAACTCCCATTTGTAGGTTAGCTTCGCCTGTGAAATATCACATGGTGAAATTTTCTTGGGGTGAGTTGGCCACACTGCGAGAAAAGCCTCAAGCAGTGTTGCCAGCTCCTTGCTTGAGGTTAGGTTAGACCCAAAAACAAAAACCTTGGTGATTTTTTCAAGTGAGGAGTTAGCAACACTGCGAGCGCCACCGAGCGCCATTTTCGGGCGTTGAACCGGCTTGATTACTCTACTAATTTTGTTATCTTGTCTGACACAAATATGTCGATTCCTGTAACACAGTAAGTTGCATAAACTGCAAATGATGCATCAAACAGAACTGCTACTGCTCGTGTGATGTAATGAAAACGCACAAATGGACACGATTATTTCAAAGAAGTCAAAGTTAAACGTTTCACTGTGTCAAATGATGCATCAAAAGTGTAGCAACCTCGATTTGATGCATTTCCAGTTCTGCGTGTAGTTTTTGTTGTTTATATTGTCCAGGTGTGTAGGTAAGTGCAGTCAATGGCAAAGTTAGTATTAGTCAAATTGTTCATGGCTTGCTTATCTGTACTTTTTTATTACTACATTCTGTGTTGTTTTAAGGTATTAGTTCCCTAAATGTTCCAAATACGTGTTTATTTAGTACATTTTTTTTTTACACACAAAATGTTTCTGAATTTGAAATATGTGTTTGTGTTTTAACAAGCTCCGTAACCACACTAACTGAGCGTTTCAAGTTTAGATAGGCCTACATTCTGACTGTGGCGCCGCGGGAAAATCTTGAAACACTAAGAAAAAGTTAGGAAACCCCTACTTTTTTAAAGGAATGATATTCTGTTTCTGCGAAACATGTTATACCCTCTGCTTAATAACGTTTTTATTTCTATTCATAACTATCACATTACGGAAAACAGACTGAACATAAACCAGTTTTTAGTTATTGGGAAAATGGACTTACTTTCTATGATGCAAATGGTCTCTATATCTGTATAAGTATATATGTATATCAAGTACATACGTAATTATAGAGAAATTTGATAAAAGAATCAGTCAGTAGCAGCAAATATTTGCAACCATATTAAGGTTTTATTTACTATTAAATTATAACCAATCAGAAACTCTCAACAATCAATAATAATCAAAAGAACCAACGCAGATATTTCTTTAATAACTTATCATAATACGACTGCGACATCTATTATTAAATTTTGAAGTAATTTTTTCGAATCTGAACAGCACCGTATACATTGCTTTGTAACAAATGCAGATTACTATTTGTCTCAACTTAGAAATACATGTTGCGTTCCTGATAGAGGAATAACTTAATATTTCTTATTGGTTTAGAGATTATTACCATTCGTACATTTAAGAAAAAATGATTAGAAGTTAACGTAAAATTTACATTATTTTACCGTTAAAATTTAACAGCCTGCCTGTTAATTTTCAGCAACGGAACCCAGCCGTTTTTTTTCTTTGTGAGCGCATGCGCATTGCGTGGCTAAAATTTGAATTTTGAGTGTTTGCTTTAAGTTCACTTTGTGCACAGATAGGCTAATCGAAACTGGGCCTACAGTTTAAAGTGGGATCCGAACCACTGTGTGCCTCCACCGGGTATCGAACCCGGGACTCCTTGACTACAATGCGATGACGTTATCAGTACGCCATCGGAGACCCTGTGTCGAGAATGAGAAGTAAACATGACGTCGAAAGCTAATTGGAATGTTAAACGCAGACGCTCACACACACTCGTTCATGTTTTGTATACAGACGTACAGTAGAGATTTGAGACGTTTAAGAAGAATAACTTTCAAATGTAAATTTCAATATTTTAGCTTATGACTATATATTGCAATTGTGTGCAGCATAAAAATATTTTTGAAAACTGAATAATTAAAATCAACTAATTACACATAACTACGTAATAGCCGCTAATGGTTTAAAACAGTCATGGCCATTTTTACAGTAATAGGATGGCAGTCGAAATTGACGGTCTTAGACCATTATTTCTCCAATCAGTGCAGAGCTAACTGGTGACTGTACACAAATGAATTGAATGAAAATAGCTGCTCGCTTATTGGTTGATTGGAATCGCAGCTATTTTTACCCGGCAGGGAAGTACCCAGAAAGGAAAATTTAGGTGTGTGTGACAGGATCATAAATTTCATACATGGTGTGTGTGTGTGTGTGCGCACAGAACCCAAAACGTGTCAATTGACACATATATTTTGATTTCAGTAACACGTTAACGTGCATAAACTGCAAATGATTCACCTTTTAGTGTGTCAAAATACACATAGGAATGTATTAAAGGTTATTTTTATGAGATGGAGTTCCGTGTCATGCACTAAAATGCATCATTTAGGAAGATCAGACAAGATCATTTCGAAGATAACAAAATTACACATTTAGCTGTGTCAATTGATGCATTAAAAGTGAAAGTTTATTATCTTCGAAATGAACTTGTCTGATCTTCCTAATTGATGCATTTCAGTGCATCACACGGAACTTCATCTCATAAAAATACCCTTTAATGCATTCCTATGTGTATTTTGACACACTAAAATAAGATGCATCATTTGCAGTTTATGCACGTTAACGTGTATTGAAATCAAAAAATATATATATGTGTGTCAATTGACACGTTTTGGGTTCTGTATGCGTAGAGGAAAAGAGATATGGCATAATATTAATATCATTTTAGTACTAATGAATTGAAGTTAAGTCCACTTTATGCACAGATAGGCTAAATGGGACTGGAACTACAGTTTAAAGTGGGATCCGGACCACCGTGCAATGTGCCTCCACCAGGTATCGAACCCGAGATCCATTGATTACAAGGCGACGACGTTACCACTACGCCATCTGGGAGGCTCCATTTCAGAAATGTTTGACACAATTCCTAATTTAAATGTCTACATTGCGAATTGTATCACACGGTACTGAAATAAGTTCCTTGCCTTTATGAAACATACGCCGCATTGTGATGCATGTCGGGTGAATGAAGAAAAAAAATCTATGGTAGCTTAAGTTTGAGTACATGCCCTGGGCACAATGATACCTCACTCAATTTCTCTTGAATGATCCAATTGGAGATTCATGTATTCGTTTACAAGTCTAACTGTGTGTGGCAACACTTTCTCCACCAGTGCATGCAAAATCAAAGTTTACGTACTCTGCAAGAGAACTGGTGAATTTTCTACACTTATATGTTTTTTACTCCTGTAGGTTTAAAGTTCCGAAAATGTTTCATTACAACACACTGTAGTCCTCTGTTCATGTATCACTTCTGCACCACCTGTTGGCGAGAATTGGTTTGAATCATTCCGATAGAAAATAAGTGGATAGACACTGGGGTCTATTTAGTACACCACCAGTGTACGAATTTACGGGGGGGGGGGGGGGAGAATGCCAGGGATATCCCCCAAGATTTTTTTTTTTTCCCAGACTTTTTTTTATCCCTGTCAGAGATGCTTTTATCCCCGCCAAAGGAAATGGTATTGAACGCATATATCATTTGCTAAGTATAGAACCACCAACACTGAAAAATAATTCGAGAAAACAGTTCATTGACCTTTAAAACAATTGAATCTTACTTTGCGTCTGAAGTTCTACAGGGTACGGAGGGCGATGAAATTTCAGATATGGGTAATTGGGATGGGGGCACACCAGATGGGGCTAGTGTGCATCGTGGCGGCCATCTTGAAAGCCGCCATCTTGGAATTACATCCAGATTTTCAAATGGGAAGGGGGTCGGTCATGCAGCATATCACTTTACATGTGCGTTTTCAACGCGTCTGAACTTCTATTTTTCAATAGCTCATTGTTCATTTGTTTATTGTCGTCGGGTGCAGAGGTTTTTACGAAAGCCTCCCAGAGTAATGCCGTTGCAAAATAAAGTACAAAAGCCTATCGCCATGGAAAGAAGAGTTGATTTCGTCAGCTTTATTCGTTGGCGCCTCGGTGTTACTACTTCAATAGCTCTTATTGTGTATGGTTGTAATATCTGTGAACACTATATCTGTAAGAATGCGAAGGCTTTGTTTTTAATGTGGATGCTGTATAGTTGTTTTTCCAAAAATATGTTCTTGCTTTTCAGACGAGAAGAAATGCATAATTTCTTGTGCTAACTGAGACGCTTAGCTGGAAATCTTGTGGTAAAAGTGGTACGGAAACCACACCCGTGAAATCTTCGGCGGAATGCGGAGTACTTTTCAAGACATTCCTCCCCGTCGCTGATGGAACGATCATTCTCCGCACGCGCACCTTCCCGAAACACTCTCGTGCACTCCGCGAAGCATAATCTTTCAGGATAATGGCAGCAATTCCATTCCAGGGATAATGAAAAGTCTTTTCCAGCCGAATGCAGGCGTCACCGCGAACGTTGCGCCTTGTCGCAAGAACTTCTGGAAGGTTTTCGCTAACTGGGTCGCCTTGTTTTAACTGTCCGGGGCCGTCTACCAGCGTGCGAGGGCTCTAAAGGTACAGCGGCGATGACGTCTTCCAGTACGTTCACATTGAGGAGCGAGCCTCCGGGAATTTCTTGACTTTCCAGGCCGTTCAATCCCATCCCGAAGGGATGTGCCCGGAAGACATGTGGAGAAAGTTGGCGATGTGGTTTTCCAGTCATGGGTGAAAGTTTTGCTACTTTCATCCCCAGGTGCATCGAATTATATCCCCTCCCCCCACTCAGACCATCTCTTTTTCGACACGTCCCGGTTTTGCTGGAAATTCCAGAAATTGAAGGCACTGTAATTAAACCCATTTGCCTACGGAAGACCAGAGTGAGTGTGTGTGCGTAATTCGAATTAGCAGTGTTGCCAAATCCAACAATGAAGTGCAGAACATGTCGCACCCACAATTTGCAAGAAATTAACAAACGATAATACAAAATAAATTAAGATGTTTATGGACAAAAAATATTTTATAAAACTGCTAAAATTAGAGTGTTGCTACAACGACAATTAAGGAATTTTATAATTCTATATGCAGCTCAAGAATTTCTTAAAGCATCATTGATGTGTGAAGTACCGTATATTTTTTGAATATTTTTCTCGTACCTTTTGTATTTTTCTCAAAATTACACATTTAGCTGTGTCAATTGATGGATTAAAAGTGAAACTTCGTTATCTTTGAAATGATCTTGTCTGATCTTCTCAATTGATGCATTTTAGTGCATCACACGGGGTAGCAGTTGAGAAAAGTAAATGCACTGGAGCGCGTACTGGAGTCAACATATTTGTGTAAATTGAAACATTTTAGTGTCCGTGGGTACGTCCATTTCTTTTCATGTTTGTATCTTCTTTAGTTATATTAGGGTTCAGCCTATTCGAATTGGTTGACCTCTGAATAAAATGACAGCAAAATTTATGCGCAAGGATTAACACTTAGATCATAGGAACGTAGCTATGTCGTCTTTCTGTGCATACAAATTTAAATAGGATAATATCGTTATAAAAATAATAAAGTAGACAGGATATTCTTTCTTCTTCTCGGACTTTACAATCTAGAATCGTGTTCCTATACAGATTTATCGATTTCTCATCTTCTTTTATCACAGCGGTGACCTCTGTCGTAAATTTCAGGAAACTAGGTCAATTTCAAGATTCCCCCTCAATCCGCTCGAATCTCCCCATGGTTCAGGATAACATTTGCATGTTCAGAGGGAGTTGTGGGATACTTCTTGACCCACACAACTTTAACGCTGATTCTTTATCCTTTATCTTGTTTCGATATGGTTCCTAGCGTCAAACAGAAAAGCTTTATCAAGACAAGTTTCCGACTTGGTGACTTCTAGAAAATTACGTTTGGAACACTTTCGAGGCTTTTGCTTTCTGCACTTAGCTAAGTGTAACTGGGTTGTCAACATTTCCGGATTTAGTAGTAGGTGCACGGGGGCACATGCCCATCCCAGATGGGATGATTAAATGTTCTTTAATATTATATTAATATTTTTTTAAAAATAATTATTGACAGCATTGTAATACAACGAACATACACATAACCCAAAACGTCCCAACTGACACATTTATTTTGACTCCAATGACACATACATTAACGTGCATAAACTGCAAATGATGCACTTTTTAGTGTGTCAAAATACATACAGATATGCATAAAAGAGTATTTTTAACAGATGATGTCCCATGTGATGCACTAAAATGCATCAATTTGGAAGATCAGACAAGATCATTTCAAAGATAACAAATTTTACTTTTAATGCATTAATTGACACAGCTAAATGTGTAATTTTATTATTTTTGAAATTATCTTGTCCGATCTTCCCATTTGGTGGAGGTACAGTCAACGGCAATAAAGATGGGACACGTAGATCCTTAAACACTCGCTTCCTTCCAAGGCGTTATGTGTGTTGCCTAACTTCTACGGCGGTGGTAGAATTTGCCATTGAAAACACTCTATTAAAATCCACTTAACACCTTAAAGTTAGGCAACACACATAACACCTTGGAAGGAAGCGGGTATTTCAGGATCTACGTGTCCCATCTTTATTGCCGCTTACTGTACATTGTAAAGCGGATAGATTGTACACACAGACAACTAAATGCATCATATCGATTGATGCACCAGAATGCATCGATTGATGCACTAAAGCGTGTTTTATGGCTTCTTCAAAGAATCAGATTCACATTTGATGCATTTTTGTATGTCGTGAAAGAAACACCAAAGTACATCATTTGATTCAAGTGAGGATTCCTTTCAGTCGAGATGCACCTTCCTGAATCTTTTTGGATGATTCACTTAAACGTTTGGTCTGAGCTACAGAGTATATGTAGATCCGACGTAACGTTTAGGTGCATCATCAAAAGAGATGCATTCTGGTGCATCTCGACTGAAATAAATCCTCACTTGAATCAAATGATGCACTTTGGTGTTTCTTTCACGACATACAAAAATGCATCAAATGTATATGTGTTTCTTTGAAGAAGCCATAAAACACGCTTTAGTGCATCAATCGATGCATTCTGGTGCATCATTCGATATGATGCATTTAGTTCTCTGAGTGTACTTTGAAGGTCCGGTCCCGTTGAGTTTATCTGGACACAAATTGAACCTAAAGGAACCTTGTAATTGTCTTGCTGTAAATGCACATACACACACAAATGTCTATTACTATAGGCCTATATTTAAAAATCTGCACGTCATAGGCCTAACGATTCCAGTATTACAACTTATATGCTTATATCATTTTGTGTCCGTCCTAAAGATCCGACTATGGTTGTCGATCATATGGCCTCAAAATCAATACGAAACCAACTTTGTTTAATATTTTAGGAAGTTTTCACTTAACACAGTTGGAAACACTGCAAAGCTTGTTTGTTTTCCCGTAAAAAAAAGTTTGAAAAAAGAAGCGGCAAGCCCGGACTACCATAGAAACTGTTACGGAAGACCGAATGAAATGGACAAAGTGGAGGGGAAAGAAAAAAAACGGCCTCAATCGCTTCACCCGGGATGCGAAGTTCGAACGGAATTACCCGTCCGGGCCATATTACCCGACTGTCGCGGTGAAATAGTTGATAAACAGCTTTCAACTAATTTACCAAACAACCCCACTTCTACCTATAAGGTGGTCGTTACTGTCCCTGCGTCAATTTGTCCCGCTTTGTAAATAGGCTCGATACCGTGGACGTGGACAATTTGCGCGTGTTCGTTCTGATATCCACTCTCTCATAACTGAGCACGAGGCATATCTTCTGTTAATACGTGAATCTATATGCAGGCAAGCGGCAGCACGATTTCTCTGCTTATCGACCAGCTAGGACAACACCTATCACGTGAGTTTCCTTTTGCAACGTGGACTCACCAGTGTGACTTTTCCGAATTAATATTTGAGATCAGTTCTTACACTGTGCACATAAGCTGAAGTTAGACATTCAGAAATCTCTGTAAAAAAAATAAAAAATCAGACGAAAGTTCAAAATTGTGTATTTTGTAAATCTTGCAGGTGTTCACCCTTGGCCAATCCATTTTTTATGAAACCTTCGGCAACTCGATAAGTACCAAATTGTCACAGTCAAACGTGTAATTTTGGTTTCTATGAAAATATTCTGTTTGATCTTCTCAATGATGCATTTTAGTGCACAATACGGAACAGCTGATGTCTTATGGTGGACCAATAGTGCATCATTAGCTGCTTACGTACTTTAATGTATTACTGGAGTCAGTGAAGGTGGGGCAGTTGCCCCCCCCCCCCCTTCTTGCACATACCCCAACAAGTTTTGGCACCCAATCGCCTGAACTGGATTTAGTCAACATATTTGCCTCAAGTTACGCCAATGGCGGACCATCTAATGCACTCAGCACATCATCCTCATCACTGCGATTGGTCCAAGAAATAGAAAACGCCGCGTAAAACAATCTCATTAGAAAGGAAGGGTAAGAAAGACACTCACAAAGGAATGCTGAGACTGCACATAGAAAATAAAATGCATCAGCCGAAACAAACAAACAAAAAATGCATAAAGTCAACACATTTGGATCACATGTTTAAGTGCATCATGCATCATCGCAAAAGATGCAGGACGGTGCTTCAATCAACTAATGGGTTTTGAGTTTTTGTTTTTAAGTTCAATGAATGCACAGAAAGATTAATCGGAACTGGACCTAGAGTTTAAAGTTGGATCCGTACCACTATGCGCCTCCACCGGGTATGGAACCCGGGACCCCTTGATTACAAGGCAGCGACGTTACCACTACCCCACCGGGGATGCATTAAAGTGCAGTTCGGCATAGAAAGTAATTCTCACTTGCATCATATGATGCACTTCGACCTTACCTTTACAAACGATACACAAGAATGCATCAAACTGTACACCTGATTCTTGGCAAAGGCCAGAAACTACACTTTACTGCATCAATCGATGAGTTTGTTGTGCATCAAATATATTTGATGCATTTAGATTTCTGTGAGGAAGACTAGAGAGTTTCGAATTCGAGACGAGGCTATGTCACCAATCTGGCATCGTCAACTCCTTTAACAAAATGGCCGAAAGCACTTCCCACCGCTTACCTTTCAAAACTTCCCAACGAGTCCTTTCGGACAATGAAGCGAAACGCAAGAGGGGTGGCAGATATGAACGAATGAAAGCGACGCTGGCACGGGGCGATATCCCTTTGTGAAGACTACCCCGCGAGCTCCATTCAACCTCCCCAAAGCCACCCTAACTCAAGCTGGAGGTGACAACCATCGCATCGGAACACCCTATCGAGCTCTTCCGCTCGAGTCTCTGGGACCTTTCCGCAAAGATAGATGCCCCCCAAGAGCAAGAAGGGGCCAAAACCCCCCTGGGACCCACACTTCCCCGTTCGAGCCCTCTTCAAGATCCCCAAAGACCCCAAGCGACCTCCCCCGCCACCTATATCCGAGTGACATACTATAGAGCGAGTCCACGTATGGATACATCTTAATATATGATCCCCTGGGGTTGGGCGAGGGGTGTCCTGTTGAATTGAAACAAGGTCGCTATTGGACTTGACTAGGAGCGAAGATATTACCCACTTTTCTATCCGGAGAGTCCTGTATATCGTTGTCCCACGGGATATTATATCAGGATGAACCTGGAACATGGTGTTCCCCCATATTCCCTCGGGATCCTTCTGGCGAAGATCACAGAATTGAGGAGACAAGGAAGTAATAAATGTTTGACAATGTTGACGTAAGAAGAATTCTGAGCGGGAAATATAATTTACCTCGAACGTGTTACCCAGCAACATCAACTTCTTCTCCAAGACTGGTGTATGGTTCTAAAAATTCGACCAATATGATGTTGCTTCAATTTCATCCGATACAATTACAATTAGACAAAAGCAACACCAAAGACCAGGTTCGTAGCCAGACTTCTACAGGGTTATTATAAATGATTGACCCGATTTCATAAATTCACTGTAGCTTTATTATTTGACATATTGTCAAGAAACTTTGCAGACGTATCGAAAAGCTCAAAAAGTTTTCTTGTGTTGCAGGTTCGCTTCCGATTTCTGCCACGAGAGTGCAGCAGTGAGCATTTATTCAATATGGCGACAGGCAGAGAGAAAGCTTATGTTGTGCTCGAGTTTCATTCGCATCAGTCTGTCGTAACAATGCAACGACACTTCCGAACGAAGTTCAACAAAGATCCACCAACTGCCAAGTCCATTCGGCGATGGTATGCATAATTTACAGCTTCAGGATGCCTCTGTAAGGGGAAATCAACTGGTCAGCCTACAGTGACTGAAGAAACGGTTGAGCGCGTGCGAGCGAGTTTTGCACGAAGCCCACAGAAGTCGACGAACAAAGCAACCAGAGAGCTGAACATTCCATAGCCTACCGTTTGGAAGATCTTACGGAAGCGATTGAAGAAGAAGCCTTACCGCTTGCAATTGCTACAAGCCCTGACGCCTGATGACAAAGTCATACGCCATGAACTCTAGCACAACATAAGCTTTCTCTCTGCCTGTCGCCATATTGAATAAATTCTCACTGCTGCGCTCTCGTGGCAGAAATCGGAAGCGAAACTGCAACACAAAAAAACTTTTTGAGTTTTTCTATATGTCTGCAAAGTTTATTGACAATATGTCAAATAATAAAGCTACAGTGAATTTATGAAATCGGGTCAATCATTTATAATAACCCTGTATTTCGGGGGGGGGAGGCTCATCCCTTATCAGCACGGGCGTCTCCAGAAATATTTGTAAGTACAAATAATAATGACAACTGTTATTTTACAATAATTATTATAAGTTATTAAAAATATACCAATTTCAATCCAAATTTATTGTTATTATTACATAAATGGAAAACCTTTGCTACTCGATCCACCGTATCAGTGAATATCTAACACAATTGTTGGTAATTTTTTCTAATATTTTGTACACTTAGTGTACTGAAAATCAGAGTTATTGTATTTTGTTATTAACTTTTACGCAATCGTTAAAAAAAGTTTTAAAACTTAGTGGTAAATTTTACTCATAAAGTTTATATTCTGTGACCTCTCACAAAGAAAACTATAGGTTTTGTAAGCTGTGGATAAATTTATTCTTTGAATTAAATGTTAACCTGTTTCCTCTATTATACACTAAACGTTTTTCGATGTAACGCAGTTTTTACTGTGGTTATAACTTCATTTCTGTTATTAACAATAATAATAACATATAAATTACATATTTGTAGGATTTCGTGGGGCTTCAGTCCCCTTAGCAGTCCCCCCTGGCTTCGTGCCTGCCAATGACGAGTAATACCAAAATTTGTAGAAATTTTAGCAGAGGAGATAAAGAAACTTGCTTCTATTTTTTTTTTGCCCTTTTTAGCTTATGTATTTCTCGTATTTCTCTTTCTCTGGCCTTAATTCCCTATTCATTCTATATAAAAAAATATTTTTATGATCTTTCTGGCACTAATCACTCTGCCACAGAGGTGGGTTTAAATGTGTTATTGGAGTCAATGTATTCATGTAATTAGCCAAAAGTGGCAGAAGAGCGAAGTAAAATAAACCAAATCAATCAATCAAACGTGTATGTTTGTTGACGCTCAGAGAACTAAATGCATCATATCGATTGATGCACCAGAATACATCGATTGATGCACTAAAGTGTGTTTTATGGTTTCTTCAAAGAATCAGATTCACGTTTGCTGAATTTGGGTGCATTTTTTTGTAAGTCGTGAAAGAAACACTAAAGTGCGTCATTTGATTCAAGTGAGGATTCCTTTCAGTCGAGATGCACTTCAATGCATCAGTTGATGCGTTTTCATGCACCTTCCTGCATCTCTTTTGATGATGCACTTAAACGTTTCGTCTGAGCTAGGAAGGTGCATCAAGGAACATGTACTGATGCATTGAAGTGCATCTCGACTGAAATAAATTCTCAATTGAATCAAATGATGCACTTCGGTGTTTCTTTCACGACATTCAAAAATGCACCCAAATGCATCAAATGTGAATCTGATTCTTTGAAGAAACCATAAAACACACTTTAGTGCATCAATCGATGCATTCTGGTGCATCAATCGATATGATGCATTTAGTTTTCTGTGTGTAGCATTGAGATAAATAAGAGGAAAAAAAATCAATTTAAATTTGAATATTTTATGCATGAAGATTGATTGATCGGTTTAATTATGTTATTTTATGTCGCAATGATGAGGATGGGTGATGATATGATGGAATTCATGAAGATACATTCGCAAAGAACGCCCTAACCCAGGCGGGGATTCGAACTCGTAAATGCAATTATTATTATTAACAGTACTTAATAGTGACAGAGACGAGGAGAGGAAAACTTTGATATAATTAATAGCTTCATAATAAATCATTCATTTCCTTACACTAACTTTTTCTCCTAGTATTCGCTATTTCACTGCTGACTATGCTGAACTTTGATTTTTTTTCACTATTGCATCGTACTTATTAGTGTAAAAGTCTCTTAGTACAGATAAGTGTTTTTATGCAACTCCACATGTGAAGTTTGTCTTCATGCAAACGATTAATGTGTGAATGACAAATTCATATAATGTACTACTTTTTAGCAGATTCTGTATGCACAAATGTGACACTTCATGAACAAGTTTATGTTCTGAAAATATTTGTGTCACAAATATAACTATTATATTGAGTTACGCTGGGTAGTTGAACATTTTAAATGCTAGGATTAAAACAGATACTCTTAACGTGATATGACGTCAATACTTTTAGATGCAAATTTATGATTTCACAATAGTGGTTGTTGACTAACCTCTATATTTTCAGCTACTAAGGAATTGTTATTTGAACGGTGATATGTGCGGTAATATGAACCAGTGTTGCATGATCTTGCATGTGGAATTCTGACAATTGTAATGGAAGGAAGAAGTTTCCGTACTATTATTTACGTAA
Organism: Lepisma saccharinum; assembly: GCF_977018435.1. Lineage (NCBI taxonomy): Eukaryota > Metazoa > Arthropoda > Insecta > Zygentoma > Lepismatidae > Lepisma > Lepisma saccharinum. The sequence goes on along the minus strand of NC_139252.1, from coordinate 29,926,982 downwards.
GTGTTTCTTTTATGTGTAAGCTATTATGGGCGTATCTTAGTGGTAGTACAGATTAGCGTACTCAGGATTTTTCTTTTGGAGGGGGCTGAAATTGTAAAATTGGAATTACATAGCTGCCTTCTGGATGAGGGAAGGGGTGGGGTACACTATAAAATATTTTGTAATTACAATTTTTAATCTTCGTCTTAAAAGTTGTTAAAAGATAGATGGTAATCGGAGGCCATTTTAGGGGGGGGGGGGAAAGTCCATTCCATTGATTTTTCTTGAGTTCTTCACTACTTTAGTTTGAATTTTTTTTAATATCTGGAGGGGCGTTAGCCTTATCAGCTCCTTTGTGTACGCTTGTGGTAGCAGAATTAGTGCTAATAGAGTGTAGTGTGGATATTAATGGCACTGGATCATATGTCCTATAGTTTTCTCACGTCTCAGGGGGTTTCATAGTAGGCCGATTAAGTCTCATTGTTCACCGATAAGGGAGAAAAGGTTGAGGAGGGGGGGGGGTTAAACCTATCCCCAAAAGGGATGAACCATTGCTGACAAGGAGGGTTGGGTGGCCCGGATTCTCCTGTTAATTCGCGCTGAATGACTGTCAAAGAATTTTCATCGAACATCACATGAGACAACTTGGACCTTGTGACTTTTTATCGATGTCGTCACGTTAGTGTGTGACTGAATACTGTCGTACGGTGAATTCTCGAACGCCACGCGGTGTGATATTCCCGAAAGTAGCAGCGATGTAAGCCAATTGGCGTAAGCATCAAAGGAGGTAGATTTGTCAGGAGCGAGCATAAGATCTGATGGGACTGCCAAATGCGTTCAAGCTGACGCAAGCTTTTTCCCTTTCTTTTAAGAGTAATGCAACGCAATGAAATGATACAATCTCGACGTCTCAACTCCCAATCTACATCGCACACTTCCAGCAAGCAAATCTCGTCTTGATTAGCAGCGAGAGTACGCCATTAGGGAAAAATTTTTTCTTGCTTTTTAAGTCCCTTTTTCTTTACCTCCCCCTTATACAATATTTGCCTCCAATCTTCCGGTTGCTGTCTTTTTTTGCCTTCTTTTCTCCTCCCCCCCCATTCCCATTCTTGCCTGGAAGTGACGTCACCGTCGCAAAATGAGAACCTTCCGGAAGGAAGAAGGGGAAAGAACGTTCATTTCCGGAAAATGAGACTTGCATGCAAAAGAATAGCGCTTCAGCGTAATGTAAAGAAAAAGACCCACGTTTTGTGTGCTAGTCAGGTGAACTCTTGGATCCGACTTGATGTCGCAGCAACTTTTCTTCTTTGAGGAGGGGGCGGAGGCTAGATTTGATCTCTCCCCTCCCCCCAACCTCTTTACAATGCAGGCGGGTTCACAAGTATCTCCTCTCCTATGTACTCAAAGTTCGCAATGAAGCTTCCTTTGGATCTTGAAGTTACGGAACCTTGGTGGCGCTGCAGTCGACTCTGCAGAGGGAAAATGTTCTTTCCTCTTTCTTCGCGGAGAACTCCTTCTTGCTGGGAAAGAAAATGTTCTCTTTTTTTACCCTACTTTAGCGCAGCCTAATTTGAACTTTCACACCAGTTCACGCATGTTAATACCTTGCTTGTTCCTAGTAGAAATATTGTGAAGGGGAAAAGTTTTTCTCTAGGGTGACATTTCTTCACCTTTTCCTTTTGTGGATCCTATGCTTTTAAAAGAATGGAGAATTAGTCTTGGGTTCTTTCACAAATACTTAGCACCAAACTAGAAATACTGCTCATTCTGATTCGATAGAAAGAAAATAAATTTGTAGAACTTACAGCTTACTAAACAAACCCAACAGAAGTACGCTCGACGGTCATTTTTGAACCTTTTCTTTCTTGGCTTAATTGTGAAAAGATACAAGTTTCTAGTCTGGAAATTATATATCAGTGAAGAAATTCAGGTAGGTCAAACACGAATAGTGAACGGGGATTGGTTGACGAGAAATACGTCATTATTTCTAATTAATATAATAGGCCTACAGGTTCTTACATGTGAAAAGCTCATTATATCGACAATGAAAGTTCGAAGTGATCAATATATATTAATAGGAAGCCTGTGACATTCTTCGAGCTAATATTTTACTGAAAGACACGCAATAAAGATAAAATAGAGTTGATACATAATGGGAAAAAAAAAACTCCAATCAATGTCAAACAAGAATACCACACTCTCACTGATTTCTGTGTAGGAAGATACCTAGAACTTACTTCATGATCCAAATTTTGCATCTTTCGTTGAAGTATCAACTGTTTGTCTCTATCAGCCAAGTAATTCACTAATGCCTAAAATAGTCAGAATCTTACATTTCCAAAACAATGATAAAATTCCAGTCACTGTTGCTTGGTTTAGATAACATTATTAAACTTTCCATTGTTGGTGGCAAGATGTTGTTAACAACAGCATTTCCAGTTGCGCAATAATGTTAGTACAATAAGTATAGATTAAACATCAAAATGCTTTTAAATGTAGTTTTTCTAATTATAAGGAAGCATTGTTATCACCGCATTGATTACTCCAATACTTTTACGACTTATCGGGACTGGACCTACAGTTTAAAGTAGTGTTGGGCGATATATATTGAAAAATATCGTCCAGGCGATATCTCGGCACGATATGTTGGCGCTATATATCGTGTCGGCGATATATCGTCACGATATTTGGCGAGATATATCGTGTTGGTGATATATCGTCACGATATCTTAGCGATATATCGTGGAGACGATATATCGCGATATCAAATTTCCGATATCGTCTTTGGTACGGGTGTTCTGGGTTCGATCCCTGGAGGGAGCATTATAAACCAACATCGTGTAACGTCTGTGGTGTAACTAATTAGTTGCGGACTTCGATTTAAAAAACCACATAACAGCGGCGAAGGGACTCTATACGCTAATAACGCGCCATTAAATGAAAAGCAGTTGAAGATTCTATTGATAAATATATGCATTCCCTGAGTTGGTATGTGCTTCGTTGCACAATCTTCCGTCCACAAGGCGCTGAAATCGACTCGGCATCGACGCAACCCAACCAACCATCCTTTGTGTTGATCTGTGGTCACATTTTACTAAGGATCAGACAGTCTCAGCATTTCGTTTGATGCATATGCTGAACTGTATTATTCGGAGCATGAACTGCAGGGGGCTTGTTTTTCATCTTACCTCAGGATTTTGAGAAGGGAAAAACATGTTTTCTTCCTTGTTTAATGTGGGTTTTGCATAGATACGGCGGAACGAAGGTGTGTTTTGCTCTGAAGGGTGAGAGAAAAGCATGTCGACGGGTGCTGCCATCTGCACGCTGGATGGCGATATTTTACTCTTTGCTTTCTTCACCTTCTCCTGGTTCGTCGTCGTTCTTCTGGGACGAAACGTTGTGGATCTCTTGCAACAAGAGTAAGGGAAAGATAATTATGCTCGTGCAATAATATATCAGAGAAAATACACGAATAATGTTAAGTACAAAACGTGATAGATTAATAGAAATTTTTTTGGGGAGAGTCAAATTTATAACACTCCCAAAATGAACAATTCGTACTTGTGGCAAAAGTTCGTAAATTATCTCTCTCTCCCTCCCTCCCTCGCTCATGCACACACACCCACATTATTTTTCTAAATTGAACTTTTCCATAACATTTAAAATTGATTGTACAGAGTGTCCGAAAAGTCAAGCAACCCGGTGTTTACGACCGTATAACGGAATGAGAAGAAACACTTTCTGCCAAGAGAATGCCCTGTATATTGGGAAAATTTAGAGAGACAAACATATGTAAGAACATGCATGTTTTAATAACAAATAAGCAAAGTGTTGCCAAAGGCGGTTTTTTTTTTCTAATCGTGTGTATTGATGCACAGAATTCACTGAGGTAAATTTGCAACATTTTACAATACCAACGAACAATTTGGATGGCCATCTATTGAATTTGTCAGAAAAAGAACTTTGACGAAGTTTCAAAAACACTGCACAAGGAAATAAATGAGCTGTTCCAAAATGTTCGAGAATAACCAACTTTCTCCTTTGTCGTTAAAAGTGCCTTAGTGTGACAGACTGAGGTGAAACACGTCTGTTACTGACACGTGACAGCAACAGTGTTTCCAGTGTCCCTCGTAATATTGTGAACACATCGATTTTTGGAACAGCCCATTTATTCCCTTCTGCAATGTTTTTGAAACTTCGTCAAAGTTCTTTTTCTGTCAAATTCAATAGATGGCCATCCAAATTGTTCGTTGGTATTGTGAAATGTTGCAAATTTACCTCAGTGAATTAGTTCTGTGCATCAATACATACGATTTGGAAAAAAAAAAATTCCGCCTTTGGCAACACTTTGCTTATTTGTTATTAAAACATGCATGTTCTTACATATGTTTCTCTCTCTAAATTTTCCCAATATACAGGGCATTCTCTTGGCAGAAAGCGTTTCTTCTCATTCCGTTTCGCTATTCCGTTATACGGTCGTAAACACCGGGTTGCGTGACTTTTCGGACACACTGTACAATCAATTGTAGATGGGAGAAGTGTCTCATCCTTCAATCTGAATTTTGGAAATACCAGAGAATTTCGTGAAATACTTCTTAATTTTGAGAGTACGTGAAGCCTATTTGGAAGTTCATAGTATATTATTATATCTGTGACGATGAATACGTAATTTGGTCTATGTCAGTATAGGACACCTTTTTAGAAAATTTCACACCTTGCGAAATATCTCTACGATACTCCAAATTCTGATCAAATTACATCTCTTTAGAATTCTAAGTAGAACTTTTAAGTGAATCATCAGGTGGCTTATTTTTACTATTAACATGCAATATTAATTGGACATTATCCATTGTCTTGTGCTTTAAACTATACATATACTAGCACTACGTTCCAAGAGAGCACCAACTCTTCTCTTGTCTTCAGCTGAAGAAATTTCTTTTTCCCGTGGTGGGAATCGAACGTACAACAGACCTGTGCTTTTATTACAAACACGTTACACTCAACGGTGCTACAAACAGCAATTATTACTGGTGACAGACAGGCAGTTGGCACCACTGATAAATTTACAAGGACCACACACGCAAGCACGCCCACGACAGTGACATATGTACGTGTACACAGTCACATATCGCACGAGAGAAAAAGGAAAACGAAAGCAAAGTGCCTCGAGCGTTTTGTTTCAAATCTCAAACTGGAAAGTACAGTGCCTTGAATAATGTAGTGTGGAAAACGGACGGTTTTGGCCTCTCTGGCAGGTTCCACTCAGAAAGGATACCGCTAGAGGCGCTGGTGTTGATCCCGGTGCTTGGTATTCGTCTGCTTATAATGGAAGTAAATGGAGTTTTCGCTGCAACGTCTGATTCTTTTACATGAAGCATTTCTATGAATGTGATAATTGCTATGATATTTCGTACAGTGGTCGCGAAGATATTAACGAACATTCTAGACAGTCGACCACGTCCTGTTATCGTCATACTTTCGTTAATAATACGGGAGAAAAAACACGCGTGGAATGTTCTTGGCAACTAAATTTTTGTGTATGAATTAGGTTCATTATTATTATCACCGTCATTTCCTTTAAAAATATACACACTGAAGCATTTGTATTTTTGATATTTACTGTCTCTTTTCTTCCGCTTTAAACTAATCGCGGCGATGATGATAATGATGATTGCATGAAACGACAAGGGGAATCCACACAAAACTTTCTTAGTGCCATCGACATGAGTGTAAGGCAACTTTCAAACCAATGGGACAAGCGGCACGGGATGTTCACACTGTCACACTAGTGACGCACACTTCCAGACTGTAAAATAGCATTCATTGCACATGAGGGTCCAAACAGCAAACGACACGTTCATATGGCGTATTCGCGTGCTACTTGTTACTTCGGTCGGAAAGCTCCTTAAAGGAAGGGTGTTGAGACCGAAGCGACGCGCTACAGGGGGAGTTCCCAACTAAGTGACAAGCGACATGGTGCCTTCAGTCTATTAGCAAGCGTTCGCTGCTAATTGTGCGAACAACAGATACGCGACACGATAAACCGAACATTACAACAACAGATCTAGGCGACACGATAAGCCACACGTGTCGCTTTGTCGTTTGTGCGTCGCTCAAACTGGGCCATTTCCTCAATAGCTTGCAACATGTTGCCGTGGTTTGTTGTTCGCGCATGCGCGATGCAATGAGTGTATTGCTTTAGGGAGATTGCGCACCAAAGCGACAAGCGACACGCGACACTTATCGCTTGAGGATTTCACCAACCGAACGCTGACCTGTGCTTCCCGTCATGCCGCTACGATGTGAAATGTTGCTCTTGATTGGCTCGTTTCCAAGCAACATGTGTAGCTTCGGTATGAAAGTTGCCTTGAACCGAAGGACCCGTGTCGCTTTGGTGTGAAATCCTCGTATCGCTTGTCGCGTGTCGCTTTGGTGCAAAATATCCTTGAGGAAACGGTGCAGTCAGAGCTTGTGTCCCTACGGTTCGAAAGGTTGCATTGATTACAGACTGCTCGCTTCCAAGCGACACTTGTGGTTTGTCGCCTCGGTATGAAATATCTCTCAGGATACTATTTATATTCTAATAACATAGAAAAATAAACTCTAATACACAGTCCAAGACCTGACGTCCGGAATCACATTGCGATGTTTCTTCTTGTGTTACGCATGCTATTTATTTATTAATTTTATTTTACTTTTCTTTCCAAATTAATGCCGTCCCGTGACTGCAAATCACTCCACAAATATAACTGTTTCCATCAATTCAGTACCGCCTTTCAAGACAAACAAATGTACACAATATATTCCAAAAACTAACTAAGCCACATTACTTTCATAAGAAAATTAGCACTCGTACTGATCGCACTGCCATCTATGTTTGTCATCCGTCTGGGGAACTAGTTTCTTGGGTCGTTTTCCACACTACGTTATTCAAGGCGCTGTACTGGAAAGCAACCTTGAAGAGTTTCGGGTCATGCTTCCCAAAGCACAGTTCCTGCAGGGTTGATCTGTGATCTATACTCTATCCCGGGTATCCATGGAGAAAGCGAATGAAAACAAGTCTCTGCGCAAGTCGCGTCTCGAGAGTGCTCCAGCAATGAACGCGTGGGAGGTGAAGTGAGTGCAGGAAGAAGAAGATGCAGCTGCAGGTACCAGCTGAGCAGCAGTACGTACTGCTTCGTTCCGCCCACTCGCTTTCTCCCCTTATCTACCCTTATGCGCGAACTTGCTCCATAGATTCCCGGGATAGAGTATAGGATTAACGCGAACGACTTCACTAATGTCTCGCAATAAGCCTGTGTTGTGCTTCGTTCGAAGAAAGTCAAAAGTGCTTGGCAACATATTTTGCAACAATATTCGGGGTGTATTTATGATTTTTCTATTTCTCTCTCACTATTTCTTTTCCAAAACCGGTATCTTTCCTCTATCCTTCCCTTTCGCGTTCATTTCCACATTCCCTTTCTATTTTCTTCCTCCAATTCCTTCCCTCATTCCTGTTTTCTTCTTCTCCAAATCTCCTTCGCCCCCATTCTCTTTTTCTCCATTCTTTCAGTTTTCTCCATTCTTTCCGTTTTCTCCATTCTTTCCCTTTTCTCCATTCTTTCCCTATTCTCCATTCTTTCCTTTTTCTCCATTCTTTCCCTATTCTCCATTCTTTCCTTTTTCTCCATTCTTTCCCTATTCTCCATTCTTTCCCTTTTCTCCATTCTTTCCCTATTCTCCATTCTTTCCCTTTTCTCCATTCTTTCCTTTTTCTCCATTCTTTCCCTTTTCTCCATTCTTTCCTTTAACTCCATTCTTTCCCTTTTCTCCATTCTTTCATTTTTCTCCATTCTTTCCCTTTTCTCCATTCTTTCCTTTAACTCCATTCTTTCCTTTATCTCCATTCTTTCCTTTATCTCCATTCTTTCCCTTTTCTCCATTCTTTCATTTTTCTCCATTCTTTCCCTTTTCTCCATTCTTTCCTTTAACTCCATTCTTTCCTTTATCTCCATTCTTTCCTTTATCTCCATTCTTTCCCTTTTCTCCATTCTTTCCCTATTCTCCATTCTTTCATTTTCTCCATTCTTTCCTTTATCTCCATTCTTTCCCTTTTCTCCATTCTTTCCCTTTTCTCCATTCTTTCCCTATTCTCCATTCTTCCATTCTTTCATTTTCTCCATTCTTTCCTTTATCTCCATTCTTTCCTTTGTCTCCATTCTTTCCCTTTTCTCCATTCTTTCCCTTTTCTCCATTCTTTCCTTTATCTCCATTCTTTCCTGTTTTCTCCATTCTTTCACTATTCTCCAGTCTTTCACTTCTCTCCAGTCTTTCACTTCTCTCCATTCTTTCCCTTTTCTCCATTCTTTCCCTTTTCTCCATTCTTTCCCTTTTCTCCATTCTTTCCCTTTTCTCCATTCTTTCCCTTTTCCTCCATTCTTTCCTTTTACTCCATTCTTCCATTTTCTCCATTCTTTCCTTTTTCTCCATTCTTTCCCTATTCTCCATTCTTTCCCTTTTCTCCATTCTTTCCCTTTTCTCCATTCTTTCCTTTATCTCCATTCTTTCCCTTTCTCCATTCTTTCCCTTTCTCCATTCTTTCCCTTTTCTCCATTCTTCCCTTTTCTCCATTCTTTCTTTTTTCTCCATTCTTTCCTTTTTCTCCATTCTTTTCCTTTTCTCCAATCCTTTCTTCCTATATTTAAATCCTTTCTATGCTCTCCAATACATTTTCCTGTTAATTCTCTTTTTCTCTTACCTCCTTCTTCCTTTTCTTCTTTCTTTCCAACAGCTATTTTCTCCTTCCCACCTCTCCGGATTCCTTTTCCTTCCCGTTCTCTTTGTCTTTCACTCCCTATCTCCATGCGCCCCACAAGAAAAAAAGCCGCTTGATATATATTGACACCGAACTGATGTTGGGTCACGATGTTTTGCTTTATGTAATTTTTCAATTTTGCGTCACTTCTCTAACTCTTGAGTTACTCGCGTCCATGAGAATGAACTGATGAAATAAATTATGTAGGAAACGCAATGTCAAATCCAAGCCTTGCTCAGGATTCGAACCTCTTGCTCTCTACCCTAACCACTCAGCTACAGACGTTGACTACGGCGTTATCTTAAATTATAGTGAATTATTGCATAAAATATGACATGTAATGAACCTACAATGAAATGTCGTCTCCTTTTCTAAGTCTCTTATTATAGGTCACTTTTCTACCTCTTGAGTCAATCGCGGCAATGAGAATGAACAGAGGAAATGAATGAAGAGGACAAACACAATGACACATCCATGCCATGATCGTGGTTCGAGCCTGGCACCCCACACACAGAGAACTAAATGCATCATATCGATTGATGCACCAGAATGCATCGATTGATGCACTAAAGTGTGTTTTATGGCTTCTTCAAAGAACCAGATTCACATTTGATGCATTTGGGTGCATTTTTGTATGTCTTGAAAGAAACGCCAATGTGCATCATTTGAATCAAGTGAGGATTTCTTTCAGTCGAGATGCACTTCAATTCATCAGTTGATGTTCCTTGATGCATCTTCCTGCATCTTTTCGGATGATGCACTTAAACGTTTGGTATGAGCTTCAGAGTTTATGTAGTTCAGACGAAACGTTTAAGTGCATCATCAAAACAGATGCATTCTGGTGCATCAAAACGCATCAACCGATGCATTGAAGTGCATCTCGACTGAAAGAAATCCTCAGTTGAATCAAATGATGCACTTTAGTGTTTCTTTCACGACATACAGAAATGCACCAAAATGCATCAAATGTGAATGTGATTCTTTGAAGAAGCCATAAAACACACTTTAGTGCATCAATCGATGCATTCTGGTGCATCAATCGATACGATGCATTTAGTTCTCTGAGTGTACCATCACTCATTCTCATCTTCGCTATTAGCTAAACGTGGCAGAAAAACGAATTGTTCACCTGAAGAGCAGAGGCGCTATCTCAAAACTTAGTGTTGCAATATGTGTTAATAGTGAAAGCAGTAGATGACGGATAATGCCAAGTTAACATCGCATGTCGCTAAAGATCCAATGTCACTAACATTAAGAGAAGCATTAAAGCCTCGAAAGAGGCAGTCTCGATTGTATAGAGGTCTGTCTCGTTATGGGTTTCGTTCTCATCTCTTGACTGATTTTTATGTTATGGGCATTTGAGCCCAAAGGTTGATAAGCCCTCTAACTAAAACGAAATTGAGGACAGGCCCCGTAACAAGATAGGCCTGTTAAAAACTTCCTAACTCAACTTTTAAAACTAAAGAACAAGCTATATTGTCTCCGAGGATTAAATATCCTTACCCATTAAAAGCTGAGGCTACAATGGGGCAATCAGCAGACATAAGGACAAACACAACTCCACAGAGGATTTTCATGGCCTTGCATCCAGGCGCCAGACCCTCGTTGCCCTGCAAGAAGCAGTTACCTAGGTGAAGGACGAATCCCCCCAAAATAATTGTCCATCATAACCCCCCCCCCCCCAACACACACACACACACACACAAATATATTTGAATAAACACACAGCAATTAATATCTGTTTGAATGTAGAAATTTTCGAAATGTGTAAGTTTTAGACAACGAAAACTGACAGTATGTTTTAAATCATTCAGTCAGTGATAGCACAGGATCACGTACAAGCGAAACAAATCATGGCTGAAATGTTCCAACACTAAAACTGAAGTTCAGAGCCGACTGGGAACTACTACAGGAAACAGCAGACACTTTACCACTGGCCGAGAAGCCAACAATTGAAAGGCGCATGAATTTGAATCATTTCATTGCAATTGAAATGAAAATACTAAAAAAGAAACCAGGCTCACTTTCAAGTTTCCTAATACTGTATAAAACGTGCAAAACTGCTCAGGTTCACTCCATTGTTAGTGTACTGAATGAACCTTATTCTTAATACTTTGTCTGCTTGACTAACCTTGTGTTAATGCGAACAGCACCCCCTCCTTTCCAAACCGATTCTAAAGGCATAAGAGTTGGTGTTTCATTTCAATCCCATCGCCTGGATCACCCACAGTAGAGAAACTGTACATAATAACCATAACTAAAAATCAGTAGCAAGTCAATCAAACGAAACGATCCGCCCATTTTTGTGTGAAGATATATAGAATTGGTAGCTAAACTACAAAATTTTGTCTCCCCCACAAAAAAAAATCCCATGACGCAGGCGCGTCATGAATCCCCCCCCCCCATCCCTGTAGACACCCCTGCCGGTGTAGTACGGGGAAGTACTTTTGGGTGTTTCACCAGAAGGTCACCACTTACACCCACCTCCTTAGCCTAATCCCGGCAATGAGGATGAATGATGAATAGGGCAAAGACAACGAATCAAATATCCCTGCTTTGGCCAGGATTCGATTCTCGACGGAGAAACAGTGTTTAATAAACTTTAAAACGGACCGTGACAGGGGTTGGATACACTGCGAGCCATAACACGTGACCTTCCGGTCTTCCTTAACGTAATCAAACCAAGAACCGCGCACACGATGCAAGTATATCATTACCCGCACGTAACTGTCAGATCAATACGCGCTGACAATAAATTGTTCAGAAGGAGCATAAAGATTATGGGGCCATTCGCCAACAAGGAGCGGGGAAAGGGGTACTCAAATATCTCTCTTCCTCGTGACACGTACATTGGAAACGGCATTATCGCAGGCTAGCGGAGCTCTGGCGCCTGTAACCACACCCATCTAACGGCGCTTTGCTGTCTTTAGTGGGTTTCGGACTTTTTCTTACGCGTAACGGTCAAAATAGCGAGCGTATGTACTGACACACCCGAGCAAGTTGTACGTCTGGGGGAAAAAATCTAATTCTGTAACCAGTTATATCATATTAAATAATCATGATGAAAGTGACCGCGCTACGGGGAGACTTCCACGTGTTCCCTCGGTTTTATAGACATATAATTTTTCTGTCAATGTACAGGGTGTCTATAAAGTCGCCTAACATTTCTGCATGAACAGGATTTATGGTACAAAATACAATATGTACTGAAACATATATATCACAGTAAGACACAAAATCAGTATAACTCAATGTGACCACCCCTCAAGTCTAGGCACATATGCCAACAATCCTCCACAGCCCGAAACACCTTCTCCAACATAGCTGGTGTAATCTCAGCAACTGCGGCCGTAATGCATTGTTTCAACTGGGCTATGCTGTGGATCCTCGCCCCGTACACCTTAGACTTGATAAACCCTCAAATGAAAAGTCTAAGGGGGCCAGATCGAGGGGGGGGGGTGACAACTCTCCTTTGCGAGACACGACCAATCCATCTACCGGTGAAAACTTCGTTCAGGTGATCACGAACGATGATGGCAAGATGTGGTGGTGCCCCATCCTGTTGGTGCATAGTAAGAAGCTTGGTGTGCCCCAATCCACCGTGCTATGAGTCACAGTTGGTAGATGCTGGGATTATGGATACGAGTCGCGTGGTCGATGCGGTGGGGCTACGTGTGATCGCGTCCTGTACATTTTCCACAATTTGTGGTGTCATGGCTGACCTACCAGGACGTTCTTCATCCTCAACACTACCTACTCACTTGAACTTGTTGACCAGGTTCTTAATAGCCAGCCTGGTGGGGCCTGGTTTTCTGAATTTCCGAGTGAAGTCCGTCCGCACGTGTTCATACGTCATTCCACGCAGACGAGCACAAACAACGCCTATTCTCTCTTTTATACAGTACATTTTATCAGATCAGTTGTAAAAAGAAAAGATTTGTCATTAGTTCATTGAAATGTTAAGTGACTTTATAGACACACTGTATAACGAGGTCAAGTTAAAATAAAATACCCTCTCTGGCTATGCTGTGGATCCTCGCCCCGTACACCTTAGACTTGATAAACCCTCAAATGAAAAGTCTAAGGGGGCCAGATCGAGGGGGGGGGGGGGTGACAACTCTCCTTTGCGAGACACGACCAATCCATCTACCGGTGAAAACTTCGTTCAGGTGATCACGAACGATGATGGCAAGATGTGGTGGTGCCCCATCCTGTTGGTGCATAGTAAGAAGCTTGGTGTGCCCCAATCCACCGTGCTATGAGTCACAGTTGGTAGATGCTGGGATTATGGATACGAGTCGCGTGGTCGATGCGGTGGGGCTACGTGTGATCGCGTCCTGTACATTTTCCACAATTTGTGGTGTCATGGCTGACCTACCAGGACGTTCTTCATCCTCAACACTACCTACTCACTTGAACTTGTTGACCAGGTTCTTAATAGCCAGCCTGGTGGGGCCTGGTTTTCTGAATTTCCGAGTGAAGTCCGTCCGCACGTGTTCATACGTCATTCCACGCAGACGAGCACAAACAACGCCTATTCTCTCTTTTATACAGTACATTTTATCAGATCAGTTGTAAAAAGAAAAGATTTGTCATTAGTTCATTGAAATGTTAAGTGACTTTATAGACACACTGTATAACGAGGTCAAGTTAAAATAAAATACCCTCTGTCTCATTATATCGCATATATAAACTTCTGGGGAAATTTTGCATTGGCGGCGATTGGGTTCCAAAACTGGAGGTCCTAGGAAAGTTTACTTTTCCTTGGTAGATAAGGTTTAGCATAGTGCGGGGACAGCTGCCCTCACGCCCCCTCAAATAGCCGCCACTGCACAATACTAAAGTACTTTCTGCAATCTGACAACTTTTCGACACATTTCAGTAAAATTACACAAACGTCGAAACAAATTTGTGGGCATGCATGCACTTTCGAAATTTCAAAATTGCGAGAAATGAAAACAAGAAAGAAAGTATAATGCATACGAATGCGTATGTAGTTTCATTTTAATCAATTTAGGTCGAATCTGAGCCGACAGCTATCGTATTGTGGTTACCAGGCCACAATGAATACAGGGACCTCGAGTTTGAATTTCAGCCAGAAATGAGTAATAATCAGTTTACAAAACAATAAAATGTCTTTCTGTTTTTATTAGAACATAGTGTAAGTAATGAACACTAGCTACAAGTCACAAAATTTGGGAATGAAAATGGCTTGAGTTGAAAAACAGCAAAATACTTCTGATGAAAAGTGAGTGAAATTAATAGTTTGGAATTTTGGACGTCACTATAAAAAGTTTTTTTTTATATTGACTTTTATAATCACAAGTGATAATGATTTTTATTTTAAATATAAAAATGGAAGTCTTATAATTTATGGTTATAAGATTTGGGTTGGTGTGTTGGATCATATGAACATCTTTCAGTGAATTACTAAATTTTTCCAGAATTCTAGTCTTATAAAAACAAGGTGAATTTCATGTTGTCATATCTTTGTTCAAAAATAGCTGGAAAACAAGAGATTGATTCATGTGTCGCCTCATAAATTAGATTGTTATACAGATCAGGAATTGTGCACACATTATGTCGAAGTTTCGTGGCTGATTTTACTATGTTGCATAGACTAGCGTTAGTTTTACATTCCACACTTTGCACGCGCTGAATTTAGACTTCTTTTCTGTCCACCGGCGTCTTAAATCAGGCTGTTCTTCAGCCAGAAAGGGCTAAGACCCAAATTTATACCAGACACTTCAATTCATTTACATCTTATTCCGAACACGGTCCAACATATACAAGACCCGAACTGGTTTCGTCAGTAGATTTGTATGAAAATTATTTCGTCTTTGTAGCCTGTGAATTTCTTCTTCTTTTATCCTTGCAACACGAGACGTTTCGTTCAAGAGCTCGAAATATATTCATCTGTATTGATTTTATGATTAGCTACAGCCGCCAACGTTGTAGTATGTAAAAAAAAAGAAAGAAGAAAGACCCACGTAAAAATCAAAACTCAACCACCGCGTGGAATTCTCCAGCAACCTTGACAAAACTGGAGAAAAGTGGGGTCTGTAAACTAGCGACACCAGTTGGCGAACTCCGGAACTATAGCCGCAGCCTTGGTCGATCGATGACGTAGCAGAGAGAGAGACCTCACGGTTCAAAATTTCCAACCCTTTTCCAGGCTGGCTCACCTTGGATGCTGCGAGTGTAGCAAACTCTCTATATGTTTCACTAACTTCACGACTACGCAAACTTTTACATTAATTAATTTCATTTGGCGAAGCTACTTGTTACACTCTCGGCCACCTATGTTGAAGCCGTTCACAAGGTCGTAAATCCGAGAGGTTAGACTAAGAAATTTCCGGTTTTACGATTATATAAAGTACGATTTTGTATCTACGTAAATTGGCGTCAATTGCCTCTATTTTTAATTTCTTTACATTTTTATTGGACTTCTCTGTTACTCCGAAGGTTGAAAAATTAATTCTTCTCTATTTCACGTAAGATATATATATATATATATATATATATATATATATATATATATATATATATATATATATATATATATATATATAATATCAGTTATGCCTGTATATTTAAAAAAATGGAAAATAAGGAAACTATCTGATTCTAGCTGCTCCTTTTCATTGATTTATTTATTGCTATTTTTACTTTCTTATTTATAGGTGTGTCCCTGATGTATTTTTACGGGTAATCTTTGCAGCCATTTTTGTGTAAGTTGACCAGATTTTAATAACAACAAAACGGGATATTTTCATATTTTCCTGAAGGTAAAACAGGGGACGGCAAAATGTGCTCATTTTAATATAAAAATGGTTTCGTCATGAAATACGTATGCTTGAAAAATAATTTAATGAAACAAAAATTCTGTGTAAATAACTTACATAATATGGTGAAACACACTGCACACCAACCAAGCAGTCCTTAGTCATTAAGCATTGAGTAAATGCTCATTTTTTTTAAAAAAAAAGTTTGGTAAAGTGTCATTGTCACAAAACACGGGACATTTTGGCGTCCCGTTTTACGTACAAAAAATCGGGACAGAGAATAACGGGACTGTCCCTGCTAATGCGGGGTGTGTGGTTACCTATCCTATGTGTATTCTTTTCTGGTGCCAATTGTAGCACATTTCCTTCCTCGTTATATAATTTTCCCCCATTTTGTAAGAAAAATTCCTCCTGCAATTGGAGCATATTTTCAACCATGCATTTTGAGCATATTTTGCCCAATTTTCCCGATTAGTGTCTCATTGTATTTCCAGATTCATTTCCCCTCTTCTTTGGGGTATTTCCCAGGCTTTATAGCATCCTTTTCTCCTATTTGTAGCAACTATCCTCCCATTTGAAGCATTTCCCCCCCCCCACATTTCTGCACATCATTTCCTCATCCTCTAGCAACGGTACTTAGTGTTGCCCACTCGAAAATATTCGTTTGTCTCATGACACATGGTCAATCTCGTCTCGTCTCGAATTTTTAAAAGCCTGTCCCGTCTCGTCCCGTGGACAACACTAACGGTACTCTCTTTTCCAGAAAATTTTGCCCAATTTCTAGAATCTCTTTCCCCTTTTTTAGATGAAACTTTTCTTCCATGTGCGTTGCATCTTTTACACACTCTTGTGACGTCTTTTCTTGTTTGGAGTGCGTTTTCCCTTCTGTCAGCGCCTGCTTTGCATGGGCGATCTCGTCTCGTGGTATTGATGCGAGTCTCGTTATAACATTTATGGATACGAGATAGAGACAGGCGTCTGTAAAACCAAGAAGAGGCTGAGATTTACCCTCCGAGAATCTAGTCTCGTCTAGGTAGGGGGGCATCATAATACGCTGGGCGAGTAGAAAGCTTAAAAGTGACGATATTCAGGTAAACTCGTTTGAATAGGTGAGGATGATAATACATTGGATGGAAATGGGCGAGTAGGAAGCTTAAAAGTGATGATATTCAGGTAAACTCGTTTGAATAGGTGAGGATGATAATACATTGGATGGAAATGGGCGAGTAGGAAGCTTAAAAGTGATGATATTCAGGTAAACTCGTTTGAATAGGTGAGGATGATAATACATTGGATGGATATGGGCGAGTAGGAAGCTTAAAAGTGATGATATTCAGGTAAACTCGTTTGAATAGGTGAGGATGATAATACATTGGATGGGTATGGGCGTGTAGGAAGCTTAAAAGTGATGATATTCAGGTAAACTCGTTTGAATAGGTGAGGCTGATAATACATTGGATGGGTATGGGCGAGTGGGAAGCTTAAAAGTGATGATATTCAGGTAAACTCGTTTGAATAGATGAGGATGATAATACATTGGATGGGTATGGGCGAGTAGAAAGCTTAAAAGTGATGATATTCAGGTAAACTCGTTTGAATAGATGAGGATGATAATGCATTGGATGGGTATGGACGAGTAGAAAGCTGAAAAGTGATGATATTCAGGTACATTCGTTTGAATAGGTGAGGATGATAATACATTGTATGGATATGGGCGAGTAGAAAGCTTAAAAGTGATGATATTATGGTAAACTCGTTTGAATAGGTGAGGATGATAATACATTGGATGGGTATGGACGAGTAGGAAGCTGAAAAGTGATGATATTCAGGTACATTCGTTTGAATAGGTGAGGATGATAATACATTGGATGGGTATGGGCGAGTAGAAAGCTTAAAAGTGATGATATTATGGTAAACTCGTTTGAATAGGTGACGATGATAATACATTGGATGGGTATGGACGAGTAGGAAGCTGAAAAGTGAAGATATTCAGGTACATTCGTTTGAATAGGTGAGGATGATAATACATTGGATGGGTATGGGCGAGTAGAAAGCTTAAAAGTGATGATATTATGGTAAACTCGTTTGAATAGGTGAGGATGATAATACATTGGATGGGTATGGACGAGTAGGAAGCTGAAAAGTGATGATATTCAGGTACATTCGTTTGAATAGGTGAGGATGATAATACATTGGATGGGTATGGGCGAGTAGGAAGCTAAAAAGTGTTGATATTCACATCGACAAGTCTCGAAAAGTCCGGTCTCGTTCTCGTCTCGAATTAGATATTTAAAGTATCCATGGTAAATTGAAGGCTAGGAACTTCCGATAATGGTCTTAGTGCATAAACAAGCTATAAACGAACAGTCTCATCAACATTTATCACAGTATAAAGCAAAGACGTACCAAGAGAAACCGGCGGGGAGGGGTGGGGGGTATTCTACCTACGACATACTTTTGAGATAATAAGAACAACAATAAGCAATGAGGAAATATATTTCTACACAAAAAAAAATGTTTGAATTGTCGAAACAAGATTGGTTAAGCAGTTTGGGAAGCATGAATAAAAAAATAATTGAAACCTTTAGGCCTACTCAGTAGCTGGGTAGGGGAACACGTTTGGTGGGTATGGGCGAGTAGGAAGCTGAAAAGTGATGATATTCTGGTAAACTCGTTTGAATAGATGAGGATGACAATACATTGTATGGGTATGGACGAGTAGAAAGCTGAAGAGTGGCGATATTCAGGTAAACGTGTCTGTCTCAGTAGAGACGATTGCTAAAAGAATTTAGTACTCGCGAGCTATCAGCTGTTGGCGCCTTTTTAGACAAACGTTTGGTTCCCAGAAACTATTTTTCTTTCATTATTTGAAACAAACTTTTTGTTTGTTTGTTTATGTTCACTTGAACATTGTGGTGTGACATTTATGACCCTGTGAAAACCTCCCTCACCTTGGGAATGATCCTAGAATGCATTACGAGTTAATTTTACTTCTCTTGCTTTTAAGCAATTACTGTCACATTCATATAATTCACTTTAAGAAAGTTGTAGGACGCATACTGAAGTAGAGGTTAGAGGTTCGTAACCCGTGTCTACTTTCTGGCTATTAACTTCTAATTTATTTACTGGTGTTGCTTTTGTTATTATTGAATATATAGTTATTGAAACTACATTGAAGAATATTCATTAGATGCAACAGCAAGAATTAAATTTTATCTTTCAAATGCCGCAAGTTTCTTCAAAATCGGTCTATTTTATATTTTGTAAATTAGTTTAGTGACAATACTTTCACATTTGATATGAACAGATTAATATACCGATATTCGACAATAACTGCAGATCATCTCGATCTTAACCAAAATTCATGTTGGTAAAAAGTCTTTGTCGTGCCGACAATGTCTCGAGAAACCCAGGCCATTGACACCGGTTTCCAGACGCTTTTTGAAATATCCACAATTTAGCATCGAGGCAGATGTGGCTTTTGGACACGCAACTAGAAGCAGGGTTGTTAAAGGTCCAGGAATTTTAAATAAATTCAATTCCGGTCCAGGAGAGAAAATCAGCAAGCGCCGTAAATGGGTTCTGGACCGTGAAGAACCTTTTTATCTGTAAGGTATTTCAATTCGGTCCAGGAACATTTCTTTTCCGGATGAATTTAAATTCGGTCCAGGAACATTTTTTCCGGAACAATTTAAATTCGGTCCAGGAACATTTTTTCCCGCATCAATTTAAATACGGTCCTGGAACCTTTTTTCAGGAACAATTAAAATACGGCCCAGGAAACTTTTTTCAATGAAACAATACGCAACTTGGACCGAATTTAAATTGTGCGAGAAAAAAGGTTCCGGTCCTGCAGCGGAATCCAATAGAACCATTAGAATTTATGGGTTTCATTACCTTTAACAACCCTGACTAGAAGACGAAACGATCATTGTATTGATATTATGATAGTGGTGTGTGTGTGTGATAATACGTAGTAGCATTGCATTGCAAAGGTATTGCTGTGCATATTAAAAGTAGTAAGGTGTCAATAAATCTTGGATATAAGGTAAGCGATAATGTTTTCATTTTCAAATCATGAGAAGGTACCTTGCAACAATGAATTAAGGAGGGTCTCATAACTTTACCACGGAAGGAGACTGGACAAATTACCGTTGCCTAATTTTTACTTCCAAGTCACCAAGTATATTTTAATTAAAAAACTAGGAACATTATGTTTCACTATGGATGTGAAACTTGGTCCAATACATTAAAAGAGGAACATAAATTAAGAGTGCTTGAAAAGAAAATCCTTACAAATATACGTGGGCCTAAAAGGGACGAGGAGACAGGTGAGTGGAGAAGGTTACATAATTTAGAACTGCACAATTTGTATTCGTGTCCAGATATTATTAGAATAATTAAATCAAGACGACTTATATGTGCAGGCCATGTGGCACGAATGGGAGAGGAAAGCAAGAGTTTCCAGGATCCTTGTTGGGAAACCTGATGGTAAGAGACCTGTAGGAAGGCCAAGCCGAAGACGGAGGGATAACGCTGAGATGGACCGAAAGAAATCGGTAAGGACGGAAAAGATTGGACTGATACTGTCCAGGATAGGGACAGATGGAAGGCTTGTGTTTGAGTGTTGCTGCAGCCATAAACCTTCGGGTTTAAGAAGGCTAGAGAGTTAGTTAGTTAAAACTACGAAGAACCGTGAAAATAAACAATATGAAAATTGCATATTTAAATAGACGATAGAAGACTTTGGCTCAACAACTACTGTGGTACATACGGACGCAGGTAGATCTAGAATTTTTCTTTTTCTGGGAGACGCACAGAATATGCTGTGAGTTGTGAGCACATGATATAACCTAACACTGGAAAGATAATGTGCAATTTTTTTTCTGAATAGTAAACACACGTATAGGGTGGTTCAAAAAGATGTTACCACTTATATGGGAGGTTGAGTTATTGATATTTATTGATGTTACCACTTATTTGGGAGGTTGAGTCATTGAGTTTGATGCAGATACCGTTACAGGTGAAAGATAGCTTGCCATGCTGCGCACATTCATGGAAGACAACATCCCATTTCACATCATGCAGTCAGGTTACTTCCAACAGGATGGTGCACCGGCTCAGTACGCTCTGGTGATTCGCCGGTACCTGCGTGAGACATTTCCGAAACGCTGGATTGGAAGAGCTGGTCCCCTTCTCTGGCCGGCACGATCTACCGACATCACGCCGTGTGACGTTTGGTTATGGGGGATGGTGAAGGAACGTGTTTATGCTGTGAAACCAAGGGACCTGCAAGACCTTCGTCAGCGAATCACCAATGTGATACAGTCCATGCCTGTCGCTATGTGTTACAGAGTAATCGAGAGCATGATTGAACGGACGCCCAGGTTGAAGGTGTTCACTGATTGAATGATGGAGCTGAGCCAAAACATAACAAACATAAAGAAAATGTATTTCAAAATTCAAACATAATGTCCAACATAATGACAACAAAATGAACATAATAACTCAACCTGCCATATAAATGGTAAGATCTCTTTGGACCACCCTGTATGTTATTAACATCACATCGTTTTAGGACCAATTTATGGTGAGATAAAGTATTTGGGATTGCAACTTCAAAGTGGGGTCCGAAACACTCTACAATGTACTTCCAGCAGAGAACACGCACGGGACACTTTGATTACACGGTGAAAGAACGAAATAGAAGTAGATCTACGATCTTTTTCTTAACAATGATTTCAGAAAGAAAAGCATAAGCTAGAGAAGTCATTTCGAAACTGTCACAAACATATATCCTGTCCCATCTAACTGTGGATCAAGGCCGCGCGTAGCGTCAGAGTAGCGGGGGAAATCGAGTGGCCAGAGCGAAGCTGTACGCGCTGCTCACAGGCTGGTAACTGCAACACCGTTCCCTCCACGTCACTACTTGCGCAGAGATTTGTTTTCGTTCCCATGCACCACAGTTAGCTGGGACAGAGTATATGACATTTTTGATCCAGAATGTTTTTGCCTTGTGTTCATAAATAAATAAATGACGTCATTGCCAGGTAGCCGACAGGGCCTCAATTCGAATTCCGGAGTTGAATTAATAAAGTTGATTGATTGAATTGTTGTTTGAAGTCCGCTTTATGCACAGAGAGGCTAATCGGGACTGGGCCTACCTCAGAGAACTAAATGCATCATATCGATTGATGTACTAAAGGCACTAAAGTGTGTTGTATGGCTTCTTCAGAGAATCAGATTTACATTTGATGCATTTGGGTGCATTTTTGTACGTCGTGAAAGAAACACCAAAGTGCATCATTTGATTCATGTGAGGATTTCTTTCAGTCGAGATGCACTTCAATGCATCAGTTGATGTTCCTTGATGCACCTTCCTGCATCTTTTTTGATGATGCGCTTAAACGTTTCGCCTGAGCTTCATAAACTCTGTAGCTCAGATCAAACGTTTAAACTGCATCATCCAAAAAGATGCAGGAAGGTGTATCAAGGAACATCAACTGATGCATTGAAGTGCATCTCGACTGAAAGAAATCCTGACTTGAATCAAATGATGCACTTTGGTGTTTCTTTCACGACATACAAGAATGCATCAAATGTCAATCTGATTCTCTGAAGAAGCCATAAAACACACTTTAGTGCATCAATCGATGTGATGCATTTAGTTTTCTGTGCGTACAGTTTAAAGTGGGATCCGAACCACTATGTGCCTCCACCGAGTATCGAACCCGCGGTCCCCTTGATTACAAGGCGACGACGCTACCACTGCGCCATCGGGGAGGGAAAGGGAGCTTGTAATGCAATCTCATGGCAGTAGGATGACCTCAATTTTCTCCTTTCCGTCCGTCGTTTTCATTGACCTGAAAAACACACACAGGGCCTCCCCGAAGATGTAGTGTTAACATCATCTGTCGATACCCGGTGGAGACATTGTGGTTCGGATCCCACTTTAAACTGTAGGTCCAGTCCCGCTGTACATAAAGTGAACTTAAAACAATTCGATTCAATGGCGTAGTGCTAACAACGTCTCATTGTAATCAAGAGATCCCGGTTTCAGTACCCTGAGGAGCAGTGGCGTATAATGTGTCCAAGGTCTGGGCTATCTCACTGTGTCACGTGGTCCTAGGCTATGAATAGAAATACGTTTACCAACTCCTAAGAAATCAGGTTGCCAACTCACGAGAAATCAGGTTGCCAACTCACTAGAAATCAGGTTGCCAAACTCACAAGAAATCATGTTGCCAAACTCTCAAGAAATCAGGTTCCCAACTCACAAGAAATCAGGTTGCCAACTCACAAGAAATCAGGTTGCCAACTCACGAGAAATGAGGTTGCCAACTCACGAGAAATGAGGTTGCCAACTCACAAGAAGTCAGGTTGCCAAACTCTCAAGAAATCAGGTTGCCAACTCTCAAGAAATCTGGTTGCCAACTCATAAGAAATCAGGTTACCAACTCTCAAGAAATCAGGTTACCAACTCTCAAGAAAGCAGGTTGCCAACTGCAGAATCAGCATCATCATTTTACTGGTATGAATTTACAATTTCTGATCGATTTTCCTCCTATATTTTATTCTCTAGACTTCAGGCTTCGCAGATAGCCTAGGTAGCCTAAAATATACGCTCCTGCTGAGGAGACATAAATTGACAGATTCTAGGTTGAACTGTAGATATACAATCCCAATTTGCCTCTGTGGATACAAAGTAGACTTCAAACAACAATTCAACACACGCTTAACTTTTACACGTTCGCTTCTCATTAGACTGTTAAAAAATCAACGTAAGTATAAATATTGATTGCATTACACCAATTCTGACACACGATCGAACCGATCTGATGCAATTCGAGACAAGAACGAGAGAGACACCTGTAAAAATCGAAAGCAGATCGAGACTCTTGATCTTCTTCGATAAATTGGCATGATCTAAAAATCTTATAGTTTGTCCCATTAGTCTGTAGAGCAACGCCGCACGTGGCAGTAGAAGAGGGGACAAAGCGATTGGGTGGAGCAAAGCAGCGATCGCTGCTGCAAACGGCTGAGAACCTTCATGCAGCCACTTCCTTTATCGCGCGTTCGTTGGTCGAGCACTCGCGAGCCAGTACTTGCACAGAAGACTTTGTTTTCATTCGCTTCCTCCACAGGCTCCTTGTATAGAGTATACTTTATCAAATTTACTTTACTGGTGCGACTTCTTCAGAAGTATCTACTTGATTATTTATAGGTAAGCCATATACGTGCTTTTTATAGTAATTGCGAAGTTAACACATTAGTGGCATTGTGAATCTGTGCAGCGTGGTTGCATACATGCCGGTTGAGCAGCGTGGTTGCTTATATTTAGATTGTGCCGCGTGGTTGCATACATACAGCTTGTGCAGCGTTGTTGCAGACATACAGTTTGCGCAGCGTGGTTGCATACATACAGATTGTGCATCGTGGTTGCATACATACAGATTGTGCAACGTTGTTGTATACATTCCCCTTGTGCAGTGACACGTCGCGTACCGTGTTTATATTTCGAAACGAGTCAGAGACTTCCAAGTCAGTCAAGCTACATCCTTAGCAACTAGGAAATACATGCTAACAGCATGACCTGTCTAACCTATCTATAGATGCATATAATAGCTTAAATAAACTAAACGTAACCTGCCAAACCTATTTACAAGCTATTATATGCATACGTGGATATCTTAGGCAGGTCAGGTTTGATGCTGTTAGCAAAACTCTCTCAAGTTGCGAAGGCTATGGCTAGCCACGTGTGGTGTCCTCTAGTTGTCGTACATTTTTTTAACAAAAGAGGTCAGGTTTGACTCCTTAAAAAATAAAAAACAGAAAACATCATAAATATCGTCGAAAAAAAATATGCTGAGTTTTTCTATTACACATTACATTTTGGTTATTAGTAAAAACAAACGCTCTCCCTAAATTATATTACCTCGTTAGTTTTTTAAGTTATTATATATGTACACAACAGTTGAAGTTTAAGGTTTTTGATTCTTGTACTTTTTCTTTGCTGCACCAAACGATTATCACACTTCCTGATATCAATGGCGAATTTAATACTTGGTTAAGGGATCGATTACATTGTTAATACTAACCCTTGACGCAACAGCCCGTAAGATACCTACCGACTGCCGGCCTCACTTCCATCTGCCGAGGTGGGAGATCATCCAGTTACGGGGTGACGCGTGGTCAGCACGACGAACCCCCAGTCGTTGTTGTAGATTTTCATGATCGGGTTACGCTACTCGTCCGTAGCTCCCCAGTATCCTCACGATGGAGTGTGGTCCCATACACAGGCCGAAATCTCAGTAGAAAGGTTGCTATGCTTCTCCCAGGAGGCTCGAGACTCCCATACACTCAGAGAACTAAATGCATCATATGGATTGATGCACCAGAATGCATCGATTGATGCACTAAAGTGTGTTTTATGCCTTCTTCAAAGAATCAGATTCAAATTTGATGGATTTGGGTGCATTTTTGTATGTCGCGAAAGAAACACCAAACTGCATAATTTGATTCAAGTGCGGATTTCTTTCTGTCGAGATGCACTTCAATGCATCAGTTGATGTTCCTTGATGCACCAGAATGCATCTTTTTGGATGATGCACTTAAACTTTTCGTCTGAGCTGCACAGTTCATGTAGCTCAGACGAAACATTTAAGTGCATCATCAAAAAAGATGCACTCTGGTCCATCAAAACGCATCAACTGATGCATTGAAGTGCATCTCGACTCTAAGGAATCCTCTTTTGAATCAAATGATGCACTTTGGTGTTTCTTTCACGACATACACAAATGCACCCAAATGCATCAAATGTGAATGTGATTCTTTGAAGAAGCCATAAAACACACTTTAGTGCATCAATCGATGCATTCTGGTGCATCAAACGATATGATGTATTTAGTTCTCTGAGTGGAGAAAGAATGCTCTTTGTAAGTGAAAATAGCCGATTTTTTTTCGCGTGGCCTCAAGTTCCAGTTTAATACGCCATTCTTCATCCCAGAGTTCAATCTATTCTGTCCCGGGAATATATGGAGCAAAGATAACGAAAACAAGTCTCTGCGCAATTAATGACTCGAGAGGGATCGATCAATAAACGCGATAGAGGAGAAGAGAGTGCATTGGGGTGGGGAGAACACAGCTGCAGCTACCAGCCGTTTGTAGCAGCGCGCACTGCTTTCTCGCTTTCTCCCCTTCTTTTCCGTTATGCGCGGCCTTGCTCCACAGATTACCGAGACGGGATGTGGAGTTGTCGAGCTGTACCCTGACCAAACCCAGTAGGAAGTCAGCTCGGACTCCCATTGTCAATGCGTGTCGTTTTTCTTTGAGTCCTGTCCTTACTGTCGACCACTCAAACCAAGAGTAAAGGACGAATCACACGGAACTGGATTTCCAGTAGGATCGCCCTAGTTGTCGCTCGACCGGCTAACCATCTAGTATTCGTCTCACACGATACTTGCCACCGTACTTGTCGGTATACTTTTGTTCCCATAAGACATTGCGCAGAGCAGACAATCTATAAAGATTTGAAGAACGTTGTAGGAGAATTACTGCCGTTATTGAAAATTTTAAAAAAAAGGTATGGGCTAAAAATTAGCTCGAAAGAAAATACGGCAATCAATGGGTACTGAACAACCTTTTTAATGAATTCAGATATTATAAAGAGTGAGTCAAAAGTCCCAGGAGACCCTAATAAGTAGAAAACGGAAGGAAAAATGAAAGATCTGAGGTCGCAAGCAAAGGATGGGGATGGGGGCGAACCTCTTGAGGTAGGTCGGGAATTTTGCCGCCATCTTGGATCCAAGTCAAAATTTTCAAATGGAAAGGGGATCATGTGGCATATCAAAATGCATTGAAATTTTCTCAGGAATTCATTTCCGTAAAGATACTGGACCTAACTGGTGTGATACATGAGATTCGTTCAACTAAATATATCAAACATTTAATACACTTGTATTTTAATTATCGGCTAATCAGTAATCATATTTGTCATGTACAAATCTCATCGCTTTGCATAAATACCTAAATATTAATGAACTGAACACGAATGCGCATCATTTCTCTTGTCGAGAAGCGAACCAAAATGACCAACACTCGGAAACCACAAAAAACTTTTCTTCGGCAAACTCGCAGATTATCTTCACATGGCCAAACTTCGCTCTGATGGCTGTTCCACAGAATCCAGTTGAGGAAAGCCAGTTACAATTAAAACATGACCTATTCCTCAAAACCAGTCAAGCAGCCAGGCCGACGGCCATAATTTCTGCCCAGGTTCAGCGCCAACTAGGGCATTCCTACTGGAAATTCAGTTCCGTGTGATTCGGCCTTAAGTGATTCGGCCTATAAAAAATACCCCCCCCCCTCTCTCTCTCTCTGCGCGGAATAGCCAAAGTCACCAGAAAAGATATTCCCTGTTCCAGCTAACTGTGGAGCAAGGCAGCGCATAGCGTCAGAGAAGCGAAGGAAATCTATTGGCCAGAGCGAAGCAGTACACGCTGATGGAAAGGTAGTCGCTTTCCGCCACTCCACGCAATTCTGTCCCTCTCACGTGTTCATTGGTAGAAACTGGTTTTCTACGTAGCAAGTAAATTACCTTGCCAACCCTGTGCGCGAGTCTCTTCCATAAATTAATGTAGAGGCAGCCTATTCGCGATTAAAATTACCACCAGAGCGCTAGTGTCGCTTCCAATATGGCCGCTCTAAGTAGGATAGATCTTTGTTTACATTCAGCAGTAGTACAAAAGAGCAGCGTGTTGGCATGACTGGTATGGTAGAAAACGTTTAAATTACGCATTATTTTTAAATATTGCGAATGCGATGTGAATTCCAGGTACTCTAACAAACGTGAAGCTGTACTGAGAACGAAGCATTTAATTATGATAGGCAAAAATAACACGGAAAATGCAGACGAAACTATGTATACGCACTGGTTGTCCAAAGCAGTGCTGTATCATCTGCACGTCATGTAACTGGGGTTCTCGGAAATTATTTGAAAATAAAGGAATTGAAATTGACCTGTACTTGAAAAGCTGGGACAGGAGAAAATTGCGAACATATCGTTGCAGTTCTTTCTCGAAAGAGAAAGGCTGGTTTAATAATAATATTCACGATTTCATGACCAGGCTATACTCACTGAAAAAGGACATCGTACTGAATGAAGCAGTAACATTAGCATATCCACTTTTTTTCTGGTTACATTTGACATTAATTCATTCTCAAACTATTTTCATCTTCCCTCTTAATCGACTTGCACCTGTTCCAAATTTCACACATACGTAACACAGGTAATACATGGACGCATTGGTTAAGACGCTTCATGATTTTTCGAAAAAAAAAAAGCTTTATTTATAAAGTACAATTTAAAACTTTACTTTCATGGAAATATATATTTATCTTTCCATAAATAAAGTAAGCAGACTCGTGCATTCTTCGTAATTTCCTTGCCGAATTACAGTGTTATATCCCCCATACCAATCTTCTGTCAATTACGTTTTCCCTGATTTATTAACAAATTTCATTTTGTTGATTCCACGGGGTGGAAACACATGAAAACTTTTAATTTGTTCTGACCCATCAAACTATTTAGAGCAAAAAAAAAAAAAAAAAAACCTGAACAGTAGACCTTACTTTCTCGCATATTCACCATGCTTTAAACGGCTTCAACACAACGTATCCTACTTAGAGTACTTCCTGAAAATCCCGGCAGATGGCATATCGGTTAATTTTAATCGCGAATAGCCGGGTGATCACAAAGCTAGATACTGCGGCTGCATTTGTACACGTCCAAGTTCGATCTGTGGATATTTAAAATGTTGTATGGCAGCTTTCAGTGTCTTACACGATGACAAACTTCTTTTTCTCACGCTACACTCCACACAGATCACCAATCAAACTCAAATTATACAGTACTAATTGCTAGAAAAAACAAATGTTGCGAGATCTACATAATTTTTGCAAGCAATTTCATCACGAGAACTAGAGGATATATGAAAACATACTATATATTTTTTTCCTTTTATTACAACCAAATGGCTTGCAATTTATAAATATTAACTACTAACAATAAATTGATACATAAAAGAGGGTGGTGTACAAATTTCACAGTGTATTCTGTGCAACGTATAATGTGTATCCTGTGCTGCCATCTAGCGAGTGGTAAATTAAGTTTGTTTGATTTGAGCTTCAATGCGAGTTTTACCTGCTTCGATCAGGCACGCATGCGCTAAATGGACGAGTCTACTGTAAAAAGATGGGTGGCGGCTTCAGGTTGAAGAGATACGTGAATCCAGTTCGGTGATAGTCTGCTAGCGAAACAAAACTGAAGCTTTATACAAACTAACGTGTATAACGTTTAAATACGCGTTTCCGGACTGCAGTTCCTCATCTCATATTGGTGCTTGGGCCAGTCTTCTTCCTCCCTGACAGTTTGAGTCAAGATCACGGAAACACCCTGTATATTAATTCGGCACAGAAATCTTCACTGACAATGGTATCCGAGTGCCTACAGAAAATCAGTCAACAGAAAAGGTTATTGAAATACCGTGGCAGCCGCATCTTCCCCTCCATACACCCACTTCCCCTCTCACGAGTCATTATTGCGCAGAGGAGTTGTTTTCTGTCGGTTGCACCAGAGATTCCAGAGTTCACTTCATCAAAAGGCCGAACACGTACCGGCCTCCGAGGCGGAGTGGTTAGCACAGCGCGCTACGACGCCAGGAGTCTCAGGTTCGAATCGCAGCCTAGGTGTTCTTTGCCAGTGTTACCGTAGCAATTACTCATCTTCAGATTGGTCAAAAGTGGCGGAAAATCGAAGTAAAAAAGAAATCAATAAACAATTTGTA
Organism: Lepisma saccharinum; assembly: GCF_977018435.1. Classification (NCBI taxonomy): domain Eukaryota; kingdom Metazoa; phylum Arthropoda; class Insecta; order Zygentoma; family Lepismatidae; genus Lepisma; species Lepisma saccharinum. The sequence goes on along the minus strand of NC_139252.1, from coordinate 29,897,580 downwards.
TCATTTTTTGAAATTTAGAAATCCACATACTTTTACTCAATCACCCGGAATCTACACACAGAAAACTAAATGCATCATATCGATTGATGCACCAGAATGCATCGATTGATGCACTGAAGTGTGTTTTATGGCTTCTTCAAAGAATCAGATTCACATTTGATGCATTTCTGTGCATTTGTGTATGTCGTGAAAGAAACACCAAAGTGCATCATTTGATTCAAGTGAGGATTTATTACAGTCGAGATGCACTTCGATGCTTCAGTTTATGTTCCTTGATGCACCTTCCTGCATCTTTTTGGATGATGCACTTAAACGTTTGGTCTGAGCTAAAGAGTTTATGTAGCTCAGACGAAACGTTTAAGTGCATCATAAAAAATTATGCATTCTGGTGTATCAAAACGCATCAAGGTGCATCAAGACGCATCAACTGATACATTGAAGTGCATCTCGACTGAAAGGAATCCTGACTTGAATCAAATGATGCATTTTGGTGTTTCTTTCACGACATACAAAAATGCACCCAAATGAAACAAATGTGAATCTGATTCTTTGAAAAAGCCATAAAACACACTTAAGTGCATCAATCGATGCATTCTGGTGCATCGCGACATATCATGAACAAGACGTCTGCAATATCAATTTTTTTTAATTATCAAATACAAATTTGTGACGTTTATAGTGACAAATACATTGCGAAAGAAGCAAGAAAATTTTACATCTACTTCTCTGCAAAGCGACAATAACATTAATTTAGTAGGGTACCAATACTTCTACAGGGCGTTTGTAAAATTTACTGTTTTCCAGCTTTATTCTATTTTTGCTTGTTCAGCGATGTATTTGCCTCTTGTTCACCCCTGATGTAATTACGGCTCAGGTAATTAAAAAACTGAAGTTGTGCACTGTTCAAACTGAGACGATTGATTTGATTTGGTGTTTTAGGTCCACTTTATGCACATTAAGGTTAATCGAGACTGGATCTGTGTGGGATCTGAACACTATGTCAAATTGAGACGAGTCAGAAGACACAACCAGGTCTCGAAATGGACCGGAGCGGACCGGAACGGCGTTCCGGTTCGTGGATATCTGGAACCTCCCGTTCTGTCTCGTCAGTAATGACAACGGACTGCTCCGGTTCCAGTGGCGTAAATAACACCCCCGCGGTGCAGGGGTCGCAGTAAAAATGATAAATTAAGAACAACTGAGAGTTCACAAAACGTCCTATATTTTTATGCCCCTACAACCGTAAACAGAAAATGCTAATCACTATATTCCTTTTCCGGAATGTCTGGAGTAGCGACGCGCAGAGGCGAAAGCTTGTGGGCGGGGTCAGTCTAGGTGGGGAAGGGTGCAAAATGCAGAATTCCCCTAGTCGGCTTGCGAGCTGTCATGTTTACTACAGAACTACTGGACCAGTCGAGTCGCCCCCTCTCGCGGGACTCCTCCCCTCCGCGCGTTCATTGGACGAGGCAGACACCCGCAACGTGCGCCCAGAACGCGTTCGCGTTCTCTTACTCCATTAGAAGAAAACCTTCATTAGCTGAACAGTTCGTCATTGATTACGTCGCCTAAAGGTAGAAAGGGAGAGGAAAGACAAGAAAATACGCTGGCAATGCTGACTTTCACCCGCATTTGCAATTTCTACCAAACTGAAAATATAAATTTAAAAAAAAGATAACAAAAAAATACACTTTTTCAACTTACTGACAGAAGATGTTGGCTTTCTCGACCCATTGGACTGTTTTAAAGTAAATTACCGTGCTTCAGATATTCCAGTAAGAAAAGTAAACAATAGATTTCAGAGTATGAAACAAATCAAAGAAAGTGTAACCCTAACTTTTTTCTGTCCCTAAAATTGATCAGAAATATCTTTAGAAACACAATGACAAGAATGAGATTGGGTGAACTGTCGCTGTTAAGTATCGAAAGGGGTACGGGTTCGAAAATTGGACCACGAAAGTAGCACAAGAATTTTTTCTATCAAAAAAAGCAGAGGACTGTTAATGGTCATTTAACAATCGTAATTTTTGTAGTAACAGTGCATTTTCATTTATGTATTTTCATATTTGTATGGACTTTATAGAATAAAATAGAATATAGGTTTATTTCACTTTGAGCCTTTGCGGCTGTACACACATTTCCATACATCGATTAAGTTGCTTTTTCCCCTTCTTCTCCCCCCCCCCCCCATAATCCCTCTCTTTATGCCCTCACATGTTCAACTTTACCTTTCCTACTAATTGTGGGTTCTTCTCTCACTACAATCTATCAACCTGCATTATTTACTCATAATTTTACACTTATAGCACTTGTCAAAAAGCCGCTTTCTGCACACCGCTCTCAGCCACTTTCCCTCCCGTCCCTCAACCTATTCGCACTCCTTGTCCAGACGTAATGTAGGAAGGTTCCCAGGTCCCTTATTTGAGTTTCGTCCCTTCCCGCCATTTCTCTCCCCGTTATGGCTGTCATTAGCCCCTCCATCAATGTATACATTGTACGAAAACAGCATAGAAAGAATTCAGGAAAGGTTCCTAAGGTATCCGTTTTACAAAAAAAATATGATATGTCCCCACGACAAAAAAACGTGAATTATAATAATCTGCTTGACATATTTGGATTTAAGACTCTTAGTAATAGGAGGAAAATATTAGAACAGTTGTACTTGTATAAAATAATTGATGGTGTCTTAGACAACAGCTCCTTTCTCGGTCAAATACAATTCAATATAAGAAAAAATAATCTGCGTAAGAGAAATATTCTAACTTCTCAAATTTCAAAAACTCAGAAATATAGAAACTCACCAATAAATAGAATGTGTCACGGTTACAATATCGTTGTTGCAAACAACCAATGTGTAGATTTTTCACTTTCATTTGACAGATATAAAAGAATAATAGATTCAGTGCTATAGAAAACGAAACTCTGATAGAATATAGATTGTTTAATATAAATGTTACCATTTACAGTGTGCAATGCTTGTGAATTACGTATAAACCTCTTGCCTAAATTTATGTAGATAAGTGTATATATATCTCATGCGTTACGTATGTTGTATGTTATATGTATTGTACGTGAATGAATGAATATGTTTGTATATTTCCATGTAATTTCTATTGTATTAATCAAACACAGTGTACGCCTTCTGTAATTGGAGGTTTAATCCTCTGTAGAAGTACAAAGCATAAATAAATAAATAAATAAATTATATTTATAAATTATTATTTGTAGGTATTTCACATCATTTTCCTTTTCAGTGCGAAGTAATTGTTAGTTAACAATAGATGCATTGTTGCAGAGTAAGATGGAGTCTACGTTGGCTTCATCTTTGTGCGCCTTGCGCTTTTACTTTTTTATTTATTATTATTTATGGTTTCTTGTGCAGAATTATCTTCCCGTACAAAATCCTTATGCACAAATTGGGGTTCTCATATTTTGTCCAAAGTTTCGTGGCTATACGTAAGCCACGAAATATCCCAATCGTATTATTAAGACAAGGTATTGAGGATATGTACAGTCATCGCCAATAATAATGCGACACCTAGATCCTGAAATACTCGCTGCCCTGCAAAGCGTTATGCGTGTTGCCTAACTGTAAGGTGATAAGTGGATTGTAATAGGATATTTCCAATGGCAACTTCTACCACCGCCGTATAATTAGGCAACACACATAACGTAAAGCCGTTTTCTCGGGAACCCCCATCCCTCCGGGGAGTTTGGTGACGTCCGTTTGTGAATTGTGACCTAGACAGCGGTCAAATTCAGCAGCGCCATCTCTTATTCTTTGGTAGAAGAAGTGGAAGCAAAATTGCGAGTGGTGCTCTCAGCGCCTCTTAGCGGATTATTACAAAACTTCTTGCGAATGGCGATTCCCAGTGGAAGGTCCATGGACCGATTTTCCTGCCTTGATGAAGATCTGCTTATATTTCTTTTTTCCCCTCCAGTTGGGGAAGCTGATCCACGATTCCCGTCTGTTTAAATGTTTAAAAGGATGAAAATTCCATAAGACTCATGTCCAATGTAGTTTATATTACCTATTTTGTGTTTAGGGATGTAAATATTTTAAGATAAGCTATTGTTAATTTTTATATTGGCTAGTCGTTAATCTCGTCGCTGTAGTAATCAGAGAGAGAAAAAAAGAGAACAGTAGAGTATAGAACCATGTTATAACGAAAGTATAGCGATCGGTTTCGTGAAATTTCCGTTTCGAGCCCTGAAGACTTGTGGTTTAGTCGCCACACCCTCGTTAGTCTGCAACAACACAGTTTCCCGGGTGGGTATATAGGTTTCCAGGAAGAGAGGTTGATGCTTGGGTGTCAACAAAACGTCACCCCTCACAACTATCTCTATACTGACAATATCCGAACCAAAACACAAATACTACACGAGACACGGTAGAGATGAATAGCATACATCCTCAAACATTATGCAACGAGTCAATTCTTTATCTTTTTCGGGTTGCAGGACTTTAAGGATAGAAAGTTCAATTTTGTATATTGCACTGTTCGTCACTGTACAACTGCAACCGAAATTTATCTACGTTTATGCCAATTCAGGAGCGTGAACCGCTGAGGGAATTTCCCTCGTCTTGCTCAAAACGGAACGAAAAAAGGGGATTTTTTCACAAAAATTCACCTGGAAGAGGCTCGTTTGTGAGCAATTCGGGTAAAAGAGGGATTATAGCCACCTACATTTTTGGGGGAATATGACAGGGGGAGGAAATGTAACGATATAAGTACATAGTTCAGGTAACCGCCACCAGGTGGCCAGACGGAACGGACAATAAAGGCAGTGATTTCATGCGATATACTCAAGATTTATGTGCTCGCGCGGAAACGCAGTGGTGAAATGGCACTCGCGGAAGAAATGTGGAGAGAATAAAGAAAGAATAAGTGACCCAGGAAGCAAATAAGACAAGAAAAAAGGGGGGGAAAGAATTGCTCCTCGTCGCATCAGGACATCCTGGGAGGAACACAGAGCTTCTCTTAACCAATCCGAGATAGCTAGGGGGCGCTCCGAACCCGGGCCGTGAAAATGGACCAGCCGTTTCGTTCTTCCGTGGGCCTTCACATTTTTCTTCTCCAGCGCGCTGGAAATGAAGGCACGTCGGCTGGAAGCTGGTTCCAGCAAGGCTCCAGGGAGCTTTGGTGACTCGATGAGAGTTCCGGAAGCACTGGAGTGATGGTACCTCCAGGACTAGGAGAAAATAAGAAAGCAAAACAAGAAATGGGGGGAAAGCTCCCGTGGAAGCAAAGTAGAGGAAGGGGGTTGGGGGACAAGAAAGAAAGATAGGGTTCTCGTGTATACAGGCATGCACGTACGGTGCTGTCCTACAATAACGGCCCAGGTTGGGGAGATATTGGGGTGTATCCGGGAGAAATATGTTGGGTGCTTTTTTTTTCTTCTCTGCTGGCAAAGATGAATTCGGATGAAAGCACTCTCCCTCTGACGATATTACGGGTCTTGGTCGAAAACTCTGCTGAAGAGACACAGATGCGTGCTTGAACCGAAAAAGAATAATAGTTTGGTAACGATGGCGAATTATTTATTGAAAGAATTACACACAGTCACGCCCCCGATGGAAAATGAATTCCACCTAAAAAACATATATTTTACACAATTTCATTTCAGTCACAGTAATTTATGTAAACACTGAAGCCGTGTTTTAGAGGTGGCATCACTATTATGGGGGTGGGGGGAGGGATTTTGCCTCCTTGCCGACACACAGTGCGTCAATCGACGCTAATGCGTATGAATGAGTCAACTTTTTTGGATGCATCGGCACGTACACACATATGCAATCATATCTAATGATGCACCAGAAACGCATCGATTGATGCACTAAAGTGTAGTTTTTGGACTGTGCGAAGAATCAGGTTTACAGTTTGATGCATTCTTGTAAATCGTAAAGGTAACACCAAAGTGCACCATGTGGTGCAATTTCTTTCAATCGAGATGCACTTTAATACATCAGTTGATACATGCATCACGATGATGCACGTGAACGTTTGACTTGATGCATCATCGAAAAAGCATAGCATACACAGAGAACTCGAAATGCATCAAATCGAATTTGATGCACTTTTAGTGCATCAAATGACACACCTAAACGTGTAATCTTGGATTATTAGAAATTGTCTCGGGTTTGACGCACTTTCACTGCATCAAATGGGATTTCGACTGTGGAGTGTGTCTTTTGATTCATCTTAGTGTGTCAATTACCTGTCCGATGGGATTTTATGCATCTAAATGCATATCTTTCAATTTACACACTTATATGCATAATTCTTTCTAAGCAACTGTTTGATGATTTTACTTACCTTATATGGAAAATAAATTTTGAACTCTTACGATAATATGAAAGGAATATGAATTTATCAGCTTACAAATTGATTCTTTGATTGAATTGGTGTTTTAAGTCCACTTTATGCACAGTAAGGCTAATCGGGACTGGACCTAGAGTTTAAAGTGGGATCCGAACCACTATGTGCCTCAACCGGGTATCGAACTCGGGACCCCTGGATTACAAGTCGACAACGCAGCTCACAAATAAACCGAAGTAAGAAAAATGTAAAGAATCAACAGACAATGTAAATATATTTGCAGTAACTAAATTATATTTCCTAATTAAAATGTCATATCACAATTGGTGCCACACATGCATGTACGTACAAGCCACTAATATTGTATTTTTGGTACATTGTTTGTACACTGTAAAAATAATACCCGTTTTGCACATTTTTGGTGAACTCTCTTCGATAAAAATGTCAGCGAACGTTAAGTGTAGCAGAGATGTACGATCCGATTTTTAAATTATTATATTAAGCACAGGATTTTAAGAGTAAGATTTGACCTATTGCCCTTCAGCCATAGGAAGTTAAAATTTCCGTTTTATTAGTGTTGTTATCAATGTTCTATTATTGGGAAGAAAGGTTTCGGTACACTTCAAATCTGTTTGTTCTTGTGTTCATCGTAAGAACTATTCAAAATATTGCGGCATGTTTATAAATTTTAAAATATACCAGAAAAAGAGCGCTGGTTATTATTATTACCTTACAAACAATAAAATTGACATTGAATTGAATATACTTTGGAGAGACTTCCGTACGTTCATTAGATAGAAACTGGATTCGCCTCGCTTCTTTTTATAGGTATACCGTATTGGCCCGAATATAAGCCGCACATTTTATCCAAATTTCAATTGTCATTTGTTCCGAATAGTTATTTGTCTTTTTATTCTTTTTAAC